>NC_135694.1:14193470-15393470 GCF_964276395.1 Gasterosteus aculeatus
AAAGTGAAGCTTTCTGAACCAGTGAAGCTTTCCAGCCAATTGTATCGGAAAAAGGTTCATTCATTCAATGCATCGCAAACTCTATGATGACCTCTGCTGTTGAAAACTTGTAGTGCATATGTTCTGAATAGCCTACCAGTATATTTTGGCCCAGTCTCTGTGGGTTGAACATGATTATGAAAAGTTGAACCAATAAATCATCTAATAAATACATGGATTTCTATATGAATAAAACTATTGTTTTTCAGGTTTGAATTGTGTCCTTGTTTGTGTATTTCAATTCTCTGTACATTGGAAAGAAGTTTAACAAACACTTATCTATATCTTTCTGCACCTTTGTGCATGTATGTTTGTTATCATACTAGCAGAATAATTAATAGAAGATATATAATAGACGATTATATATATATATATATATATATATATTTCATATATATTATATATATAACATATATATATATATTATATATATATATATATATATATATGACATGTAAGCAATATAATTTTAAATATCAGCAAGTGCTTCCTACTGCATGTGCAGTTCATGGCAGTCATAGGGACTTATGTGAATTGTTTGAATGTGGGAAGTGATTTGCAGAGGAAAGGTCAGTGGGGCAGTGATTGTGCTTTTGGACAGTTTCTTATGACAGGATATTGAAGTGCTTGTGGACACATGGGATGGGGCATGAAGTTATTATTGATTTTTATTGAGAAACACAATTTTCTCCACAGAATTGGGGTTGAGTCGGTTTCTTAGATACTATTTCCCCTGCCTTACAAAAAAGGCGCTTACACGACACGATGAGGCAGGAATGCTCAAAAGATTACGTGCTAATACAAATAGATGTGGGTACACATGTTTGTGTTTGATTCGATATTTTAGCGGGTCTTCACTTCGTGGAATGTTTGATTCAGCCAAATATCGGGTGGTCTCCACAATAAAAATAAACATCCATAATTACACAATACAAATGACAGACTTTGTCTGCCTATTACAAACCTTGTTAGAGGAAATCAAATTGAAGTGCTCCCACATCTCGGAGCGACCTCTCTTTGCCACAGGTTCCATTGTAAATTTGCTACTACTACCACTACAACAACACTGACTTTGACTGTATCAAACAGACAAGCCCCAACCCTGTTTCGAGCCCATTTGAATCAATTCGAAGCTGTCACGTGACTGTCCGCCGGAACGAAGCTTCGGACGTCACTGATGACGTCACTGAGCGGGAGCGAAGCTTCGGACGTCACTGATCACGTGATCAGCAGCGAACGAACCGAGCACCGATACAATTGCTTCGCCCTGCACTGGTTCATATTTCGACACAAGCTTCGAAGCAGGAGGGTGGGAGGTAACAACACTACCTCCCACGCATCCATGACAGAATGACGCCACCACGATGGGACTCAGCAGACCTGCTGCCAGACTACGGTCCAGACTACATGGATGTTAGGAGCCCGTTCTGGCAGCGGAAGACAGACTTTGTTTTTGGTCCCAGGAGCTATCAGCTCGCCTGCCTCGAGCTCCGGGACCTCCTAAACCCAAGGAGGAGCAAGCATAAGAAGCGATCTCCCGTTCGCGCTGGGCCGCCGCAGCCATCTCCCGTTTCCACTGGGCCGCCGCAGCCATCTCCCGTTTCCGCTGGGCCGCCGCAGCCATCTCCCGTTTCCGCTGGGCCGCCGCAGCCATCTCCCTTTGCCGTTCCCCGACTTGCTCCTCCGACCCCGCCAATACCGGTCCCGAGACTCCTGACCCCGACTCGGCCAGTACCGGTCCCGAGACTCCTGACCCCGACTCGGCCAGTACCGGTCCCGAGACTCCTGACCCCGACTCGGCCAGTACCGGCCCCGAGACTCCTGACGGCGCCAGTACCGGCCCCGAGACTCATGACTCAGACGGCCCCGCTCCCCAACTCCGGTCCTCTCCCACCCTCCCGTTGGTGATTTGAGGGCCGTCTGGGAACCGGCCCTTGAGGGGGGGGGGTCCTGGGGGTTGCGACAGCGACTCTGGGGGCTTCCCGCTCCCTCCAGCTGGCAACTCCGGCTTCCTTTGTCCCCGAGCCGACGGCGACTGCGGAGGTATCCCTGGCCGCCCGCCGGAGTTTCCCGGGCGGTCCGACCAGCGTCCCTGGTTTCCCTCCCCTTGTCTGTTCTGGGCTAGTTTAGGGCAGTCTGGGATTCGGCCCTTGAGGGGGGGTGCACTGTCACGGTGTGGTGCACTTCCTGTCGTATTTTTTAGTTTTCTGCCACTCGTGTCCCCGGGTAACTTCACTTCCTGCCTGGTCCTGTCATTCCCGGTGATCGGCGGATTGTTTCCACCTGTGTCCAATTACCTGCACCTCCCTTGTGTATTTAAGCAGTGTGTGTTGTTTGTCACTTGTGGCGTCATTGTCTTTGGTCACGCATGTCTGTCAATCGTCCTGGATGTTCGTAGTTCCCGCCTGCCGTTTTTCCCGTTTGTTGCCTTTTGGACTATTAAAGTCTTTTTGTGTTCAAACTCTGCATTTGAGTCCTACCTCCCACGCATCCCTGACAGAAACAATAGCAGCACACTTACAAATCGTTCCTGGAGCTCGCTATCCTGCCTCAAGCTGCTGTCAAGCAACGCCAAATCGTCCTGGGTCTTTATGGGGAGTAAAAGACCACTGGGCTCCTAGTTAAGATTCAAAACCCTACCATGTGCTTAATTAAAAGGCCTAATAACACATTCAACACAAAGAGATATTAGTTATACGCAGAGGTGTCAAGTAACGAAGTACAAATACTTCGTTACTGTACTTAAGTAGAAATTTTGGGTATCTATATACTTTACTGGAGTATTTATTTTTCAGACGACTTTTTACTTCTACTCCATACATTTTAAAAACAGTCTTGTTACTTCCGGCTTGTCGTAGTTCAAAAACACAAACACAAAAAAACCTATCTAGATAAATCGCGCTATCCGGACAGAGTGCATTTGATTGTGTTTGGATGAGAAGTATAAACATTTAGCATCCAGACACCCGATTGGTTTTCTCCACGATGCGCCGGCAGATCGGAGTGACACCGGGTGGGAAAAGTGGTCGGTGGAAAGTTGGTATTTAGCGACATGGACCCTCCTTCCATGTAATGTTAAATGAGTATCTTCCCATGACGTAGTAAACCTGGGGGAGACACAGCAGTCTACCTAATCAATGGGAACAACATGTGTGTGCGCCCTGTGACTCGTGTCACTGAAAAATGGGTTCTGGTTTTATCTGTTTAAGTCAGATACATTTGTTGTTTTGGTGTTGTGTCTCTGAATATCCCCATGTTTCCACTATCCCAATGGCAGGTCGCGTGATCTGCAGGCACCTTCTGATCACATTGTAACGGACTGACGTGTTGTGTGAGCGAGGTTATGCATTAAGAGTTTGTTCTTAATGGAATTTCTTAAATTACTTTTATACTTTTTGTTTTGTTTTGAAACCAGTACTTTTATACTTTTACTTAAGTAAAAAGCTTGAGTTGGTACTTCAACTTCTACAGGAGTCTTTTTAAACCCTAGTATCTGTACTTCTGCTTGAGTAATGAATGTGAATACTTTTGACACCTCTGGTTATACGTATTTAGAAGGCATAGTTATTCAAAAGGGGAGAAATTCTATAAAAGGACGAGGTACAAACAAATGAAGCTCAGGCGTAAATTCAGTCAGGATGACAAGCAACAATCCTGTCCATTTCCCAGGTTGCTACCTCCCTGTGGTAACAATTTCAGCTGATTAGGGCGGCACGTCAAATTAGCCAACCATAATTTAACGTTGTTTCCGTAAGACAATCCCATCATTGTTGTCAAACTCTAAGAACTGTTCTCCTCTCTGTTGTATCAAATGTCATTTCTGCGCGCAAACATCTTACTTTTTTGATAACACAGCATTTGTGGCGATTAAGACAATTACAGATTTGCATGTCGATCTATTTCAAAGACTGCAAAATATTTCACTAGCAACTCCGTCCCAATCAGGGACAGACCCCGCCGTAATCTCCACCCTACTGGCACTGGTCGACGAACACCAACGAGCCTCGTCTCCAACACCTGAAAAACATGGCTATTCTTTCCACATCAACCACCGTCGCAGCCAACATGCGCCATCGGGATGGCGAGTCAAGCCTCAACATCCATGCAGATTGAAGCAGCTCAGCATTTACTGGCATCTGCAGTCCCCTGATCTTCCACTAACCTGGTTAGCATTTTCATGCCATCCCCAGAAAGTGGTGCTAGCATAGCGTCAGAATGTAACATATCTGCAGTGTTTAAATCAACAGATCCGCAAATGAGCAGAGATCTATCTACCTGAGAATTTATTTTAGCCTTTGGCTTATATTGTGATTGTGATTTGGCAGGAACAGGAGCTAAACTCTTAAATGGCCCAATCTCAGTGCGAAATACAGCAGTGACATATTCCGACGTTAGCCATGAAGCTTTCTCCAAGAAAGACCGAAGGACTCACAATTGCAAAAAGAAGATTCACAAATGCACACAACAATTTACAACTATATTTCGATTTGCAAATGCACACAGAAGGATTTACAAATACATGAAAATGCATAAATTTATATTTATATTTGTTTCTTGATGTGTATGTGTAATTTGTTTGCGGATCGCTTCACATTTATGTGTGGGTTTTTTGACACTCGCTTAATGCAGTAGATTCACAAATGCGATTTTTTCCACATGGACCTTTCTTAACCAATCACATGAGCGCAGCCAGGAAGCCATCCGGCCTAACCTACTCCCCCCCCCTCAAGAGGGCGGGAGAGGAAGTCTGCCACGACCATCTGCGCCCCCGGCCTATGGACCACCTTGAAGTTAAAAGGCTGTAGAGCCAGATACCACCGAGTGATCCAGGCGTTTGTATCCTTCATGCGGTGGAGCCATTGGAGCGGGGCGTGGTCAGAGGAGATGCTAGAGGTCAGAGGAGAATGGGCCGACTGATTCAAGCAGATAGAAGAGCAACTTTGACTGAAATAACCACTCGTTACAACCGAGGTATGCAGCAAAGCATTTGTGAAGCCACAACACGCACAACCTTGAGGCAGATGGGCTACAACAGCAGAAAACCCCACCGGGTACCACTCATCTCCACTACAAATAGGAAAAAGAGGCTACAATTTGCAAGAGCTCACCAAAATTGGACAGTTGAAGACTGGAAAAATGTTGCCTGGTCTGATGAGTCTCGATTTCTGTTGAGACATTCAGATGGTAGAGTCAGAATTCGGCGTAAACAGAATGAGAACAAGGATCCATCATGCCTTGCCACTTGCCACTGTGCAGGCTGGTGGTGGTGGTGTATTGGTGTGGGGCTGTTTTCTTGGCACACTTTAGACCCCTTAGTGCCAATTGGGCATCGTTTAAATGCCACGGCCTACCTGAGCATTGTTTCTGACCATGTCCATCCCTTTTTGGCCAGCATGTACCCATCCTCTAATGGCTACTTCCAGCAGGATAATGCACCATGTCACAAAGCTTGGATCATTTCAAATTGGTTTCTTGAACATGACAATGAGTTCACTGTACTAAACTGGCCCCCACAGTCACCAGATCTCAACCCAATAGAGCATCGTGGGATGTGGTGGTGGGATGCGAAAGGGGGTCAAACACCGTATTAGTATGGTGTTCCTAATAATCCTTTAGGTGAGTATATCCGGCCCGCAAGTAAATATTGTATGTCATCATAACTAGCCCGTCGCTGATATTAAAAGCCCCAGAAGGCACTGCAACAGCTACTTGCAATAAATCTAACGACTTCTTTGCTGGAGAAGGAGGCGGGGCTGCTCAGCGCGCGCTCACAGCAAAGGATTGCAGGGGAGGCATGAGGGATCGTAAGTATCGGGTAGCTTGATATTTAATCTGTGATTGAATTCGACACCACTATTCCATCCTACTCAATACTGTGATGTTCATGGTGTAACCACATCACCTGCGGATATAGACATGCAAGACACATGAGCAGGAAGTACGTTAACTGTAAGCGAGAGCCGGAGAATAAACGCCCGTGGATATTATCAAACTGGTTGGTGTAATTGTGTAGTTGGTGGACCTCATGTGTTCTTTCGGCATTAGCCTCATCTCCACTCCTACAGGGTTGCAAGTGGTGAGATGCAGAGCCATTGACACAGATGGCAAAGACAGTTATAAGTGATCCAATGTTTGTGTACCAGTGGTGGCTTCCGGTTGACCCACAATCAGAACTGTCCCACCTGGCAGCATCACGCGTCCAGCCTGAGGCAGAGTGCATGGATGCTTCATATCTCCACTGCACTGCTCATGTGTCACATGGGCCAGATAAGCAATATGATGCATTATTTCTACAGGATCTGAATGATCAGATTGCATGTATGACATTGTTTTGGTCCACACTTAAATGTGCTGTTTCCGTTTCTCTGTCGACAGGCTTCTTTAAACAGCCATTCGCATTTTGCACACCTGCTCTCAGATCTGTTTATGTCATGGATGAAAATAACATATTTTCGGACACACACACTGATACATTTTTGACTAATGTCTCCTCTATTTCCCCTGCCCTCAGTTCTGTTCCAGACACCTTGTGGGCGGCGCATAAATATGACGTGGGACTCATCAAAAAATGTCAACCTGTGGTCATCACTCCTCGATCAGACTTCCGTCCCCACAAACATCAATACCCACTGCGCCAAGAGGCCATTGGCGGTATAACACCGGTGTTCAACTCCCTCTTAAAGGCCGGAGTCATTGTTCCATGTCCTGACTCGCCGGTAAGAACACCAATTTTTCCAGTTAAAAAGATCAGAGATGCAGGCAAACCAACTGAGTGGCGCTTCGTGCAGGACCTAAAAGCAGTTAATGCAGCCGTCCACGCACGAGCCCCAAATGTTCCCAACCCTTACACCATTATGGCACAGGTTCCACCTGATGGTTTTCTGTGGTTGACCTCTCAAATGCTTTTTTCAGCGTCCCTGTGGACATTGACAGTCAGTTTTGCTTTGCGTTCAATTTCAATGGCAAGCCTTACACTTTCACACGCTTATGTCAGGGCTACACAGAATCACCTACGATCTACAACGAGGCACTCAGGGAAAGTTTGGAGAGCCTCACTTTGTCTCCAGTAACAGCTCTTTTGCAGTATGTTGATGACTGTTTAATTGCAGCTCCAACACAAAAGCAGTAGGAACAGGACACACTCAAATTGCTTCAACATTTAGCAGCAGAAGGACACAAGGCCAGCCTATCCAAACTACAGTTTGTTTCACAAAACGTTCATTTCCTAGGCCATAACATTTCCGGTGAAGGGAAGACACAATCACCAAAACGCATTGCCTCAATTGTAGCACTTCCAAAACCACAAACCAAGAAACAGATGATGTCATTTTTGGGAATGTGTTCCTACTGTAGGTAATTTATTCCAAATTACTCCCAACTCGAGCAACCTCTGTCCGCATTGATCTCAGCGCGCATGATAAAATTCAGTGGCTCCCTGCAGCCTCTCAAGCTTTCACGGACATGAAATGCGCGTTACAAGTTCCTCCGACTTTGGGTCTTCCTGATCCTCACAAACCGTTCACACAAACCGTTGACGAACGTTCTGGATGTATGACATCAGTGCTCCTACAATCCCATGGCGATAAACTACGACCAGTAGCTTATTTCTCCGCAAAACTCCGGTAGCAGCAGGCTTACCACAGTGCCTTCGAGCTGTGGCAGCTGCTGAAAAGGCTCTTACAGCCTCTCGTGACATTGTAGGCTATGCTACGCTAACATTATTGGTTCCACATTCGGTTTCACTGATTCTTCTCGAACAGAAGTCGTCTCATTTATCTGCAGCGCGTTACCTTCGATATCACACATGTCTCCTAGACATGCCGAATGTTACAGTAAAACGCTGCAATGTCATCAATCCTGCATCGCTTCTCCCCACTCCGGAGGATGGATAGGAGCATAATTGTTTGGCTGAGCTGGAAGCTCAGTGCACACCTCGACCAGACCTCGCAGATACACCTCTGCTCAACAGTGACATGGTAATGTATGTTGACGGATCTGCTTCACAGGATCCCCTGACTTGTTCTAATCTTGTGGGTTTCTCTGTTGTTTCAGACTCAGCTGTTCTGTGTTCCGGCCCTCTTCCATGTCACCTCTCAGCCCAAGCAGCAGAATTAATCGCGCTAACAGAAGCTTGTAAACTAGCTAAGGATAAAACGGCAACCATTCACACGGATTCCAGATACGCTTTTGCCGTGGTTCATGATTTTGGCGTGCTGTGGAAACACAGAAGTTTTCTCAAATCAGATGGCAAACCAGTGTTACACCACACTCTGATAGCAGAACTATTGGATGCCATTTTGTTGCCCACAGCTATTGCCATTTCCTCCAGTAAGCAGACAGCCTCCACAGTGGCTAAAGCCTTGATTTCAGAGATCATTCCCCGCTGGGGAATCCCAAGCAAAATTTCTAGCGACAATGGTTCACATTTTGTCAACCAAGCAATCACAGAATTAAGTGCATACCTGGGTATTGACTTAAAAACACACTGCGCATACCATCCAGCTAGTGGAGGAGCGGTAGAGAGAGAGAATGGAACATTGAAAACAAAACTGGCCAAATGTTGCACAGACACAGGTCTACCGTGGACAAAAGCACTGCCCTTGGTTCTGATCAACCTAAGCCCATTTGAAATCCTTTTCACAGTTCCTCCCCATATAGGTGTGGAAGCTCCAGGAACACCACTCCCTTCCACCACAATGTGCGAGAATGACATGTTAACTTATTGCATTCGACTGTCTTCCACTTTGTCGTATGTAAGAAAACAGGTTGTAGCTGCACTTCCGAGAGAAGCAACGGGTCCACTACACCGACTGCAACCGGGTGACTTCGTGGTGGTGAAGGACTTCAGGAGGAAAAGTTGGAAAGCTAAACGGTGGCAGGGTCCATTCCAGATTCTCCTGGTCACCCAAACAGCGGTCAAGGTAGCTGAAAGGGCAACTTGGGTCCACTCATCCCATTGCAAGAAGGTTCCAGATCCAGTACCAGCAATGGGCTCAGGCGACCCTACCCCCACAACAAGTGTCAATCAACCGACACCACCGATCCAGTGACCACGGACGGGCAGTTGACCGACAGACACACAGTGCATTGTGATCTGTGTTGACTGTCTACAACGCGGGTGCCTCACAAGAAAGAAGGTTGGCAGACTCCACATCCCAACGTGTACCTGCGGACCAACACAAGAAGAAGAACACGGCCAGGACCCCTCCACATAGACACAGTAGTCGTTTGTGCCACGACGGTTTTATTAATATTATTGCTTGCTTCAGTTTCATTGTATCTCAGCATCTTTTTGTGATTCCGTAGTCCGCTACCTAAAGAGTGTTTCTCTCTTATCATGGAACGACAGCGAACCCCCTCAGACGACTGGGGGGGACTCGCGTAACCATGTGTTTATTTATCTGTATTGTGTGATAGGGAATCAAGTTCCGGTATTTTGATTTAAACATGTTTTCATTTCTTTTTTATTTCAATACTGTACACATGACATCTGGGGTGTAACGCTCAAATCCTGTGCGAAGGTTTCCAGTCTTTATCTTCTCCTAACAGATTTCTTCCTATTTTCCCATTTGAGGGTTTTTTTTAGGGAGTTTGTGTTCTGTGGCAGACAAAGTTTTGTGAGCGATGTCCAGATGTTCATGTTTTGTGATATTTAATGTGGTAGATATCAGATGGTAAATTTTTAGAGTAGGCATTCTAAATTGATGCATAGTGTGTGATTATTATGTAATCAAAAGAGTGGAATGTAATGGGAAAATGATATGTGACCCTTTTAAATGCTTCATTTGTATAACCAGTTTATTAGTTGCTAGTGCTTAGATGACAAAGGCCCTGACATAAGAACTGATGTCTCCCACTTGGATTAGATGTTTCCAGCGTCATAGCTGTAGAGATTGAACAAAGTGTTTGTTATGTCTATGACCACCTTTGTTTTAGCATGTTGGGAGAGCAAGGACACGGTCAAAGATCTGACGTGTCTTACATGGATAAGATGTTCCCAGTACCCTGGCTGTAGATACTCAACAAGATGGTCAAAGGTTTCTGTTGACGCCACCGATATCTAAACTTAGGTATAAGAACTGCCTCGATGTGTTGGGGAGGAGAAGGAGGTTCTTGACAGTCTACTGACCACGTAGCTGTTGTGACCCTTTTTCCCTTGCAAGGAAATAAACGGAGAAAAGACATACTTGACTCAGAGCCTTTGTTTCTTATTAACGATTGTCTGTGCAAAATCTTCCACCACATTGGTCTGGTGTTTAAACCCATATAATACAAATACTTGACAGACGGAGCCGCTTTGTAGTGCGAGACAACAGCAAAACGTAAATCCTTAAAAAGGTGGAACTAAAAATCTCAGGGAGAAAAATAAGATGTCTGGAGGAAGATGGCACAATATTTAAAAACCTGACTTATTTAGGAAACCACAGACTTGATACAAAAAATATTGTTTTATGCACGTTCAACTGTTGGGGAGCTGCATGGCGGGGAAGGTAGGACTCAGACGCAGAGTTTTCAAAAAGAAAAGGGACTTTAATTGTCAAAAAGGTTTTCAAAAGCAAAAGGCCAAGGGGCAAAAACAAAGACAGGAACCAGGAACGAGAACAAGATCGTGGACAGGGACTTCCATAGAATGAACAATGACGTGACAAGTGACAACAGACACACATGGCTTAAATACACAAGGGAGGTGCAGGTGATTGGACACAGCTGGGAACAATCATGACATGACACAATCACAGCGGACGACAGGACAAGGCAGGAAGTGACGTGACCCAGGGAGAACAGAGGAAGGAAACTACAAAATAAAACCAGACATTAACCCAAACCGTGACAGAATTCCCCCCTTAACGGCCAAATTCCAGATAGCCCTAAACAGACCAGGGGCGGGAGGGAGGGAAACCAGACGATGGTGGGCCACCCAGGGAACTCTGGCGGGCAGTCAAGCGGCCGGGGAGCCTCCGGGGGTCGGCCCGGCGGGCGGTCAGTTGGCCGGCTCCGGAGCGCCGACTGCAGGGCACTAGAACGGGCAGCCGGAGTTGTCGTCGGCTGCATGGCGAGGGGAGCCGGGGCCGTCGCCGCCGGCTGCATGGCGAGGGGAGCCGGGGTCGTCGCCGCCGGCTGCATGGCACAGGAAACCTCCGGAGTCGAAGTCGCCAACTGGAGGGCACAGGAAACCTCCGGAGTCTCCGGTTCAGCCCCCGCCATAGCCGCCCCCCCCCTCAAGGGCTGGATCCCAGACGGCCCCCGAGCCACCAGGGAGGGTGGGAGAGGACCACGGGATGGGAGGGAGGGAGCCTGAGTCCGGGAGCGAGTCTCGGGGCCGGTACAGGCCGAGTCGAGACCTGGAGTCTTGGAGCCGGGGCCGGGGCCTGGAGTCGTGGGGCCGGAACCGGGGCCTGGAGTCTTGGGGCCGGAACCGGGGCCGGGGCCTGGAGTCTTGGGGCCGGAACCCGGGGTCGGGGCCTGGAGTCCTGGGGCCGGAACCCGGGGTCGGGGCCTGGAGTCGGAACCGGGGTCGGGTCAGGAGGGCGCTGCGACCCAGCGCGGGACGTGGTGGGCTGCGGCCGAGCGTGGAGGCCGTAGGAAGCCTGCCGTTGGACCTCGAGGTCCATCAACCGCTCCCTCCTCCCTATATTGGTTGTCTGATTTAATTTACTATTAGATGTTACAATCCTGAGTTCCCAAGTTTGTTCTCTAATACTAGCATTAAAGTTACTGCTTAAAAGCACTACTAAGGTGTCGCTGCAAATCCATGATTCCAGACAGCCTATCATCCTGCACTGGATGCTGATCGCACTCAAAGGAAGGGTTCTATTTCATCCTTACTGACCGCCAGAGGCAGTGTTTCACAGTGGATATCTTCCATCTCACACAAGCGCAGGTTGAGTGTTTTATAACAACAAAGTCCCTTGACCTCGACGGTCTATAAGATGTGGTGTCATCTTGAGGTTTTCATCTTCTCGCGACGCAGGCGTTCTGACCAGGACCACACCTGTCCCCCATGTTCCTTCTGTTTGTAAGAACCGTTTTTCCGGACAAGCCCTACTCCGATATTCCTCTTCTGCAGTTAAAACATCTGAATTCTTCAGTCGAAGCAAAAACAAAGTAATCAAAACCATCCTGCCAGGATCCTTTTCTGACCTGTTCTGTCTTTTGCCTGTTTTCACCCCCAAGTCTCCTTCCCTGATGTGTCTGTCATCCCCCTGTGTGTTTTGTTTTCACATGTGCTTGTTGTGGGTGTGTTCTTGGTCCCATCTCCAAACACCGCCAATTGCCACACCCACGAGCAGCTGAGACCAACGAGGACTTGTTAATGCTCCATTTCAACCCTGGTTCTGCAGGCTTGGGTTGTCAGGTCATTTTGTCTTCATCACTGGTAGTCACCACTGAGTTCCTCTGCCTAGCCTTGTGCATTACTAATTTTCTTTCTCTGTCTGTAGAGTTTCTGGACACCACCTGACTCCAGTGTCAAGCCACTAGATTTACACCGTGACCGAAATCCCTCTGACGTAGAGCAACGGGACTCACGCCGTGATCTACCTGCCTTCGTCCGGTGTCGAGTCAAGTCTTGGGACTCACACGTTTTCTGTCTTTTTGGATCAGGATCAGGAAACATTTATTTACCAAAATATGCCAAACATACAAGGAATTTGTCTTGGCGGTTAGTGCGCGACAGTAGACAGACAAGACAGCAGTGCACAAGTAATAAAATAAAGTAAAATGAAATGCTAATGCAATGGGTTAGTAGAATAAGGCTATGGGTTAGTATAAAACAAGGGAATAAAGTTAAAAATTTTAAATATTAAAAAAAGTTAAAAAGAAAAATATTAAGCATAAAGTGCACTAACGAACAAGTAACAAACAAGTAACAAAGTGACGAATTACAATTAAAGTGGCATGTGCAGTGTGAGGGTGTCAGTGGGGGACCGGGCTCTGTTGATGAGCCCGACTGCCAACGGGAAGAAACTGTTCGTGTGGCGGGAGGTCTTAGTCCTGATGGACTTCAGCCTCCTGCCAGATGGAAGGGGCACAAACAGTTTTTGTCCGGGGTGAGAGGGGTCGGCCACAATCTTTTTAGCACGCTTCAGAGACCTGGAAGCGAAGTCCTGCAGGGACGGCAGATTGCAGCCGATCACCCTCTCTGCAGAGCGGATGACACGCTGCAGCCTGCCCTTGTCCTTGGCTGTGGCTGCAGCGTACCAGACGGTGATGGAGGAGCAGAGGATGGACTCGATGATGGCCGTGTAGAAGTGGATCATCATCGTCTTTGGCAGGTTGAATTTCTTCAGCTGCCTCAGGAAGAACAACCTCTGCTGAGCCTTCTTGGTGATGGAGCTGATGTTCAGCTCCCACTTGAGGTCCTGGGTGATGATGGAGCGGAAGGAATCCACAATAGTGACGGGGGAGTCACACAGGGTGATGGGGGAGGGTGGGGCTCTGTTCCGCCGGAAATCCACAACCATCTCCACTGTTCTTAAAAATAAATTTGGTTACCGTATACTGGCATCTGTGGTTATCATTTGGGTCCTTATCGTTGTTCTCCCGTGCAGCATCCACGTCAACTCTAAACTCCCTGCTCCTCTCGTTCATGTTCATGAGGAGCTGTCCCCTGTGAGGCACCACATGCTCAAGCAGCATTCCAACAGTAAAGATTCTGGAATCCTTGAACAGCATTCCAACAAGTAGCACAGAATACACTAAATACAGCGATATCAGTTACATTTCTTTCAGACAAACCTTGAGGAAATTAGGAATTTAATCTGCTTTTTTTTTTGCGAGATACGGCTAGCATAAGTGCCTCAGACAAACCCCCGTTTAGGTTTTGGGGGTTAGGGAGGGTTAAGCCAATGTCACTCTTGACCCTGCAGAAAAGCATCTCTTAGAGTAGTTTATCTTCACTCTGTCAAAGTAAAACGTTCTGGGTTATCACGTAAAGCCTGGTATTTCCATGTTTTATAGGATTCGTGTCATGAATCAGACCTCTATGGCTCTCTCTGATGGCCACCGGAGGGCACCATTACCTGAGTATTGACTTCCCGCACTCCATTTCCCATGCACCCCATAATGAGACTAATCACCGGTACAGGTGTTTTCCATTATCCGCTTTACTCAAGCAGCATTCACTCTCATACTCTGTCATATGCTGACATTTCCAAGCGTTTACCTTGATAGTCTGTGACCCTTCTGTGAATGATGTTGGATTATTAAACCACTGTTGACTCTACTCTGCCTGCCTTGGGGATCTCTCCCTCGGGAACTTTGACTGCTTTGCTGCCTGCCCTGACTCTTGCCCGATAATCTGCACATGGATCCACATGCTTCCGACCCCTCGTTACAGCCTGAAGCCCTGTTAGTGATTTTCAGGCAATTCTCAAAAAAAGTTTTTATCTTGATTTATTTCTTCACCAATAACATATAAATTGATTTTTGCACATCAGAACCAGTGGTGGCTGGTCCATAGAGGGCAATGGGACGTGGCCCCACCATCTCACCTTGAGCCACAAAAAGATTATCATTTTTTTAAAATTACATTAAAAATACAGTTAACAAATAGTCAATATGTGTCTTTGTGTTTTTGAAACATGGAATATACCCAGTGATATTTGTAAATTAAGATCTCTGCAAAATATATGCATTTCCTGCACGTCCTCTCCTCACCTGCATGTCTGCATGTTTCAGTTGAGCTCGAGCAAGGTCCCAAGCGGCGAAGAAGCAGTTTAGTTAATGAGTGTCATATAATTTCAGATTTGGGCTCGCCCTTCGCCGCCCTACACTGCGCACTCTTCAGGGCGAGTTTCACGACACGCCGTTTAACAACATAACAATAGCGATTACGGCAGTGTCCTTCGAAGAAGACCTGACCCGAACTCGGTACATTCTCTCATCCAAGACCAGTTTGAGAGAAGAACTTTGTCGGAGAGACTAGAGGTAAAACGTGTGTGTCTGGACTCCAGAGTCTGTTACAGACCTTCTGTCCACTCACGCTGAACCGTATTTGAATTTTCCCAACATCCACTCATTCTGATATTTGCAGGCCCTGTCTCCCCATTTCCTCTGGGTCCTGTCCTTTAAGCAACTTGGATTGCCCTGTTCCTGAGGATATGCTGCTCAATTCCCCCTTCTATGCATGCTTTTTGCGGTTCAAATATAAATGAATTGGTTTCTATTGACAATTAATGATAAAGGTAGGAAAGAATGACCAGTTTTCATCCTCCGTATTGTCTTCGATTAAAAATCTCCAATTGGGTTCATGAGGAAATTCATACTGTATGTTTAGAAATATGACACCGGGCATGTTTTAATCACAAGTTACAGCGTAATATTTGCAATATGCACAATTGTACACAATTGGTACATTTCAGGAATAGATCATCACTAGCATCATAAGAGTTTATAAGAGTTATACACAATTAAATGGGTAAATTGGGCACATGTACGAATTAAACTTTCCTTTTTCAGAAACAATTTTAAGAATGAGTTAAATACATATTTAGATAGAACAGACTTCTCAAATGATTAATTACAAGACTGTAGCAATATTAATAAATTGCAGAGTTATTCCAATTATTATAAAAATACACTTTTAAAAGTTAGATTTTATGTTGAGAAAACATTACGCTTAGATCCAAGCCTGGTGATTTCTGTTAGTTCACTGAATAGCTTTATTAAAGATTTTAAACTTATTTTAAATTAAAGTCCCTCATTCACTCAAGATATATTTATCAAAATGAGGTGTTCTCATATTTTAGTCTCCAAGCAGGGAGTGTTACCAACAGACCAGATCACACACTACCTAAATGTAAACCTTTTAAATTCATCCTATACCCTGCATTTTAAATCTGTATAGCTGAGGTATTTAATTAATATCGGTCAAAGCTGCATAACAAAAAATTACAGGCAGGTTGAGGCCTAGCCTGCCACAAGGCTGAAACACAAAGTACGGGACAACATAAAAGGCTTTACTTCTACACTAATGCGCATTGCACAAATCTACATCAACATTTAGCTTTCATTCTCTTGTCAAGATGACTATATACGCCATGTTTTCCACTCGCTGATTAGTTTCGGTTGTGGAGGTCTGCAATGAGTTGCCTTACGTCCTCAGTTGAAGGCTGGGTTTCGGACTCCAGATAGGGTACTGACAGGAGCACTTTTCCCTTTGAGGAGAGTGAGGGAGAAGATGAAAAAGCAAACACTCATGACGGCCAGAATGATCACTCCGGAGATGAGCGCGCTTGTCACTGTGTTTATCTGAAACACTGGAGTTTTCAGATGGGCTAGAACAACAAAAACACAAAGAGGCAATCAAATATGTTCTAATTTCTTCCACCTTTTAACACATCAACTTGAATGTCCAATTAAAAAAATATAATCTCAGTATTAGTGATGCAAAGAGTGTTTTTCTTTTAAAGCTAAATTACACAACCTTGAAATGTCAAGATTATATATTTTCCAGTTCACCTATGGTGGTGGTAGCAGAAAATAATTCAGCAAAATTCAAAACAACATCATGGAACAATCAGGGGAAAGAAAAAATTATCATAACTGCAAATTTTATCAACAATATTAGAATCAAAACAGGTGAAATCAGAATCTAACAATCAGCAACAGCTGCAGCAACAGCTGATTGTTGGTTGATGTTTGGATCTCACCTCAAAAGTACATTCTCTGCTTGTATTACTCAGTTGCAACAAATCACTGTTTCTGGTGTTGTGAAGCAATATAAAAGAGCAAAAAATGTGTAACGGCTAGGGAGATATAACACCTATCAGATATGACAGGATTATATTGTATAATAGTCTCAAAGGGAATGGGAGACTTTTTCCTGTTTTGGAGGCTTTTACTATTTAAAATGGCTTACTCAGTTACGTGCTTACCCAGTTGAGAATTGTTGGTTGGGGTTTCATCTGTGAAAAAAAGGACATTTGAGTGGAACAGTGAAACTTAACTGTCCTGTTTTGTGTTGCTCATTTCTTGTACAGCACATGAGTCAATAGGACGGCTTCCAGCACTCTCTAACCCTCTAGGTAGCCCAGATACATATACGTAACTTATCACCATCAATCAACCACTTGAGGTTTCAAACACTTATGAATGTAAAATTCTGAAAATCGATTCAGTTAAAAAAAACACATGGAACAAAAAGAATACTTATAGAGTTTGAAATAATTAAAAAAGCTCAAGCGGGGTTCAAACTACAAGTTTTCAAATTCAAGGAATTTTGAAATTAGGTTGCGTCACACACATAAGGTCCATGTTCACAGAATTTGCTTTCTCAGATCTAAAATATTGTAATACTAAGAGCTACAAGCCATTATTAAGATTGCCGCAACAAACACAGAAAACTGATCTCTCAGGCAAGAAAATGTAAACAAAATATACTGAGCTTACGTCAAAAATTCAATATATATAAGTGCTATTTAGAACGCAATCATTTTAGTATGCTCGAACCCTTCAGGGAAATGTCGTGGCATGCAAACAGTGGAGATAGTTAGGGTCAGCATGGACACATGGTTAGGATCCAAACACATGCAGTCACCAGACCCTTTGCAGACATGGACGCCTGGCCAATCCTAGCACTTGAATGCGGAACAGGGCTGGTCTTATCAGCAAAAAGCAGTGGGATTCATAATAATACCTCAGCTGCTGTTGGATATTAGCAGGACTGCTCAAAAAAGGCTGCACACTGGGAGGTTTCAAATCTGATTTGTAAAAGGCTCACATTACCAAATAATCTGGTAGGTATCAAGGTTCTGATTGTTGGGAGGGTGCACATTTTGGCTAAATCGGCACAGAACTAGAACTAGTGTGAGCATGGCTTCATGTATTGGGTACCAGTTAGGAAGAAAAGGCTCCTTAGGCAGTTACAGTGCTGTTTGGATTATGTTTAAAAGATCAGTGTCTTTTTGGTTGGCAGCAAAAAGTCCCTGAGAGAAAGGAATATCCAAAACTTTACCACTCCGAGTGATGATTGGCCCGGCGGTTAGGACAGCATTTCCAGATGCAGTGTTTAATTTGTTTCCCTCAACATCTCTCTTTTTCCTGCTGCCACAGATCTGTAAAAAGGCCAAAAGAGATACGGTGGTAGAATGTGTTGCAATAACTCATTATTTTCTTTCTCATCAATTTCTATAATCAAAAAAATTAAGAAGATTGAGGGAATATCTGCTGATGCAAGAATCAAACCGTAGTTTGTTACGTTTTTATAAACCAATGCCTGCCGGAGGAATACAAATGGCCTGCTCTTTAATAATATCTGCCATTGGAAAATACCCTTTTTTTTATATAAGCCAATAAAATGTGCGACTAACTAAAGGATGTCTGACAGGAAATGAATATCCCAAAAGTTAGTAGACACATTTAAATAATATATAGGTCCTGGCACTATTAGCATGTAATCAGTAATGATCACGACTCTTTGCTGTCCTGGCTCCTAAATGGTGGAATGAGCTCTCTGATGACATCAGGACCGCAGAGAGTCTTTACATCTTCTGCCACAAACTAAAGACACACCTTTTCAGACTATATCTTGACTAAAAAACACTAAACAAATTGTAGCACTGAAATTGTACTTCTAATAGCTCTTATCTATACCAAGTTGTAAATCGGCTTATTTGATGAAATTGCATTTTCTTGTTTATTGTTCTTCTGGGTTTGTATCCTTATGGATGAAATGCACTTATTTTAAGTCGGTTTGGATAAAAGCGTCAGCTACTTGATGTGTAATGTAATCATTTGTTGAATGATTACTTGAAGTTCAGATTTTCGTTCATAGAAACTTAAGGATGGCTTGGCATTCTAATTGATTGATTTTGTCTGGTTATCAGTGGTTAAAGTACTCAATTCCTTTACTTATAAGTATCATTACAATAATGTAACTACAGAAGCAAAGGCCCAAATAGTCATTCAGAATCACTCTGTGCTACACCAAAATCAGTTCTTGTAGTCAGAAAGGTCTAGTGAAGTAAAAAGTACATTTCCTTCTGAAATCTAGTGGTGTGGAAGCTAATAGTAAATGTAAATACTCAAATCAATTACAAGAACGTAAAATTGTACTAGAGAAAATGAACTTGGTTACTTTCAACCATTGATGTGTATGAGTATATGTTTGATGGCTGGGAAATTTGAAGTCTGATTCGTACATGCTTCCGACATAACATGGAGTCGTAGGTGGGAGTATGAGAGATATTGACAAAATATATATTTTTATATCTTAAATAATAAATCTTTATAAATATTAAACATATTTAACGTAATAATATTTCATGCATGTATGAAAGTCTTGTTCTCACTGGCATGAGCATTGGACAGTCATCTGCTCGACACAGTTTGGTGACACAGTGTAGGAAGACTGTGGACATCTTCTGATTCTTGTGCTTTACAAAGCGGAATACTTCAAAGGCAAAGCGGCCCATTTGGCTCTTCCCATTTTCAAAAACGGACGTCTGGGCATCTTTTTCACAGCTGGAGGGAAAATCAGAAAATGTTATTAGAAACAGAAACACAAATAGAACGTAACAAAATCATAGATCTGTTTTACATTTTAAGTTACCTAAAGAAAAGATCGTAGCGGAGGTCATCGTTGGGGTTTCCAGAGGGTGTGGTGTAACAGTAGTCCATTAAAACATTCCATCTATTCAACATTAAAAATTTGTAAATGCAGAGGTGAATTCAAATGCAATTGAGATCATATAGATAGTGATTGGAAAATACCCTTTTTTTTATATAAGCCAATAAAATGTGCAACTAACTAAAGGATGTCTGACAGGAAATGAATATCCCAAAAGTTAGTAGACACATTTAAATAATATATAGGTCCTGGCACTATTAGCATGTAATCAGTAATGATCACGACTCTTCAAACACTGACGGCACAATGTTCAGGTCTTCTTATGAAGATCTTTGTATTGGGTCGACAGATGGAGCTGTCTATTACAATCTTTTAAACAAGAAATCCATAATCCATAAAATACTTTGTGTCAAGAGGGATTCAAAGGATGTGGATGGGCCCTCTGCCAATATTGGAATGCCAGGGGGACCCAATTGAATGGTGACATTGAGGAGGACAGGGAAATTATTCAAATAATAATTTATTTCATAATCCACCTGAGGTCTTCTTACAGGGTTCAGGACAACTCTTTCAGCGGAAGGTGAGCCAAACAGCAAAATATCAATATAAAATAATATCATTTTTGCATTAGAAAGGGATCTATGGTTGTGGGAACATTTTTCAGGCCCTTGATGAGGAACTGGTTGAAAGCGTGGTGGTTTTGAAGTACTGGAGCTAGGCAGAAATTTGAATGGGCATTAAAAGGTGCTTACCTAGGTTAGTCAAAGTGGAGTTGTGAGGACACACTGGAAAGACGTGGTCTATGGATGCGCAGATATGGAGGAAGTGGCACTAGGACTTGTTGCAACTGGTATGATCTTATTATGATACATGTGCATGCCCTTTTTATCTATAGCAGAGGTCTTCAACAGGGGGTCCGCGGAGGTACTGCAGGGGGGTCGCGAAATTTTTGGTTGTTGAAAATGCAAGCTGGTCTCAACCGGTATTTTTAGCCATACTTATATACATATTCCTCACATTGTTTTGTATGTAATTCATGTTATTGTAAACTATGAAGTATAAAAATACCAAAACACTCAGTGGGTGTGGGGAGAAGGAGGTATTTGTCCGACAATTAATGATCTTTCAGCCTGGGATTTGTTGTCTAACCACCACAACGTTTTAATTCAAACATTCATTTTTGTGTTTTGATCATATTATCCAAAACCTAACTGAGCAGTTTTATTTCCGAAACCTAACTTAGAATTTCATAATTATTTTCTCAAACTTTTTTCTTAAGTTGTTTTATTTAATTAACCAAATTGTTGTTTCCTGAAAAGACATAAATTATGAGGGATAGCGCTTCATATATAATCGTTATTATTATATTATCATGCGTGCATTATCTTGCGTGTGTTGCAAAGCAATTCACCGCCAGAACAAGTAACGTTTTTGAGCATGAGTGTTAAATCCCGTTTTTTGTGCTTCCTGCAGGAAGGAGACTGAAGGCCGAACGAACCCGTTGAACCGCACCCTCAAAAGAGGAAAAACCTAATTTTCCCTTTTTCTTTACTTTGTACGTTACAATAAATCGTACCCTTTTCTTGTGCAGCTAGACGTGTATCCGTCTTGCCCCGTGCATCGCCACTGATGCTTTTCATCGCGGACACATTTGTCCCGTATTTTCCTCCACAACTTTGTTCCCCTCGACCGACAAACCGACTTTTGAGGAGATCTCCCTCCGTGAATCAGAGGCCATCCACGCGTCCTTATAGTCCGCTGATGACGGGTTGTATAAGTGGTCATATTTACGCATTTCTTCCGACAAAAGGTCTTCAATCTGATTCATTCTCTCGTAAACATTCTTTGTTTTAATAATGGCGGTATTGTGCTATGAAAACGGAAATGTGATAATCCGTAAAGGATGTAGTTAGCAGACCAATCACAGCCTTGTGGGCTGCAGGAGGCTTGCGTCCCTTTCGGCGCAAGCCTAGAAAAATGGGTCAACGCATGCAAGCACGCAAGGTGGTGTGAAAAGGCATGCAAGGGACACGCAAGGGGGTCTTGCGTCTGCGTTTCCTAGCGTCGCTCTGAAAACCCAGAAGCATAAACTAGGCTTTAAGTCCGGTTTCCAGCTTCACCTTTTAAATGAGCAACATGAATTCATTGTATGTATTGTAATAGAAAATGTTAATTGTAATACCATCGTAATAGATGTGTTTTTTGCAAATTTGCAGTACATTGACATATTTGTAGGAAACATTGTTGTAAATTGGCCAATTGGTAAATTCACAATTTAGTAGTCTTTAAAGTCTGAGTCAAGTCCTGACTTTTATATTGGTACACCCCTGCACTGTATGTATCATCAATTGGAGCAGTAAAACACAAAGGTTCTTCTCAGATGAACAAAATCATTCAAGCAGGTGATGGAGTTGTGTCATCAATCCCTACTTTGCTTCACCATCACATACATGTAGCATAAAAGCAGTGGTTCCCAAAAATGTTCTGTTGATCCCTTATTTGATCATATAGGAACATTTAAAGGCCCCTTCCGGCCCTTTAGAGTTTTTTTATTATTTTTTTAAACTCAAGGTGCTTGTTCACATGATCAGGGTGGTGGGTTTCCATGTGTCTTGTCAGTTTAGTGGGCTTCATACTGTCTGTCGCCCGTATTCTAAGACACACTGGGATCTCTCTTCTTGGTTGACCATAGGGCGTAAAGCCCAGAGACAGATATGCCTCGTTATATTTCCATACATATTTTTGTGCCGTTGTTGTGGTAGTTGTGTTGCCTGTGACAGCAGGAACACACCATCATCTGATATGTCCTTTACAAAAGTCCCAAATCTGTCCATCTTGGCTCATCGTAACCTTATTTATCACATATCTTTTTCACTTAATTTTTCGGTGTCTCTTACGCTCTCTCTATGTCGTTAGCACATTGCAAGTCACATCTATTTTGCTTGATTTCTTTCTTTTATTTGTATTTCATTTGTATTTGTAAGTGACCTATTCATGGATATGGATTTTGATTGAATACCTTCTATCCAGGTTAGTGGCTTTTACGGCTGCAAACACTCGGGTCTTTAAGGTCAGTCCTGCCATGGGGATGGTCAACTGCTGAATGTATGTTGAATCCTGTACAAAAACCATAATAGCATTTCAGCATTTCCTGACCCATTCCCTTCATCCTGTCGAGGTGTTTTTTTTCAGCTGCACTAGAATTCACAAACCCCTTCACATTGATTGTCTGGTAGCCCCCTACCCCGTTTAAATGACTAAATCTAGCATATGGCTTGACATGAATTTGGATGTCAATTGAGTATAATCTTTTCCAATCACAGGATTAAAGGTAATTTCTGAACCTTCCCGTTTCATACATTGATCATCCTCCTCAGAGAAGTTTGAACTTGCTTTGTTCAAAGCGTTGCATGCTCTTTGACGCTTGCTGACTCATTACGGCTTTGGTATATGACTCTGTCTCCAGTGCAGCTGCCTATAAGCTCCCCTGCTGTGCAGCAAAATAACATATTTTGACATGACTGATGTGAACTTACATTGTAAAGCAGTAGATTCAGCGTGCTGATGAAAGTACCATTGCTTTCCTTTACGGAGATTGCAGCTGCTGACCTTCAATGAAGAGAAAGAAAAGATTAGGGCTGCCAGAAACTTTTTGAAAGGTGGTTTCAATATTTAAAGTGACAATTGCCAGAATGGTACTTTTTTTTCTTTGACATGAAAATAATGATATGAGCACAGATGGTGCTTTACGTGCTGCTATTCACAATATTAATGAAGAGGAATAAACTTGTCACACCTTGTGTTATGAAGTTATAGGAATAGGAAAATTGGTTTGCTAAGGGCTGCCACTCTGCCACTCACGCTGCTGACCTAGCCGAGGAGAGTTGATAACATCGGCCCAGCCAGCGGTGGTATCATGAAGTGTAGCACCTATCCTTTGATTCTCCCTAAGGTCAACACTGTTGCGGTTATTAGCGCTCTTATTAGCACTGTCAATATTAGCTTACTTTCAGCAAAGTTGTGAATATTGGCTGTGGAAAATGTTTTTATTTCCCTACCAGATTCTGTGAATTTTAGATACAGGGGGTGGACACAACTTAAGCACTAAAGATATGAGATACTAAACATTTTGATGATGCAGCTCCATGATGAAGATGCAGCTCCATGTTTTTTTATGACTCATTTTGTGGTGGAGTTGCTCTAAATTAGTAAAAAAATATTCTGTCCAATGTGGAAAACAAACAGAGTGTACATTAATTATGTAATGGAGGCGTTCTTTAATGTTTTTCACATTGGTGGTACAATGAATTGAATAATTCCAACATTTTTACAAAAGAAATGATAATACAGATTTGAAAACTAGAACTTTTTCTCGTCCTATTTGTTTTGTTAATTTGATAATCAGTTTAACTCATTTCAATGGATAGCTTGCTGACTCTGTAGCAACCCACTAGAGCCCGTTCAAACCAATGTAAAAGTGGAAGTGAGACTTACGAGGCCAGCTGTGTGTTGTTCACTAGGTATTCAAGCGGGTAACTGCAGCTGAACTTGTAAAGCAGACCTGGCAGGTAGCTGATGATGGTGGGAGGATCTGGTGTGTCGATATACCCTGAAATGTTTCCTATCTGCACCAGTGAAAGGTTGCCATAAGCGTTAGGTCCTTGAGCTGTGGAGACCTGAGGTGTACAAAACCAATATGAGTGACACTCCTCCTGCCTTTAGCCAACCACCATCATCTCACTTTGCGCACACCAGACCGGAACAGATATGATAAAAATCCATACGGCACAGAGCATACTAAGTCACCTCACTAACTAACAAACTTAATCCCTTTTCATCTGAGCCAAGACCATCCAGAAACTGTCCCATTGCTCATTGCTGGGGGAGAGACAGCTTACTCAAAACAAATTCACATTAAATCTTAGATTGGTTTTAACTTGTCACCCTGACAGCCTCAAGGACCGAACAGCAGCCCATTTATCGATCTGTAGGATAAACTTGTCCATATCTAAACATGGATACTATGAACCAGCTCATATAAAGACACAAATAGCTGGGAGGCCTTTTGCTGTAGAATTTTCTACCTCAGTTTGTAATTGTTCATCATGTACACTTCAACATACAAAATGTTTTTTTTTGTTGTACAAAAAGTCAGTCACACTAAGTCATTTGAGACTGTGATACTTTTCATGAGAATTTTTGGCAAATAAACTACATAGCCCAGCCTTTAAGTGAACTATATTTTCATTAGCTTTGACAATATTTTCTCAAAACTATTTGTACTATAACATTTCTGACTGTATGACCATAACAGTTATTTGTTATGTAATCCAATTCCAACCTGTGTCAGTTATGCTGACAGTTCTACTGCCTTCAAATTCTACTAAACAATTACACCATTCCTGCTTTTCTTACCACCAGGGAATTCCCACAGGACTCAAGAGTTGCCAGGCTGATACTAAAGATTACCACTGTGGGAAAAGTGTTGTTATTAATGAAACCACGGCAATGGGCGTCCCCATGGCGACCATTGAGGGCCATGTCGGTGTCTGTATAGCCAGAAAAGAGGACAGGGCAGAAGTTGATCTTGAGGGTGATGGTTTGCACCCCACAGTAGACACTGATATCCCTCTCCGCTGTAAAACACACACAGGACAGGTGCAGACCGTAATCAAATGAGTCACAAGATGAAGATAATAGGTTTGATATATTTTGGTTATTAAAATGAATGAATTGAAATGGTTATTCATTCTTTTTGATATATATAACTATATCTATAGATATAGATATATATGGATCAAAATGAAGGCTGTCAAAACTAATTAATCTCACATTTTGAATTTCATTCACTTTCTAAAGTGACTACTTCACTTAAATTCATTTTATTTTGTATAGCCCAAAATCATCAAATCACAAATTTGCCTCAGAGGGCTTTAGTCTGTACACATGCGACAAACTCTGTCCCGAAACCCTCACATCGGCAGAGGAAAAACTCCAGCTGTTTTTAATTTACAAGATTTAATCTTTAGAAGAAAAACAAACTTATATATATATATATATATTAAATATATATATATTAAATATATATATATATTATATATATATATATATATATATATATATATATATATATATATATATGCCAGTTTGTCTTTAAGAGACGATAACATGCAAATTCCGTGCACTTAGTTCCTCACCAGGGAAACGGCTGTGAAAGTTGGCATCACAGTTGTATCCATTGAATTGAGCTCCAATTGATGAAGTCTTACTAAACAGTAAAAGAATCAGAAATATATGTTCCATTTCAGCCCCTGTAGAAGAAGAAAATGGACATAATGTAAGAAACACTATCCACTCAACTATCCATCCAGTCAATTATAAGGAAAAAAAATCCTGAGGAAAACTTAAGATAGTCCTAATGTCAGTGACTAAGGTTTCCTCGGAAATTTCCGTTATGTTGCAAAAGTTCTGACTGTCACATGGAATTATCTAAGAAAATCTGTAGCTCTGGCAGCAACGTTATGAGAATGATGCTGGATATTGTTCTGATGACAAGCAGCGATTCATCAGAGGATAATAGCTTATCTCTGTGAGCACATCTTATTGTCTTGTGATGACCTCTTATCACATAATTGTGACAGTTTCAGTCCTGAGGAAACAGAAAGTAATGCATCAAGTTTGTAGATACCTCTCCACTTCTGAAAGTTGAAAATTCCAGACAGCTTGGAGTAAAAAAGCAGAACCACTCACCCTAGTTCCTGAAAGCCAGCAAGTCAGCGGTTCTCCATAAGCTCGGAACAGACGATGGAATGGTCCGCACAGCATCCCTACCCAACAACTAGGAACAGGAGTCGCGAGCAGGGGGGAATAAGGGATCTACACATAAGAGATTCATTATTTGAACATGTCAACAAAAAAGGGCTGTCCAGAATGAACATGGGAAAGTCCATCAAATCTGAATGTGTTATACAAATCCTTTCACGTTTGCAGAAACATGAGCAGGTTTTGAAGTTTCCCACTCATATCCTTTCGGCCCAATCTGGCTGTGTCACTGCTCACAAATGATTTGACGCTGCATGAGGTCCAGCAGCGGTGGGGGGGAGAATTATCTTTTCATCGCTCCAGTGGCCTTGGACTGCTGACTGAGTTGTTCCTTTCTCCCTGGGCCGGTCAGGGACGGCAGAGCCCACCACGCAGGCTCTTGCCCCCCGGAATCCACACTTTTCATGCTTTGTGTGCAGCAGTCCTCAGTCAGCACAGATGCAGGCAATCTGCTTGGTGGGGTTGCGAGCTGCTGCCGGCCTCTTACCTGATCTTCAAACTTTGATTCCTGATCACAGGACCCCCACCACATAAAGAGAGCAAAGAAAAAAAGGCAAAGGTAATGGAGTTTCAAGGGATTAGCCGATCCTCGCTGTCCCATCTTCCATATGGACGGCAGAATGTGTGAGGGGCTTGCTGCAGTGTGAGCCAACCGGAGGACACAGGTATCCTGTGAATAGGAAATACGAGATGGAAATGACATCGTTTTGAGCAAGTCTTGAGTATTTCTTCCCATTTTAGGTCCAATTTAGAAAAAAACCCACTTGTTTGGTCACTGTCCTCACCAGTAACCTTTTGAATGCCCAGCCACATGGATTTTTGTTCTCCACATGTCATCAGCAATATTATTTATCACACAGCTTTCACTGTTTCACACAATTTTTGTGTGTGTCTACGTTTACATTTGGCTGATGCAGCTCTGTACAGCTGCATCAGCCAGCGACTGATTCACCCCCGGTGTGTGAAGGAGAGGTACCGCAGGTCCTTCATTCCTGCTACTGTCAGGCTGCACAACCAACTGTGCACCCAGTGAACCACAGGACATTAAATCACCGAAAACATCACCAAAGAACACTAAAACATATGTGCAATAAAGGTGACAATGGGCAATAACCACTGTGGTATGTGTGCATATACATACAGTATGTATTCCGCGGTACATAAACCGCCCGTAAATATGTGCCTCTGTTTTGTGGTGAAAATTCTCCGCCCGCCCATTAAAGGAAGGTGTAAACAAAAATGCGGGTTTCCTTGCATGTGCCTTCTGGTGAAATTGCAGCAGTAATCTAAGCCAGAGGACGACACAGGCCAAGAAACTGAAAGGATTTTTTTAAATATATCTTGTTCTAAATAGTTTCTACATTTGGAAAATCCCTCTGCCACCAAAACACCTCAAACTAAATCCTGATAGACCATTTATTGTGTATCTTATTAATGTGTTTTTACTGATTGTATACTTAAAACGACCTGGACCCTTAGTCTTGACTGTCAAACTACAGGGTTTATCATTTAAAATGTCAAAAACATGAACCCAGTCCTTTCCAGCTCTCTTTCCCTGTGCCTCACAGTGGAAATTTTGCATGAGTTATAGTTCTTTCCAATTCACAGATTCAGTTCCTCTATTTAAGGAAACAAAGCTTTCACTTTTGGTGAAAATATACTACTTGAAGGAGGTCAGAAAAGAGTAAATCATCACATTTTTAAAAACTACGCTAATGGTTGGAACTATGACAAAACTAGTGATTATCTCTCTCCATAGAAAAAGATCTGAGGGTCTTTATCTGAAGAGTGAAATCAATCTAGACTGGGTGCCATCACACTGAGCTCGCCTTTAGCAAAAGGTAGGTCTCTCAGCTTTTGTTTGCTAAAATGTCATCACTTGGCTCACATACAAGTAGCAAAGTCTTTGCATCATTTTCAGTGTCCCTTAGAGAGTATCTGTGTATAAACTTGCCCTCCCTGCTGACATAGCCATTATATATATGACAAATACATTCTTCAAAGGAGGATGCATTATCTGCCTGAATTATACTATACAGATGCATACATTCTGCCACTAAGAACAGTTTTATTTTTCCCTTCGTGAACTGTGTATTGAGTGACTTTTTATACTACTAATCCATTTTTACATTACATGTCATTTAGCTGATGCTTTTATCCAAAGCGACTTACATTACATTTTTAACCCATGGCTTTTTACATTTTTTTGCCCAGGGAGCAATTAGGGGTTAGGTGTCTTGCTCAGTGACACTTGGGAAAGCCAGGGCTCAAACCACCAACCTTGCGGTTCCCGACGCACTCTCTCTACCCCTGCGCCACGTTAACCCCTTATATTGAGGCATAAAGTTAGGTATAATCGGACGGTACCAGGTCGCAAACTGCGAGCTATCTGTCTGCTGAGCTGCATCACAAACCAAAAAAAAATAACTGAGAGCAGTGGCTGCCAAACAAAAGAAACGTAAAATTAAGGTAAAAAAAGTGCGAAAAACATACATTTACAGGAATTTTGTAGAATTTTACAGAGAAACACATTTTTTGATAGACTTTTCCTGTGGTATTACGATGAAACACTTTTAATAAAAGGATATCACTAAATATTCTGCAGCAAAAAACTGTATTAAGATCAAACAATTTCAATAAAGTGATACCACTAGATGTTCTGCAGTGAAAGTTATTTTACAGTTTTTTTCCTGTATTATTACAATCAAACACCTTCAATAAAGTGATGCCACCAAGGTTTTGCAGTAAAACAGTATTATTTTACAGGTTTGTCCTGTAACACATTGTCATTTGTCATGAAATATAAGCTTTTCATAAATCTACAAGATGTTCAATGTTTCAATTAAACTAAGGGTTGGAAACTTAATTAAAAATAGAGTACACACCACTATCGACTTTAAAACAATGGGCAGCTAGCAATGCGCTCAACTGGCAGAAATGATGCTGGGTATGACGTGTCTGTTCCCTGCAAGCCCCAAACTTCTATTGGCTTTCCATAAAAATGTCTGTCCGGGTGGGGATGAAGCCAGGAAACTTGTGCAAGAACATGTTTAAATGCCGTACCCTTTGACACAACATTAACAACTATAAACTGCTTTATAATGGCTGGTCGTAGTTCTGCTAGAGGGTCAAGGATGGGTTCCTCAAAACTGTTAGTGTTTCCACACCACTTAGCATGAACACATGCTGACCTTTATGCTCTGCATCTATCGATTGAGTAAGTTACATTCATATATGTTACCCGTTTACATGTCATGGCAAAACATTCAACCTCAGTGACACAAGGGTACATGTGATGATACATTGTCAACATTGCATGTCTGTCAGACTCAAGATTGTCTGGTGGAATGGAGAAAGAGGCACCACTGTACAGTTTTCTAGGGAAAGTCGTTCTGCTGACACCAAAACACTGCTTTACATAAAGCATATCAGCTGTTTCAAAGTCCCAACCGTTTGTCTTCCTAAAATACTGGTCCTTCCGTATAACAATAACCTCGTATGTGATTGGAGGACCCTTAGACTCCTCGTCCAATCACGTGTGAGGTCATAGGCATGACTGATACAGCAGTACTTGCAAGACGAGCATACAAACAGACACGTGTGTGTCTGTTACTACGTTCAGAAGAACTGTATCTCCAGTTCCTTTGTTTGGTTTTTGCTGGTTCGTGAATAATGGCTGGACGACGTCTCGCGTTCAACTCGCCTTCAACTCCACGGTCACCAACTTTCGGCCAGTCCGCAGACAGACGACAAGAAGCTGCTGAATGCTCTCAGTGGATCGTCTCGTCAACTCCAACAACAAACTGCCGATATCAACGAGCGGTTCGCTCCACTGGAGCGTTCGGGACTCTGCGGGTTTCTGTCCATGGAGGAGAGGAACCGACTCAAAGAAGAGGAGACGGGCGCACGATCCCACGATAGCGGTAAGAATACGTTTGACGACTGCAAGCTAAGCTAAAAGTAGCGTAGCCTCAAGCTAAGCTAAGAGTAGCCTAGTAGCCTTACAAGTGAGCAGAAACAGCTTTATTAAAGTGTGTTTTCTTTGCCGTGTCGTTTACAGGAAGCGGTGCGCCGTCTTCACAACTCCGAGACGAATTACAGGCGCCACGAACCGGAGCAAAGGTCAGATTTAAAGATGCTTTCATTCTGCGCTATAAGGGAATATATACGTATAGATACCATAGGATGGATACACAGTACTGATTCATTGTTGTTTTTACAGCTGCTGGAATCGAGACAAAGTGTGCTGGCTGATGACGAGGTGGAACTCTGGAACTCCGCCACCGTGGAGCTCACGTCGGACGGAGGGGACGCCGTTGTTGGCGGGGTCTCGGGGTGGATTGTACGGTCGCCACACACACACGAGGCGCCTGCACAACAGACCTGCCTCGGAAAACACGGCGCCAGTGACGGTCTACAACCGCGAGGAGGCAAACGGACAGTTTACTGAGCTGTAGTTTTTAAACCGCCGTTACCCAAGTGTGGGCAGATCCTCACTTTGTATGTAGTTGTTTGTGTGTTGTTAATAAAGCTCTTTCTTTGCATAAACATGTGGCAAATGTTCATTTTCTCTATAAATTCATTGATGTCCTGGTTGGTATCCTAATAATAGTGTAGTAGCCTGCATAGGATAACCATGAAATGAATATACAGCATAATATGAATATATAAATAAAATGAGGCGGGTGACCAATAGCGACAGATCTGCCAACCAATCACGGGTGATTGAAAGTTGTTTTCATCCAATCATGAACAAGGAAACTCAAGCCTGGTCTGCCCACGTGTGGTTTTGCTGCCAATCACGAGTGATTTTATTTGTTAGTAAGTTGTGGTTTCATCCAATAAGGAGTAAGGATATTCAAGCCCGCTCCGCTCGGCCACCCGCGGTTTCGCTGCATTCATATGCTAATTCGGGCCATTCGCACCTCCGCCAGCTCTCCACCTACGTCATGGTTTGTTTCCGACAATTTGTGGCACAGACAAACGCGACGTGCGCGGGTTGCAAATTGTCGGAAATTGTCGGAAATTAGGGAGATTTCCGGGCGTTTACGGGGACAAAAATCTCACTTTTCATGCAGTGTCAAGGGCCTCGTCGATGCATGGGAGGGGGTAAGGGTCCTTTTTGGTCACCTTGTTGACCTGAAATCCACACAGAACCGCCACGCATCCTACTCTTTTTTTGGGACCATGACAACCGGAGAGGCCCAGGGACTGGTGGAAGGCTCAATGATACCCGCCCGCTGGATCTCCTGCAACGCTTTATCCGCAGCAGCTTGCCTGGCCAGTGGGAGGCGTCGAGGCCTCATCCTGATCGGTGGTGCATCCCCTGTCTCAATGTCGTGCTGAATGAGCTCTGTGCGGCCCACGTCCCCATCTGACAGCGAAAAGCAGTCCTTGAACTCGAGTAGGAGTTGCCATAATACATTTTGTTTATCAGGAGCTAGGCCATCACAACTTTTCTGCCAGACCTCCCTCACAACAGATACCCTCTCGTTAGTCATTAGCCGGTGGGGTGTCTGTCTCTTGGGTGCGTGGCACAGCAGCCAGTCGAATAGTAGTCGGCGGTAAGTGCAGCTCAGCACCTGGTACGGTCAGAGTCCGAGAGGGGGGTGGCTCGTTGGATGGAATTATGCCGGCAGACACAGAGTTCATAGTGTCGGGCTCTAGGGCCAAAACGGTGTGCGTTGTGATGCAACCGGGTCGGGGAGGCCGCCGCAACATCTGGATGACATGGCCGTCGGGAAAAGTGAGAGTCCCCCTTTTAGCGTTTATTACTTTATTTATTACAGAACATCAAGACCCAGTATACAGTAATTCAGGTCAGCAACCCACACTGGGCAGCGTATAGATTTCCTTCCCAACTCGTGTGACTATTGCCTCACCGAGCATAGGAGCCTGACTGACTGCAGTTTGACCAGAGTGGGAAAAATAACCGTTCCATTTTTCACCATATCAGGTCTCACCAGGGTTGCTGATGAACCAGTGTCCACCAGCGCACAGCAACATGTCCCTTCAATAGTCAGTGTTGCATACCAGCAGTCTCCTATCCACGTTCGACCCAGCACCACCAGTCGTTCCAGCTGACCATCAAAATCCTTCGCCGGCAGCGGTGCTCCAACTCTGTCAGAGATTTGTGAAGCCTTTTTACTTGATGGGGGTCGAGAAAGGGTGTCAGGGGTCCGCACTTTCCCGATTATGCGGTCCCCGTCCCGTTTCCCTTGTCTGTGGCATTACGGGGGCAGTGCCTGATCAGGTGTCCAGGCTGCCCACAACCCCAGCAGACCCTTGGGCGCGGCCTGGTCTGCCGCTCATCAAGGGTGGCAGCCCTCACAAGCTGGGTCAGCTCCTCCACCCAGGCAGGCTGCACCGTGTCCATCTCAATCCCACCAGCAGCTCTCCCTGTTGGGAAATTTCCAAATTCCCTGTCAAAGGTCTTAGCACACAGCATATCTCTCTCTGTTGCCGACTCCAGAGCATCCTGGAGGGACCCAGGGTGAGCCAGTAGTGTCTGAATGCGCAGGTCGGCTGTCAGTAGAGCCTGGAGAAAATGGTCTCTTGCCAGCTCACTTTGGATGGAAGGGGGCATGTGGGCGTAGGTGCGGTGAACAAGCCCCTCGATGTCATTAGCTAGCGCTCTCAGTGGTTCCCCCGGCTGCCTCTGTCTGCTGCACAGTTCAGAGCAGAGCAGGCTAGCAGCAGAGCATTGTCCAAAACGTCACTTTATAGCCCCAATTAGTGCATCATAATCACTCTTATCGACAAGACTCAGCAGCAGCAAACAGGACAAAGCATCACCTGTGAGGCACATCGCTAGTTGAAGGGCTTTTAATTCCGTGGACCATCCACTGGCCCGAGCTAGCAGTTCAAATTGAGCATGAAAAGCTTCACAGTCCGCTTTACCGTCATACCTGGGGGTCTTTATTGTTGGTGCAACAGCGCTCCCGCGTGGCTCAGCGTGTGTAGTCATGTCCATTTCTCTATGGCCGCTAAATCCACCGACAGAGCGGTCCGAGCGTCCAAAGCCAGCCTCGGTAGCCATCCTCGCGGTCATTTCCTTTACCCGCTCTTTGCGCTCCGTGGAGTTTCAGGCTCCGGCTGCGCCGTCCCATCCCTCTTCATCGGTTTCCTCCTCCTGCTTTATCTTACGACGTACGTCCGGATACATCCCTCTCAACGCGGCTAGCGTTAGCTTCTCCGCAGTTAGTTGATGGGAGGACTTGTTGTGGAATATTTCAATAAAAGCTCAGTAGAAGAGAATGATTTGTCTGATAAAACAGAGTCTTGATGAATGATCAAAGTTGCAAAAAGTCCATTTATTGCTTGCAAGCAGGAGGTCAAATACACAGGCACGTATCACGGTGCTCTGTGGAAATGGCGTCTCCGAGCACTAAAGACGCTGAGTTTTTATACACATGTGGAGGACATTCTCCGTGCCAGTTACGAGAAGCTGCAAAGCAGGTTGAGATAACCCAAGTTAAGCTGAGGGTAGCACACACACACACAAGATACTCCTCAGTGGCCGGTGCAAATCATAATTAATTGACATGAAAGTAAAACTTGGATCCAGAACTTTCGTACAGAATAAGATATCAACCAAGGCCATGAAGAGGAGTCCTTTGTTTTGAAGCTTCTATGAGATCGAGTCAACCGTCCTCCCTTCTCAGGGCACAGCTGCAAACTAACATTTTGTATCATGCTGCTCTTTGCACATCGGGGTCAAATACAGGACACTTGAGACACGGCTTTAGCACAAAACAATGTTATAACATATTTTTACCATTACATTCCACTCTTTTGATTATTCTTTAATCACACATAATATTGCAAAAAAAATATGTTTGTGAGACCATGTCTCGTGTTTAGCAAGCAAATGTAAACCACTCTTTAGATAGCGGATTACAAAATCTCAAAAAGATACTTAGATAATGAAACTGAAGCAAGCAATAATATGAATAAAACCGTAGTGACACAAACGACTACTGTGTCTATGTGAAGGGGTCCTGGCCGTGTTCTTCTTCTTGTGTTGGTCCGCAGGTACACGTTGGGATGTGGAGTCTGCCAACCTTCTTTCTTGTGAGGCCTCCGCGTTGTAGACAGTCAACACAGATCACAATGCACTGCCAGCGTCGTGCTTTCCAGTTTTTTCTTCTGAAGTCCATCACCACCACGAAGCCACCAGGTTTCAGCTTGTGGAGTGGTCCTTCAGCTGGTTTTGGGAGGGCGGCTGCAACATGTTGTCATATGTTAGACAGAGCAGAAGAGAGTTGTGCACAATATTTTAACATTTCATGTTCGCATAATGCGGTTGAAGGGAGTGGTGCCGTCGGTGCCTCGGTTCCTACGTGAGGAGGAAAACCAAACAATATCTCGAAGGGACTCAGTGTTCGTTTTCTTAAGCACATGTACATCAACACTAGAGGCAGGGCTTTTGTCCAGGGCAGACCTGTGTCTGCACAGCATTTTGACAATTTGGTTTTGAGTGTGCCATTTTCTCGTTCCACAGCCCCTCCACTGGCTGGATGGTATGCGCAGTGTGTTTTTAAATCAATACCCAGGTATGCGCCTAATTCTGTAATGGCCTGGTTGACAAAATGAGAACCATTGTCACTTGATATTTTAGAAGGAATGCCTCATCAAGGGATGATTTCAGAAATCAGGGCCTTGGCTACTGTTGCAGCGGTTTGTTTGCTTGATGGAAAAACCTCCACCCACTTGGAAAACATGTCCACCATCACTTGACTGTGTTCCTTTCCTTGTGATGGAGATAACTCCACAAAATCCATCATAATGTGCTCAAAAGGGCGGGTTGGTGGTGGGTGTGCAGCCTGGCTGGACACGCCCACAGGCCTGCCTACATTGTGAGTAGAACAGGTGACACATGCAGAACAAAATCTTTGTGCATATGCTGTGAACCCTTTTGTAAACCACGTCTCATTAAGTGCGCGTAACATTCCCCCTTTTGACACATGGTCCAACCCATGAGTCAACTTAGCATAATGAGCAAAATAGTGTTTAGGTAAACACGGCTTGCCCTCAAGTCCAGTCCAGATACCGTTGGTGTAAACACAGCCAGATGTGGACCAAAGCCGTCTTTCATCAGGGGTAGAGAGTGACTGCATCGCTGTGAGAGAAGAGGGAACTGACTCCTCAGAGCACACGAGAGCACAGGTAGTGGGAAGCGGAAGCAGAGCAGCAGCTTTTGCAGCAGAGTCTGCTCGAGCATTTCCCTGTGATACATCATCCGTATTGGACGTGTGGGCAGCACATTTACAGACAGCAATAGCTGTATGTAGCAAGATGGATTCCAACAGTTCAGCAATGAGTGTGGTGTAGGATGGGCTTACCGTCCGATTTAAGGAAGTTCCTGTGTTTCCACAGCACCCCAAAATCATGTACTACACCAAACGCATAGCGAGAGTCAGTGTGAACTGACTGTTTTACCCGTAGCCAGTTTACAGGCCTCGGTCAGAGCGATGAGCTCGGCTGCCTGGGCTGAGAGGTGACATGGCAGAGGACCTGAACACAGCACACCAGAGTCAGAAACAACAGCAAAACCAACACGATTTTCACCAGACTGAGGATCGCGGGAGGCGGATCCATCCACATACATTACCATGTCGCTGTTAGGCAATGGAGTGTCCACTAGGTCAGGGCGAGGAGTGCACTGAGCTTGGAGCTCAGCCAAACAGTTGTGGTCCTCCCCATCCCCAGGAATAGGAAGTAATGATGCAGGGTTAAGGTTAGTACAACGTTTATAGTGACATTCGGCATGTCCAGGAGACATGTGTGGTAACGCAAATAGCGAGCCGCAGAGAGGTGAGATGATTTCTGTTCGAGGAGAATCAAATAAACCGCGTGCGGAACGAGCAGAGTGAGTGGTGCGTAACCCGCTATGTCAAGTGAGGCAGTGAGCGCCTTTTCAGCTGCGGCCACAGCGCGCAAACATTGTGGTAGTCCTGCAGCGACAGGGTCGAGTTTAGCGGAGAAATACGCAACAGTGTACACAGTGAGTTCTGTGAAACCCTGTAGAGGCGGAGCGCAGAACGAGCGGATCGATTGTCTCCTCCCAGTCAGTGAGAGATTCACACTGAGCCACAAATGGTCCCAAATCCCTGCATTGGTCAAGGCGTCCTTTAGACAGTGAGACATGGGGAGAGGAGCCGGGAACTTGAAACAGTTCTTTCTGTGTGGGAGACAGAGAAATAGACACAGCAGATTTACAAGTTGACCAGTACAAAGTAGAACAGGCAATTGCATCATTGAGGGCCTCAAAAAATGTCTCTTCAAAAGAGCCGTCTGGACCCTCTGAGACACATGTTGTGCAATGCAGGTGTTCAGGGTTCATACGTCTGCATGAGGAGAAACCCGTGCTTCACCAGCCTGGCTTAGCCTCCGAGCATCATCGATCGGGATCCACCACTGATACACAAAAAGAGGATTAGAAGGAGCCTTTTGCACCATTTGGAGTGCGGCTCTACGCCGAACCACTTTAAGGCCGTCTGGAGATGACGTCAAACAAATACCACATGTACACATCAAGTCTCTGCCCATCAGATTTATGGGACAGAGTGAAGAGAGTAAAAAAGAAGGTTTTACTTTTATGTCAGGGTTTAGGTCAGTCTCGTCAGAGTGTACACTCGTCAAAGGTGCAGTAAATTTTTCTGTCACAGTCAAACCAGAAGCCCCTTGAGAATATACATACCGCCCACTCATTTTTTGATTTGGAAAAGGTTTTTCTTGAATTACTGAATGAGTAGCTCCGGAGTCTACTAAAAACGTCAATTCTTTCCCTTCCACAATTACTCTTGTAGTTGGCATATCTTTGTATGCATCTGATGAAAACATAGCATACGTGAGTGGTGGTGGTGTGGATGTATTCTGTTGCTGTTGCTCTAAGTGAGAAATGATGCTGAGCAAAACAGCATGTTGTTCTGTAGTGTGCGTGCGAGGAAGCAGGTCTTCATTGCAGCATTGTGTTTGTGTTTGTGTGTGTGTGTATGTGGGTGTGCGTGCAAGGAAGCAGGTCTTCATTGCAGCATTGTGTGTGTGTGTGTGTGTTTCACTTTCCTGTTTTGGAGAGGCAGCAGTAGTCATCCCTTCACACGTGCAATCTCCATCCCACACACACAGTCAGTCTGAAGTGCCGAATTGTTGACCCCCTCTGTCAGTCCCGGAGTGGCGCTGTCGTCCATGTGGCTGACGTACCAGGTTTGAACGGTAGGGGCAGTCTTTGTACCAATGTCCTGTTTTGCCACAGAGGAAGCATTCATCGGGTTGCACTTCTCGTGGGGCCCCTCCTTGAAAACGCCCTCTTCTCCCATGATTTATTCCATATGCTCGTCCTCTCTGTTGGTCCCTCCCATAAGATTTTCCGGATGGGTGGGGGTCTCGTCTTCCTTCTGCACCCAGTGTCAACTGTTTTACGGCTTGGAGCATCGCAAGCTGGGCTTTCTCCCCAGTCTGCTTGCTGCGTTTGTCTTGACACATTTGGTTTTTCACATGCATTTTATAGTTGTGTCGTGCATGTTTTACCACTTCTGTGAGCCTTGCATCTTCCAGACCCACGACAGAGTGTTCAGTGGCAGTTTTGACATCTGGAAGAAACCCGTTCATGAAGGCGTTCTTGAGATGAGTTTCCCACACAGTCATGTTGGTTATGTCTGTGGGCTCCTCAAGGCCGATGTGAATCTGAAAGGCAGCCACAAGACGCTGATAGTAAAATGTTACATCTTCGGCTTTACCTTGTTTCGTACTGTTGATGAGTGCCATGTTGACTGGGAAGGCCGCAACCACAGCAGCACAGATGGCTGTTATGTATTTGCATAACGTCAGGAACTATTTTCCAAAAGCCACGCCATTTTTTATGGTGGGCAGATGGGAGGTAGGTAGTCCATCCTGTGGCCCTGGAACCTGAAACATGGGGGCTTGAATATATGACCCATCCAGTTTACTGTCCATGGTGGTGTTAGGACTGAGAAAATCCACAATTCTGCCGGCTGTGCCCTGTCAGGGATGCGGGTGGAAGGCAGGACTCAAATGCAGACTTCTCCGAAAAACAAAAGACTTTATTAGTCAAAAGGCCAAAAACCACAGGAAAAACTCACAGGCAAGAAACTGCAGACATCCATGACGATAGACAAGAACAAGCGTGGCGAAAGACAATGACGCGACAAGTGACAACAGACACACATGGTTTAAATACACTAGGGGAGGTGCAGGGAAACCCGAGACGTTGGTCGGACCACCCGGGAAACTCTGGCGGGCGGCCCGGCGACCGGGGAGCCTCCGGTGGTCGGCCCGGCGGACGGTCATTTGGCCGGCTCCGGAACGTCTCTGGAATTGCAGGCTCGGGGACACGGGAAACCTCCGGGGGGGTCGGCGGCGGCTCAGGGACACGGGAAACCTCCGGGGGGGTCGGCGGCGGCTCCAGTTCGGGGACACGGAACACGTCCGCAGTAGTCGGCGGCTCCAGCAAGGGGACACGGAACACGTCAGCAGTAGTCGGCGGCGGCTCCAGCTCGGGGACACGGAACACGTCAGCAGTAGTCGGCGGTAGCTCGGGGACACGGAACACGTCCGCAGTAGTCAGCGGTAGCTCGGGGACACGGAACACGTCCGCAGTAGTCAGCGGTAGCTCGGGGACACGGAACACGTCCGCAGTAGTCAGCGGCGGCTCCAGCTCAGGGACACGGAACACCTCCGCAGTCGTCGTCGGCTCGGGGACACGGAACACCTCCGCAGTCAGCGGCTCAGCCCCCCCCATAACCCATCCCATAGCCCCCCCCTCAAGGGCCGGATCCCAGACGGGGACGTCGGGGCCATGAGTCTCGGAGCGGGGACTGGGGCCGTCGGGGCCATGAGTCTCGGAGCGGGGACTGGGGCCGTCGGGGCCATGAGTCTCGGAGCGGGGACTGGAGTCTCGGAGCGGGGACTGGGGGCGACGGGGCCATGAGTCTCGGAGCGGGGACTGGGGGCGACGGGGTCGGGGCTGAGAGTCTCGGAGCGGGGACTGGGGGCGACGGGGTCGGGGCTGAGAGTCTCGGAGCGGGGACTGGGGGCGACGGGGTCGGGGCTGAGAGTCTCGGAGCGGGGACTGGGGGCGACGGGGTCGGGGCTGAGAGTCTCGGAGCGGGGACTGGGGGCGACGGGGTCGGGGCTGAGAGTCTCGGAGCGGGGACTGGGGGCGACGGGGTCGGGGCTGAGAGTCTCGGAGCGGGGACTGGGGGCGACGGGGTCGGGGCTGAGAGTCTCGGAGCGGGGACTGGCCGAGTCGGGGTCGGAGGACAGAGTCGGGGAACGGGAGATCGCTGCGGCGGCCCAGCGGGAACGGGAGAGCGCTGCGGCGGCCCAGCGGGAACGGGAGAGCGCTGCGGCGGCCCAGCGGGAACGGGAGAGCGCTTCTTCCGCTTGCTCCTCCTTCTAGGGTTAAGGAGGTCCCGGAGCTCGAGGCAGGCGAGCTGATAGCTCCTGGGACCAAAAACAAAATTCGTTTTCCGCTGCCAGAAGGGACTTCTTACGTCCGAGTAGTCCGGACCGTAGTCCGGCAGCGGGTCTGCTGAGTCCCATGGTCGCGTCATTCTGTCAGGGATGCGGGTGGAAGGCAGGACTCAAATGCAGACTTCTCCGAAAAACAAAAGACTTTATTAGTCAAAAGGCCAAAAACCACAGGAACCAGGGGAAAAACTCACAGGCAAGAAACTGCAGACATCCATGACGATAGACAAGAACAAGCGTGGCGAAAGACAATGACGCGACAAGTGACAACAGACACACATGGTTTAAATACACTAGGGGAGGTGCAGGTGATTGGACACAGGTGGAAACTATTAAGACGATCACAGGGGATGACATGACAAGGCAGGAAGTGAAGTTACCCGGGGACACGAGTGGCAGAAAACTACAAAATATAACATGAAGTGAACCACACCGTGACAGTGCCCCTCCAGGGGGATGGGTCGTGGATTGACCATGCAGAGTCTGGGGTGGACTGAGCTGTGGGGTCAGGTCTGAATGGGTTGAGGGGTGAGCATGATTTGACGTCTGCACCTCCCTGGTCTCCCAGCCGGGTTTGACTGCGAGTTACAGGTCTGCCAACCGTAGGATCGGGGTTGTACGGTGGCGGTGATTGTTGGACTGGAGGTGGTGCAGGAATTTGATAACACGTGTTCAGGAGAGGACCGCCTGCCCCTGTCAGGGATGGATACAATGGAGAAGACACACATGGATTATTCTGTGTTTCAATGTCAGGTTTTTCAGTTTTTAAACACGTCATTTTCTTCATCATTTGTTTTCTCTCCCTGCATTCACATTCCATTTCCCATTGTGCCAGACATGTCTGGTTTTTCTCTATTATTTCCAAGTCTTTAACTTTGATCTTTTTACCACTTTTCAATTTTTTATTTTTTATTTTATTTTATTTTAACCTTTCTTCCAAATCCCCTCTTAACATTTTAAGTTTAGCGGCACTCAACGAGCCGTTTTCTGGAAACCCAAACTCTTTTGTCCAGTATGGGAGACACTCTGTACATGTTTTCCCGTATTTCTGCTGCATCATTGCCACAGTCGGACCCGACGTTCCGTGTGTTTTGCGGACTGGCAACCCATCTTTTACTGGTGGACCCTACCGGTTTACTTATTACAATACAGTCGTCACCGTAAGGCTTAGTTTCTTTACTCAAGGAAAAACTTTGCAAAAACCCCACTCAAAACTCACGCTTCGATTTTGCCACGATCTTGTTCTAAAGGTAATTCAGTAGAACTCACATTTGGTTAACAAAAACAGTGATATTGTTTTACCTGCTTCAGCATAAAATTCACGTAGGCTATTTACACGGTCTTATTCCACAGGTGGAATTCACGTTTGTTCAATAGCAACGGTCTTATTTTACCCGGGTAGTCAAGCGATCTGCGTTACGATCTCGGAGAATTTGTTCCGAGTGAAATCTTTACCGTAAGCAATCCTGTCTTCTACTTGTAGTCTAGCGATGTTACGATCTCGGAGAATTTGTTCCGAGTGAAATCGTACACGATCCTATCTACCTTCGCATAAAATGATGCATTAGAAATATCCCGGAATCATGTACTCAAAAAAAATATAAAAAAATTATTAGAAGAAAAAAAACACCCAAAATGTTAAAAATAATTATATCCCCAGACTATAACAACCACTTGATCAGTCATCCGTCTCCGTTATGTTCAACTCTTACTGTTACTTTATAATCGGAATTTCAACTTCTTACCCGAGTTTGTAGAAATTAATTCTTTTTCGCTGACACGTGACGTCAATCAGGACTCCTCTGGTTTCCGCCGGTCCTTTCTCTCTTGTCTAATGAGGTATGAGGCAGGATCATCAGCTGGTGATCCTGGAAAAGGCCTTTTCCCCGGACGGTCCCCTGGAGCCTGACGGACAGTCAGTGAATCCTGTTCGTGACGCTAAATTGTTGTGGAATATTTCAATAAAAGCCCAGTAGAAGAGAATGATTTGTCTGATAAAACAGAGTCTTGATGAATGATCAAAGTTGCAAAAAGTCCATTTATTGCTTGCAAGCAGGAGGTCAAATACACAGGCACGTATCACGGTGCTCTGTGGAAATGGCGTCTCCGAGCGCTAAAGACGCTGAGTTTTTATACACATGTGGAGGACATTCTCCGTGCCAGTTACGAGAAGCTGCAAAGCAGGTTGAGATAACCCAAGTTAAGCTGAGGGTAGCACACACACACACAAGATACTCCTCAGTGGCCGGTGCAAATCATAATTAATTGACATGAAAGTAAAACTTGGATCCAGAACTTTCGTACAGAATAAGATATCAACCAAGGCCATGAAGAGGAGTCCTTTGTTTTGAAGCTTCTATGAGATCGAGTCAACCGTCCTCCCTTCTCAGGGCACAGCTGCAAACTAACATTTTGTATCATGCTGCTCTTTGCACATCGGGGTCAAATACAGGACACTTGAGACACGGCTTTAGCACAAAACAATGTTATAACATATTTTTACCATTACAGACTTCCAACGGATGGCGAAAGTTTCACTTCTGACACCAATGTAGCGACTCTCGCTAATGAAGCTCCAGACAATGGACTCTTTTATGGTTTTTATTAATCGAACAGGCTACTGTAGGCCTACGCCGAACAACAACAAGCACCTCCTGCGTTACCTACTACACCCGCCCCCAAACATTCCCACAACATGTCCCCATAGGTGGCACTAGGATCATTGGCTTAACCTTTATTGAACTACTAAAACATAGTAAATTGGGACTTCGCTTACTGAACATGCCAGTCCGTTACAATACATTCTGCTACTAAGAACAGTTTTATTTTTCCCTTCGTGAACTGTATTGGGTGACTTTTTATACTACTAATCCATTTAAATTTGTTTGAGGCATTAAGTTATGTATAATCGGACTGCACTGCATGAAAAGTGGGATTTTCGTCAGTATGCGGCACTGTAGATTGTCGTGGAATTTCAGGTTTACGGGCGTTTACGGCAATTTGCGGACAACACCGAAAACTGCCGTAAATTGTCAGAAATTGATGTGGGCCTCCCTTGGCAGTTGTCCCCCCATGGCCCCCCTCCTCCTATTTCTAGGGGAGGCTTTGACATGTAAATGAAAATGCTGTGAGCTATACAAATGCAAATCAGGGTCGCAGAGGGAGTTTTAGCCCAGGTGACATTTTTTTAAAAGGTAAGAAAATCTCTGGTACAAATAGATCAGGCTCAGTAGCCTAATTATAGGCTCTTACATTTTAGCTTGAATTGATTTATTTAATTTAAATATGCTAGATTACTGTGTACGCCATTAGCAATGGCAAATGTTATGTAAAACAGATACACAAAATAACTGTAGTCTGTCTGCAGAGATCACCACTGCATGAAAAGTGAGATTTTCGTCCCCGTAAACGCCCGGAAATCTCCCTAATTTCCGACAATTTCCGACAATTTGCAACCCGCGCACGTCGCGTTTGTCTGTGCCACAAATTGTCGGAAACGAACCATGACGTAGGTGGAGAGCTGGCGGAGGTGCGAATGGCCCGAATTAGCATATGAATGCAGCGAAACCGCGGGTGGCCGAGCCGAGCGGGCTTGAATATCCTTACTCCTTATTGGATGAAACCACAACTTACTAACAAATAAAATCACTCGTGATTGGCAGCAAAACCACACCTGGGCAGACCAGGCTTGAGTTTCCTTGTTCATGATTGGATGAAACCACAACTTTCAATCACTCGTGATTGGTTGGCAGATCTGTCGCTATTGGTCACCCGCCTCATTTTATTTATATATATTGATATATTCATATTATGCTGTATATTCATTTCATGGTTATCCTATGTAGGCTACTACACTATTATTAGGATACCAACCAGGACATCAATTAATTTATAGAGAAAATGAACATTTGCCACATGTTTATGCAAAGAAAGAGCTTTATTAACAACACACAATCAACAACTACATATAAAGTGAGGATCTGCCCACACTTGTGTAAAGGCGGTTTAAAAAACTACAGCTCAGTAAACTGTCTGTTTCCCTCCTCGGGGTTGTAGACCGTCACTGGCGCAGCGTTTTCAAGGCAGGTCTGTTGTGCAGGCGCCTAGTGTGTGTGGCGACCGTACAATCCACCCCGAGACCCCGCCAACAACGCCATCCTCTCCGTCCGACGTGAGCTCTACGGTGGCGGATTTCCAGAGTTCCACCTCGTCATCAGCCAGCACACTTTGTCTCGATTCCAGCAGCTGTAAAAACAACAATGAATCAGTACTGTGCGATGCGATGCGTACGGACACAACACATCTATCAATGCACCTGAAACAAGTCAGCAAATAAACTCTGACCCTCTTTCTTCTCGCTCGACTCCGCGCTGAATCCTTCGCAGCTCCTGCGTCCCGTCTCACAATACGTCTCACAGGCGGCTGGAAAACAATTAAATGAGTGTGGTATGAATACAAAAAAAATCAAACTCAAGTCACAGTAACATTTAACAAGGAAGGAGAAACAGTAAACAGTGTCACTTACACACAATGACGTCGTCTAAATCTGGACTTTTCCCGGAGCAAATACGAGGTCACCGCCTCATTATGAGGCGAGAATAGTCTGTGAAAACAAAATGTACAGTTATGATTGGAATCCATCCTATGGTATTCATACGTATATATTCCCTTATAGCGCAGAATGAAAGCATATTCTTTAAATCTGACCCTTGCTCCGGTTCGTAGCGCCTGTAATTCGTCTCGGAGTTGCACCGCTTCCTGTAAACGACACAGCAAAGAAAACACACTTTAATAAAGCTGTTTCTGCTCACTTGTAAGGCTACTAGGCTACTCTTAGCTTTGGTTTTAGGCTACGCTACTTTTAGCTTAGCTTGCAGTCATCGAACGTATTCTTACCGCTATCTTGGGATTGTGCGCCCGTCTCCTCTTCTTTGAGTCAGTTCCTCCAGAGCCGCCAACCTCTCCTCTATGGACAGAAACCTGGAGAGTCCCGAACGCTCCAGTGGAGCGAACCGCTCGTTGATATCGGCAGTTTGTTGTTGGAGTTGGCGAGACAACTGAGCGCATTCAGCAGTTTCTTCTCGTCTGTCTGCGGACTGGCCGAAAGTTGCTGACCGCGGAGAGGAGTTGAAGGCGAGTTGAACGCGAGACGTCGTCCAGCCATTATTCACGAAGCAGCAAAAACCAAACAAAGGAACTGGAGATACAGTTCTTCTGAACGTAGTAACAGACACACACGTGTCTGTTTGTATGCTCGTCTTGCAAGTACTGCTGTATCAGTCATGCCTATGACCTTACACGTGATTGGACGAGGAGTCTAAGGGTCCTCCAATCACATACGAGGTTATTGTTATACGGAAGGACCAGTATTTTAGGAAGACAAATGGTTGGGACTTTGTTGTGGAATGAAACAGCTGATATACTTTATGTAAAGCAGTGTTTTGGTGTCAGCAGAACGACTTTCCCTAGAAAACTGTACAGTGGGCCTTTCTCCATTCCACCAGACAATCTTGAGTCTGACAGACATGCAATGTTGACAATGTATCATCACATGTACCCTTGTGTCACTGAGGTTGAATGTTTTGCCATGACAAACGGGTAACATATATGAATGTAACTTACTCAATCGATAGATGCAGAGCATAAAGGTCAGCATACGTGTCAGGGATGCGGGTGGGAGGCAGGACTCAAACGCAGACTTTGTGGGAAACAGAAGGACTTTAATAGTCAAAAAGCCGAAGAACACAGGAACCAAGGGAAGAACAGCTGGCAGGAAACTAAGCACATCCACAACAAGAGACAATGACGCGACAAGTGACACAAGAGACACATGGCTTAAATACACAAGGGAGGTGCAGGTGATTGGACACAGGTGGAAACTATTAGACAATCACAGGGGATGACGGGACAAGGCAGGAAGTGAAGTTACCCGGGGACACGAGTGGCAGAAAACTACAAAATACAACAGGAAGTGAACCACACCGTGACAATACGTTTATGCTAAGTGGTGTGGAAACACTAACAGTTTTGAGGAACCCGTCCATGACCCTCTAGCAGAACTACGACCAGCCTTTATAAAGCAGTTTATAGTTGTTAATGTTGTGTCAAAGGGTACGGCATTTAAACATGTTCTTGCACAAGTTTCCTGGCTTCATCCCCACCCGGACTGATTTTTTTATGGAAAGCCAATAGAGGTTTGGGGCTTGCAGGGAACAGATACGTCATACCCAGCATGTTTTCTGCCAGTTGAGCGCATTGCTAGAAGATGTGTGGTTAATACATCCTCTGTGCATTTAAGTTAGACCAAAGAAAAGGTCACTGTAGTCCTGCCACTATGCACTGTAGTTGAGCTCTAGGAGACTGTGCACTGCATGAAAAGTGGGATTTTCGGCAGGAGCTACTGTCACGAACGGGGTAGGCTGGCAGGACTCAAACGCAGAGTTGATAACAAAAACTACTTTATTAAACACAAAAATCCAAAAAACACCAGAGGGGAAAAAAACGCAGACACAGACCAGGAACAGGTAAGACATTCAGGGTTGAACATTCATACATTCAAGCCTCGGAGATTCAGGTATAACAACGACGCGACAAGGGACAACAGACATAAATAGCTTAAATACACTTGGAAGGTGCAAGTGATTGGACACAGGTGGAAACAATCATGGAGACGGCAGAAAATCCCAGGGGCTGACAGGATAAGGCAGGAAGTGAAGTTAACCCAGGAACACCAGAGGCATGAAACTACAAAATAAAACAAGACGTGAACCCAAACCGTGACAGCTACCTCCACCATTCTTTCAAATCAACGCTCCGTCAAGAGTCCCGCCCTCCTCTGACTCTGATTGGTTTATTTCAGGTTCACGGCCAATCAAACCAAGGAGGTATTAATCAATACGGGGCCGGATAGGATGCTGCATTGACAACAGCTCGGAAAATACGGGAAAAAACCTGTCCCGTATTGATTCAAAACGGGACCCGTTATTTTATTCTCAAATACGTGACGATTCCGTATTTTAAGGAAGGGTGGCAGCCCTCTGATGGGGTTTCTGTAGTAGCTTCGCTACCAGAGCGTTCACACAACCACGGTGCAAACTATTTGCGCTGCGAGCATGAGAGCGTCCTGCTCATATCCTGAACATCCCTTTTATAACCCTATTAATTATTTCAAACTTATCTTAAATTAACCTTTTCCAAAATGTTTGACACGTTAGCGAACCTAACTCTTTGTCTATTCATCCACTTATAGCATTTATAACAGAAAATGTTTTCTTACCAGATATCTTCAATATTTTTGCAGAATATATATTCACTTAGTGACCAGATCCTGTAGGTTCCTTCCTTTGTGTTCATATCCTGGGTCTTTTGCGCTCTATTGACATCCCACAACTCAAATTCGCATATGTAATGTTAATTACTTAAATTAATTAAATACTGCAGGTAATACTACAGGGGTCCGTTTCAAGTAGGAGGTTTAACAAACTCTGAGTCAAACAGGTCATTTAGCTGATGCTTTTATCCAAAGCGACTTACATAACAATTTAAACCCATGGCTTTTTTACATTTTTACCCGGGGAGCAATTAGGGCTTAGGTGTCTTGCTCAGGGACACTTCGACTTGAGACATGGGGCAGCCGGGACTCGAACCACCAACCTTGCGGTTCCCAGTGCACCCGCTCTACCCCCTGCGCCACGACGACCCCTAAACCCTAAACTCTGAGTTGATTTACCCTGAGATGGGAAACTTGGGGGAGTTTGGGGTTTCAGAACAGCTGTTTAGAGTTGGTTCAATCAACTCTGAGTAGGTTGACTCAAGCATGTTGACCCGCATGCACCACCACAGTATGAAGGCAGCATGAATGGAGCCACGATACAACGATTTACCATGGCAACAACCACAAACAATCGGTCGGCATACTTTACCCTTATTGAGCTGAAAATATTCATGCAAGCGTACGACGAGTATGAACACGTGATTAGAAAGAAAAGCAACACCGCTACTGCAGCAAAAGACAGAGAAACGGCGTGGGAGAAAATTGCTGCTCGGGTGAACTCGTAAGTTCCAATATACTGTTGTCAGTTAATATTTAATTTGAACTCGGTTAGAATGCACTACACACCGGCTTGAAAAATACACCCATGCTCATATTTAATGACAAGAATAATATCGCTGGTAACAACTGGTACAATGGTATTTAATCTAATAATCTATTTTATTCAGGTGCAATCCTGGTGAGGTCGTGGAAGCAGCTGAAATGAAGTATAAAAACATAGTTCAAACAGGTACGGTGTTGCATGTAATATGCTCATGGCTGTACTTTGTTGTAGTCACATTTTAAAAGTGAGAGTAAATATTCATTGGCAAATTTGAATGTAATGTAGCTTTAACACAATTTTGCATACATAAATTTCCTCTTACCTATCCAGTTTTGTTAAAGTAAATGGCTCATTTAAAATAACATGTGACTTCCTCTCAGCCAACAGAAAGAAGCCAGAGGACCAGCACCACCACCTCTGTCAGAGGCTGAGGAGCTAGTGGCTGAAGGCATCCCTGGTGGGAGCTCCTCATCTGAGGCAGCCACATGCCAGGACACGAGTGCCTTTATAAGATGTAATGGCCTTATATTCATCTTATTCCAATGTGAATAGATCATTTATTCCCTTTACAGGTTTATCATTTGTCCCAACATATTCTGATGGTGCACTCTCCCTTGTGGACCCTCATGTCACAGCAGAAGTCCTTGAAGCTGTAAGACAACTAAATACCCCATGATGCAAGTACTTTAGAGTCTATAAGAATGATCATCTCCACAGGAGAAAATCGATGAGGAGAACACATTGTCTGCTGTGACAGAGAGGGATCCAGAGAGGCCTACAGAGTTATTATCACCACTATGTTACTGATAGTCATCTCCACATTCACAATTCTTAACACTGCTGTCCACACAGCAGTGTGTGGATATGCGAATATGGAGTGTGACATATGACTGGATATTCTACTTAACAGAACGTGGCTGAGCAACAGGAGGAGGGTCCGTCAACCTCCACATCACAACTAAACACAGTGAGATGTGCAACAACAGCCAGAGATTTATGATGTTCAAACTGTATGATTTTAATGTCATGATGTTATGTATTCCCAGTTACCTGCAAAGGACCTTTGCGAGGATATAGGATCCACCTATTAAAAAATATTTTAAAAAGTGACCTTGAAATGGTGTTGCTGGACTGCCAAATAAAAAAGACTGATATCAAAATCCTAAAATAAAAGCTAGAGGTGGGTGCATGGTCACAGGTGATTTGTGTTAAATATTGGAACTGTCACGGTGTGGTTTTATTTCCTGTCTTATTTTGTAGTTTTCTGCTTCTTGTCTCCCTGGGTAACTTCACTTCCTGGTCCTGACATCCCCTGTAATTGTCTGATTGTTTCCACCTGTGTCCAATCACCTGCACCTCCCTAGTGTATTTAAGCCGTGTGTCTCTTGTGTCACTTGTCTAACGTCCTGGATGGTCCTCGTTCCTGCCTGCCTTTCCCCCCCCCCCCTGGTTCCTGTGTGTGTTTTTGCCCATTGGCCTTTTGCGTTGTTGCCTTTTTTGACTATTAAAGTCTTTTTGGTTAAGTCTGCATCTTGAGTCCTGCCTTCCCCACACATCCCTGACAGGAACAACATAGAAACCTAACTGTTGCTTTTGTATTTTTAGGAAATAAAGAAGACAAAATGAAGTTTGATGCATTTTCTTTATTTGGGTGGTGCATGTGTTTTAGTCGGTGAAGTGATTTCTGCATATGATGTCTCTGACTGCTCTTCCATCCTGGACATCTGCAGGGTAAATGGGGTCCTCATCAGGGTCCTCCATTTGTTGGGAAGGGTGTTGCTCTCCTATAATTGTGGCAATATTATGGAGGACACATGCCACAATAGTGTCACAGGCCCTGTCAGGGGTTACCCTGAGGTGGTGTAGGCACTGGAAACGAGCTTTCAACAGGCCTATGGTCATCTCTACCCGGGCTCTTGTCCTGCAGTGGGCCACATTAAAGTTGCTCTGGGGGCCTGGATCAGGGTCAGGGTAAGGAGTGAGCAGAGTGGGCTGGCACGGGTAACCTCTGTCACCCAGCAGAAGGCCTTAAACTCTCCTGTAATGTATAGGGTATACGTTTGAGTATCTAAAGAGGAGACTAGTGAATAATACCGTACAAGGCTTTAAGCTGCTTACCACATTCCATCCTGTTGCTGAGGGCAGACTCACGATATACCCTTTCAGGGTCCTATCGATGCTGCGAGGTGCGTCCGCTCCCGCCGCCCCCCTCGCCATCCACGCCTTAAATCTTCGGCTACACTCCAGCCACGCCGCCTGACAAATAACTGCTCTCCAGCCGTTGCTGGACCCGTTAAGATGGTTCAGCTACTGTAAAGAAAAGGGCACCGTCTCTCGCTCTTTAATCTCATTAAGTGCTCGGCAAGAACGACAGCTTTGTTTCTCCGACGCGCCCTGAAACAAGCTCCATATCTTAATTAATAGCCTAAATTAAAGGCTTTTAAGTGCGCCTTATAGTGCGGAAAATACGGTAGTATATGTATGTATATATATATATGTATGTATGTATGTATGTATGTATATGTATATGTATGTATGTATATATGTATATGTATGTATATATATGTATATATGTATGTATGTATATATATGTATGTATGTATGTATGTATGTATATATGTATGTATGTATGTATGTATGTATATATGTATATATATATATGTATGTATGTATGTATATATGTATATATATATATGTATGTATGTATATATGTATATATATATATGTATGTATGTATATATGTATATATATATATGTATGTATGTATATATGTATATATATATGTATGTATATATGTATATATGTATGTATGTATATATATATGTATGTATGTATGTATGTATGTATATATATGTATGTATGTATGTATATATATATATATGTATGTATATGTATGTATGTATATATATGTATGTATGTATGTATATATGTATGTATGTATGTATATATGTATGTATGTATGTATGTATATATATGTATGTGTGTGTGTATATATATATATATGTATATACATATATATATATATACATACATACATATATATATATATATATATATATATATACATGTATGTATATGTATGTGTGTATATATATATGTATGTATGTATATATATGTATGTATGTATGTGGATGTATATGTATGTATGTGGATGTATATATATGTATATGTATGTATGTGGATGTATATATATGTATATGTATGTATGTGGATGTATATATATGTGTATGTATATATATGTGTATGTGTATATATGTATACATGTATACATATATGTATACACACATAATTCCCTTCATCGTAATGCTACAGGAAATATCGATAAAATAAATGTGTTTCTCTGTAAAACTGTTAAGGAAAAATCCTGTAAATTCATGGTTTTCGCACTTCATTTGATTTAAGTTATTTAACCTTAATTTACGGTTTTTGTTTGGCAGCTGCAGCTGCCAGTTATTTGACCGTTTTTAAACGCTTTTCCTACTACCCTGGCAACTTCTTTTTCAAACAGCACCTAACTACAAATTTAGCTACTTATATATTTAAATATATAAAATATATTTGTTCACAACGTGTAGGTCAACTAATTATTAAGAAATGTATGTAATTGTTCAATAATTCAATATGTTTTGTTTAAAAATATCTGATCAGGGTTAGGGCTATGCGCACTTTCTCATCTCTTTATGGAAAACTCGTGAATGCATGTGAATGATACGGAAAAGCACAACTTTTCAGTTCAGTGCGGCAATGTTTGTACATACCTCGTGATGCTTTTACGAGCCGTCTGTATTATTCGGCTTGCGTCTTCTCTATTAGTCTCCTTCCGTGCAAAAGGTTTGGCACGCTACTCCTCCTGCATCATGGCTAGCACATGTTTCATAATTCATCAAAATGCCGGGACTCATCAGGGATTGTGTGCTATGACCTTCATAAAAAATGACTGTGTGCTCCATTGGAATGAATGGAGTTAAAAAAAACAGCGCAAAAAACACTGAACTTTGTGCCAAAACTGACTCGTCGTACTTAAACATAGAACAATTATTTGAAGCTTCAAACGTAGGAAAAAATCTTTTTAGTAAGAAAGGCCTTTGCCTGGGAAAATGAATTCAAATTCATCCTGTGATTTTATTTTGAAGGGACTTTTTTAATGCAGCGGAGTGTCCTTTTTTTGCCGGCTCTATGGCGGCAAATCACTGTCAATATTCGAGAGCGAAAATCAGGTTGATGCGCGCACATAAATCAAACATCCGCGAGCAAATCTCTGTCTCGATATTTGCTCGCTCGCGAAACGTGAACTTACTCGCTCGCGAGGTTAATCTCTGCTCGCGCGCTCGAAGGTGTTGTCTACGCGTTCGCTGTTTTTCTTTTTGACAGTAAGGGGGCGGAGCCAGTCACTATGGTACCTACATCTAATTGGTTACAAACCCCGTCTTTGGATTGGCTGGAGTGATGCATCACGCAACTATAGAAGCCCATTTCCGCACCAAAGAAAGGGGATAGAAAGTCGAAATTATGAGATAAAACGTTGTCAAAACACAAACGCCCCCTTCTGTAATCGTAGTGGACCGTAGATGACAACCAGCTAAACCATCATTTACCATCACACACGCACATTAAGAGCAATGCGTCCAGCTCTCAGACCGGTCTGTCAGTCTAAATCTGAATATCTTTACCGAACTATGGAGGAGCCTGCGCATATCTTACCTCATTATTTTGATTTTCCAAAAAGTCGATCCATATTGAAAGTTGGCAAGATATTCTCAGATTCTGACTTTTTTTCCGGTATTTTACAAATACGGACCGGTCATTTTGTATATCTGAATCCTTTTGAATTGCATTTTGAATTTGTGCAAAAGCTCTGTTAAAGTTAGGTTTAACAGAGGTTAAGTTTTTGTTTGAAATGGCTGAAGATTCTTAATTGTTATGTATGTTGTAATACCTTGTTTCCTTAAGATACACAGTTTTTTTTAGCTAATTTAGTGTAAAAGGGAATAGTTCCCTCTGGCTGTTTTGTTTTTTCATTAAACTTTTTGTGTTGGCAAACCCTTTTATTCCCCCCGTGAGTTCGCTTCATTCATCCTGGTCGGTGTTTACATGCCGCCGGCGGGCAACGTGCACGAGGCACAGCGGACACTCGCCGACCAGATACGGCGTGTGGAGCGGACCAACCCGGACTCTTTAGTTATTGTCCTCGGGGACTTTAACAAAGGAAATCTCACTCATGAACTCCCTAAATACAGACAGTTTATTAAATGCCCCACCAGAGAGGAGAACACGCTGGATCACTGTTACACCACAGTAAGCAGGGCTTATCACGCCGTCCCTCGTGCTGCACTGGGACACTCTGACCACGTCATGGTCCATCTGATTCCTGCATACAGGCAGAAACTAAAGCTCTGCAAACCTGTGGTGAGGGAATTCAAGAAGTGGACCAGTGAGGCGCTGGAGGATCTTCGGCCGTGCTTTGACTGCACAGACTGGGATGTTTTCAGGACTGCTACTGACAGACAGTCTGGATGAGTTCACAGAGGCTGTAACTTCCTACATCGGCTTCTGTGAGGACAGCTGTGTACCATCATGCACCAGGGTGAGTTACAACAACGACAAACCCTGGTTCACAGCGGAACTCAGAACACTACGCCTGCATAAGGATCAGGCATTTAGGAGTGGGGACAAAGACTTGTACACAGAGGCAAAATACAAGTTTAGCAAGGCGGTGAGAGACGCTAAACGACTGTACTCTGAGAAACTCCAACAACAGTTCTCAGCAAGTGACTCTGCTTCGGTTTGGAGAGGCCTCAAACACCTCACCAACTACAAGCCAAAAACCCCCCACTCCATGAATGACCTCCGCCTGGCAGACGAGCTCAATGAGTTCTACTGCAGATTTGAAAGACAATGTCCTGATCCCATCCCCCACAGCTCCACCAACCTGCTGCAGTCCCCCTCCCCTCCCTCCCCCAGCCCATCAGGTGCTCACGCCTCTTCATCATTATCACCTTCCCCTCCCCCACCAGCAACGACCCTCTCTATTCTGGAGAGAGACGTTAACCGGCTCTTTAGAAGACTAAATCCCCGTAAGGCAGCCGGTCCGGACTCCGTTTCCCCTCACTCCCTGAAGCATTGTGCTGACCAACTGTCTCCGGTGTTCACTGACATCTTCAACACCTCCCTGGAGACATGCCACGTACCAGCCTGCTTCAAGGCCTCCACCATCATCCCTGTCCCCAAGAAGCCCAGGATCACAGGACTCAATGACTACAGGCCCGTCGCCCTGACCTCTGTAGTCATGAAGTCTTTTGAACGGCTAGTCCTGTCCCACCTGAAGTCCCTCACCGACCCCCTCCTGGACCCCCTGCAGTTCGCCTACAGAGCCAACAGGTCTGTGGACGATGCTGTCAACATGGCCCTCCACTACATCCTCCAGCATCTGGACTCCCCAGGAACCTACGCCAGGATCCTGTTTGTGGACTTCAGCTCTGCTTTTAACACTATCATCCCGTCTCTGCTGCAGGACAAACTCTCCCAGCTGCACGTGCCCGACTCCACCTGCAAGTGGATCACAGACTTCCTGTCTGACAGGAAGCAGCACGTGAAGCTGGGGAAACATGTCTCAGCCTCTCGGACCATCAGCACCGGTTCCCCCCAAGGCTGCGTTCTTTCCCCTCTGCTCTTCTCCCTGTACACCAACAGCTGCACCTCCAGTCATCAGTCCGTCAAGCTCCTGAAGTTCGCGGATGACACCACCCTCATTGGACTAATCTCTGGTGGGGACGAGTCCGCCTACAGGTGGGAGTCTGACCATCTGGTGTCGTGGTGCAGTCAGAACAACCTGGAGCTCAACGCTCTAAAGACAGTGGAGATGGTTGTGGATTTCAGGAGGAACAGAGCCCCACCCTCCCCCATCACCCTGTGTGACTCCCCCGTCACTATTGTGGATTCCTTCCGTTTCCTGGTCTCCATCATCACCCAGGACCTCAAGTGGGAGCTGAACATCAGCTCCATCACCAAGAAGGCTCAGCAGAGGTTGTTCTTCCTGAGGCAGCTGAAGAAACTCAACCTGCCAAAGACGATGATGGTCCACTTCTACACGGCCATCATCGAGTCCATCCTCTGCTCCTCCATCACCGTCTGGTACGCTGCAGCCACAGCCAAGGACAAGGGCAGGCTTCAGCGTGTCATCCGCTCTGCAGAGAGGGTGATCGGCTGCAATCTGCCGTCCCTGGAGGACTTGTTCGCTTCCAGGTCTCTGAAGCGAGCTAAAAAGATCGCGGCTGACCCCTCCCACCCCGGACATAAACTGTTTGTGCCCCTTCCATCTGGCAGGAGGCTGAGGTCCATCAGGACTACGACCTCCCGCCACACGAACAGTTTCTTCCCGTCGGCAGTCGGGCTCATCAACAGAGCCCGGTCCCCCACTGCCTGACTATAACACTCCACCGGTCACTCCCCCTCATACTGCACATGTCACTTTAACTGCAATTCATCACTTTGTCACTTGTCACTTTGTCTCTTGTCTGTTACTTGTTTGTTAGTGCACTTTATGCTTAATATTTTTCAACTTTTTAATATTTAAAATTTGTTTAACTTTATTCCCCTGTTTTATACTAACCCATAGCCTTAGCCTTATTCTTACTAACCCATTGCATTAGCATTTCATTCCACTTTATTTTATTACCTGTGCACTGTTGTCTTGTCTGTCTACTGTCGCGCACTAACCGCCAAGACAAATTCCTTGTATGTTTGACATATTTTGGCTAATAAATGTTTCCTGATTCCTGATTCCTGATACGTATTCTGTCTCCATACTATCTCAGGTTCAAACTGCACCATATTTTCATTAAATAAATTTGAGAAGTTGAGAATGTTCCTTGATTTTGGTCGCGGCTTGTCATTAAGGGGTGATGGTGGGTCCCGGAGCCAGACCAGTTGAGAACCACTGGGCTAGAGGGTGGATTGGAATGCTAGAGGTGAGAGCAGTTTTTCAGTTTTCAGTCTTCATGCTTAATTTTTGGGTAACATGATACAAAAATCTTGTGCTGGTCGTACCCATGTGGCTATAGAATCTGTTTACAATTACTTTGGGCCACAGAACACAGAGAGCGAGACAAAGTCCAACTCTGGCTCCTTAGAGACCAATGCAAATCTGGTGACAAATTTCTCAGAGGAAGCAGAAGGTACAAGTTTTGGAAACTGGCAATAGAGTTGTATTTCTGCCGCAGAGACATATTAAAGCATTTGTTAACAGTCTTGGGTCTCTGAAAATATTTTTTGGATTAGAGTTATAGTTTTGCAGTGACGTCAACTTCTTTGAGGTGTGGAATGTATCAAAGAATCGCTCATTCACTCTGCCCTTTGAGCTCGTTGACGATCGCAGCTGCACCGCATTCGTGGCAACGCAGAGACCCCCCCTTCTCTTTCAAACCTCCTCAAATCCCTTCTCCCCACCCCTCCGGGTCTCTCTACCACCCCCCCTTGCAGAAGTCACCTCCCTCAATTCCTCCCTCCCTGCCCCCTTTCAATTCTGGCCCCACCTCTCTTACCTAAACCACCCCCTCACAGAAGTCCCCCTCCTCCCTCAATTATTCCCCTCTTGCTCTTCCCCTCTAACCCTGCCTCTGATGTGTAGTTTCAACAAAAATCTGTAGTTTCGACAAAAATCCCTGTTTATACTTTGATTAGCGAGTTAAGGCGGCAGATGGTGCCTACAAACACACACACACACACACACACACACACACACACACACACACACACACACACACAAGCGGGTCACTCTCTCCCTTTGACACATGACTTGGAGCTATTCAGTCCTCTCGAACCCACATCTTGCAAACCCACCCTTGTCCTTACCTGAATGCCTCCTCATTCAATTTCAAATTAATTTGGAAACTACAATGAGTAAACAATGTGTCTTTTGACTTGAGGAAGTCTGTGTGGGTACTGTTCACTCAGTTCCGTGATTACAAATGATGTCCACTAGATGTCCTCAACGTTTTACCAAATGTTGTGACGGGGAAGGAGAGCTTGTTGAAGTGCTGTTGGAAATATCAGAGCTAAATATTTTGAAGTAATCATGCAGAATTGAACACAGTTAACTGCTGATTAGCTCAATGTAAAATTTGTTCTGTGGTATTTGTATTATAATTAAGTCATCATGTAAACATTGACAAAATCATTGCAGCCGGCCAGGTGAGGTTTTAATCAAGCAGTACAGTAAATATCTGGGGTAGTTTCCCAGAGCTTCTTCATGTGCTAATGTTCTGATAATATGTATGTCACAAAGGTTGTTTTGTTTTTTATTCTGCACATCTTTCAATCGGGAAAGCCCTTTGTGCTTCAGCTTAAAAATGTGTTATATCAATAAAATATTATATAAGTTATCACTAATGTTATTATCAAAGGAGTGCTGAAAAGTAGGCTATATGCTTGTTCTGTATATTTATCCTCTGAGAGTTATTTACACCCACATGTATAGTGGTAAAAATGAACATAGGCTACCTCGCTCCATATTTTCCATTGTATCCCAAATTAGCTCCATACCACTTGACATGCTAAACAGGCCAATGGCAGCCCCCAGCCCAGAGCAAGAGTGTCTCTGTCCAACCATTTTAGAAAGCCCCCATTAAGTAGGACATTTACAAAAGGAATCCTAGTGCTTGCTGTAGGAAATGATTAACTGACCCAATTGAACTGAAGTTATGCTCTATTCATGAGTTCACCAAACAAGAAAACACACTTCCTACCCTGACCACATTAAAGCTAGATCCACCAACTCACCAATTCACTATGATTTAGAGAAAACAATTGTGTAAATTTAGAACAAAAAACGGCCGCCAAAAGTGGTCAAACGGTAGCGTTTGAAAAGCGAGAAAACAGTCTTTTCGTTTTATGGTTTTTACGGTAAAAGGGACTATCAAAGGGTACACGGACCATACATACACTGTGTCGTGATACTGGGCGGAGTTCAGCGTGTGAACCAATGTAAGCGAGATCAAGAGATCAAGGCAGAGCTTCATGACGACAAGACCGGCAGTGACATAGGTGACTAAGGTGGACTCCAAAATAAAGTCTCTTAGCTAAACCTACAAGGGTGTTTAAAATATTGTTGAACCCAATCACATTATTTCATTGTTTTTACTACAAATAAATAATATTTATGGGTGTATTGGTGTATTTAGCATGCAACCAACAGCACATACCATGTGCTTGTGAAAATACATTTAAATAAAGTTAGTGCTTTATTATTAAACATAAGGAAAATATTTAAAGGCAGTGTTCGGTGCGGGTTCCTAAAACAGTCGCCAACTGTATTTCATTGTTATCTCCTGCTTTTCTTAATGTTTTACTACATCCAGAGTTTATTATGAAAACCTCTTTCCGGAAGTAAGATATATATATATATATATAACCATATATATATAGTTAACGTTAATGCTACGGTATGTGGGGCTTGTACGGGAAGACAACACGGGAGTGATCGATAGTAAGACGGGGTTGGTATATTACGGTCACTGGTGTGCCACATGGTTCGGACCGCGGGTTCCGTCGGTGTTTTTAACCTCGCGGGGGTTGGCTCCCCATTAGTGATCTTGCCGGCTAGCCTACAACCGAAATCGACTACTGGCATCTCATCATTTCGTCTCTGTCTCTTGTTTGTTGTAGTGTAACCGATCCCTTGGAAATCGACACCGACCACAAAGCCCTGGCTACTCGTTAGGATAAGGAAGCGTTTGTGTCGTGGTGACCGTGCCTTTGATCCGATACAGGATGTCTGGTCAGAGCATTACAGACCGAATGACCGCCGCTCAGCACAGTGTCACCGGGTCCGCGATATCAAAAACTGTGTGCAAGGCGACCACCCATGAAGTAATGGGGCCAAAGAAGAAACATTTGGACTGTAAGTATCCTATTAATTGAATAATGATATAGGTGTAACGTTAACAATTGATTATTTCAATATGGTCAAACAATTTGAATGTTGACTACGAGGCCTGAGGTTGCATGTCACGTTTGGTTGACTAACGCTATGGTTCCGTTACATTAAGTTATACATGAGTGGTAGTTTTGTGATAACTATAGATTTCCACTGGCTTTAACATCAAATACTTCATTTGATTCGACATAATTAACGTCAATTTACATGGTACCTGCCTGCCAGTGGCATGGGCTCACTGTTCGCAGCTTGGATCCTTTTCAAAGCTAACGTTGAAGTTAACGACCACGACCCACGAAACAGGGTAACTATTAGGGGTGGGAATCTCTTGGCACCTCACGATTCGATTCGATTCCGATTCAGAGGTCAACGTTTCGATTCTAAACCGATTATCGATTCTAAACTGATAAAACGATTATCGATGCATCTCGATTTTCTAAATTTTCTCAAATCTGAGTTTGCTACTCAGAGGTTGATAATCACTTCCTACTTTATTTAATAATTAAAGAAAATCAACAGATGAATTACCTTCTCTAATTTTTATAAGAGAAATCTTTGTCACAAATATGATTTTCTATCAACAATGCAAGAACCAATGCAGCTTGCATTTCAACACAAAATGAAAGTAGCCTATGTAAAAAAAAAAAAAAATTAAACAGACTCATTTTTCTTTTAAATGAAGAAAAAGCTGCTGTTAGTCTCAGACCGGTCCGTATTTGTAAAATACCGGAAAAAAGTCCAAATCTGTGAATATCTTGCCAACTTTCAATACGGATCGACTTTTTGGAAAATCAAAATAATGAGGTAAGATATGCGCAGGCTCCTCCATAGTTCGGTAAAGTTGGCAAGATATTCAGATTCAGACTGACGGACCGATCTGCGAGCTGGACGCATTGCTCTTAATGTGCCGGTAATGATGGTAAATTATGATTATAGCTGGTTGTCATCCACGGTCCACTACGATTACGGAAGGGGGGCGTTTGTTTTTTGACAACGTTTTATCTCATCATTTTTTATCCCCTTTAGTGCGGAAATGGGCTTCTATAGTTGTGTGAATGCATCACTCCGCCCCCTTACTGTCAAAAAGGAGAACAGCGAGCGCGTAGAAAACTCCTTCAAGCGCGAGCAGAGACTAACCTCGCGAGCGAGCAAATATCTCGCGCGAGACACTTTAAAAAAAAAAAATTATTCCGATTATTACATTTTCTGAATCGAGACCGAATCGTTCTAGATATTCCTTGACCTCTGTCGAAAAAAAAAGTCAAGTAAAGGAAAACTGCGGTGTTTAGGCAATCCAGCTTCACTTTCACTGAGCTGCATAGTTATGGCACGACGGGAGACTCATGTTCGTGACGTCAGCGTCCAGTGATGAAACTATATAACTAATTTCTCTGATGGACTACAAAGAAGCGCATCTTAGATGCCCTCGTCCCAGGTTCAAAGTATAACTTTATTAAAAAGGTTGCAAAATAAAGAAGTTGGGTAACGGTTACTTATATGATCTGCGTTTCTCGATCGTGATCGTTAGTTCTCATGAACGCCTAAATGATACGTCATTTAAATATTGCCGCTGCATAGAATTGTGAGATGAAGTTATCTCCTTTCGTAAACGATGGTCCAGTGGTTCCTATGCTGAAAGAGCTCAGTATTTATGTATTGAAGCTCCTTTCTTTTGTATTCAGAGAATTTGAACAGCCTTTATCATGGCGGCCACTGACACTACTTCCGGATCATTCCACTCAGTTAAGAACCTTTTTTGATAATTTGAAGCCAGCCTATCTTTTGTCAGACCTCCATGGGCCTGTCCAAGTTACTGTGTCAACAGATCCTAGATATACATTTTACTGGTTGTTTTATATTCTCAGTCCATACTAATCCGCAAGCATTGTATCGCAGGCAGCTCATCAGTCCTTGTGGGGTTGATAACTGCTTTCTCCATTCCATTTGCTGAAAACACATTGCTACATTGTTACTTATGTAGCAATAGGTTTTTGTCAGGGTGTAAACATTGCTCGTATTGGTGGACCACTATCAACAGGATGCTGCTAGTGGTCAAAGGTCTCTCTTGGGGTGATTAATATATGATGTCAGCAGTAGCTGACCTTTGGTAGGGGCATAAACATATTGATTCAAGAGAAAGCTATAGGATTCGTTGCCATATGAATGGGCCCTTTGTCTATAGTGCATTATTAAAAGTTACAGGTACCCAAATGCAAATTGATAATGGTGTGTCGAATGCTCGACAAACTGACATTCAGTGTCTCCGGTGGCTGGTCTGCTCTTTTTATAGAGGAAGAGAGAAGTTGATCGCGCTGCCTGAGCAGATGCAGACAGGTGAAGAGAAGCAGTGAACCCAGTTAAGCTAAAATCTCACCAAAAACAACAACCATCCGCCCGGTCTTTCAACCTGAACTACTGTCGGTTCCTCCGGACTGCTCATTCGCCTCTTTGGGCGGGAGGAGCGTCGTCCTGCGTTCCTCCAGGGCCGGCCAATTGTTACTGACACCGGACCGCTACGTCTCTCCCTGCAGCCGCGGAGCACGTCGCCCTGCCGGCGGTCGAGGCCCCGGGTTAAACCTCCCCAGATGCCGCGGTGTGCCTTTCCGCTGGACACATCAAGCCGGATGCGTCGCCCGCTCCGTGTCTCTTGCACTTATTACTTTTTGTTCTATTCATATAGGATATATTTTTTCACATTCCGATTCTAATGTCTAACTATTCTGACAAATAAAACATTTTGTTCTTTTGAAATAGCGTACTTTTATTACTATGCTATTGTCATTATGTTTTCAGTGGCATAAAATGGTCTGAAAATTGCAATAATATCGCATTAAATGTTCGTGCAATAATCGGCCAATAAAAATTTGATATCTAGACAGCCCTAGTTGCCTGCCTTTTAGGGCAATGTGAAGTCAGTGTTTCCCTTAGGTTTAACGGGTTTTTGGGGTGGGGGGCATTGCAAGGGGAGCATTCAACTTTCTCATTACAATGGCTTCTGCCACTTAAGCAGCAAAAAAAACCCAATTGTTCTAATGTCATCGCTTTTTTAACTTGAGACAAATATCCCTGCAGTAGTGTTGTATGGGATGGTTGTCCATCCGTGATCCGTACTGATCTACATAAATATATATTGAATATTGGTATAAATGGGTCATAACTTTGCTTTAAAACGACTTGACGAGATTGGTTTTATTCAATAAAGATACAATTGTTTGTTTTCCAATCAGACTAATGTGTTTTTATGAATACAGGGTTGCACGACACTGCCGACGGGGGGGTTGCACGGCAGCGGACGATGGGGGGGGAATGAATCAATATAAAAGGAGCAGAAGTGGCCGCGCATTCGTGAGGACCATTCTCACAATAGCAAAGTCATCCGGGGGGCCAGTTTTTTTCAGAGTTTGACGTATGCGGTGTAAAGCATGCAAGCTCTCCTTCATGTTTCACAACAGTTTGATGATCAGGTTCTGGCTTTGGTACTGGGGTTCCGTGACCTGTTTACATGGTTAGACATTGCTGTTCTTTAGAAATATAGAAGTCTGAGTATTCTGATTTGCTGTGGGGGTCTTCCGCCTCAAATTCATGTTCCCTCCTAATGTCTGGCCTGTTTCAGGTTCCCCTGTCATCTAATCCACCTTGCTGGTGGTGGTGTTGAGTTGACAGCTCTCGTCACTTCATCAGGCAAGTCCAAGACATGCGGCCGCAGGTTAAATTATATGATTACAAAGTCGATCATTGATCTTCGGCCTGATGTACCTACCTCTGGTACCACGCAAACTTAATGTCCATTATGGACAAACGGTGACTAGCAAAGAAGTCATTAGCGACAAACCACTCTGTTTCAGGTCAGGCCGGCTGTTACTTCCAATCACACCCCTACAAGTTTCACTTTTTACTCCCTACAATCTGTTACCCTCTCGTTCCCAATGGAAAACTCCCGCCGCATCCCAAGAGCCAGTGTATGCTGCCGGCAGTTGGCTCGCCATGGACCCCTGTTCGGCTTGCCGCCCGATACACGTAGCACTTAATCACAAGTCTTAACCCTGCGGGTGCTGAGTCCACCGGTTGGTTGCTCCATGTTTTTCCTTTGGGCTGAGCCTGACTGGACCCCATGGGCGAAACCCTGGCAAGCTTCCCTCTTTGGTTCGTCTTCAGGAGCCTTGGTTTGGGCGAGGTGACTTTGCTCTGTGGGCTGCGAAACATTAGGGTTGATCCACTCTTAGTGTGTGCTCTGCCCTGAACTGTTTGCCTTGGGAGACCCTACCAGGGCCTGATGCTTTCGGACTACATGGTTCACAGCATCATTGAGCCACTCAAACTCCTTCACGCCGTTACGGTGGAAATTTGAGCATGGCTATTCTCTCAGTGTGTAAAGCTGGGATCTGCAATTATCAGTATAGTCTACTGTGTAATTTGCAAGTGCCTTCATTATTTCAAGTGTTTGATTGTAAAAAGAAATGTTCTAAAGCAGGAGTGCCCACACTTTTTTCGATTCGCAAGCTACTTTTCAATCGACCAAGTCATGGCGATCTGCCCCAACACCTCGCCAATGTTAACCTGCCTGTTATGATCGTGGCGCCAAACTCTGAGGTTAACGTTTTTCTATAACAAACCGCTTTGTTTGTTTTTTTGCACGTAGCCATGCAATAAAAAATTCAACTGTTGCCCAGCACTGTTTATTTATATTCAGAACATTAATTTGACTGGAAACCCTTATTTCTGTAAATAAATAGTGTACTGATGTCTACCTGATCATAGGAGGAAGTCTCTGGTCATGCTCTCCTGATAGAAAGCAATCACCCTGATACTGTTCTTTTCTTACATGTATACAATGTTCAGCGGAAATCTAAATGTTCCTATCTATATTGTTGCTGTTCTTAACTGATTCAATATTTGTATTGTTGAATGCAGAATAGAAAGGTGCAGATTTTTTTTCTTTCTCTAAGAAAGTGATGGGTTACTGGGTATGGATGGACAGAAGACCGAAGGTTGTCTCTAGTAGTCATGGTGTTGTTGATCAGCATGTGACAGTCTGAAGGTAACCTCCTACTGCCCCACCCCGCCCCATGTTCAGAACAACTGGATTGTAGGGATAGCAGTTTCCTGAAGAAGGAAGGGTTTCTTGCATTCCTAAACAGACTTAAGAGGAAGTCATTACTTGACCCAAGCCCTCTCCAGCGCTATGCTGATCAAATGTGGAATGAGCTTTGATATATTTCCTGGCAATTACGCTGCTGATTACAAGCATACACAATCCCAGCTGCCCATCATCATGATCAAAATTAACGCGTTAATCTATGAGATTATTGTGGTCAAAATTTAGGTGATAAAATATTTTAACCTGTCTGTTACAGTGCATTTAGTGTGTGCTTACAGTGGCTTAGCAAACATATGATCAACAGCAGTAAAGGTATGTTTTTTGGGGAGGAGGTTGTGTTCTCCCCTGCTCTGCACGGACGATTTTAAACAGGTTTGTTCATTTATAAGTCATAGCAAATCTCAGTTCCATTCCTTTGGCACTGTATTTGATATCTGATTCTATATCCAAATTGCAACGTTCTATAACCGTGCAGGTTTGCGACATTCACATGAGTTTGCAGTGAGTGTGGAAAAATACATATACGTTGAACTGTAAACTCTTATCAGACGGCATCAAAATTAACCATGTATAATAGGAGGCGGGGTAACGACCGGGACCTTTTTCATGGTAGAAAGGTGTTTCCGCATGAATAGTGGATACGTCGTTGTCTCCCTTTCTGAAATTAACCATGCATCCTGTTGCTTTCACAATTACCTCTTTTAAACAATTTTAAGTGAAATTGATCTTTATCTTTAGATTTGGTGTGAAGTACAAAGCAACTGATGAGACCATCCACTGGCATAAAGTCCCTGCCCAGTTGTTTTCCAGATGTTTTCTTTTGTTTTGAAAGTCTCTTGTTAACCCTGGCTTACCAGCACTCCCTCTCCCTCCAGTACTTTAATGATTGTTCACAGAAAAGGATCCACTAAAAGAAAATTAGTACTCTGCATGGAGAAGATCTCTGCGTTCACTCATAAGCCAACTTGTCTTTTATGTCCATCTCCTTCTTCAGACTTGATTCAGTGCACAAATGAGATGAATGTGAACATCCCTCAGCTGGCCGACACTCTGTTTGAGAGGACCGCCAACACCAGCTGGGTGGTTGTGTTCAAGTCCCTCACTTCCACACACCATCTGATGGTCTACGGCAATGAGGTCAGCACGTGGAAATTCCGCAAAGGATGTTTAATTATCTGATAAAGGTTTCTCATCTGCACTTCAACAAAAGTGTCTGTATGGTGTACAATACATGCTTATATTTCATTGCTTGAAAGCCTCACCTCATGTTTTTCTGCAGAGATTCATACAGTATCTGGCCTCAAGAAACACACTTTTCAATCTCAGCAATTTCTTGGACAAAAGTGGCCTGCAAGGTATGTTACAACACTGTTTATACATTGAGTCACGGCATTTGTCATGACACACTCATAACACTCTTCTTTCCTTTACAACGTAGGCTATGATATGTCGACGTTCATAAGGAGGTATAGCCGCTACCTGAATGAGAAAGCCGTGTCTTACAGACAGGTCGCTTTTGACTTCACTAAAGTAAAAAGAGGGTGAGGAGCTTTCATTCTTGCTTTCTATCGTGTTGGTCTGTGTCATAGAGCTTAATGCTGTGGTTCCAGAAATGTGAAACCCCAATGAAGGGGGAAATTATACTAAAGAATAACGTTGCAAAGGGTAGATTTCCTGCTAAATTGTGAGAGGTTTTTATTTATTTATTTTTTTACATAATTTCATCAGATGTATGCACCATTTGATCTCTACGGCACCATTGGGGGGGGGGGGGTCAAATAGTTCCTGTGTATGCTTCACTTCATCATTTTAAAGTTATAATACTTTATACTACTATAATACTACACATGATTTATATTACAATGAGTATTTAGCTTCTATTGTAGTGCAACTCTAGATATTACTTTGTCCAATCGTTTCTGTTTTACCAATGAGATTTATGAACTTATCGTACATATCTCACAATAACACAACCTTCAGCCATGTCTCCTTACAATTTTGAAACACTTAAGTTTACATTTATCTCTTTCCGTAGGTCTGATGGAGTGATGAGAACCGTGAACACAGAAAAACTTCTCAAAACTATCCCCATCATTCAAAATCAAATGGATGTCTTACTCGATTTTAATGTAAGCGCTCATTATGGGAAAGCACTTGCTTCAAAAATATATAACTGTCCCTTGAAATCAGGATTTTGTAAGTTTTCCGTTGGTTTCCAAATGCTCTCCTCCTCAGAACTTTAAACTGATCTCAACACCTCCCCCTCTTTTCCAGGTTAATGCCAATGAACTGACAAACGGTGTGATCAACGCAGCCTTCATGCTTTTGTTCAAAGATGCAATCCGTCTGTTCGCAGCGTACAATGAGGGCATAATCAACCTACTGGGTAATAACAAGCGTTTTGGTTGGCAGGCCCTTGCTAATTCGCTGTTTGGAACTTTTTCCGCATGTCCTTTGCATCATATTTGACGAGGTCACTACGTATGATGAGGGCCACGAGGTGAAGGAATTACCGCAGGAAGCATTGGATACTGCATTGAGATTTAAAAGCAAGGATGTGCATTCACGCAGAGTTTGTCTATAAGATAAAAACGGATTGCTTCCTGGAACTGCAAACCTGGATTAAACAGATCACTTTATAGTGAATAGAAGCTGAAGTTGTACAGCAGTGTTGCTGTGTCTCCCACATGGCTTGTGGCAAACTCCAAACAGGATTTCATATGGTTTACTTTCAACAGCGGCTATCCTCTTACTACTCTTCCATAAAGGCCAGATCTACGGAGTATACGGCTAATATTTGTCCTGTAGACAGATTCTCCCACCTCAGCTGTGGATCTTTGCAGTTTGGGTGGACGGCCTTCTCTTGGGAGGTTTGCGGTAGTGCCACATTCTTTCCATTTTCTGCTTCAACTTCAACCTGAGCTGTTTTTATGAGCTCCTTGGTCTTTATGATGCTCTTTGTTCAGTAATGCTCTCCAACAAACTCTGAAGCCTTACAGAACACGTGTATTTATACTTCGATTAGATTGCAGACAAGTTGACTAATTATGCGACTAATAATATGACTTGTGAAGGCTATTGGTCGCATCAAATCTTTGTTAGGGGTTTTACATTAAAGGGAGTGAGTACATATGCAATCAACACTTTTCAGATCTTTATTTGTAAATCATTTTGAAATCCATGTTAACTTTCCCCTGACTTTCAGATGATGGATCATTTTGTAAGGGGCCATTACATAAAATCCCAATTAAATATTTGAATCTGTGGTTATACCATGACAAAATGTAGAAAGGTCTAAAGGGGTGAATACTCATGCACGGTGCTGTATATACACACATGCATCTCATTTACCTTTTGCACCAAAGATGTATTTATTATGCCTGCGGACACCTGTTTAATGACGCGTAGCCCTATCAAGACATTGTACTCATAAGAAATATAAACGTCAAAGTAGCAGACAAAACCAACCGAAGGGAAAAGGTGATTTTGTCATCGTCTGTTTTGTGTCTTTTACAGAGAAATACTTTGACATGAAGAAAGTCCAGTGCAAAGAAGGGCTCGACATCTATAAGAAATTCCTGACACGAATGACTAGAATCTCAGAGTTCCTCAAAGTTGCAGAGGTAAGGCAGGACCAGTGATTAAAATTGTTTTTCTTTTCTTCTGTCCGGGTCTGATGGTCTTTGTCTTCTTTCTGCAGCAAGTCGGAATTGATCGAGGGGACATCCCAGACCTGTCCCAGGTAAGACTTGATCCAACATCCAACATCTTCTTACTATCTATTACTCTGATCAACGCTCCTTAACTTTACATACCTCTTCTCTGGCTTTGCCTAAAACAAAGCAATGTCCGAAGGACTTCAGTAGTTGATATTGCGTTTTTTTTAATACCTGTGTCTAGAATCTCCAGCATTACGTGTATTTGCGAAAAACAAATGTATTTTTCAGCTCAAATCACTGAATAATGTCAATGAATTAAAGAATACTGTCGATGTGCAATTGCACCTGCTGTAAATTAACCTCCCCTTTGTTACGTGCTAGTAGTGGTGAGATACCTTTTCTATCAATTGATATAGTAAAGTCTCAGTTGATGAAAAAATACTTAATACATAAATGTCGTCAAGCCTGGCTTATATACCAGGTTTTGAATAGTGCTGGGCAAACATGAAAAAATGTAACTCGAATAATCTCATGATTTTAGCATAATGTACAGTATTCAATCACACAGCACGGAGCAGTGTAGGCCTACAGGAATATCTGGACCACAGCCAATCAGAGGCAAAGACCCGCCGCATTTCTGTCTCTGATTGGTTTAGACCACGATATGAACCATGAGTGAGTTCCGTCAAAGGAGAACAAGCGCTTTGTTCGTTGAGAGGCAGCGGATGCGAGGACAGGTGCACCGGTGCGACCTAGGAAAAATTTTCGCACCCGTAGAAATTTTGGTCGCATTCTAGAGTACTGAAGAACTCTTCTGAACAATATGACCAGTAAGAAAACACTTTCACAAGCTTATTGCTTAAATAAAGGTGTGAATCTAGTAGGTGATATGGTGATATGGAACTATCTTTTGTGCTTTATCTAGAAAATATGTTCATTATGTAGTTGCTAGACGTTTGTAACTAACGGACACGCCCATGGTGGAGCGCTTTCTCCCAAAGGGCATTGTTATAAGATCTTGACTGTTTCCACCTTTTTATTGTCTGTATTCTTCCCTTCTTTCTATCCCTCTGTTTTCAGTTTACAGTTTGTGTAAGTATCTTAACCTAATCTTTATATGTCTCTGTATTTGAGTATCTGTTTGTGGACTCCTAGCCATAACTTGGCATGCTCCTGGATCTTTTTTTCCCTTTATTTTCTCTTTATTCGAAAACCTTTTTCTTATCAATGACATTCACTCTAGGCGCCCAGTAGCCTGCTTGATGCCCTGGAGCAGCATTTGGCCTCTTTAGAGGGAAAGAAAGTGAAGGACTCAACAGCCGCCAGCAGGTAGGTATACTTTAACTCATCAGAGCAAAGGCTGCAGTTTGAGAAACTGGACAGTTTTGAGCTGATTCAAAGGCATGGAAGATTGCGCTCTCCTCAGAGTAAAAACAAGACGACTGTGATACCACAAAGCGGTAGAGCACAAAGGGCACCCAACTGCACAAGCAGCTCTGAGATGATTCTTGGTTTGACACATTTTCTGTGTCTGTTGGTTCAGGGCCAGCACCCTGTCCAAGGCTGTCTCCTCTCTGGCCAACACTGGCAGATCTTTCACCAAAGTGGATGAGCGAGAAAAGCAGGCAGCCCTGGATGAAGAACAGAGTCGTCTGAGGGCACTAAAGGTACTTTTTCCTCTCCTTTTAAATTTGAGTGAATTAATGCCATGCATGTTATTATGACTACTTTCTAGTAGGGCTGCAACTAACGATTATTTTGATAATCGATTAATCGGTTGATTATTTCTTCGATGAATCGGATAACCCTTTATTCGAAAACAGAACTGCAAATTCACATTGCAAAAATACTCCAGAAAGTACAGGTTGCTCATTGAACATAATCATTTATAAACAAATAAAAAAATACAAATCAGAAAATTTAACAGGATTTGTTTTAACATCAGAACTCTATACTACACTCACACACTCAAACACGAGGGCGACTGTGGGTGAGTGGGGAGCACGGTCGTCCTCCAATCAGAGGTTTGTCTGTTCGATCCCAGTCCCGGCTAACCCGCATGTCGATGTCTCCTTGGGCAAGACACTTAACCCAACATTGCTCCTGTAGCTGCGACTACAGTGTGTGAATGTTAGTTACTGATGGGCAGGTGTCACTGTGTATGGTTCTCCTGTCATCAGTGTATGAATGGGTGTGGATGGGTGAATGATGTCATGTCGTGTTAAAGAGCTTTGAGTGGTCAGAAGACTAGAAAAGCGCTATTTAAGTACAGTCCATTACACTCCCATGTTCACTTGAATTATTACCATCATTGTAGTGCAAGTTAAGTAAATGTATACACCCCATCTGAAGCTACAGCTAAAAAAACGTGGTATGAGATTAAATTAAAATTTGTAAATAAATGCATTAGAGGCTTCTTAGTTAGTCGCCCTGGTTCAATGGATCACCGTGTCTCCCTTTATAGGCATAACATCAACTACTGTATAACCCACAGAATGTGCGCAAGCACTACCGTACAGCTGACAGCATTAAAAAGTATATAAAAAAAATAGAAATATGAATTGTCCAAAAAATTAGATACTATGTAAATAAAAATGTGTCTTAGTCTTGCTAACTGCTTTACTGCTGTTATTAGCGAGCCTACGCTAGCTTGGATGACAGCTGGATTACGAGTAAACAGGAGGCTCCTTAAGTTCCTTACTTCAAAACGGGGCAACGTGGTGCTCCCGTGCCAGGTTACGTCGACTTTGCCTATTTTTCCATTGGCACACTTTCAGGGCTTTCACGTGTCGCGCATTGAGCGTGAAAGTCACTAATTTTGGTCTTTAGTAACGCACTCCTGCCACACATCCAATTTGTCACGTCAAAAAAAATAAATTGACTTTTCACTTCTACCTTCCCGTCGGCCGTACCGTCCATCCCCCCCATGCTCGCACACCTTGGATGACGAGTCGAACAGACGTCATGTGACTCACAACAACTCTCGGCGCTGCTGGCTGCTCTTTCCTCTACGTCGGCTCAGCGCTTTTATTTTTCATTTTTGCTCCGCGCGCATCTCCACAACTAATTGAGTGATGTAATAATCGCGTGACACAACGAATCGATAATGAAATTCGTTGCCAACGCTTTTAATAATTGAATTTTATCGATTTCATCAATTCGTTGTTGCAGCTCTACTTTCTAGTGATCATATCAAATGCGGATCAGAGGCAAATGATTAGTTTATATACTATTGAGAAGCCCCTTTGTCAACATGTGCGTCGGACGGCGACTTGCTGCCAAACAATAATGGTGGTTGAACTGAGTGTTACGGTCCTCTGCTAGGAGAGTAAGGAGCTCCCAGTCCTTGTCGTGTCCCCACTTAATTTCCCCATTGCTGAGGCTGGCATATTTTAAATTCCTTGTCGTGTAGTCTGAACTTTTCTTAAAAATGCCCTCTCAATGATTGAAGGAGCAGCGTCTCTTGGAGCTTCAGAAGAATCCTTCTGCAGCAACCACAAACTCTTCCCCTATTTCCCCGATGGGCGGGACCATCAACTCGGCCCCAGCCATTGACCTCTTCTCCACCCCCAGCTCCATCAATAGGTGAGTCCAAAAGGCTTATTCAATCCATCATAGGTTCAATCCACACTATTCATCCCATTTGTATAGGTCCGGCTGCATCTCTCTTGTTCAAGTTTATTATAAAAATCGATACTGAAAAGTCAAAGGTTTGCTAGATTATGGCTCAGGACATTGTTAGCATAGACATCAAGGTCCGCACAGCTTTTAAAAAAAACCCTGCTGGTGGCATGGTAATGAAAGTTGGTGTCATATGTTTTATTCTGGGTTAGTGAAACGTGATGGATCTGGGAGAAATATACGTTGGAATTGATTGTTGATTGATTCACTGATCAGCCAATCAAGTAGATGAGTGTCTGAGTCATTTTTTTCAAAAGTCCCACCTTCTGACCTTTACTAAACTTTACTAAAGGAAATCCTTGAATGTTCTAACACCGGTAATGTGGACAATAGGTATTGATGTGATAAAATGTGTCTCTTAAAAAAAAAAATGAGTGAATGTAGCTTGACATTATTTTAGATGCTCCAAAACTCAAGATAAAAAGCTGAGAGGAAATCTGATGATGTGGTTTAGACCAAGGGGCGCCAACCGTCGATTGCGATCGACTGGTCGATCTGAGTCTTTCCTGGTCGATCTCTAAAATAAAACAAATATTTATTCATAAACGCATTGTTTATCATTCTCAAACATTTTCTGCAGTGTCTTCTGAAATGTTTTCTCACGGACTTTGGAAGACCAACGTCAGAAAAGATCGCCTGATTCATAAACGGCTGAATACTGCCGGAGTGTTCTCAGCTGTGCTCACCCAAATGCGCGCTCTCATGCACCAGGATTTTCCCCGCAAGCTCCTTTATAAGGGCAACTAAATACAAGCGCCACAACTTCAGACTGATTCAAATCATGTCAGATATATATTAAATAAATAATACGGTTAGATGAAATCCAGCATTGCGATTGGTTGAGAGTGAGTCACAGGGTGTACTTTGTGGAGCCATGAAGTACTGTACCTGTTTACATCGCGCACTGATATGGAACGCTCTGGTCAATCACAATAACGGCTTATGATGTATACAGTTGACATGATAGAAAATGTGTTTTTTCTTGTTCATTTTTGGTTAACACATCATTTCCTTTTTATGTTAGGTAATTTAGTGTGTTCTTGGTCACGATTTGAAAGCTTGACCAGTGTTTATTTCATTCCATTCCATTACAATTGGGCCAAATAAAAAGCCCATAAGTAGTTGGAGCTTGCCTGCCACCAAGGCGGAGGTCGCTGATCTTGGGCTTAAAAAGGTTGGTGACCACTGGTTAAGACGTTTTGGGATCTATATATTTTTGATTTGTGCCATCTGAAGCTAAATTGTGATGAAATTAACTTTTAAATGGATTGCATTTAATACCAATGCCTCTATATCGCCATCACAACTAACTCGACCACCAGGAAGATGTCTATTTCTAAAAGGTTGTTCTTATTGCTTATCATAGTGCCAACACAAAATGAAAGTTCCTTTTTGTAGCTTTAATGGTAGTAGACGTAAATGGATAACATCTTTCTAAATGTATTTACCACTTTGACCCCACCATCTTGATAATAAGTGACTGATTCGTCCTCCATGCCCTTTTTATTCTACCCATTCCCACCAGCACCTCTGTGATAGCCAATGAGCTACTGGATCTGCAGCAAGCCTTCCAGCAGCCGCTGCCTCTGTCCACCACCACCACATGGGGAGGTGAGAGCTCCACCATTTTCTAAAACACTGCAGGTCAGACTGCTACCACAGGCACAAACATTTTTACATGTCACACACACATCTCTGACATTCTTCAGAGTACACACATTCAGTAGAATCCTTCCTTGGCATGTATGTAAAGAGGGATTCATGGACATTAGAAATTTGAAAGATTACCGGATTTTCTTCGCATTACATGTGCAGAGGTGTCAAGTAACGAAGTACAAATACTTTGTTACTGTACTTAAGTAGAAATTTTGGGTCTCTATACTTTACTGGAGTATTTATTTTTCAGACGACTTTTTACTTCTACTCCTTACATTTTCACACAAATATCTGTACTTTCTACTCCTTACATTTTAAAAACAGCCTCGTTACTTCCGGTTTGTCGTAGTTCACAAACACAAAAAAACCCATCTAGATAAATGGTGCTATGCGGACAGTGAATTTGATTGTGTTTGGATGAGAAGTATGAACATTTAGCATCCAGACACTCGATTGGTTTTCTCCGCGATGCGCCGGCAGATCGGAGCGACACCGGGTGAGAAAAGTGGTCGGTGGAAAGTTGGTATTTAGCGACATGGACCCTCCTCCTCTTCCTCACGCAGATTCCATGTAACGTTAAATGAGTATCTTCATGACCGTGGGTTGGTCCTAAATGTTTTATTGAGAGTCTGGCACAACACAGCGACTTGCAAACAGCGTATTAAATAAAGTGATGTGTGTGTTGATGCGGCTTGAGAAATGAACGCACTGGGATTCTGTATTTGCTCATGAAGCCTTAAAATACTGGTTATTTGACCGATGTTTTGATAACCGACTGCTGCCAGTTCAGTGTTTCCCATCATTATAAACAGGGGTGCGCCCCCCACCCCATAAAAAGTCAGACCCCGCCCCCCCGTGACGTAGTAAACCTGGGGGAGGCACTGCAGTCTACATAATCAATGCGAACAACGTGTGTGTGACTCGTGTCACTGGAGAATGGGTTGTGGTTTTATCTGTTTAAGTTAATTATATACATTTGTTGTTGTTGTTGTTTCCATCATCCCAACGGCAGGTCACGTGATCTGCAGGCACCTTCTGATCACATTGTAATGGACTGATGTGTTGTGTGAGCGAGGTTACACATTAAGAGTTTGTCCTTAATGGAATTTCTTACATTACTTTTACTTTTATACTTTAAGTAGTTTTGAAACCAGTAATTTTATACTTTTACTTAAGTAAAAAGCTTGAGTCGATACTTCAACTTCTATAGGAGTCTTTTTAAACCCTAGTATCTGTACTTCTACTTGAGTAATAAATGTGAATACTTTTGACACCTCTGTACATGTGCTTGTCCCTGTGAACACAATTCCTATGCGTCACCCGAGCATTCTTCTTGCCGTGCGCTTCTAGTGACCCATCCCAGCCGGGTTATTTCATCTTGTTTATCCCCCGCAACTTCACCGGTCTGCAAAATATTTTCTAACATGAAACTGGTCCTTGAGTCAAAATAGGGACCCCTATACTAAATGACTATAGGACGTGTTTGCACTTGTACTGTATTTAACAGGTGAGGCAACCTTCCCTATATGGATGGTTCTTAACACAAGCCTCATAAACGGTATGCCTGTTTTCGGTTATCCTAAGCTGTGGACTCTGCCCGTTGTGATAATGATGACTGGTGGACTCCTCAGTGTGCTTGTGATAAAACTGCTTGAGATTTGTAGGATTGACAGTATGTAATCTCAGCCTGTCTCTATATCGTCACCACTGTTCTAATCAATCTCCCCGCCATCACCCCTCCTCTAGGACAACAAGCAGTCGCTTCCTCCGTTCCTACTGTAATTGCTTTCCCACCGTCTGTTTGTACTTCAAAGAACTTCGTTGCAGAAGGTCCATCTTTACCAGCAGGCCTTTTGGCTGTATCCATATCATTACTGTACTGTCTGGCAGGAGTTTAGTGAGGTGTTAAGCGACATTTGTTAATGGTCATGAGTAGAACTAGATTGACTTCTCCCAGAGACACTGTGATGGTTTTCAGCCGCCACTGTTCTGCTTGTGTCCTGCCCAGATTTTTGTCGAGTTCAGTCTAGCGATGTGATAAGGGCAGGCTTCTTCCGCTTTGGTGTTGCAAATCCCAACCTTTTTGTTTTCCCTCACTTAAAAAGCCACTGTCCTAGTTGCTTGGCTTCTTTGCTGCTCTTTTGTAATCTTCTCCACTCTTGTTCCCGGCTCTTTGGCTGACTGCTGTGTGTCAGACTCCTTCTGTGGGCCAAGCCCTTACAACACTCCTCCACTCTTCCAATCTGATTCCTCTGCTGAAGCTTCTCTATTCGGAGGTAGGTCAGTGGAGTTTCTCAGGCCATTTTCACTTTAAAACATAGTTTATTTGCTTTACTCTAAGCGTTCCTACTAGGTTTGAGTTTTAGGGCACAGAAAATGTGGTCTATAAGAAAGTCAAAGAGCAGCTGTTTTTCTACTTGCTCATGGCTGTGTTTGCAGTACCAGAGGTATCATGTCGTCAATATTTGGAAACCAGTGCTAATTTTCTTTTTTTTTTTCTATTTGCCTCACCAGGGTTTACAGCTTCCCCAGCACCCCTGCCCCCACAAAACTCTCAGGCCCTTAACGTGGACTTTGACTCAGTATTTGGCAACAACGTCAATGCTAACAACCTGGATGGTACAGGTAGGAGTAGTTTTCCTCCACACATTGCCCTTTGGGGGCCAGCAGAACTCATGTACTCTCCCGCCCCCTAAAGGTTTGGGGCACAGGTTGAATGTACATTGGATCATGTTCAAAGTACCGGACCCCAGCGGATCAGGCCAGAACCTAATTTATGTCAAATCCAAACAGATCCTTAATGACCATGAAATAGATGTTACACTCGCATTATTAAACCATTAGGCTGTGACATAGGTTGGAGCTGGCTCATTCTGAGAACTCTAGTGAAGCACATTGCAAAATAGCGGCCAGAAGTGTCTTATTTTTTTAATAGCGATGTTAATTTGTCATGTGCTTCATCTAACTACATATGTATGGTTAGCATGCACAGATGCAGAAAATGATGCAGGTTCATTGCGTGTTGTGTGGCCGTAGAAATCATTTCCGCTGTCTGATTCTATTTCTACTGGCTATCGTCATTTAACATAGTGCTGCTATTGCGCCACAATAGTTTAGCTTGCTTAAACTAACTTTTTTTTAAATTATTTTACATGGGATTGAATTTTAGGAAATAAATCTCTTAATGTAGTATTTCTGACATGTGCACTGAGAGGTTTTTGAGGAAATGGCATGACTCTGGATGAGTGATTCTTAATTGAAATACCATGTGACCCACCTTTTGATTGTTCACTTTCACTGCGTTCTGGGCTGCTCATGGTCTCACAGTGAGACCATGAGCAGCCCAGAACGCAGTGAAAGTACTCATGATTGTTGTTCTCTTCTCCCTGATTCTGGTGTTTCTGGGGCCTTTCCTTTTTGCGTGGTGTGTGCTTGACTGGGTGAGTTGACACAAAACACACATGCTTCATTGAGTTTTATTTTTCTTTCTATGACCTGCTCTCCTGTCTCATCCACCCTCATCATGCTCTATGTGTATGTCCTGTATGCTGTTTTGTCCTCATGTGTTGTGGGTCCCCCAACTCTCCCCACTCCCTTCCGTCCCCTTTTTGATTAAGATGTTTTAGGTGGTCTCCTCAAACCCACAGCGATATCTTCACCCAGTCAGGGTATGAGCACGACCCTGAACGGCCAAGATGCCCACAAACTGGTGTCCAACGACCTGGACTCATCACTTGCTAATCTGGTCGGCAGTAAGTTCCCTTTTTTATATTATAAAGTTATACTATGGAAATAAACAAAACCTAAGCGCTAAATGTGAGAATTTAGCATAGAATGTTGTCAGTAACATGGGACATGTTATCAGTCTTTCTACATGTTATGCTTATGTTGAGTGTGCATTCATTGCATTGACCCTGTCCTCTTTAGATCTGGGAATTGGCAACGGCACAGCAAAGAAGTGAGTGCATTCAAGTGATATTTAGCCTCATATTTCTGATACTGCATACACTGTAAAGCTGATGGGGGCAAATTGTGATTTTGGGCTGTACAAAATAAAATTAATTGTATTACATGACGAATATTTTGACTGGACTCCTGTAGTGATTTTTACTGGAGTCAGCCTGGTGAGAAGAAGCTGACAGGTGGAAACAACTGGCAACCCAAGACTGCTCCTTCTACCACCTGGAACCCTGCCGCCATGGTAGGGCTCACCTCTCAACCTCTCCTTCCATCCCCTAACTAGTAAACATCCAAGAGGAGATTAAATAGCTTCTCCTTTTATGGTCCTCGGGGCTCAATACTAACTTTCAAAAGTGGTTACCAGGCAGCCATCAGCTTTTAGCTGCCGAGACCAAAACTATGGTTACTATTTTTAGTTGCCTCATATGTGAGTATATAAAATACATTGTAGTAATGCGTGTGCTAAATAACATACATTTTACATTAAGAATTAAAGGTGAAAATAAATATTTAGTGTCTGTTTTATCAAAATAAATACTACAGGATCATCTTCAATCCAGCTCAAAGGTAATTGGATACTTCGCCTCCCGATAATTCCCAATTTTAGTTTTTATGTTTATATTTTGTTTATTTTACAAACTAAAGGTAGGGATGTCAACTAAAGACTAAATCTGCCATCTCTTCCAAATGGTTGTCATTCGTTGTCTAGCAACCTTTCCTGATGAGCCCTGTTCTTGGAGGTCTGAAGAATATTGGACATCAAGCCAAATTAATCAAACCAGTATAGCGATATTGATGGGTATTTATGGTTATACTATGGAAATAAACAAATTGCTAAACATGTATATAGATGTATTTACTTATCTATAGATTTATCATATCCTTGTTGACTGGCTGAGGGATGCTGAGTGACACGTCCCTGAGACAAAGCAAACATTGTCAGCCAGGAGTAATTCTGAAGGAGATCTCTCAATGCAATAAAACAAGAGCTGACTGTGATGAAGGCACCAATTTTGGCACCAGCGTTATGTCTGAATCACTTCTGTCTCTTGCCAGTGACTCAATACTTCCCGAGAGAGCCGGGTGGTAGACAAATCTGGGTCTGTTATCACTGCAGGGGCTGTTGGCGAAGAGAGGGAAAGGATCTGTACTCTCTTCTCTCTTTTTCAACAAGAAGCACCTGCCAGTAACCAATGTCTACCCCCAGGACTCGACACACTCTCCTTTTTGATTCCTGCTTATGTTTGTCATTCTGCTGTTGGAGTCAATCTGATCCGGATCTGGTATTAGAATACTTAGTCTTTCCACCTTCATGTTTTGGGATTAACACAACTTGAGAAGTGTCTGTTTAGAATGATATTAATCTAATGAAAGCCATCTGCATATGACTGCAGTCCAGCTCCATCGCTTCTGGGGCTCAGTGGATCAAAAATGGATACACCATTGGATACACAGTGGTTTCAATTTGGGTCTGCAAATGTCATATTGAAGTGGCTGCTTTGCCCTTATCCCACAACATACAGGATACGTGCAACAGTGGTTTTGATTAGTGTTTGGTGTCAAACACAACATCTTTCTTTGTAGAAGGTTTGCACAAAGAAGACCCCCTCCCCCCTGGATTTGTGCACCTTGTCCCACTACTCTTTAGAGAACAGTTTGAGCTGGGAGTTTGTTGGTTTCTGCTGAAGGACAACAACCATTAAGTTATTCCACTGATGTTCTCTGAGTTTTAGGTTGAGCGAGCCAGAGCAACATCGCTTTGTGTCTATGACCTGTATATGCAACCCTCTTTCTCGGTCTTCTTCAGAGTCTTCTCCAAAAATTCCACCCTGGATTTTCCCATTCTCCTTTCTATACTGATACTCAGATGGAATCATCTCCAAAACCTAAAGCTGCCACCACCATCTTTCAGTCCAGACGATTTTGCTCCCTTGGGAATCTCTTGATGTCCCTCACCTGATGTGTTCCTTTCTACTACCATGTCATGGACTTGTTTTCAGAGCTGTTGTTTTCCCCTACCATTATATCCTGGTATCATAAACGACTACCGGCCCCTCGCCGGCCGGTCCTGGGAAAAACACTGCAATTGTTAATTTATCATTTGTTAGATTTTTTACATTTTTATTCTACTTATTTTCACTTTGGATTGGCAACCTGACAATGGCGTTATTACATTATTGCAATTAAACTCCAGGGTATAGATATTGTCAATTATAAACTCGTATTGGCTGATTCCAGCTACGGCCATCTTTTTTTCTTTCAAGTTTCATTCAAGCTGCATTCTTGATTTACTATGAAAATGTGTTTTGAATGAAGTCTGTCTGGAAAAAGGTCAGATATGTCATGTGACTGTCGTTCAAAGGAAAATGATATCGCTAAGCACTGTGATCAGAGGTGGATATGAAAATGATTCAAATTGGTAATAAGTATACTGATATCGAAGCCTTCATCAGGACATATTCCTGAATAGATTTATTTGAGTTACTATAATTACAGGACTACTGAGGTCCGACTGAAATGTGTTGCCCTACAAACAAACTGTTAATGTTGGGTTGGACTGTGTCCTGATTCTGTAGAAGGGCTAATCTTTACTCTTGTGTCACCTCAGGCACCATCTGTTATGGCTTTCCCTGCAACCACACCGACAGGCATGATGGCATATGCAATGGTAAGTCGGAAGGGACTGCACGCACTCACGCATGCAGACACTCTGCAGGCATACGAGGAGGAGATTGTCTGTGTGTATAGTGTAATGCTTGCACAACTTTTAGTACCCTTCCTAGGGCTGTCACGATATCGCATTTATTGCCATATGAGATATTAGTGCGTAAAATTATTATATTTTCAGACCATTTTATGCCACTGATAACATAATGACAATATACTAGCACAGTAATAAAAGTACGCTATTTCAAAGAACGTTCTATTTGTCAGAATAGTTGGGTATTAGAATCGTAATGTGAAAAAATATATACTTTATAAATAAAACAACAAATATAAAGTGCAAAGGGGCACTGAGCGGGCGAAGCATCGGGCTTGGTGCGATGCGGTCGGGTTCGATAAAATGTGTCCAGCGGAACAGCGCACCACGGCTGCCGAGGAGGTTTAACGCGGGGCTTCGACCGCCAGCAGGGCGACGCGCTCCGCGGCTGCAGGGAGAGACGGGGCGGCTCGGTGCCGCTAACAATTGGCCGGCCCGGGAGGAACGCAGGAACGCGGTCCGGGGACGGCGTTCCTCCCGCCCAAAGAGGCGAACGAGCAGTCCGGAGGAACCGACAGTAGTTCAGGTTGAAAGACCGGGCGGATGATTGTTGTTTTAGGTGAGAGTTTAGCTTAGTTAGCTTAGTTGGGTTCACTGCTTCTCTTCACCTGTCGGTGTCGCTCTGTCTGTGTGCGCGCTGCCTAAGCACCGCCCCAGCTTTCCACAAGGAAAAGAGACAGAGGCAGCGCGATCAACTTAAATGTTGGTGACGTTCATTTATATGTAAAATGAATATCGCAGCACAAAAAAATTATTGCATGTGATTTCAGAGTGTGTGCGACACGTCATTTTATCGCATATTGCGACAGGCCCACACCTTCCCTCCTATTTTCACCTGTCCCAGTGGTACCTCTTAATTGTGGCCTGCAACAATTTCATGTTCTACTACTCTTGTCTCTGTACCCTTGATCTATTGAGCTTTCATCTCACCCTGAGCTTGGCAGACAGGATGTACCTTTTCTCCACCTATTCTTATATCAGCTCTGTATAATTCATTCAACATGCCACAAATACTTTGAGATGTTTTCATGGCTGCGTGCTAGAGATATTCGTCACACAGCTTTTATGTAGTTGGTGAGGGGAATAAGGGTTTTAGAGTATAAAACTCCACACCGAGGGGTTTGTTCCAATTCCTCACAATGGGAGGATTGTATTTAATATTATAATCCCACAAATACATTATGTACCTTTTGAAAGCATATACAGTTTTCTATTCCTGTATAGTGTATTTCATGCATATCCACCTTTCTGAGTGATCTGTAGGTTTAAAGATCGGTTTTCTGTTGTATGTCAAATGTTTATAAAGAAATCTGTCTAGTCAGAAAAAAAACTGGTTTAAGGATGTATACGGATGTTTCTAACTCTTGTGAGTTCTAGTGTCTACAAAATGAACCAAAGAGGTCCTGGTGCCTTATTGGGTTTACGACCCGTCAAGACTGAGTGTTTGAAGCTCTCCTTATTTTATGTGTGCGTCTTGTCTTTCTGTTGGATGTGTTACCATATATGGGATTAAAACCATTCCTCCACCTTAATTTGTGGAGATGTGTGTCATATCATTATATTAAGGGTATACATGTCGCAAAGTACTAACAACAGCAAGACATTTCGTCTTTTTAAATACTTCTGATTAGCCTTAGCATAGTGTGTACAGTATCAACACAAGCTTATCTATATCGTATTATCTATATTCCAGACATAGCTTTACTGTGCATTGATGGGGTTTGCTGTGTTTCCTTGAGTCCGTCCTTGGTTGCGGGAATTAGTTGGTTGGAAACCGTTTCCACGGTTTCTCAGTATTGCAGCAGTTGTTTGTGGCCCCTAACCCACGAGCCGCATCAAAGGGGTAGAAGACTTTTTTTGTTGAGCTGCATCGACTGGGAGTTAAAACTGGGGGAGCCGGACCTCTCTGTGGAAGTGAGAACATGGTCGGTCCGCAAAGTGTTTGGTTGGTCAGACCGATCGGTTGCCAAAGCCAAACCGGAAAGAAAGTTTACTTAGAGATATGATCGCCTTAACCTCTCACCAACCAGAGAGAGGAGAATCACACACAGGTGTGAGGATTAACTCTTTGCGGGGGGGGGGGTTTACAATCTGGCCAAAACAGCCTTTGTTTTCGTGGGAGCACAACAGTTGTCTAATCCATCCTTGTTGCTTTTTTTTTTGTCACCCCTCAGCCTCCCCACGTAGGCTCCATGATGATGACACAACCTACAATGATGTACACCCAGCCAGGGATGATGCCAGCCAACCCCTTTGTACCCAGTCCAGGTGCACAGGTAACGAACGTCTGCATCTACAATGTCTCCTTTCTTCCACCCACACTGGCCTGTCTGAGCCAGATAAACGTTTGTGCTTGATTTTACCGTTATGCAGGAAGGGTCCCCTTTTGTTCAGATTAGCAAAAATGTAAATGCCATGGGTTAAAAATGCAATGTATGTCGCTTTGGATAAAAGCGTCTGCTAAATTACCTGTAGTAATAATAATAATAATTAGCTTTGTCTTCCGTTGTCCTTCTCCACAGCAGGTCTTAAATAACCAGTAATACTGGTCTCTTGTGTACTGGAGTTCTTAATTCACTTTCCAAGCTGTGCACTCCTTTGTTTTCTCTCGTTGAAGTATTTTAGCTGGTGTATTTATTGGAGTCTCGATTCTGGTCCTCAGTTATTGGATTGTGCGTCATCCAAAAAGATGATTTTTCTTTTTGTGTTTTTACATCACCAGATGCACTTTATGTAACCTGAAAGGGGAGGAGGTCTTCCCCATATAAAGATTATTCACAATGAAGATGACTCTCCAAGCAAACCCGCTTTTTGCTTCAACTGAACTTGCCTTTTTCCCAGAAATAAAAGGACCCAATTTGACTTGTTGAATAAAACCACAGTGACGAGGAGCGACCCGGACCATCTCCAACAGGCATCGAAGGGGACATTGTGCCCATCATGGTGAAGTCCTTGGAGAAGAAGAGTGGGCTGCCACTCAGACCATTGTGCACAGATCCAGCCTGGCCTAAGGGACACCACACTCACAGGGAGAGCTCTTTGACATCACGCTTTATTTACCTGTAGAACAAAACAAAGTTGGGTTGCTGTCACACACACATTGTTTGAATTGTCTTTTGATCATCATCAAAAGCATCATAATTGCTTCTTCAAGCATCCCCAAATTAGGAAAGCAATTATAAACTTGTCTTTATATCCCACTTTTGTATGTATTGTTTGCAGTCAACATTCCTTGTGTATTTATTTATGATTATCTATAGATAAAATGACCGAATATAGTACATTTCAACCGTCACTGATCTCCATAGAGACGGTATTCAGGTTTATACATGGGTATGATTGATTTTTGAATTGGATTTTGAGTGATTGAGATTTTTTTCTTTAAAAATAAGTTCATATAAAGAAGATTAAATGTTTTGCTGTTGTGGCACTAAATATTTTCTGTATTCGCATGATGCCTTATACGGTTATCTGTGGCTCCAGCGGTCACTGAGGATCTGAATTCAGTAACGTCAAATTGGTGAGGACGATTTCTAAGTTAAGCAAGGGAACCCTTTTCAAACAGGACTAGAAAGCCATCTACTTCTGACATTTTTGGCATGCCATTTATTCTCCCATACCAGAATGGGCATGACTCCTTTCATGCTTGGATCATGTTCCCATAGGCCAGCACTGCGGCATTCAAGACAATGTGGGGGCATGGTGAGTCACTGGGTTAAGAGTGGTAACGGTGGGGAGTTCGACTTGTTAGAATATAGTACTGTTGATCGGTGCTTTGTGTATATAAAACCTTTCCTGCCAATCACAGGAACTGGCAAGTGCAGGTACGAAAAATGGTCTGAATATTAAACTGGCCCTGAATCCATTCACTGAGCAGATTCTGCTGCATTGTGCCTGCAGATTATATTTTTGTTTGTTGGATTCTTTTCCAATAAAGTGCAAGTCTTTGACTTTTGACTCCATGTTTATTTATTATAGACCATATTTATTGAGGTCCATATAAAATTTAGTCTGGTCTAGACGCCATAGATTAATGGCCATCAATGCGGCAGGAGGAAGTAAAGCCAGCGAGAGCTTTACTGAAGCATGGGAAAATGTATTTGGGGACAGCTTGTGTAAGAAATGTACTTGCTACTAAATTAGTTCGATATGAGCAGGAATTTAGCCTTATCTATAATTAAGTGACATCGGATCTTCATTTAGAGATTAAATAGGTAAATTTGGGTCTGAGCAAAGCGGTTTGTCATTTGCTAAAGAGTAACACTGTAACACCCAGGACTGTATCGTGTATTTTTCGACTATTTTTCTCTATGTTGATCCTACGTGAATGGCAACATTCAGGAAAAATTTGTCGGGACGTGTGATCGGATGTCTTAAATGGCGAGGGGTCCCAGCCTTCATCATTATGGAGTCTTCTGCTGAACCCACAGGTGCATCCACACACACACAAACACAAGAACCTTGATATACAAGCTACATCCTGCTTGGTAAGCCTCTCCAGCAGCAATGAAAAGATTCTTTGTTGTGCTGCCACTTCCCCTCAGTTTGGATGCAGCAGTAGAAGTGTCTTTGTGTGAGACGCCGACTCGTGATTGAATTGGAAAGTTAATAGAAGCATCACTGTTTAGGCCTTCCCTTTTTTAGTAAACCTTTCATGACAATTCCCAAATATGTTGGACTGGATTGTGTGCTTTACTACAAACTACATTAAAAACAATTATAGTCTGAATGTGCTACATGTCATTATCAAAAATGAGTTATGTTGTGAATAGAATCACTGTTGAACATAAAGTGAATTGCCATGTGATTGGTTCTTGCCAATCAGCACACAGAGGTGCAGATAAAGCTTTAGTCTGGTCCAGCCCAGTTCATATCCTCTGACATTTCCCTCAACCATTCCTGTAACCGTGGAAAAACATTCTGAATGATGTACCTGGTGGAGTTTTAGCTGTGGTGTTAATGTTGTTTGCGAAATACTTAATGGTTCATTACATCCAACTATACTCAATTTAATATCATAGGAACATGTTATCAGTACCTGTGCTCTGATGGCCTTAACCTTGCAGAAGTCCTGCATTAGAGAACCAGCTGTAGCCACATGTTAGTAATAACGAGGTGGGCGAAACTGCCGTACGCAGTGTCAGCAATTGTAAACGCGATGAGGGCGATATATAAATTCCCATTCACCTGTGTTTCTTCCTGCACCAATTTCTGAACGTCCCCCCTCCCAGTGCCAGACAAATGCCTTCTTCTTAACTGCTGAAATCAGTTTAGATAAAAGGCAGATAAGGCACTTACCAACCTGCAAAATGTTTTAATATTTTATCTTGACCTGTTGCAAGGATTTTTTTTTGTCCTGTCGTGTTTGTTCTGTATGAACATTAAGATTTTTAGAATTAGACACAACTTATAGGGCGTTGTGCTTATGGTTGTAAAGCATATACTTGCATCATGAATAAGGGTTTGAAATTAGGCCTAGTCTTTAGTGTATATTTCCAGATGAGCATTTATTCCCTCTGCTCACTTTTAAGGCAAAGTTGGCTAAATAATAATACATTTTAGTTATATAGTGCTTTACAGGCTACTCAAAGACACTTTACGGTAAAAACCAGCACATTTAACACATAAACACACGTTTTTCCTTTTTTTTTACATGTTATATGCTTCACCTCTTCATACGTTTCCATAATTAGCTGCTGCTCAGTGGGTGAAAAATATGCCGCGCGCGTCTTCTCCATTTCTGCATCAGTAAATCTGTGATCAATACCGTGGTCTGTTTAAGAAAGCCGTGGACGCACACCTATCCCAGCTATGTACACCTGGTTTGACTTTGCCCCCTCCTTCTCATCCTGGCTCGGCAAACGTGCAACCGCCTAAGCCGCCATGAACGAATCACACTAAGTCAAGCTGCGCTTTTTCAGTTATCCTGGATTTCTTTATTCTACTTTTTTGCAATAGCCCCCAGTGCAAGAGAGCAGATCAAGTGGAGAGTATATATAAATAAATCTACAGTGTGAAATCTACATGGAGTAGTATTAAGCAGCAGGGTTGTAAATATGAATGACAAGGTAGGCTATAGCATAATTGTGCAATACGGCATAATTAAAATGCAGAATGTTCAGTGGCTGGAAGGTCATGTGTCAATGGGAGAGGTGTAGGGGGGGAATAGAAGCTGTTCTCGTCCGGGAACGGAAGGCCCTAAAACGCCTCCCAGAGGGGAGGAGGGCAAACAGTCTATGGTTGGGGTGGGAGTAGTCCTTCACGGTGCTGCGCGCCCTCCGCAGACATTTTTTGTAATGGACAGACTCGATAGTGGGAGTGAGGAAGAAGTGATGCGCTGGGCAGTTTTCACCACCCTCTGGACAGATTTCCGGTCCGCAACAGAGCAACTGTCGTACCACACTATGATGCACTTGGTGAGGATACTCTCGATAGTGCAGCGGTAGAAGTTCACCAGGATCTGAGTGGGACAGATGAGCCTTCTTCAGTCTCCTCAGGAAGAATAGGCACTGGTGAGCCTTCTTGACCAGTGTTGAGATGTTGAGGATCCTCGGAGATGTGGACGCCCAGGAACTTAAAGCTAGCAACACGCTCACACTCCGTCTAGTTGATTGATATGGGGGAGTGTGCACTACCTTTGTCTTTCCCGAAGTCCACAATGAGCTCCTTGTTCTCTTGGTGTTGCCGCACCACTCGGCCAAGTGCTGGACCTCTATATGTATCTGTATCTATAGATCTATATCTATCTCTATCTGTATAATACACACAGTGGGGAGAACAGGTATTTGATACACTGCAGATTTTGCAGTTTTTCCCACTTACAGAGTATGTAGGAGTCTAATTTCTATCATAGATTACACATATATATCTATCGATATATCAATATATCGATAGATAGATGCATCTCTATATATAGATTATAGATATGTGTTCCTGCTCTGCCAGTGGTTTCCTGCTGAGAGGAGCTGAAACACTCGCCTCGCTTACCAATCACTCTGATTGGGACCTAGTCTAAGACCGGACGAAAAACTGAACTTGTGTAGGGAAATAAAACACTATCTGGACAATGTTTGTGTGTGGCTTCCCTTTTTGTGGCTTCCCTTTTTTTGCCACCTCTGAGCAGGTTGATAATAGATAATAGTGTCCTAAGAAACTGAGGCAATAGTGACTAAAATTCGACTAAACAACCTTTACATTTTTGTGTTTTATTCAGCCTCCAATGATCACATGATATTATGAACGATTGAATGATATTCATGTTTGTAAATTTCACATTAGTTAATGAACACCTCATCTCAGTATGGTACTTCTGTTAAAGGGACTACTTACTTTGCCAAATAAAGAAATGTGGTCCTACTCCTTCATTCTTCTCAGCTGGTCCTGTAGTCCTCCATCCTTCTCAATCGGCCCTGTAGTCCTCCATCCATCTTATCCGGCCCTGCAGTCGTCCATCCATCTCATCAGGCCCTGTAGTCCTCCATCCATCTCATCCAGCCCTGTAATCCTCCATCCATCTCATCAGGCCCTGTAGTTCTCCATCCTTCTCATCTGATCCTGTAGTTTTCTATTCTTCTACTACTTTAAATAGATTTGGAGACTTTCATTTGTAACTATGACCTCAGCTCTCTATGGTGCAGTCAACCAGACTTAACCTAATGAGTATTTACAGTGAGTAAATACTCCTTTAAATACTGGTAAAAGGTGAAGGGCTCCGACAACTATGCAGTCCACTTTATGTTCCGGTTTGTGGAGGATCCGAGGCCTGAAGTGGAGGCTGTGTTCCTTTGCCTCTCAATCCTTACCTACTCTGGGCAATCCTCCTTCCTTTTACTGTTAGTACTGCTCCTATATACAGCTCACTGTGTTGACATTTGGACATGAAATGTACATCTCCATCTAAAAAAAGTTATTTTTCACCTCTTCATTAAAACTGATGAGTTTTGTATTTATTATGAGCAGGAAGATGCTGCTCTCTGCTGGACAAATCTGAAATACGAATCACCGTTTCACTTTGTTTCCTGGGTTGTAATAATTTTGTATGAATGCGTGTTTTCTTCCTCTCAAAACAATTACAATTTCAACTTTTAGAGTGTATATACACACACACACACACACACACATATCAGTGTTTCTGTAATAAACATATCTGTTTACTGAGGTCAAATTAAGAGTTTACTTCCTATTCAAACATTTACAATGTCAATTTTTTAACTCAGTGTGGAAACACTTGTGAAGGGTTAAACGTCTCCGCCCTAAATACGCCTTCTGTGTTCTGTCCCGTGGGACCGAACGTATGAGACGGACCTCCTCGCTGTTCTCAGCCGCCACCTGCCACTGTGGGCCTGCAGCTTCATCCAGCTGCAGCAGCTCTGGATCCAGTTGCCAAGTTGGTTATCACCCAACCGAGAAGCAACCACGAGAGGTGAGCTCACCGCCTTTTGACTTCACAACTTGTTTCTCAGTTAATGGTGTATGCTGCTTCTATGTAGCAAATACAATCCTCCTTCCTCCAACAGTGGATGAACAACAAGTCTGGAAGGAGTGAAAAGATTCATCAGGGGTGAAAAAGATTTATCCATCTTGGTCATATATATTCGTGTCACTTCAGCAGCATTGATAAAATACAATTTCTTCTGTTGTAAACTGGTGACATTGCAAATGTAACAACAAACTATTAGGTCATTGCGTCAACTCACTCCAGTTATGTTTGAACACCAAAGCAATAAGGCGTATATTGTTAAAATAAGTAAACATTTAGATTCGCTTTATACATTTTAATTATTTATAATTTCTATACCGTTGAATAATTTATTAAAATACATGGCATCCATTTAAACAAGATATCCCCAAGCAGACTTGTTGGTTTGCAGTGTAATGTGTTAGGGTTAGGGAATGTACAATCATATTTTATCTAGTATTAACTGAACAATAGCAACTTCTAAATGTCTGCAGAACTAAATATTAACCAGATGTCAGAAGACATTTTGGCATTATGTTTAACAATTCTTTATATCAAGTTCTACCCTTTTTAATAAACTGTATTAAAAAAGGTAGAAATCACATTAACAATGTTGGAGTTAGTCAAGTTAGTCAAGATTTTTGCAATAATGTTAGTAATAATAGTTTGTTACAAGGAAATAAGTCCTCTGTCCTTCAGCTGTCTTCACTTTCTTTTTTTACTAAACTGAACATGCAAAATTCCTCTTTTCCAAACAAGGAAGTACTCCCACTTTAATCAGCGTGAGTTTAACCAGGATAAAGCTATTCAGGGTTTCTCACAGCTTAGTGGTCATGCAGCCCTGTATTCCAGGATAAGAGGCGATTACAAATTTCTTAACTTGGATAATGAATAAACAATGGAATAAAACACTGGGCAACCACAACCATTTCACAATCAGTTAGATAAGTACTATTTTTCAAAAAGCAGCTAAATGACAATGACACTCATCAGTTCAGCAAAGACAGCAGGTTTACAAGTTCAGTTATTATAATTTTCAACACAGTGAAGCATTCTGGTAGTATGAACATCAAACAAATTCAAGTTCAATTCAGTTCAGTGCAAAATTCAAGTTTCCAACAGATTCTTACATTCGGTCAAACATTTTCAAAGGAAAAGCAACAATTCTGTTGTAAGTTGTATTCCCTTTTTTTTTCTGTTTTACTTTTGGCATTACACACTCAAAGATCCATGAAGGCATTGCTCATTACAATATTTTACGAATTTGACAAATGACTTTGATTTGTGTGCGTTGGAATGTCTCCATTGCATTCCCAAAGAAGAAGGAATTATTAATGATCAAACAAAGCAACAGAAAAGAGCCCAGCTGATCACAAATCATAGCCTAAAATTAGGAGCATTCATTTTGTACAAACCATAAAACTCATGTCACACATAACCGCTCAGACTGACTTAAAGAACAAGCCAAGATCCTTGGGAGGTCTTAAGCTGTGATCATGTTCCACCTCTAGACACTGACCTAAAGCAGTAGAAAGCTGAAGACACGGCGAGTGGCAGCAGTCACCATGATCGACCTGAGTTTCCTTACTGAGGAGGAGCAGGAGACAATCCGGGCCGTGTTAAAAAGAGACGCTGAGCTGAAGAAGACTGAGGAGCAGCGCGTTCGGTGAGTGCCGTGTTCTGTCGCAAAGCATAAACTAACCCCAGGCTCTTAGAGTATGATCCATCACAGACAAGATGGCGTAGACAGGATAAACATGTCTGTCTGCAGAAGGAACATGTATTTCCTACATAGAAGTTTAAACTGCAGAGGGAAATGTTGCTTGCAGCACAACATTGTAAAAGCAATACAATAAAATTCTTCGTATGATGATGACTGCACATGTTCCATTGATGTGTCCGTGTTCAGGAACCTCCAGAAGACAGTGAGGGATAAGGGCCGGCTAAGGTACATGACCGGAGAATGGTTCTATGAAACCAAGCAGCTACGACATCAGGATCGCATACATGGCTCCGAGATCATCAGGGCCTCTATGAAACACTCCCATAAGCCGCTGACCATACGTGAGGCCTCCGAGTCCTGCATTGCTATTGTCGAAATCACAGAACCAACCTATGGAATTGATCTCACAATAATTTCAAGTGTATATTTTATGATTAATAATCTACAAATTATTTATGCATAGTTTGGTGTAGTCACAAGAGAGTGTTTCAATCCCCCCAAAACCACCACATAATTGGAAACGTTTTACAAAAACACATCACAACCTGAATGAATATTCATTTTTTCTATACACTTTTAACTTCAACTTCATGTGATAATGTTAACCTCAAAAGGCTCCTAAGAACTTTTTACAAATGTCTAAGAAGACATTTGTAAAAAGAAATGGTATTTATTTACATATACATAAAAGTCACCTTACTGTTCTCAGTTCTCGGTTAACATTTTGTATTGGATACAAGCAGTGTCCTTTACAATGACTCACAGTGGCCCTGTGGTGTATGTGATGCGTTATAGTGGAGCTCTCCCAGCTTATTCCTGAGAAGCCACGTTCTGTCAGCAGTGAGAACAAAGATTTCGTCCCACCTGCACTCTGTGGATTCCTTCAAGAGCAGCACAGCGATGAGAGGTGAGTTCATCAAAGCAGGAAGTAGTCTGTGAGCAAACGTCCCACATTACTTATTTTTGTACGGCAGAACTACATCTTCATGTTTTAAAGGATACAGCTGGTCTTACTCTATTTTCTTCTTATTCTTCCTTTATTTAGCGAATATAGACACATTTTGAAAACTCCATTTATGAACCAAACATTTGGTCAGTGCAGTGTGTTTTGAGCATCCTCACATGCTGCTCTAGTGGAGCAGACTATTTGGGTGTGGTTTCCACTGAGTGGAGTTGTGCACACAGTAAGTGAATACTAAGTAATCTGCTCTGTAGTAATCTTCTTACAAGGTCAAGTTTCACATGTTCATGTTTTCCAGTGCCTCTGAGGTGAGACATGGGCTGCACTGCCTTAACTAACTTTCTCGATAGCGACTATGTTTTACTGTAATTATTTGTCCCAAATAGAGAGTTGAAAAAACAACCGACATTGTTCAGGAGATTATATTTCACTGACCAAACATGCTGCATTGGAAGTGTAATGCACTAACAAGCAAATTTCCAAATCAAGACCAGATTAATTATTTTATAAATCCCAAGTTTTAGATGTTTCATCTTGTTGACTTTGTTTATTCTAATAGGTATGAAAACATAAAGGCATGTGAAATCCTAGAACATACACCTACGCCAATTTTACATTCACTTACAAAAGTAAGGATTCTGTCAGGATAAATTATTTTTAAAAGTTTGAGTACATGCAGGTGTTTTATTTATCATCTTATTTTCAATATTCAAGCAAAGACAAAACCCATTCAACAGCGACATAATTGAAAGTCACAGTTTTGAAAACAAGGACAGTTCGTTAATGGACGGAGCAGTGGATCTAACCCAGACACAACATGAGGGTGAGTTTCTATAATTTACCTCAGTTTGTGCTACTTCAAATATATATTGTGGGTGGGAATGAATTTCTTGATCTACTGATACACAACATGTGTTTTGAATTGAGCGGATGTTTTGATGGACAATTTAGCAATTAATTGGACCTCTAGGTGTGCAGCTCCTTTATGCCTTAGCTGAACAGCATGTTGGCATGAGCAGTGGCTGCATGTAAGTGAAATGCATATGCAGGCTAACAATTTTGTAATCTGATTTATTTGCATCTAATTTTTGTTGCAATTTCAGAGAAGCCCTTTTTACAGAGTGTTATGGAAAAAGAGGAGTTCAATTTCATGCAGGCACTTCGAAATGATGTAATATCTCTTAGCCATTTGCTAATTTTACAAAACAGAGATAATTCTTAAACTTTAATTTAAATTATTGGTGAATTCTTTTGGTTTCTCTCAATATTTGTGTGAATAGTGTGTTTTCTTCCGGTCCGTGTGAAATGAGTCAGTGAGCTGGGATCACAGATTTTTCCCAGGGGTTGTCAAAGTAAGTCCAAATACATGAGGCCTCCTGACTAGCCAGAGGATTACACAAAAATACATTCCAAAGCCTTAATCTTTACCGCATGACTAGTAGTAATGACAGATTTAAAAAGGCAGAATCTATTCATACTGGAAACTATACCAGCACTATGTTTGTACATACACAACAAGCTCTTGACATAAATCGTTCTTGAAAACTTCATGATAAACACTAATATTCCACAGATTGGGCTTCTTAATAATTGGTTCTAAAAGAGCAATATGCCTTGCTTATGTGGAAGGCTTCACATTGATCAAAAATGGTAAAACAGTAGTCTGATAATTTTATTTTAAAATACGCTATTAAACTGTATGCTCTATAAGTAAGGCATTTCCCAAGACAATCTGTCAAAAAATACAGTGACAAGTCTTAAATTGTCTAAAGATAATGGATTGGGTTTTTCATACTAAAGGACCAGCCTAAAGTGGAATAAGTATTTAGATCCTTGAGTTACTTGCAGAATATAAGATCAAAGCGTCATCTAAGAGGAAGGTTACCATTTGAAACGTCTCTTGTCTTCCAAGCTTGGAGGGAAAGGAAAATAAGCCCCGTAAACCCATATAAGGATTTCACGTGAGAGTATTATGTATTGCAGTTTTTGCAGAAATGAATCCCCTAGTCCCTTAAAACCGACAGCGATTTCCTGTATTTTTGTTTTCTGACCCTCAAAACCGAAACAACAGTGTGTGTCCCTGTGTTTTCCGACCAGGGCAATCCCTTGCACGTAGGTTTGTCCGTTCTCGGGTTTCTATAGAAACATGGAAGCCGGCTCTGTGAAGAGGACCCGCTTTTATGTAGATTAAAAAACAGCTTATACTAAGGTAACAAAATAATTTCAGGTAATAACGCACTGAAGAAAACACACAATCATATTTTATTCAATTTTCAACAATAGATCCCCCTAAATTGTACACACTGTTCCTTTAAGTACCAAGTACCAATACACAGTTTTCTAGTCAAGACCAACTGAACCAAGGCACGACCAAGACCGGATAGTTTTAAGTTTAAGAAAAGAACAAGACCTGAGTTCTCCTCGTCTGAGATCAAGACAAGACCGAGTGAAAGATCGACTTGGAGACAGGGTTGAAAGTAGGTCTTGAGCATGCCCATACCACATTGAAGAAATACTCATAGTGCAATGATAAATAGGAAAGGAAAAAGGAGTTAGGAAGTTGTTAGATAATAGAGATAGATAATAAGCAACTATAACTAGCTTCACAAGCTAACCAAACTTCCCAGCCCGAAAGGATGAAGTCAACGTAATAATGTAGGCTAATAAAACTCTTCAGAACTGTGACATTGTGGTATTGAATAGTTTTAAACTTGAATGAATGTGAGTCTTTTTGTGAGACAAAAAACACAGCTCATGTTGGTTAAAATGCTGTGAATTTCTCTTTGTTTCTTTCAGAGCCCTTACCTTCATTTGACAGCTGCTTTTCATATACTACTAACCTTAAGCAATACCCTAGTGATAGACCAATCACCCAGAATGCCTCTATTCTGATGCCAATGATTGAAAAAAGAACAGTCCCCAGCTCTCGGGACTGCTTTGTTGAGGAAGAAGGGCCAGGAGGTCAGCAGACTAGCTCTGCTGTTCAACAGGGCATCCTCAAGCACTTGTCCGCTTTTAGCTCCACAGACTCTTTGTTGTCTTGCCTGGACCTGCAGAGTGCAATTGGCCTAAATTCTCCCACCGACAGGTGGATTGACAGCAAGCAGGTGAGGTTCAGCTCCATGGTCAGTCAGAGTGGAGTGGAGTGGCAAGACAGAAAACAGCTGGGAGAGAACAGTTTGCTGGACATTGACTCCTTCACTCCCTCTGAGGTAGAAATAAAGTGTGAACTTGAGGATACTGGCAAGGCCACTGTTTGCACACATAGGCCTTTACTCAATCCGAGTCAGGTGGATTTACAGGAAGGAGACCTCAATTGCAAAACTCAGGCAAACACCCAGGAAGCTGGTCAACAACATATTGGTAAGACATTTATTTAAAACAACAGAGTCTAACTAAACTATATTTCAATAAGACTTCATTTGACAGTGATACGCCAAAATAAGTCCTACACAGCTATCTTTATTATACTTTGCAATCTTAAATAGACATAAAGGGCATGCTTAATCCAATTTGTGGTTGCTGTCTTTTCAGATATCTCGGAGCACTGTATTTCAGAGTTCTCAAGCCCTGCAGTGTCCAAACTAATTTTGGTTGAGCAGGAGTCAGGAAAGCTGGTTCAGCTGGAAACAGACCATCATTCTGAGACTACCTCTACGGACTGGATAACTGGATGCAACATTCATCACCCAAAGCTGCCTGAAGAAAGAGCCAACGTCACTGTTGAGGACCCTTTAGCTATCAAGCCGTCTCATTATGGCTTAACGGGTTCATCTTCTACTGTTTCACCAAAGCCTAGACAACGACTGCTTCGAATCTTTAGAGGAGAAAAAGAGAAAACTGCGGAAGTACACAGTCGAAAAAAAGAAGAGGTGAAGATAGCTATGCAGAAGGAACCAGGCAACACCCAGAATCTTTGTCAAGGTGCGGCAGGTAGGACCATAGACAAACCTGCAAGTGTCAGACAAGAAGCTAAACCCTCTGAAACCACAGAGGTCAGAACACTACAAGTTACCTCACGTCAGGATACACAATTTAAAGAAACAGTGACCTCAGCAGATACAGACTCTCACCAGGAGGCGACAGAAAGTATGGTTATTCAGCTTTCGGAGAGACGATCCAATATGAAAGCTTTCTGGGAGAGAGAAAACAGTGGTCCCAAAATAGTATTTACAGAAGAGGAAAGGCGAAAAGATAACTACAAGAGTGGAGTCGACGCTCCACATGGCTGTCAGACTAACTTTGATGCAAAAATAAAATTTTCCCCTCAAAAGGAAATTAAAGTTGACGACACTGCTGACTGGTCACCACAGTCTGACAGCTGCTTCTTTGTAGATTTATCAAAAGAAGATGGCACATATAGAGCGAATCCAGTCATCATATATGAAGAGACAGGTGACTCTTTAACAGGTTCAGTGAGAGAGTCAAAGATTTCTGAGCCACAGGATAACGTTACCATTCCTGTACCTCCCGTTCTAGCCTTCAACACCCAAAATCTAGAGAGGGATATTCAAGTTCCCCTTCCAAAGCAATCCAGTTCCAGTCCTCAAGAGGACAAGACAGTCAAGATCAGTAAGACTAATAATTTCTTGGAAAAGGAATATAAAGGACTCAGGGTTATTGCCCTTAAGAAAGACTCCCGCATTTCAATACTCAATTTCAAAGATGTTTCTCAACAGTCGTATTTAAGAACATCCTTAGATATCAGAGAGAAGTCTGACAAAGAGGCAAAAGTGACAGTCAGTTCTGGAAGTACTGGGGATGTACAATCAACATGTCACCAATATTGTGTCAAGGCTGACACTGAGTATGTGGAAAGGCCCCTTAGTTTGAGACAATCCCAAACTTCAAGATCAAAAGACCAGGATGACGAAGTCAGAAGGAGTCCATCTAAGACCTGCCATCCCAGGGTCCTGCCTAGAGAATCCTCCAGTCCTAAGAAATCCAAACTGGAAGGTTTCTTCTTGAAAACTTTTCCAATAGACATCAACCCCCAAGCTAGGTTTGTGGAAGAGCAACAAGGAAAGCCAACAACAGTACCAGGACATGAGGCAAAGCAGACACTGCTGACAGACACTGAACCTGGCGTAGGCATCACCTCTCAGCCTCTCACTCCTCATCCAGAGGACAGAGGGGCTTACCTTGGTAATTTGAATACACAACAATGTAGTTCAAGCTCCTCTAATTCACCACAATCAAAAAAATTAAAAAAGAAGATGTTGACCCTTCCAAGCCTTGTCAGATCTTTCATCCCTCAGGATAAACAGCCCGACCTCGGGCCAAAGGTGAAGTTTGATGTTCCTCTTATTCACCAAGATAAATCTACTATTGCAGTGAATGATGCTTTACAATCACCGCAAAATGCCCTAATTTCCCTTGCTGGAAACCCCAGTTACAGTCCCATTGAGGGGAATCTTCGCGGCATCGGTTCTTGGACTGTGCAAAATAATGATGGAAATGACCACCAAAATACAATGACCAAGGCCTGGTCTTTGTCTCGGACCAGTTCAGACAGTGAGCTTTTGTATTTCCTCAAGATAAGGATTGTGAAATGAATACCATAGTGATGTTTTTTTTTCTCACACAAAATTAACACATTAAAGCTGCTGTGAGTCTGAGAGATGTTATAATTGCTTTAATGCATTAATTAACCAACGCAGGAAAATATTTTATTGCACGTCAACGCAGTCCTTTGCTTACTGATTCTGAAGACAAAGACTAACAAACCATAGGTCACAAGAGGGGGAGAAGGGGGACCTGAAAACTGGGGCCCGGTGGCACCATTTCAACTCATGAGTTCATCAGGGGCGGGCCCAAGACTAATTTTCATTTGAAATGTCTTCCAGGCGGAGTTGATAGAACCAAAGTTATTTGTAACGAATACTGTTGTGTTTTAAATACACACAAGACGTGTGCACAAACCGCGCTTTATTGTATCTCTTTATCTGGGACCAGCCATGCCGTTCTCCCCTCAAGTTGTGATGTACAACAAATATTTTAGCCACGTTCCCTTTACTGTATAAGGGGAATGTTGCTGTTATTTTTTTTAAGTGTTTAAGCACTTTTGTTTGTATGTCCCCTTTAAAATAAAAGTACGTCATATAATGTTTTAAAAATATGTACGAATAACCATAACTTAATCAATAACATTTTATCGTTGCCCAGCATTAATTAATGTGTGTTTGATTAAATGTAGATTTTTCAGTTCACCAACTTTGTGTGATTTAAAAACTTCTGATGGTATAGATACGTGGTAGCTAATCGTTACCGTCAAAGTGATGTTACCAATGACAATATTCCTTTTAATTCATCATTTCAAAATGAAAACAACTGATTTAATAAGCCTTTTATTTACCTGAAATGTTAGCTCAAAATACTCATTTTTGAGTCATTTAAATGGAAGAATCTTAGTTTCAGAGGCTTGCTTAGTGAATCAAAACTTGTGTAATATCTGTGTTGAGTCTATTTTCCAAAGCTGATTTTGTTTTATTTGTGGCAGGTTATGATGAGAGTTCTAGTCCCATCTTGTCAGCCTTCAAACGATTATCTTCAATGGACACGTCTTCCTCCAAAAGCCTGGAAAACCTTTCCTTTCAAACAAGTAACAAAACTCTTTCTTCTTAAGTCAGTGAATATAAATGATAGTCATAAGGTTGTACTGTAATGCCAGGCCTAACATGTATATGTTAGAGATATGTAAATAACAGCTATTGAATCGAAGTGTGTAGAACAGTAACCATGTCAACATGTCTTTATTTAGTGGATGGATAAATAAATGGGCTCAAGCGTCAGTGCCTCTCCCCGGGGCTTTGAGACTAAAATGATCACAAAAAAATACCCTCTACAGACAAACACAACCCCAAAGTGCTGCAAAACAGCTGCAACGAGACTCACAACAACTACAAACGACTAGAAAGAGATAAACATTGACATAAGAGACACAAATCCACAATAAAAAGATGCAAAACGACTATAGAAACATACAACAAACATATATTTAGCCATTTAGTGATATACATATATACATCACTAAATGGCCCAAAAGACAAAAAAAAACACTTGCTCCTTTGTTGGTGATACGTTGGGGCCTCTTTCGTGTTTTGCCTTGGGGCAATTGTCATGATCATAATCCACCCATACATTGTGGGACATATACAGGATGTTGGGGGTCAGTGAAAGATATTCAAAGTTGCATCTCTGTTCCACCAACAGCATCTACCGTCTCCAGCTCAAAGCAGATGAAAACCGACGTGTCCATGACTGTTCTTCAGCAGGAGGAGGTGAAAATACCACAACGCATGTTCAGTCATTTCCCAACTTCTCTTGCATAAAAGCTAAATGATTGGTTTACTCTCATTATTGAATTGAATTCTGTCCTTCTTGCTTTTCTCTGACATCAGAACGACAGTGACAGCACTTTTGAGACCGACTTGGGCTGGAGAAGGAACACAGGCAGCTCCACATCAAATTTCAGCCTCTCCTCAGGAATGGCTTCAATGTCGTCTGTATGTCTACATGCAGCTCAATAGTTATCCATAGAATATATTTCTAATAAAACACAACATATTATTCAATTTTCAATTCAAAGATTTTATTGTCAAATACACCCCCCCTGTGTATTGGATTTCTTATGCTTGCCTTTTCTGGAAAGCCAACCAATTTTAAAATAAAAATACAATATTTACATAAATGTACGTGAAGTAAAAATAAGGCACAAATGAGATAAGGATAAGGCAGAAATGAGGTAAGGGGAAATGTGCAAAACTGAGCAGGTTGTAAAAATGTTTTTAAATTAAAGGAAATGTGTGCAATATAAATTAACAGTACAGTACAAGTGAAATCCTAACCAGCTAAAGTACAGACCAGTTGTGAGTTAGGTTATAGAGTCCTCTGAGCGGTTGATGACTTTAATGGCAGTGGGGAAAAAACAGTTTTTCAGTCTGGTGGTCCTGCATTTGGCACTTGGGTGGGGTCTTTAAGAATGGAGGCAGCTCTCCTATGAACCCTGCGGTGGTAGATGCTCTGCAGAGAGGGCAGGCGTTTGCAGTCCATGGTAGATATAGTTAATCCGCCTGTGGAAAGTTTAATGTTCTCTAGGATACAAGATTGAAATTTCTTAATTAGTCAAAACCACTTCTGTTCTCAATGCATCCCAGGCGACGTGTGTATTTCACTGATGCCCGATGATGTATAGTTAACACATACCCAGGATCCTATTGGAAGCCCGTTGTCGTCGTCTAGTGGTCGGAGTGGAAACTACACCCAATCGATGCACCCAGGAGTGTGTCTCGAAAGACGTCATCAATTTTGTATATGAGATGAGTTGTCCTAGATAGAGATACATACCAGCCTGTTGGTTGCTACTGCTGCTAATATAACATTGGAATAGACTACATGTGACAAAAATTGGTCACATGTCATTTGCAGATTTTGGTATGTAATTCTTGCTACAGTAGGTACTATTATTATTGTATTTAGGAAAAAATCGTAGAGAATTGAATTACTGTAAATATACCTCTATTAACTAAGTTACTATCCATCCATCCATTGTCAAACCGCTTATCCTGCACACAGGGTCGCAGGGGGGCTGGAGTCCATCCCAGCCAACTTCGGGCAATAGACAGGGTACACCCTGGATTGGTCGCCAGCCAATCGCAGGGCCAACACAGAGACACACAACCATTCACACTCACATTCACACATCTACGGGCAATTTAAAGTCCCCAATTAACCTGATCCCCAGAGCATGTCTTTGGACTGTGGGAGGAAGCCGGAGAACCCGGAAAGAACCCACGCAGACACGGGGAGAATATGCTGACTCCACACAGAAAGGCCACTGGGCGGAATCGAACCCAGGACCTTCTTGCTCTGAGGCAACAGTGCTAACGCCACCGTGCCGCCCTAAGTTACTATACATTGTAATTAAATTGTGTTTATTATGTTTAATATATGTTATTAAAATTCAAAGCCCTTTTTCAGCAACTGCAACACAATTTGTTGAATTGTCCAAAGCTCTTGAACGTGTGATCTTTAACCAACTCTCCTCCTATCTCCACCATAACAACCTCCTTGACCCCCACATGTCAGGCTTCAAGGCGGGCCATTCCACAGAGACTGCTCTCCTTGCTGTCTCAGAGCAACTCCACACTGCTAGAGCCGCCTCTCTCTCCTCTGTCCTCATCCTTCTGGACCTCTCCGCTGCATTTGACACAGTCAACCACCGGATCCTTATTTCCTCCCTTCAGGAACTTGGTGTCTCAGGCTCTGCTGTCTCCCTTCTCTCGTCCTACCTCGACGGCCGCACCTACCGGGTAACCTGGCGAGGATCTGTGTCGGAACCATGTCCTCTTACTACTGGAGTTCCCCAGGGTTCCTTCCTGGGTCCCCTCCTCTTCTCGCTCTACACCAACTCTCTCGGCGCTGTCATTCGCTCGCATGGCTTCTCTACCACAGCTATGCCAATAACACGCAACTAATTCTCTCCCTCACTCACTCGGACACCCAGGTGGCGGCACGGAAGTCTGCCTGTCTGACTGACATCTGGATGTCTGCTCACCATCTTAAAATCAACCCCAACAAGACTGAACTACTTCTCTTTCCGTGGAGCTAAAAAGAATCTCCGACACAGGACTTGACGGTCAACTTCGGCAGCCCACTTTGACTGCTTTAATTTACTTGGGTTGAAAGTTCTGTGCTGTAGTATCCATAAGAAAATAATCAATACCTCGTGGTACCTCCTTCTACACTCAGTGTAGACCACATTTTGTCACGATGACTAAAACAATAAAAAGTAAAACAAAAAGACAAACAATTGAGGTAATTCATGCAATTTATGTCCCATGGCAAAGACAATGAGTTCAAACCAGAATGGATGTTTTCTTCTCTCCTTTGTGGCAATATCAACAGGTGAGCGGCAGCGTCTGCAGCCTTTATCCTGAGGACTTTGGAGACATTGAAGTCCAGGGAAGCATTCAGTTCGCTCTAAACTACATTCAGAAGCTACAAGAGTTTCACATATTTGTCGTACACTGTAGGGATCTAGCCGTGGCTGACAATAAGAAGAACTGCTCTGACCCGTAAGTGTATATATTTTACAATCCAAATAGAAAAGGCATAGCAAATGTCAATGATATTTGTAATAGAATGGTTTGACAAAGAGGCTGAAACATTTTAAATGGAGGGGAATGTTTGAAATGTCTGTCGGCTACTGCTGTCATCTGAAGAACTTCAATCGATGTTGTAGTTGAGAATATCAATTTTACTCCCCTCTCTTATAGATATGTGAAATGTTACCTTCTCCCTGACAAGACAAAGTTGGGAAAGAGAAAAACCACAATAAAAAAGAAAACACTTAACCCCACCTACAACGAAATCCTCAGGGCAAGAATACCATATTTGTTATTTTATAAATTTGTCATTAAATCTAATGAATTAGCAGCCATATATTACAAACAGTTTTTTTGATTTCTTCTCCCCTCATAGTTTAAAATCATATTGGAAGTATTCAAAACTCAGTCGTTGAACATCTCCGTGTGGCACAGCAACACTTTTGGGCGGAACAGTTTCCTGGGTGAGGTGGATCTCGATATGTCAGAGTGGGATTTCAACAACACACACATAAATGAATGTGCACTAAAGTCCAAGGTAAATGATTTATTTCTACACATAGTCGTTGTGTTCTGTCGAAGTTATTTGTTAAATAGTCGCTTACTACGGCTGAATCCATCAGGTCTCAGGACAAAATACAAGAGCGTCTCCCACACATCTGATGGACAGCAGAGGACAGATGAGAGTTGCCCTAAGATTCCTGCCACAGACGCCCCACGGTGAGCTGAAGACTCTTCAGATTTCATTAATGTTTTCCTGTGAGTTTGAGCCATTATTGTGTTCTGACTGCATTCACAGGTAAGAGAACATCAAGGATGGAGACTGGTGAGGTGCAAATTTGGGTAAAAGATTGCAAGAATCTTCCTCCAGTCAGAGGAATTGTTACGGACCCGTTTGTGAAATGGTAGGATTTCATCCAAACTCTAGGTTAATGAACCTGTGCAGAATTCAATAAATAAATAAAACATAATAAATAGAACACTGAAAAATATATGTCCTTTTACATTTGAGAGTGTGTAGATGTTTATTTCATATAACAAATTCAATCAAGATAAACAGAGCACAGACAGTTAAATCATGACGAACTGCAATAAACCTTGAATGGTCTTTTGAAATGAAAATACATTTGGCTTCCCTTTTTCCTTGCAGCACTATACTTCCTGACACAAGCACGAAAAGTAGACAGAAAACTCGAGTGGTGAAGAGGGCGGCCAACCCGATGTTTAATCACACCATGGTGTACAATGACGTCCGATTGGAGCACCTCAAAGAGGCTTGTGTGGAGATGACAGTCTGGGATCACGACCGACTAAACAACCACTACATTGGCGGCTTAAGGCTTGGTTTAGGAACAGGTCAGTTTCAATTTGACTGGAGATGCATCCCATTCTCATTCAGAAGGCGGCGCAGGTTCTGGTCCAGACTCTCATCTCATTTAATCTCAGGCCTTGACTATTGTTATTCCCTAACGGCTGGTCTACCTGTCTCAAAAACACCTTTTCCGAATATATTTGGTAGGTAGCACTGCAAATGGCACTTACTTTCAGAAGTTTTGAGTTTGGCTTTCTTGAAGAAATTGTACTTTTTTTATTCTTATTGTTCTGGGTCTGTACCTTTACGGTTGATTGCACTTATTTTGAATTCCTTTGGATAAATGTTAAATTAAATTTAGTGTATTGTTTTCAAAACGGTACCAGCTTCAATCTTGATACCTTTGACATACGAGTTTGAACACCTGAGATTAAGGTTTGATTGGATTTATGGAATTAAGATTTGATAGAATTTATGGAATTAAAGATTGATTTAACACCCGGGAATCAAGTTTAATTATGCACATGAAAAATGACATTAAAATGTAATTATATACCTGGGTTTCAAATTGAATTATATACCTCGGATTAAATGTGTGATTGGACGCTTGAGATTAAAGTTGAATTATACACATGGGGATTTAAGTTTAATTTAACAATCGTGAGAAAAATGTTATAATAATCATGGTATTCAAGTTTAATTGAAAACCTCAATGATTGATTTAACATTAAGGATTAAACTTTAATTGAACACCTCAGATTAAACTTGAATTAAACACCTGGGATAAAAGTTCAATGACTGAAAGACCTGAGTGTACAATTTGATTGAACACCTGGATATACATTTTAGACAACTTTGATTAAAATTGGATTATACACACCTGGTTAAAGATTAATTTAACATTTAGGAGAAAAATTAAAATCATAACCATGTGATTCATGTGATTAAACTTGAATTAATTTTGGGGTGAAGTTTGATTGAATATCTGGGATTAAAATGTTATGTTAGTATTCAAGTATTACCTCTATATTAATACAAGTATGTCTTGGCTTTTCTGTGCAGGAAAAAGTTACGGGGTGGAAGTTGTCTGGATGGATTCAACGACAGATGAAGCAAATTTATGGCAGAGGATGTTACATTCTGATGGTGAATGGGTGGAGGATGATTTACCTCTGAGAATGTTGGTAATGGTAAAAAAGTGAGATTGTACACACTGTGTTGAATTGTTTGTGGAGACTTTATTGGAGAACACTACATGCCCATTTGGATGGATCCACTATGATAACTATGGTCTACACTAAGTGGAAGCAACAACCTTAGCCATTAATGTGTATGCATTTGTAGAATTGAATGGTGTATTAAAAGCAAATATATACTTTAACTTCTATAGCCCAACCACATGTTAAATGTGTCAATTTGAAAGGAGTTGAGGTTTATAATAAAAATGTATTTAACATTTCAACTGTTTTGATCTGAGTACTTTTGAGTTGTAGCACAAATTGTATACACTCCTGTTCAAGCTATTCTTCAATAAACAGTTAATTAATGGGATGTGTGATGATAATAACATGGCTGTGTTGTTTCATTCATTTTAGGGATATAAACACTAAATATACAATATATCAGATGCTAACTGTGATCATAACCAAATGCCCACCCCAATTGGTATGTGTTACAATGAATAATTCATACATTTCTTTCGTTCGTTCGTTTTCAAAGATAATCCGCTGTTTTGCAGTTGAAGTATCTGTGTTTTTGTCCATAGAGGAGAGTGGCTTTACACAGATTGAGACCTCCCGAGAGACAAAACTTTTGTCTGTACAACAATTGGGAAGCACAGGGAATCTAAAACTAGATTCATGAAAGCATGCTATTATGGGTTCACAACTCCTCATTACAGGTGTACAATAAATGTTCAATTGTCATTCATTCATTTACCGCTAAAATCTGTGGAAGATATATTTTGGAAGAAATAATAATCTGACAGTCCCATAAAAGTGTCTCAAAATGATTAAAATGTTAATTAAACATAAAACAAGCCAACTAACAATAAACATGTATTCATATTTATTTACTTACTTTACTACATATTTAATGCAGCAATATTTAAACACTTACCTTTCTCATAAATCTGAAGCCCTGTCATTGGTTAATCCACCCTGATGCGAAATTGGATTATACGATTGGTTTTCAAGTTTTGTCAATCTAGACTACCAGCTAACCAGCGACTGGCCTTTGCGTTGCTAAGGTAAATTTAACAGCCGCATCAAGCTCACCGTATTTCGCCCTATGTTTGGCGTGCGTGCCACCATTGAAAAGTAAAACGATTGTTGCGGACTTTGTTCAGATGAGCCAAACACATTTCCTGTTTGTATTGTAGTCCTGTACTGGAACTGGGATATTACTAAATGAAATGATAAGGATAACTTCCATGTTTCTAATGACATGAAATGTGTCCTGCAACATGCATGTACCGCCACCAAAATCATATTACTAAATATATTAGCGTTTCTTGTTTGAACGGATTTTTTTGTAATGGCGTTAAAATGAATGGTTAAGAGTAAATTCAACTACTTCCATAACTCTGTATTTTTCTTTAATTTTGAAACTGTTATATCTTCGTTACATGTGTAACAATCTCAAATCCCTAAGCTGCAAATAAGTTTTTTTTGTACAGCGCGTACTATTGTGAAAATCGATAAGCGGAAGTTCAACTTGTTATTACCGCTAGCTTGTTTCTGCCACTTAAAACTGTTGTGATGCTGTCACTTCAAATGGCGAGCGTACAGAACCTGGTTAAAGAATAGAGAGATGTGTCCGCTCGAGGACAGTACGGATCAGGGGAAATGTCCGGAACATATACTGTCACAATTTCACGAAAAATGAAAATACATGGAGTAATTTGAGAACCATGCATTTTCTCCCACAGTTGGCAGGCAGGTTTTTCCCTTCAGCCAGGCGTTGCACCGGGAAAGCGTTTCGTTTAGCCCCGCCGCAGGCTGCCGATGTAGCATGAATGCTAGCTAACTTACGTTAACTTAATGAACGACACGCACGTTAACGTTTCATCTATCCGTAGGAGCACCGTTAACGGTTTAATTATATGGCTTGGCGTTGTCGGCCTCATTGGTATACACAGTATACATGTCACTCCAGAAGTCACAAGCTCCAGACAGATGTGACTGTTGTTGTTAGCTGGCTTGACCGAACGTGCATCGTTAAAGGAAAACTCGCTGATACTTCTTTTGAAACCCGGCATTTATTTGTTTATTTATTATTTATTGGACTGTGGTGGAACATTTCTTAGGAGTTTGGTCTGAGAAACTTCAGATATGCACGGTGGGGCAGGAAACCTGATGTAGATCAGCTCCTCCCGACAGGACCGACCAGGAGCGGGTGTCACTGCGGGCACCGCGAGACGTGAACCCCCTCCAATTCTCTGCGGACAACGGGCCGGCTGCTCTACACTCTCCGGCTTGCTGTCTCTGGTCCCGCAATGTAACCCGTATGTCCGAGGACATATTTGTGGACCAACAGTGGATCCATTATGACAAGGTGCGCCTGTGGTCTGCCAGCTATACAGATGCGTTCTCACTCGGAGAACCCCTGAATCACTCAACGGTCACAGTAAATACAATTTGAAGAAACATTGCTGCAGGAGATCATAACGGTGCTGCTTTTGGATTACTTGGTAGATCTAGTCCGTGGAGGTCCTCAGTGGACACAGACCTCAGATCACCCACCCCTTCCTTGTGGTACCTGGACTCCACGTGTAAAGCTTCCCGTTTAAATGCTTTGAGAAGAGATACTTTGATCACAACACTATCCTTTTTCTGTAATTCCACCAAGAGGAATTTGTTGACCACTGACCTGGAAGCCCAAGCAAGAGTCAAGTTTACACAGTCAGCCATGCCTATCACAAGAAAAGGTGAGTTACTGTTATTTTTATGAGACCCCGTAAAGAGTGATATCGCTAATGTTGGATTAGACGACCAGTGTCCCTTATATTTATAACCACAGCTTGTTCTTTCTTCACAAAGTCAGCTCCGTTTTGTAGCTTGTAATAGCAAACTGCAAAAAGCCTTCACTTCAAACCCATCAAAGCTGTTTGGGATCAACTGGAACAATGACTACAAAGCAGCTCCAGGACGTCCTATTGATGCTCCTGTTGCTAAATTCAAGATAAGAACAGATTTCGGAAGCAGGCTGCATAGATTTGCTAGGCAGCCTGCTGTTATTATCTGTCATACTTGTGTTGTAATTATTACTGACACTATTCCTGCTATTTTTATGTGTATATATGGTACCAACGGCCATGTTGTCCTTTCTGCAGATAAAGCTCGAGTGCTTGGGCTCCTGGAGGAGTTCTGCACTAAACTGAGGAAGCCGGAGGAGCAGCAGCTCAGAACTGCCATTCTCAGAGTAATGGGGATTTTCAAAAGCAACTTGTTTGAAGCTCTTCTTGGTAAGTCAGTAAAGCTAGTAAAAATTAATAATGTTGTGGTTTTCAGATTTCCAAAATTTTGGAAGCGTTAATAGCACATGCCTCTGCTGGTTCTATGCCAGTGCACCAGCATTGATGGATTATAATCACAGGGGCTCGACCAATACAACTTCTCAACATATTTAAAGTTTGACAACACAGCCACAATTGGCTGAAGGAAAATATGCTAAATCTGGTTGGTAATTTTAAAATGAACGCTCACAATCAGCTGATAGAGATGGAGCGACTCAGCTCCCGCTGAAGCTTCATACTGAACCCTGCAGGCCACTACTTGCACCCACGTGGGTTATGATGGACAAACCTCTGACTGTCTCAGTATTTCAGATTCAGCAGATTTAAACCTTTTGTCTAATATATTCTGAATTTGAACTGCAAAGCGGGACTGTGATCAGATCATAACTTCCCTCAAAACAGTCTACTCTGGAGTGATGGAGGTATTGTTACACGGCCATTTGCACTGCGTGCACCTTGTTGAGAGTGATTCCTAGGGACTAGTTTGCCGGTGTCTGCAAGACAGTCGGCCTGAAAACACCCGCAAACGAGTTCCTTCTCATCATGAAAACTTCATGAAAAGTCCCTCTAGTGCCATTTTTTATGCTTGCATTAATTAAGGGATATACTGAAGGAACTATTCATCTATATTGCTCAGTCTTTAGTGTTGCTAAAATGCTATGTTGTTTGCTCTCGTTCCCTCTTATGGCTCAGAGATGATCAGCTGCCCTGGAAATTTGGGAATGTATGAATCGGGCAATTTAAATCAGTTGTGTAATTCAAATCATGATCTATGCATTCGGGTAGGGCTGACGGAACACAGGTTCAACCTGTATACCGGTTTCAAATTTCCACACGGTATGAATTTTTACTGTCCATACATTCATATGGAGACAAGCTGTAACAGCTGTTTTTGCTCTTCAGCAGGCAGCAAAACTTATTGTTCCCTGCGCCGCTGAGGGCGCAGCGGTCGGAGCTACTTGTCTTACACATGTTGGAGTCATGTTTATGACTTACGATCCATAAACACCACGGTACAGCTGCTACATTACATTAAAAAACGAAAAAGAGAGATGCAGGAGGAACGAGAGACCAGAGATGCACCAACACAGCTTACCTCACCTTTAGTTGTTGGAATGCATTAAGCATTCCAAGTATTGTTCTTCGAATCTTTATTCTGACTTATTGTTGGAATGCTTTTAAGCATTGTTGATATCTATTCTACTTTTTTCATAATCACTGATTATGTTTCACTAGTTCTTTGTTCCGTTTCTGAGTTTTACATGAGTGTGTATTGCATTTGTTAAGAGTGTGAGCTGGAGATGCTAGAGTGTAGAGCAGTGTCAGAATCTGGTTAAAAAAATATGGAACTTCTGTCCTGACATGGTTGGCTAATAGCATCACTATTACAGCTGTTTCTACTGCTATTGATACTAAACCTACTATTACTACTTCTACTGCTAGTACTGCTAATACCACAATTACAACTGTAACTAATACTACCACTAATATTACTACAAACAATTTAAAATTTTATTCATCTCAGCTTTTGTTATTTCTGTTTTTTTTTAAATCCATTTAAGCTCCTGTAACTTCTGTATTTTTAAAAAATTCTATTGAAATTCAGCTTCTCCCATTTTTGCATTTTCAACAGTTCTTTAAAATAATTTTAGCTTTTATTATGCCTGTATTAACAGCAATGTTTTAATATTAATTTCCGTATTTTTTTCAAATTTATTTCAGCTGTTTTCATTTCTGCTTTTTCAGCAAATCTATTGAAATTCCATTCAGCTGCTCCCATTTCTGTATTTTCAGCAATTTCAAATTAATTTCAGCTTTTCTAATAGCTGTACTTTCAGCAAATGTATTAAAATTCCCTTCAACTTTCTGTATTTTCAGCAATTTTCTGAAGTTCATTTCAGCTTTTAGCCTTTCAACGCATTTTCAGAAGGAAATGCATTTTCTAGTATTAGTATTTTCTAGTATTCTATATTATTCTATTTCTTCCGCGCCACCTTTCAACTCTTTCACACTTTCAGCTATTAAAACCATTCAAATACTAAAATATTCAGCTCTTTCATGAGACAGAGTTCTTTAGTTTTGGCTTCAGGAGTCCAAGAGTGACACATCCTCTGCCAAAAGCCCCATAGGCTCCAATACAAATCTGCCGACATATTTCTCAAAAAATCCAGAAGGTACACGTTTTGTAAACTGCCACAGGAGCCGTATTTATTACCGGACAGACATAAAAACCACATGGTTGCGTTCGGTAGAGTCTTGGGTCTCTCAAAAACTATTTATTTTTTAGATAGCTGTTATAGTTTTGCACTAGAGGACACTTGTTTGAGGTGTGGATTCTGTTTAACTCGCTGTCCTGTCTCTGTCCTTTGAGCAGGTGCTCCGTTACCGTGGATACCAGCACACACGCTTGCAGTCTGTCAGTTGGTCAGTTTGTGTCACACAGCTGATCCATAATAGTTGATTAGTGGAGTCACAGAACGCAGATATGCTTTCCCCCTCTCATTCTTCCCCTCTCTCTCCCTTCCTCACCCTTTTTCTTTCTCCCCTCTCTCCTTTCCCTCCCCCCTCTCTTTCCATTCCTCCCCCTCTCATTCATCATCCCCCTTTCTCCCTTCCTCCTCCTCTTTCCATTCCTCCCCTCTCTCTCTTCCTCTCTTACACCTTTGCTCTCTCTAGTGTGCTCTCTCAGTCTACCCTCCGCAATGCCAACATTTCAAAATATAACTCTGCTGGAGGGAATTTTACTGTATTGTTTGTAATGAGGCCTATCGATTAATAGTTTGAAGGACAACCCCGGTGCAGCTTTGGCACTCTCTGATCACTGTGTGGTTCATCTTATCCCAAACGACAGAATTACAGGCAGAAAGTAAAATCTATAAAGCATATAGTCAAGACAATTAGTACATGGGCCATTGAGGTGGAGCTGGAATGTCACTCCTGCTTTGACTGCACTGATTGGAGTGTTTTTAAAGCTGCTACAACAGACCAGGATGAGCTAACTGACACTGTCACATCATAGATTTAAAAATGTGAGTGTGTGCAGACTAAAACCTTCGGCACATACAACAACAATACACCCTGGTTCACTGTAGGGTTGTCACGATACCAAAATTATGACTTCGATACTATACCTGCCAAAATATTACGGTACCCGATACTTACGATACCACAAATAGGATAATGGAATATATTTATCTATGATAGTAATAAATAAAACATCTGTGACTGTCTGTGGGATAAACAATGCTTTATTTACTTGCATAGTTTGATATTCTCACATTCATATTTACTTAACTAAAAATAAAAAGCATTAGGTGAAGATCCAACCTCAAGCTTCACAAGCATGTAGCCTATTGCATCAGGTGTGTAATATTTGGTACAATTTTGTGTGCATTCTGACCTCATAATCATATAGGCCCACATGAGTGAAATTGTAGGTTATTTTGCATGTATATATTTCTGCTGGACTTTTCAGGAACTTATTTGGGGTCTTGCTTTGTCTTGTGTTGCTTGATGTTTGACTGTGTTAGGAAAGTTGTTGTCAAGCTAGCCAACAAAGCTACAGGGCTGCCAACTCTCACGGTTTACCCGTGTGACACGCGTGTTTCCATGTTTTCACAAGCACTCATGCCACACATCCAATTTATTACTCTAAAAAAAAAAAAAATCTGCGCTGGTTCATCCAAATGGCGCATCTATAATTCCGATTCGCTGCACGTAGCGTAACTTACACCCCCCCGTCAGCCGTAGCTTCACCCCCAACGTCTCACTCTAAGGTTTAGTGAAAAGTATCCCTATAACATTACAAAGAAGCCGACTCGAGAGCACTTAATACTAGCATTAATATGCTAGCGTTTTATAACAAGCTTGCTAACATTGCTAACGAGATGTCTGCTAGCGGCTAAACTTACTTTGTTTATGACAAACTAGCAAGTCGGAGGTCTTCCAGCCAACAATTTTCAAACACAAGTCAACAATTTTCCAAACACAGTCAAACATCAAGCAAGTGCAACACAAGACAAAGCAGACGTCCTCTTATACCCGGACATTTCCTCTTTTCGAGACCTAAAAAATGCGTCCGGGTAAAAGAGGACATCTGGTCACCCGAGCTAAGCTAGGCTAAGGCTAATTGTGTTAGGCTGTATATGGGTGAGCAGTCTGCTACATGAGGGTGCGTCTCCCCTGATAACTCGCTGTGAGTGACGGCTGACTTGCATGTGTGAGAGCTGCGCAGTCAATGTGTGCAGGCCGCCTGACACGGAGCGGAACAGTGAGTGCGCTCCAATTGTATGCTTTTTTTAACGTACCGGTACTAAAAATATTCAAAACCGTATTGTTTTCAACGTATGGGTACCGCGGTACCTTTCTAGTACCGGTACACCGTGCAACACTAGTTCACTGAAAGACTCAGGCAGCTTCATCGGGCTAAAGAGGAGGCCTACAGAGGGTGGGGACAGGTACAAGCAGTCCCGAAACACATTAACGAGGGGGATCAAAGCTGCAAAGAAGAGCTATTAAAAAAATAAGGTTCTCAGCCAACAACCCCACTTGTGGAGAGCCCTGCAGACCGGGAGCCCCGGGTGCCGTCGACTGGGCACCAGGAGTGGTTGTAGCAGACCCGTCCGTGCCTCGAAGGAGGTTTTGTTTGTTTGGAGCAATTTCGGAGGGTGGGGGGCACTGAGTGGCAGGATTCAATTCATTTTATTTTGTATAGCCCATAATCGCTAATTACAAATTTGCCTCAGAGGGCTTTACAGTCTGTACACATACAACATCCTCTGTCCCGAAACCCACCATCGGCACAGGAAAAACTCCCCCAAAAATGAAAAAACCCTTCCAAGAGGGAAAAAAGGGAAGAAACCTTAGGGAGAACGTCAGAGGAGGGATCCCACTCCCGGGATGGACAGACTACAATGGATGCCATGTGTACAGAATGAACAATATATAATACATACAATTCCTATGACAGAAATGATTCAAGTAATTGTGAGTAGTAAGCCAGGCGCACAGCAGGACCACTGCAGGGGCAACCACCATCAGATAGAACCACCATCCACAGAAGCCTGTGGGGAGGGAGAGCACAGAGACTTAAGGAGAGGGTAATGTTGGTTTACGAGTACAGTAATATGATTAATATCTAAAATAATAATGATGATGATGGCAGCAGCAGGCGTTCCTACGGTACTACGATCCTACGATCATGGTTCCTACGGTAGGTGTCAGGGTCCTGACACCTACCGTAGGAACCATGATCTACGGAGACCTGATAGGGGAGAAAGCACAAAAAAAAACTCCCGGAAAGAAGCTGAATTAGTCATGTGCATTAATAAAACGTGAACTATGGTAGAACGAGAGCGTGAGAGAGGAGCTCGGTGTGTCCTAAGAATTCCCCCGGCATTCTAAGCCTATAGCAGCTTAACTAAGGGCTGGTCCGGGCTAACCTGAGCCAGCCCTAACTATAGGCAGAATCAAAGAGGAAAGTTTTAAGTTTTACTTTAAAAGAGCTGACCGAATCTGCCCCCGGACTGAAAGTGGAACCTGGTTCAGTGGGAGAATTGAGCTCTAGCTTGTCCTGCCAGGACTTTAAACCTGGGCTTGAATGGAGTCAGGGCCATCCGCATGTACATGTGGAGGTGCTCATTGGTGAGCCTCGAACGATATTTATTTTTGATGATATTCATCGTGGAGAAAGCTGCCTCGCAGTTGTAGGTGGAGCCAAACATGGTCAAGATGTATATGGCAACTTTCCTCAGACCTGGAAAAGCTGTCTCAGGGACCGTTTGGAGCCAGAAAGTGGAAGGGTCAGGTCAGTTCGATTTACCCATTTAGTGCTGTGTGACTTCCTCTGAGAACCCCCTGACATCCGTGATGATAAATGGGTTCTGAATGAACATGGTGAGCTGCTGTCCTAAGCTGAAGCTGTCAAAACGGTTGCTGAAGTTTACGATCAGCTTATCAATGAAGTCAACAAAAGAAGACACATCTCTCTGTCCCTGTACCTGTTCCCGCACTGCTGGGAAGTGTGCACAGTCTCCCTGCAGGTCTTCCTTGAACAACTCAAGTTTCTTTTGAAAGGAGCGGACAGCGGTCATCAGTTCACAAATTGAATTGTCCTTGCCCTGTAGCCTCAATTCAGTTCATTCAGATGTGCAGTGATATCAACCAAAAAGGCCACATCTGTTTCTCATTTCCTAAAAAGAGAGAAAACTGCGTTGCCTTCTGATGTCTTAGCTCTGCCAAAAAAGATGCTACTTCCCTCCTGATGGACCAAAAGCATGCTAAGACCTTCCCTTTGCTGAGCCATCTCACATTATTGTGCAGCAAAAGATCATCAGCATTGGCATCAACTTCTCTGAGGAATTCCCGCAGCATGCGATGCTGGGTGGAAGAGGATGTCCTGAGAAAATTAATCATTTTCATCATTGTATTCATCACTTCAGCATGCTCATCTGATAGGGAGGCACAGAGGACAGATTGATGAATGATGCAATGGTAAGCTATGAGCTCTGGATTGTCCTCTTTCAGTCTTCCTTTCTCTCTCCCTATCATAGCAGGGGCTCCATCTGTGGCTATTGAAACCACTTGTGTTGGCTCTATTCCTCTCTTCGTTAACATCTCCTTAATGGCCAGGTAGATATCTTCTCCTCTTGTACTGGTTTGAAGGGGAGTGACACCTAACACGTCTTCACAGAATGCTTTCTGGTCTGTGTTGAAAAACCTGACATACACTAACAGCTGAGCATTGTCACAGATGTCAGTGGACTCATCCACAGCTAAGACTACACATGGTGCCTTATGTATGGCTTCATTTAGCTGGGTTAGCACATCCTGAGTTAATATTTCACCTTTCTTTGTGGCAGATGATGCTGACATGGGTATTTGCTTTATCTTATCACAAAGCTCTTGTTTTGGTTTTCCGTCAAGTAATGTTTCAGCGACGACACTCGTGCATTCTTTGACAAGCCCTCCATCAGTAAATGGCTTTTTGTGTTGCCCCAAAATCCAAGCAACTCTGAGGGAACACTCATGAGCACGTTGTTGGGCAGTGAACGTGTGGCTCAGGATCCTGGTTGACTGTTCATATTGGGCTGTGAGGCCACTTATTTTCCGTGATCTCACTTCGGATTTGAGTGGGTATATTTGTTCAAAACCTTTATGTTTTGTCTCATAATGGCGTTTCACATTGCCACTTTTAATAAGTGCCACGGTTTCTGAATATATAAAACACACTGGTTTTGTGCTCCCTGTGGGAAGTATGAACAGAAATGAGTCTGTCCATTCCGGATTAAATGCTCTATTTTCGCTGTCAACTTTTCTTTTTTTGGAGAGCGACATTTGTTCCTTATGTTTCTCTCCCTTGCTGTCTCAATCGACTTGTCCTCAACTTTCTCCGGCACAGTCGTCCGTTTCTCTCCCTTTGTTTTCTAAATGTGTCGCTAGCTTTCTTTTTCTTTCTCTAACTTTCTCATCTCTCAGCGCGGGCGCAGCGCTGTCTTGAGACGTAATGTTTACCGCCGAGAATGCATAGATTTGATTGGCTGAGTGGTATCACGTGGGATGGCTTAACTCGCATGCAATTGGTCTGTGCGTTTCCTCATCCGCTAAACCACTACCGTAAATACTGCAAATGCCGCGCCGCACCGCCGGGTAAAAAAAAAAAATCACAACCTTCTGTTTTGGCTGGCGGTCCGGGTCCGGATGGGACGGCCTCTGGGTCTGGGTCCGTCAGTTAGTGACCTATGGTCTATGGTATCAAATGCGGCACTGAGGTCCAGCAAGACAAGAAAAGAGTCCTTGGTCCGATGCAAGTAGAAGATCATTCGTAATTTTCACCAGTGCTAGCCAACACCTCTGGAGCAAGAGTAGGTTTCTTAAGAAGAGGTTTAATTACAGCTACCTTGAAGGACTGTGGTACATGTCCGGTCAACAAAGACAGATTCATAATATCTAATAAGGATGTGCTAACTAAAGGAAAAACTTCCTTAAGCAGCTTGGTCGGAATCGGATCCAAGAGACAAGTAGAAGATTTAGACTTTGAAAATAAAGAAGTCAGTTGATGGAAGAGAAGAAGGATTGGCTCAGGTGTCTTGCCAGTCAGCTCGGGGTCAAACAGATGAGACAGGGCTTCCTACTTGGTGTTTTGGGACCTCGGCCTGAAAGACAAAAGAAAGTCAAAGCGGTTAAAAAACAACTTGACGGGAGTTTAAGCGCTTAGCCTTGCGAATATACTCATGATTCTTATGGTCAGTACCGACAATAAATGGGTGTTGAGCCCCCTCTAACCAATGTCTCCACACTTCATTGCAAGTAACTCACGATTACCGACATCATAGTTCCGCGCTGCCCTTGAAAGCTTCCTGGACAGGAAGGCACATGGATGCAGCTTGTGGTCGTGGGCATAAAGAGTAGTGTTGACGAACTGACCGAAGAGCCGGTTAAATAACCCGATTCGTGTACCTGAAGCGGGAGAATCGGGTGCCAAACGTCAATGAACCGACTCACTCCGGTTTTCAACCACTCATTCGTGCCGGCGCTTCAGTGTGCTTGAGCGCGCGATCGGTGGTCTTCTTCTGTGTGTAGCAGGCTAATCTAGCTCACTAGCGCCTCCACTGGAGTGGTGGTAGAATCAATCAGGAAATGGGCTACCTTGATCGCGCACGACTGAACCTTAAAAGACTCCTGTACAGTTGGTGCGGTATACTACAGAGATAGTCATCTACCAAGAAACAAAAGAAGAAGAAAAGAACCGTGACAACCGAGTTGTTGAAGTATTGTGGAAGCACGGTTGCGGTGTGACTGTGAGAGCGACTCAATTACTGAATGCTGTACTACTAACGTGGAGAGCCAATCCCATGAGCCATTGTATGTATAAGTGCATCGAATAAAACGCTGTGATATCATTTTGCTATATAATGTTTGTTTGTTTGTTGTTTGTTTACAAAACACCACTTTGCAGTAGGCTATTTTGTGCAACTGTTTATAATGCAGTGCACCGTATTTAAGTCACGAGGTGACCGGTCCTGCACTTTAACTGGGAAGTTAACGAACTCTTGCCGAATGAAAATTAACGGCAAGTTAGGTAGGCTAGGTTAGGTCTACCAATTCACAACTCCCATTAGGTTAGGCAGGGATTATTTCTATCATGGGTTAGAAATCGTGTGTAGCCTACTCGTTAACAAATGCGGTGCACGCTATGTAAATGACCGGAAGAGACCGTGGAGACCGAGACTGTGTCAACCGAGGAGACCGCACGCCGAGCTGCTGAACGAGACCGAATGTAACCGTGCACCGTTGAATCTGTAATCGAGCGGTGTCTCGGCAAGTTTGCGCTGTCAACCGATCATTGAGCCTTTATTTCTCATGCATCTTAGATGTATATGTAAAGCAATTCATAGGCTACATTAGCCAACATTACATACAAATACACGTCATCTTGGTAGTTATGTTGAGTAGGCTAAAATGTTTGTTACGGGCGGTCATGAGACCGCACCAGCTACTGAAGGAGAACGTAACCGCAGGCTACTGCATGACTGTAATCACATGGTCTCTGCCTGTTTGTGATCAACCGATCCACCGATTCAGGCGTATGGGAGCGACTATGGCGGGGGAAGTAAACGTGCGATAGGCGCGCCCAGCCCCCCCCGTCGCGAACCGGTGACCGAATCTATTAACTCGGTAGGCCAACCAACGACCGTCCGGTTGAACCGACTCGCATAATAGAGTCGGTTGTCCCATCACTAATAAAGAGGAGATACTATGTTTCTGATAAACAACAGGAACGGAGCTTGAGGAGATACCATAAAGAGGAAATACTATGTTTCTGATAAACCGGCTGTAAAAGTTTGCAAACCCAGGAATTTCTGAACCTTCTTGCGGTTATCAGGTGTAGGCAATTGAGCCACACAGCTAACTTTAGCCGGATCCATTTGTATCTTTTTCAGGGGCTATGACGAATCCCAGAAAATACACAATATTCACTCTTTTCTGCTTTAACATAGCTGGTTCTTCAGCAGGCGCCGTAGGACCTGGCGGAAATGGCGAACATGAGATTCTTTGTCAGGAGAGAAAATCCAGATGTCATCCAGATAGACAAATACAAACTGGTTAAAGAACCTCCTGAGCACGTCGTTGATCAAGGCCTAAAACACCGCCAGAACGTTGGTCAGGCCGAATGGCATCACAAGGTACTCGTAATGGCCGGAAGGGGTGTTGAAGCCGGTCTTCCACTCATCGCCCTCTCTAATGCGGACCAGAGGAATAAGCATTTCTCAGGTCTAGCTTGGTGAAAATCTTGGCCTTTTGCAGTTGCTCAAAGGCTGATGACATGAGGGTCAGAGGGTACAGATTCTTAATGGTAATTTAATGGTCCATTGTCAATGTAAGTTGCTTTGGATGAAAGCATCAGCTAAATGACTTGTATTGTAATGTAATGTCAATACAGGGTCTCAGGGAACCATCCTTTTTTTCCCCACAAAAAAGAACCCTGCTCCTGCTGGGGACGATCAGGGGCATGTGAGTCCTGGCTACTTTCTCAGGGCCGGAAATAGAATTCTCCCCTTTGGAATCAGTGAAACACGGGACCATTCTATGGTTGCCCAGGCCCTTGCACTCCCTGTGAGATGGGAGACGCCACCTTGGACTTTTTTGTGGGGAAGGCTGATGGCAATTGTTCGTAATGCATTTCACAGTGCACTATGAAATACTTGCATTCTCCAAACTGAGAGAATTTCTCGGGTGGAGCAAAGGCGAGGAGCTGGGCCGTGGGGAGCCGGAACTGGTGGTGCTTCGGCAGGCGCCAGAGCGGACGAGGCTGAGTAGCCTTGAGTCAGATAAGCCAGTATCTGATGAATCTGATTTGACAGAAGATTCACCTGGCCGCTTGCCAGCTCTTTCACACCGCGTTGCAGGAAAGACAATTGATCCTCCTGCTGATGAAGGCGTGCCTTCGGAGCAAATGGCTGCCTTAAGGTGGTTTGAGTCGGCCGGGTTCATGCTGGCTAGTTTGTTCTGTCATGACCGGACAATGGACCTGGGGCCTCATTTATAAACGTTGCGTACGCACAAAAGAAGGCGTATGCCGCTCTCTACGCAATAATTGGTGTTTATAAAAAGCAAACTTGACGGAAAAATGTGCGATCCTTCATGCAAGCTCAGACCCATGCGTACGCACAAAAACGGGTGAAATGAGAACCGTCGGCAAATGCAAGAAACACGCAAACGTGTGTGAAAGTGTGTAAAACTAGACTGTTGTGTAAATAAAATGCCAATACTGCCTCTCATAAATAACACGAACACCCGTGTGATCAATCTGCAGCGTAAAACAAACAGAAATACAAATTAACACATTTTCAAAAAAAGTGAAATATGTTCTGCAATAATATTGGCATGTTATGCAATTCATCCTCAAAACACAGCTGTTGCTTGTCATATGCAATTAAATGGACGGTAATAAAATGCCAGGATGCCATCACAATGCATAATGACGCAAAATGGCTGATCTTGCGCTCTTAGAAGATGTGGCACATGGAAGGATTCGCGCACCATCGGCCTGTTTAAGGGCAGATGCCGCTGCCTAGACTGCACTGGAGGGAGGTTGTTGTTTACTCCTGAAAAGGTGTGCAAAATCATGCTGGCGTGTGCTGTGCTACATAATGTGGCACAGCTTCCAAACGTGCCTCGACCGCCTGACGCTGATGGCTGTGTTGGCCCAGACCCTATCCCCGATCCCCAATCATTGCCGCCAGTCTCATCAAGAGGGGACAGCTCCGGGGTCCCCTTTCCCCACCCGTGGCAAGCTAAACGCTTTTTTGCATCCACTTTGATGTCAGACCATTTTTTCTTTATTTTGGCCACGGTCCGAGGTTGTAAGGCTGCAGCGTTGCTCTGCAACCTTTCGCCACTCAGGTGCCTTTTTGGCATTAGTAATGCCCATACTGTGCCCTCCAAAGAGCATTTGACTTCTCCTTTCCACCTCGCCAATGATCATTTCGACTTCACACTGAGTGAAGTGACGTTTCTTCGTTTTCCTCTGTGTTTGTCATGATTTCGCAATTGATGAACATTAATTTGTGGGCGTTCCACAGACTATATAAGGGCAACTATGGGCGTGACATGAAGCCGCAAAAGCTGCGCTGCATTTAGAAGTGATTGTGATTTTTTAAGGGAAAACTGCATAGGACATGCGTGCGCACGGTTTTAGTCTGAATATTTCTGTGCGTACGCACGTCCTATGTTTCGTCCGTACACCACTTCTGGCGCAAATCCTACGCAAGATTTTATAAATGAGGCCCCTGAACCCAAAGTTTATTACTAAAAGGTCAAAAATGAGAATCTCTCTCGGAAGAGGAAAACCCTATACTTCCCAAACTCAAGAAGGCCACGGCCCACTTTGAAATCTGAAAATCTTTCGCGGCCCACCCAAACCTTTAATCACAACTCTGATCAAAACATTAATGATCTTAAATGACCTTACGAATTTAACCAAAATCAAACATCCGCGAGCCAAAGTCCGTCTCTGCGAGGTATTTGCTTGTTTGCGAAACGTGAACTTCGTTGCTCGCGAGGAGAATCTCTGCTCACGCTCAAAGGAGTTTTCTACGCGCTCGCTGTCGTTCTTTCTGACAGTAAGGTGGAGACGGTGCTTTCAGGGTCCGATCGATGCCGTGAGGTGCGTCCGCTCCCGCCGCCTCCCTCGCCATCCACGCCTTAAATCTTCGGCTGCTTTTAGAATAACTTATTTTCCCCGTTAAGATGGTTCAGCTACTGTAGAGAAAAGGGCACCGTCTCTCGCTCTTTAAGCTCATGAAGTGCTCGGCGAGAACGACAGCTTTGTTTCTCCGACGCGCCCTGAAACAAGCTCCATATCTCACGCGCTTGAGCGCCGCTCAGCATCTTGCCGTCGTAGACCGAGCTTTGGCATGTTTGGCAGAGCGCCTTGAGCGCCGTGTACAACCAGTATAGATCAACCGATCAACCAATTGATCCATATATATAAGGCGCTTTGGAATATAAGGCACTGTCGTTTTTTGAGGAAATGAAAGCCTTTTAAGTGTGCCTTGGAGTGTGAAAATGCGGTATATTTACTTTAATAATATAAGAGGGCGCCCCGTTTGTTGAACAACGACAGGCGGACAAGAGCAGCCGTTTCGAGCGAGAGCCTTATTGTTTTATTAATCTATCAGTTTAAATTGTTTGTGCTTCATCAACTAATGTTTCACATAACTAATGTGCAGAATCATAAATATTTTTATATTAATTTCAAACTTTTAAAAATTGAAAATTAAAAAAACATTATTTATTTATTGTTGGAATGCATTAAGATGCATTCCAAGTATTGTTCTTCGAATCTTTATTTCCGACTTATTCTATTTCTTACCGTGTCACCTTTCAACTCCTTCACACTTTCAGCTATTAAAACCGTTCAAATATTAAAATGTTCAGCTCCTTTCTGGCTTGAGGGCTATGACTTTTCAGCTTTCTACCCCTTATGCTTGAATTTATATAAATCAATAATCATTAATATTTTAACATGGTTTTCCAATGGAGATCGTTTTTCAAATCCACTTAAACTTCTTCAACTTTCAGATTCTTCAGCTTCGCCAATCTTTCAGCTACAGACACCATTTAAACTTTCAAATGTTAACACAGGTCTCAACTATTTTATGAAAAACTGCTTGTTGATATCTATTGTACTTTTTTCATAATCACTGATTATGTTTCACTAGTTCTTCGCTCCGTTTCTGACTTTTACATGAGTGTGTATTGCGTCTGCTAGAGTGGGGACCTCGAGGGCTAGAGTGTGAGGCAGCGCCAGAATCTGGTTAAAAAAATATGGAACTTCTGTCCTTGCAGCCAAAGTATACACTCTAGAGCAGGGGTCACAGACTCGCGGCCCGCGGGCCAATTGCGGCCCGCAGGACAATGTTTTGTGGCCCCCTGCCTGAAATCAAATCTTTGTGTTAGTGCGGCCCGCGCATTTTTTTTCACATATCACAATAACTCAAATCAAACCCATTCGACACAGAATAAATATGTTATGTTTTTATTTTTTGTTGGTTTTATTTTTATAACAAGATGTAAGATTTCTTCCACTCTGGCAGAGAGAGGCAGACCCTCTGACGAGGGGGGCTGCAGCCCCCCCACTTCCCGCGCTACCGCCCGTAGCTCAGGCTCGTGACAACAGCGCGAATTAGCAATTGGTCACTTTAACATGTTTGGATGAACAAGTGGAGGGAAAATATATCTTGTCACCTAGTGCTATACGGTTTTTGTCAGCCCCAGTCATGTCTTTTTCAAAACCTGCCGTGAAGAGAAAAATTGGCGATGAGCACAGACAATTTCAGGAGAAGTGGGAGACGGAATATTTTTTTGTTGAGCACAGGGACATCCCAACGTGTCTAATATGCATGGATAAAGTTGCGGTGCACAAGGAGTATAACATCAGACGTCATTACTCAACTAAACATGCTGAGGAGTATGGAAAATACCTGGGAGATGAGCGAGAGGACCGGGTCGCCAAACTTAAAACATGTCTACTGAGGCAACAAGATTTTTTCAAAAAAGCAAGCAAAGAGAGTGAAGCGGCTATCAAAGCCAGCTACGTGGTGAGTGAGATGATTGCTAAAGCAGGGAAGCCATTCAAAGACGGCGAGTTCATCAAACAGTGCATGTTACAGGCTGCAAGTATAGTCTGCCCGGAAAAAAAGGCTCTGTTTAGTAACATCAGCACTTCAGCCAACACAGTGGCAGAGCGCATTTCTGACATGTCAGGCAACATTTATGATCAACTGCGTGAGAAAGCTAAACATTTCCATTCATACTCACTTGCTCTTGATGAGAGCACAGACGTCACTGACACGGCGCAGCTCGCAATATATGTCAGTGGCGTTGATAACAATTTTGAAGTTACGGAGGAGTTGCTCTCAGTGATTGCAATGCATGGCCAGACCACTGCCCAGGAGATATTCCGCCAGCTGTGTTATTCCATTGAGGATGCCGGCTTACAATGGAAGGGTTTGGCTGGAATAACGACCGACGGAGCGCCGTCAATGACAGGGAGGAAAAACGGGCTTGTGGCGCTTGTTCAAAGGAAACTGGAAGAGGAGGGTGTGGAAGATGCCATTGCTCTGCACTGCATTATCCACCAGCAGGCCCTTTGCAGCAAGATCATGAGGTTTGACAATGTGATGTCTGACGTTGTGAAAATCATCAACCATATCAGATCCAGGGCTTTAAAGCATCGGCAGTTCCGCGACTTTTTGGCGGAAATAGAGTCAGAATACGAGGACGTGCTCTACTTCACCGAGGTACGTTGACTCAGCAGGGGGAAGGTCTTGAAGAGGTTTTTTGAGTTAAGAGCAGAAGTGAAAGCCTTCATGGAGAAGGATGGGATGACTGTTCCTGTGCTAAATGATCCTAAATGTCTAATGGACTTAGCTTTTCTTGTTGATGTCACACAGGAGCTGAATGTACTGAACAAGAAGTTACAAGGTCAGGACCAGCTTGTCAGTGCTGCATATGACAATGTCAGAGCATTCTCCAAAAAACTTGTGTTATGGAAAGCCCAGCTTTTCCAGACAAACCTCTGCCATTTCCCAGCATGCAAGGCACTCATGGATTCAGGCACAACATTCAGTGGTGAGAAGTATGCTGATACCATTGGAAAACTACAGGAAGAATTTGATCAGAGGTTTGCAGACTTCAAGACACACAGAGCCACTTTTCAGATTTTTGCTGACCCCTTCTCCTTTGATGTGGAGGATGCCCCCCCTGTCCTGCAGATGGAGCTAATTGACCTGCAGTGCAATACTGACCTCAAAGCCAAGTTCAGGGAGGTGAGTGGAAAAACAGTGCTTGGACAATTTTTGAGAAAACTGCCCCCCACCTTCCCTGAGCTTTCCAGGATGTTCAAGCGGACCATGTGCCTTTTTGGCAGCACCTATCTGTGTGAAAAGCTCTTCTCCACAATGAACTTCAATAAGTCAAAGTTCAGGTCCAGACTTAAAGATGAGCACCTTAAAGCCATACTGAGGGTCTCAGTTGCCTCCTCCCTCAAGCCAAATGTGGCTCAGCTGTGTGAGAGGAAGCGCTGCCAAGTCTCTGGCAGCAAGGATTAGAAGGAAGTAAATGAAGCCTATGTTCTGAAGAACTGTTCATGTTCTGCATGTTCTGACTTGTTAAGATTGAGAAGATTGGTTCAGTTGACCTTTTTTTTTGAATACTTGAAGCATTTTTTTTGTGGAATACATGATGCGGCCCAGCCTCACCCAGACTATACCTCCAGCGGCCCCTAGGTAAATTGAGTTTGAGACCCCTGCTCTAGAGGCTTCATTTCTTCAGATTAATGAGGGCATGGTTGTGCTGATTGGATTAATGTGTTCATGGAATCCCAGAGTTCTTTAGTTTTGGCTTAAGGAGTGTTAGAGTGACACAACCTCTGCCAAAAGCCCCATAGGCTCCAATACAAATCTGCCGACATATTTCTCAAAAAATCCAGAAGGTACACGTTTTGTTAACGGCCATAGGAGCCGTATTTATTACCGGACAGACATAAAAAGCACATCCATGCGTTCGGTAGAGTCTTGGGTCTCGTAAAAACGCCGTATTTTTTAGATAGCTGTTATAGTTTTGCGCTGAATGTCATTTGTTTGAGGTGTGGGTTCTGTGTAACTCGCTGTCCTGTGTCTGCCCTTTGCAGCAGCTCGTTAATGAGCACAGGTGCGTCGTTGCCGTGGTTACTCGCTCACACGCTGCAAGATCTGTCTGTGACTCACAGCTGCTCCTATGACCTGATTAGTGGAGTCACATGACGCAGCTATGCTTTCTGTCAACAGACCAATATGATAAAGACACTAGCCCCCCCTCCACCCTGACCTCTTCTCACTGTTAATCACTCAGTCAGTCTGTCTGTCTATTTCTCCTCCTCTATCTCTTCCTCACCACCCCTCCCTTCCTCACCCTCCCTCCCTCTATCTACACCCCCCCACCCCACCCAATCCAATAATTACAAAATAAAAGCCCCATAGAGGGAATTTTTACTGTAATGTTTGTGATGAGGCCTATTAATTAAAAACTTCTTAGTTTGAATAACAAACATTCTGTCTCCCAACCCCCCCTCACCCAATTCCATCATTACAAAATAAAAGCCTCAATGATTATCTGTACCTTAACCATGAAGCGGTTTCGTTGAAATACGTATTGCTCTTTCAAATACTACTACAACCACTACGAAAATTACTAGTACTTCTAGTTCTACAACTGATACTTCTACTACCATACTACTAGTATTTCTACTGCTATTAATACTACAACTACTACTAATGTTATTACAAATACTACTATGGCTAATAGCATTACAGCTGTTTCTACTGCTATTGATACTAAACCTACTATTACTGCTTATACTGCTAGTACTACTAATACCACAATTACAACTATAACTAATACTACTACTAATATTACTACAAACAATTTTAAACAAATTTAAGCTCCTACAACTTCTGTTTTTAGAAAATCTATTGAAATTCAGCTTCCCCACTTCCTGTATTTTCAGCAGTTCTTTAAAATAATTTCTGCTTTTCTTATGTCTCTATTAACAGCAATGTTTTAATATTAATTTCTGTATTCTTTTTTGCAATATTTCACATTTATTTCAGCTGTTTTCATTTCTGCTTTTTCAGCAAATCTATTGAAATTCCTTTCAGCTTCTCCCATTTCTGTATTTTCAGCAATTTCAAATTCATTTCAGCTTTTCTAATATCTGTCATTTCAGCAAATGTATTCAAATTCCCTTTAACTTTCTGTATTTTCAGCTATTTTTAAATATTCATTTCAGCTTTCAGCTTTTTGCATTCCAATGCATTTTCAGCAGGAAATGCCTTTTCTAGTTGTAAATGACCTCTCGCGGCCCACCTGCAGTACCTTCGCGGCCCACACTTTGGGAATCGCTGCCCTATACTAAACCTAAGAACAAAAATGCTGAAAAAAGAACCAACAGAAATCAAGCCTGAACAAAGTACAAAAAAACAAGACCTGGCAATGGCAAAGGGCAAGAAATCGAGCCTGAACAAAGTATAAAAATAACAAGACTTGGCAATGGCGAAGGGCATGGGTGCACATGGGTTCTCTATCACATGGGACAAGATGAACTGGCACAGGACGCGCAGACAATATATACACACAGGTCACAGGTGGAAACAATCAGGGGCAGGGAAGACAATCGTTCCGGCACACAAGGGAAAGGAGCAAGTAGCCTGACACGAGAGGAAGGTTAGCTTTCAAAATAAAACAAGCAATTGTGGATTTGTCTTGACTTGCAAATACATTAACTATAATGTACAGCTCATTGAAGAGCCACCCACACATTATTATTATTAACTTTCTGCAATACTGCTTAATATTTAATAAAATGATCATTAACACTATAATGTACCATATTTATTGCAGTGATGTTGTAAAAAAGGCACATACGTTGTATCCTCGTTAAAAGTGAGTGGAAGCGAGTGCGTCTTTCCTGGACTGGTCGCAATATAGGTATGAGGACATATCAGACAAGTTGGGGTATCCAAACACAGCTGACGTTACCATACATTTATCCTCAATTTTCACCAACTGTCTGCAGGACGTCAGTGACGATAGGGCGAGCATCTATACGCTGATAGGCTATCACTCCGCAGCCTCAAGTCATTTGTCTCCAAATTTGCAAAATGTTAACTAAAGCGGTTGGCGCGTTCTTGTGCGCGCAGGGCGGGGGGCTGGAGGTTATCCCAGCCAACGTCAGGCGAGAGACGGGGTACACCCTGGAATGCCAATCACAGGGCTAACAGAGAGACAAACGACCATTTACATTCACACACCTACGAGAAATTTAGAGTTACCAAGCAACCTGATCCCCAGTGTGTCTTTGGACTGTGGGAGGAAGCCGGAGAACCCGGAGAGAACCCACGCAGACACGGGGAGACCATGCAGACTCCACAGAGAAAGGCCACTGGTTGGAGTCGAACCCTGACCCTTCTTGCTGTGAGGCAACAGTGCAAGAAACTGGACTGAACAGGTAGTCTGGGATCTACTGAGCAGAAGGAAGGCTCAGAATATTTTCCCCTTTGCCCCGGCCGTAGGTGCAAAGCCAAAAAATCAACTGGCTCGAGTTCGAAAAGGTTTTAATAACTAACAGAAGCAAATATAGTTAAATACGCTATGAATAGTGCCAGATTTCGCAAAAAAGAGAATCTCCTTCCCCACAGTCGATTCCTCTATGTATGGATGTCCAAAAGATTGTGCCTGTCTCTCCTCTGGTGATGTTTTTCCAAATCTTGCAGTCTGTTACTTTAAAGCCGTATGTGATTGGCTACACATTCAAACGTAGCTCCACCTAGGTTGGTCATTGTGACATTCCACTCTGCCTCCAGTCATATGACCTTCCCACCTGGCTCCATGGCCGAATTTGAAAGCCCTTCACTTAATCACTTAATATTGCAATACATTTCATAATTATACCTTTGGTCTAAGGCTTCTTCAATTAACCATATTATGGCGTTTCTTCATCTCAGAGATATGATCAGACTGTCATGGGTTGACACACAGTACACACTGCACATGGAGGAAAGCTATTGGTACACAGATTGTGTTCACACTAACAAACCCACAAATAACAAATGGCCTGCATATAGAAAACAAACTTTTTCGTTCATTTAATTCTATCCCTTCACACACATTTATTCAGCTTCCCTGCCTGCTCCTCTATTTCAAATTGTGGGGACAATTCCAAATACATTTTCTATATAGTTAATATTAACTGTGTGGAAAAATTCCAGTAGAAGTCGTTTTTCATTTTTGTGTGGATTACATTTCATAATCTTTCCCCCATTTCAATGCTTATATAATATCCTGTAACAGATGTTGTCTAGCAACACACTGATATCTTTCACTTCTAATCTAAAATGATCCATTTTACATTGTCAACAAGCTGTCATTAAAAATCCCTATTTGTTATCATTTATCGCTCAACAATTTAGAGCTTGCCACGTAGGTAACTAATGTCCTTCTTTTATCAGACACCAATTGTCCTAATCTGCATATACAAAGTTGAAGTGAGCAGAAGCAGTTCCACCGAATTACCTCAATGTTTAAGTTAGTGTTTTCTTTTATTCATTGCAAGGCTAGTGTTCTTGTGAAGGCAGCGTTGTTAAATACTAATTTTTACTCACTTCAAGGTAAGATGGATCCTAAATGTTTACCCAATTCCTTTCAAACAATAGGTCTATGCAATCAATCGTAACTCTGCGATTAAATAAATGCCTCCTGAAATAGAAATATCATCTTACAAAGCGTTCGGTGCTGTCTAATCTGGACAGTGGCTTGGCCCCCAGCTAAACCCCATTACTGCAAAGTAGATCCGTGTGTGGATTAACCCATTCATCATCCCCACTACCTCTTATCACTCATCTGCATAGTTGCAGGACTTACGTTTGTGCTAACTCTATTCTCCCTTTTGATTCACAGGGCTTCATGGTTCCAATGTTTCCCTTCTCTTTATTCTTATATCTGAGGATTACGATCATTTTGATACGCTGGGAATTGTAACATATGCATACCCTCATTGATTTGAATAGATTTGTTTGAAATGCATGTTGAACGCCTCACACTAATACAGTCCCCACCATTGGTGCCCGTGAGCCCCATAACCCCAACTCCTCCCGCTAATGGCTGGATGTTTTGGTAGAAAACGGTTCAGAATTCATGGTTCCATCAATTATGGTAAGTGGTCCAGGTTTTGAAGTTCCAATGCAGACCCGCACCCTCTCACACTTTCCCCACCATGTGTGACTGTTGGTATCATGTAGTTTTCATGAAATGCTGTGTTACTCCAGATGTAATGGAGTGCACACCTTCCACAAAGTTCCACTTTGGTGTCATCAGTCCACAGAATGTTTTTCCCAAAAGGCAAAACAAGCCTTTTTGTTTCTTTTTGTTCAGAAGTGGATTTCTTCTTGGAACTTTCCCATGGATACCATGTTTGCTCAGTCTCTTTATTATTGTAGAGTTGTTCCTCGGACACCTCCTTGGTTTGCTCTAGTCCCAAATCCTTAGAAATGTCTTTGTAACCAACTCGGGGGGATTAGAGATCCCGACATAACCCTTTCCAGCAGTGGCGGCTGGTGGAAAATTCTCTAGCTAGGGCAATGGAGTCATTATACTATAATATAATCTCATATAATAATCAGTATGATACATGTTCTCTATATCTGTCAGTCTCCTCTGCTTGAATGGCGATAAAATCCGTGCTCTTTACTTCCTCCAGAATGTCATACATACGGCACGACGAGACGCGAAAGCTTGGCTGAGTCTATTTAAAGACCCTGATTGTCTAAATTGTATGTCACACATTTTTTTATTTCATCAGCAATTGGCTAAAGTGCTTTTTAGACCCACCTCCTGCGGGCCCATGGCGCAGCTAAAACATACATGGAGACAGGACGTGAGTATGACAGGCAAGACGTGCAGGAAAAACATTGAATTTGCGCGCATATCATATTTAAAAAATATTACTGGGTAGATTCCATATTTCAAAAACACAACATTTTTTTATAATTTAACATTATCTTTTTTTTCCTCTTTTGGGCTCCAGGTGGGGTGGCGTCCTTTTGCCTCTATTGGCCATTCACCACTACTCTCCAGACTCATGCATGTCCAATACTTATCTCATTTGTCCTTGTATTTCTTTAGATCGTAGGTGGATTTTTTTTGCTTTTTTTTGTGTGTGTGTGTGTGTGTGTGTGTGTGTGTGTGTGCGCATACAACAATTAATTGAGGTGAAAGTGAAGATGGAGGTGATAGTAAGTGTATATGTCTGTTCACCAGAGAGACTGCCTGGGGGTTGAAGATGTTACTGACTACTAGAAGGAATGAGTTGGAACAGGTTGTGTGAAAGATTCCTACAGAGTTATGCAATGAGGAGATCAAAATGTATTACAATATAATTTAATGTTTCCCGTGGGGTTACAGAATCTGTGGGAGAGGTATCTTTCTCTGGTTGTTTTACCAGTTGAGGTGGTTTGGGCATCTGGTAAGAATACCCCCTGACCGCCTTCCTAAGGAGGTTTTCCAGGCTCGGAAGACGCCTAAGACGAGACCCAGGACTAGGTGGAGAGATTGTATCTCCACACTGGCCTAGGAATACTAATACTAATAATACTAATAATGGTAGCGGAATCACTGTAATTACTGACATTTCTAAACTCATATTGATGGAAATGGTGTAATCTAAAACTTTGAAGAACAAGTAGAAGTCAGACTTGACTAGACAACAACGTGTTTCTTATGTCTTCTTTCTACTGTAGAGTGGCTGTACTGTTTCACCAGGTTCTACCGGTTAATGATATTTGATTTTCAAACATTATATCAGGAATTCCCTTTTCTATTTATTTACAGCACATTGGCAGTGTATATTTTGGCAGTAAACACTAGGTTGAATGTATGTTCTCAAAGCTGTGCTGTGTGAAGGAGATGTTAAATATAACTGTTCTATGTGCAACTTTGTCTACTTCAGCAGAATTTGGGAAATTAGTACAACAATCGTGGCCATGATCCAGTGGCTGCCGCGCATTTGTTTATTTTGTGATGTGTATACCTGTGTTTTTTTGTAGGTGGGTTGTACATTGCTGTTTAAAAGACTTAATCTCAATGATGACATATTACTGTTGAACATTTTGTAAAATTCTGAAAGCCAGTAGCAATGACTATACTCTATCCAAGCAACTTGTAGTAGAGCTCGTGTCTGCATCAGTCTACCTTTAACATGCTGGAAATTACATGCACTCATCTGATCTCAAAACGGTTGTCTGCCTATATGCCCATCAAAGGTTTCTGATTATCTGTTTTTATCAAACAGGGCTTTGGTGTGTTTTAACTGTATTATATGCCATCAGTGTGGTTTGTGTCTGTAAGATTCAGTAATAGACAGCTGACATTTGTACATTGGACGTGAAATAAGCGGAAGTTAAACGAGATGATGTTCGGTTGTGGTTGTTTTTTCAAGCTCTCAGTATGTCATATATTATATAGTATCATAAAAAACCCACCAAAAACACGAACATATCAGACATATACACATTATAGTGTGACAAAGGTTTAATGTCCCATACGACCTTACAGTTGTGAAGCAGAGATTGTGATCTGTCACTGAATTTTAATAAAGTTCTTAAAAGTAAAGACAGTTGAGTAGAAGTTGTGATACTAGTTTGACTTTATCAAACCCCATCACTGTTGGACATGCAATGATCGTGCATGTAAACAGCATAACCTGCACGTACTGTCGGGGTTATGCGTCTGCACACGCTCCACTAAAGCCGCTGCCCCCCCCCCCCCCCCCCCACTATGCTGCAGCGGCTCCTATGCGCTCTACAAGCGCGTTCCTGGTTTCAAAACTCCGCCAATCACTCCTAATAGCTCGTCGAAGCATCCCAGCATCAGCAGTCTATTACTGAATCTTACAGACACAAACCACACTGATGGCATGAAGTTTAAGTTAAAACACTCAACGAAGCCCCATTATTAATGGACATGGCTGAAATCCGGTCATCATAGTCGACAAGCCGAAGTTGTATTGGGGCGCTCGCTCCTTTTGCTTGACGCACGCTCCCGATCTTGAATCTAGAATCGATTGCTCTTCCTTGGGTTCCCGGATGTTGCGGTTCAAATTTTTTTGCATTGAATTTTTTTGCATTGAATTTTTGCATTGAATTTTTTGCGGTTGAATTATTTGTGGTTGAATTTTTTGCAGTTGAATATTTTAACGTTGAAAAACATTCAGATACATGATTTCAATGCATAAATATTCAGTGCTAGAAATTCAATCACCTTTTTCTTTCAAAATCCGGCATAAATATTCAGTGCTAGAAATTCAATCACCTTTTTCTTTCTAAATCCGATGACACAGATTTACTTCCATAGTATGTTAGGTTAAAACACTTAAAAAAATCAGAAAAAAATCAGCTCACTTTAGATTCCAGATACAACCTACACAACCTCATACACAGCAACCTAATTATACTGTGGTATAGGTAGACATTTCTATTTTGACAAAAATATGACCAAAGATATGACAGTTATATGAGGACCAAAGGGTCTTTAAAGGGACAATGATCCCGCCCTCCTCATTAACAAATACACACAGACAGGACACAGCATTACTGGAACCATCAATTTAATATTAAAAATAATGTTAACGGATGGCCAATTTAGGCCCCTCCAAAGTGACAGTATGTGTAGAAATCGATCTATACTATCTAAAGATCCATCTATGCAGAGGGAATCAGCGAGTGCCCCTACAACCTGGTTTAAATCTCTGGCTTTCATTTAACATGAAAAACACAATGAGCTGGGGCGATTTTTTACTACTGTCCCACTCAGGACACAAGGAACCAGACAAGTGTGATTTTGTAAACAATTGTTTCATACATACAAACGGACTATAGTGCACTGCTTTTGTAAACAATTGTATATACTATAGTCCGTTTATCATACAAACTGAGGAACCAGACTATAGTGCTTTTGTAAAACAAGTCCTGTTTAACAAACAACCGAAGAGAACGACAGAGCAATGGGCAGGCCATACATAAGGAACAACATTTTTTTCATCGCACCATGGAAATTTACCTCAAGACAATAAAGGGGAAAACATGCAAACTTGAAGATGTCAGCCATTAAGAATTTATGACATCTCTTGACAGTATGACATTACATGTCATTCAACCATAAGGATACAAACGTAGAAGAACAAGAAATCAAATAAGCCTCAAATAAGCCAAGTTACAATTTGCTATAGATGAGTGACGTTACAAGTACAATTTAGGTGCTACAATTTGTTACTCTTTAGTCAAGGTAGAGTCTGAAGAGGTGTGTCTTTAGTTTGCGGCGGAAGATGTGAAGGCTGTCTGGGGTCCTGGTGTCTTCAGAGAGCTCGTTCCACCTGTTTAGCGCAAGGACAGCAAAGAGTCGTGATCTAGTTGAGTGTTTTGCTCTCAGTGAGGGAGGGACGAGCAATTTTGCAGATGAATCAGTACCTGCGCTGCCTTCTGAGTGAGAAGAGGACGTATTCTCCTGATGTTGTAGAGCAGGTCTCAAACTCGCGGCCCGCGGGCCAATTGCGGCCCTCGGGACGATATTTTGTGGCCCCATCCTTAATATGAAAGTGTAATGTTAGTGCGGCCCGCAAGTTTTATACTGTAACCCCACTGTCAGCTGCTGTGTGGGACATGTTATGATGTTCTGGTTTCCTACTGTGTGCTTGTCCAGTGAACGTGGCATGCATGTGACTGACATGGGGGGCGGGTTGTGTGTGTTGGCCGAGGTGCAGAGAGCAGGAGGGTTAAATTCAGTTTCCTGCCCTCTTTCGCGCAGGTGATCATGTGACTAACCGTTAGCATCGCTCGTTTAATAAAGTTTTCCTTTACGACTCACACTAACAACACATGAAGCATCTGACTGTCACCGACGAGCGTCTCCGTCCATTACTACGCAGCTTCGATTCACGTAACTTCACGTTTGACTAGTGTTGTAGTCTCATTCGGACCGATCCCCCAGGGTGGGGTTCAATGACTGCTTTTGAAAGTGAGTGTTAAGTTGTGTTATTGTCGACCATGCCGTTCGGACGCTAGTCTGGCCCGCGTTCGGTTGAAGTGGGCTGCATCTGGCCCGCAGCTGATTTGAGTTTGAGACCCCTGTTGTAGAGCGTGTATCTACAGGATCGTGTTGTCGCAGTGATGTTGGGAGTCAGGGAGAGTTGGCTGTCGAGTGTGACGCCGAGGTTCCTAGCGGTCAAAGTGGGCGTTAGCACGGAGTTTCCAAAGTTGACCGTCAGGTCCTGGGTCGGAGAATCTTTTCCCGGAAAGAGAAGTAGTTCAGTCTTGTCGGGGTTGATCTTCAGATGGTGGGCGGACATCCACTATTAGAGTATTATTACATTATGATGAGGTGAATGACATGTGCTTGTATACCTTTGAATGTCAACAGATTAGAAGACTGCCCATGCCGTGGAAAAAAGGATGTAGTACAAATAACAAAAGTGTATGTTTGTTTACAGTCTTTTTTCAGCTGTTCCAATTCCGAACAAAGTCTCTGACATTTGTTGACATTTGACATTTGTTCCAAGACTGGTCCTTCCACCAACTTGCAGTGACTGCATTCTTTCTTGGTGGCCAGGTGACCTTTACAAATATGGTCTTTGAAGTGCCGAATTGCCACTTAAACCTCAACTTTAGACCACGCTCTCTTTGTCCCTCTTCTGGACCCCGCATCTTTTCCTGAAAGATACACAAAGTACACAAAAACGATCACACAAAAATAATTATTGTTTTGCCTTCTTTCTTCTATACCTTATAGCAATGCCTTTTTGTGTCCAATTTAAGTACTAAAGATGCTCTACCATCAAACTTGGCTTACCTTCAGAAAGAGGGTAGCTCTCATCTACTGGACGACACGCATCCTGCTAAAAAAAAATTTCACTTTATTTTCAAATTTAATTTATCATCAAAAGACTTTCCTTAATATTTCGGGAAGATTGAAAAATCAATTTGTAAAATAATTTCCTTGAGGAGAACTTCATTTTCACAAAGTAACATTTTGACTACCTTGCTAGAATGTTTAATGTCCTCATATAACACTGTCCCCATACACCATGAGAGGCGACTAAACACACACACACACACAGTAGATTTAGAGAATGTCTAATGTCCTCATATAACACTGTCCCCATACACCATGAGAGGCGACTACACACACGCACCTCGCAGATTTAGATAGAGAATGTCAATTCTGATTTTAATCTAATGTCCTTATACACCACTGTCCCTATACACCATATGAGGCAACTGTGCGCGCACACACACACCAATGAAACGTGATTGAATGCTTTTTCATAAGTAATTAAGTTTAGACTTAATTTACCTTTTCAACCCTTTTGAGGGGACCATGTTGTGGACATGTTTGACTCGGGCCATCCACAGAGGTCTCAATCTGGTTGGCCTCGTCACTCGCAGCCGACCCAATCAGCTTATTCGCAGGGATCCTCTGTAGCGGATAGAAAAGGAGAAAAAGTCTATCTCCTTTGACATTCTTTATGGTTTATTAGTTCACCTCTATATTCTAACAGAGCCGAGGTGAAGATGCCGCGACCTATTTCATACACAGACAGAAAAAAACATTTGTCAAGCTTATACAGACTTTAATTAGGATTACAAAATCCAAACATTCAGTTTACCTTTGACGTTGTTGACATATTTGATGTCAAGTCCCACTTTGTCCCCTCCAGTATCAATGTAGAATTAAGAGTCCCCACCGATGCATATTTTCTTACTGAAATGATCAAAGAAGGCTATCAGGATTATTATATTTATTTATAGAACATGCACAATCAGAAAACATTCTATAGCCATTTAAACCAGTAATAAACGGAGATAAAATAAGAAAATCCCTAACAGCGGCAATCAAATTTTTATTTGACACTGCTTCACAATTTAATAATATCTTTAGACTAAGATTAACTGTATAAGTTAAGTAAGTCCCTAGCATGTTCGCTACGTTTAGCACGTTCATTAAACATCACAAAGCATATCATCATATCTCACCTCACAACTGTAAATGGTAAATGGACTGTACTTGTATAGCGCTTTTCTAGTCTTCCGACCACTCAAAGCGCTTTAACACTACATGACATTCACACCCATTCATACACTGATGGCAGGAGAACCATACACAGTGACACTTGCCATCATTAACTAACATTCACACACTGTAGTCGCAGCTACAGGAGCAATGTTGGGTTAAGTGTCTTGCCCAAGGACACATCGACATGCGGGTTAGCCGGGCCTGGGATCGAACCGACAACCCTCTGATTGGAGGACGACCGTGCTCCCCACTCACCCACAGTCGCCCTGGTGGGGCCCTGGTGGGGCGACTGTGGGTGAGCTCCGTTTTATACGTACCGTTTTATACGGAGCTACTCGGAGCAGGCTACGCACGGAGCTAGCTACTCATGGCTGTCTTCATCTTTAAAGAACTGATGAACCTTGTACTTAAAGTTCGTACGTAAAAATCATAACGTATTCCATCATAACTCACCTCGCACGGTCTCATCTCAGAGCTAGGTATTCAAGACTGTTTTCATCTTTAAAGGGCTGATAGACCTTGTACTTTGCGTCGGTAAGTGATTCCAACATCACTGACCCCGCCCCTCCAACGTCACTCTCTCTGTCCCTCCCCCGGAAGTGAAACCAGCCAATCACATGGCAGCCCGCGAAATTTTAACCGTGTGTGTCAAAATGTGTATGAAACTGCACCAGCATGGTCAGACGCTACGCGGCGCTGTTCTATACACTGTGACACACAAAAATCAGGTCATGTGGTACAAAAGGACTTTCCAAATGTCAACACAAAACCTGAAAAGCATCATATGACTTTTTTTGGTCAAAACTAAATATATATGTTTGTAACAATCATACAAACTCGTATTAACTATATAGAAAAAATGTGAGGAAATCCAATGGTTGCTGTTTTAAGTCCCAGCACAGACTTGGACTGTGTGCAAAGGTGCCAGTATGCCTCCACCCAAAAGTGCTGCAGGGTTACTGTTTGGTAGCCGCCTCGGCTTCTCGTGCTAAAACTCCATTTCCATGAGTGCTTCGATCCATGTTGGGCAACATAGTGGCTTTACATTTAGTTAAATATTCCCTGACTTTAATAAGGTGAACGGTTAACCTCATGAATATCTTAAAGAGACGTTCTAAATCACTGCTGTTTTATCTGTCAGGGGTGCTGGTGGAAGGCAGGACTCAGACGCAGAGTTCAACAGGAACACAAAGGACTTTAATAGTCAATGGTCAAAAATCCAAGGGGGCAAAAACACACAGGCATGAACTATGGGTATCCAAGACAAAGACAGGACATGCGTGGCTAAAGACAATGACGCGACAAGTGACACAGGAGACACACGGCTTAAATACACAAGGGAGGTGCAGGTGATTGGAACACAGGTGGAAACTATTAGACGAACACAGGGGATGACGAGACAAGGCAGGAAGTGAAGTTACCCGGGGACACGAGTGGCAGAAAACGACAAAATAAGACAGGAAGTGAACCACACCGTGACAGTACCCCCCCCTCAAGGACCGACTTCCAGGCGGCTCACACTAGAGCAAAACAAGGGGTGGGGGGGAGGGAAACCAGAGACGTTGGTCGGACCACCCGGGAAACTCTGGCGGGCGGCCCGGCGGGTGGCCAGACGAGCGGGGAGCCTCTGGGGGTCGGCCCGGCGGGTGGTCACCAAGCCGGCTCCGGAGCGGCGACTGCAGGGCACGGAACGTCTCTAGAATGGCAGGCTCGGGGACACGGGAAACCTCCGGGGTCGGCGGCGGCAGCTCGGGGACACGGAACACCTCCGCGGTTGTCGGCGCCGGCAGCTCGGGGACACGGAACACCTCCGCGGTTGTCGCCGTCGGCAGCTCGGGGACACGGAACACCTCCGCGGTTGTCGCCGTCGGCAGCTCGGGGACACGGAACACCTCCGTAGTCGGCTCCAGCTCGGGGACAGGGAACACCTCCGTAGTCGGCTCCAGCTCGGGGACAGGGAACACCTCCGTAGTCGGCTCCAGCTCGGGGACAGGGAACACCTCCGTAGTCGGCTCCAGCTCGGGGACAGGGAACACCTCCGTAGTCGGCTCCAGCTCGGGGACAGGGAACACCTCCGTAGTCGGCTCCAGCTCGGGGACACGGAACACCTCCGTAGTCGGCTCCAGCTCGGGGACACGGAACACCTCCGTAGTCGGCTCCAGCTCGGGGACACGGAACACCTCCGCAGTCGGCGGCGGCTCAGCCCCCCCCATAACCCACCCCATAGCCCCCCCCTCAAGGGCCGGATCCCAGACGGCCCTCAAATCACCAACGGGAGGGTGGGAGAGGACCATGGGATGGGAGGGAGGGAGCCTGAGTCTCGGAGCGGGGACTGGGGGCGTCGGGGTCATGGCTGAGAGTCTCGGAGCGGGGACTGGCCGAGTCGGGGGCATGGAGCGTGGCGCCGGAACTGGTCGGGTCGGGGGCATGGAGCGTGGCGCCGGAACTGGTCGGGTCGGGGGCATGGAGCGTGGCGCCGGAACTGGTCGGGTCGGGGGCATGGAGCGTGGCGCCGGAACTGGTCGGGTCGGGGGCATGGAGCGTGGCGCCGGAACTGGTCGGGTCGGGGGCATGGAACGTGGCGCCGGAACTGGTCGGGTCGGGGGCATGGAACGTGGTGCTGGTACCGGGGGCATGGATCGTGGCGCTGGCTCGGGGGTCGGGGACATGGATCGTGGCACTGGCTCGGGGGTCGGGGACATGGATCGTGGCACTGGCTCGGGGGTCGGGGGCTTGGGTCGGGAGGCCGGGACGGGAATCTGCTGCGGCCCAGCGCGGGACATCTTGCGCTGCGACCGAGCGGGGTCGGGACGTCGCTGCGGCCCAGCGCTGGACATCTCGCGCTGCGACCGAGCGGGGTCGGGACGTCGCTGCGGCCCAGCGCTGGACATAGTGCGCTGCGGCCGAGCGTGGGGAGCATAGGTGGCCTGTAGTCGGACCGCAAGGTCCATTACCCGCTCCCAGTGCGAATCGCCGCCAGACGACCACGAAATGGTCTCCTCCTCTGGGGACCATGTGGGGGGCGGCGGATGGTGACCCAGATGCCTACTGAGGGCTCCAGATGGGGAGACGGAGTAGTACAAGTACCCAGCTGGAACCCCCGGGAGGACCGTTCCCCCACTACGGGCAGCCCGCTGGAGACTCCGTGGACCGCCCATTGCTAGACGGGTTCCCCTGAACTCGTCCAAGGGAAAAAACTCTGCTGAGTCCTTTCTTGGTCGCGTCATTCTGTCAGGGGTGCTGGTGGAAGGCAGGACTCAGACGCAGAGTTCAACAGGAACACAAAGGACTTTAATAGTCAATGGTCAAAAATCCAAGGGGGCAAAAACACACAGGCATGAACTATGGGTATCCAAGACAAAGACAGGACATGCGTGGCTAAAGACAATGACGCGACAAGTGACACAGGAGACACACGGCTTAAATACACAAGGGAGGTGCAGGTGATTGGAACACAGGTGGAAACTATTAGACGAACACAGGGGATGACGAGACAAGGCAGGAAGTGAAGTTACCCGGGGACACGAGTGGCAGAAAACGACAAAATAAGACAGGAAGTGAACCACACCGTGACAGTACCCCCCCCTCAAGGACCGACTTCCAGGCGGCTCACACTAGAGCAAAACAAGGGGTGGGGGGGAGGGAAACCAGAGACGTTGGTCGGACCACCCGGGAAACTCTGGCGGGCGGCCCGGCGGGTGGCCAGACGAGCGGGGAGCCTCTGGGGGTCGGCCCGGCGGGTGGTCACCAAGCCGGCTCCGGAGCGGCGACTGCAGGGCACGGAACGTCTCTAGAATGGCAGGCTCGGGGACACGGGAAACCTCCGGGGTCGGCGGCGGCAGCTCGGGGACACGGAACACCTCCGCGGTTGTCGGCGCCGGCAGCTCGGGGACACGGAACACCTCCGCGGTTGTCGCCGTCGGCAGCTCGGGGACACGGAACACCTCCGCGGTTGTCGCCGTCGGCAGCTCGGGGACACGGAACACCTCCGTAGTCGGCTCCAGCTCGGGGACAGGGAACACCTCCGTAGTCGGCTCCAGCTCGGGGACAGGGAACACCTCCGTAGTCGGCTCCAGCTCGGGGACAGGGAACACCTCCGTAGTCGGCTCCAGCTCGGGGACAGGGAACACCTCCGTAGTCGGCTCCAGCTCGGGGACAGGGAACACCTCCGTAGTCGGCTCCAGCTCGGGGACACGGAACACCTCCGTAGTCGGCTCCAGCTCGGGGACACGGAACACCTCCGTAGTCGGCTCCAGCTCGGGGACACGGAACACCTCCGCAGTCGGCGGCGGCTCAGCCCCCCCCATAACCCACCCCATAGCCCCCCCCTCAAGGGCCGGATCCCAGACGGCCCTCAAATCACCAACGGGAGGGTGGGAGAGGACCATGGGATGGGAGGGAGGGAGCCTGAGTCTCGGAGCGGGGACTGGGGGCGTCGGGGTCATGGCTGAGAGTCTCGGAGCGGGGACTGGCCGAGTCGGGGGCATGGAGCGTGGCGCCGGAACTGGTCGGGTCGGGGGCATGGAGCGTGGCGCCGGAACTGGTCGGGTCGGGGGCATGGAGCGTGGCGCCGGAACTGGTCGGGTCGGGGGCATGGAGCGTGGCGCCGGAACTGGTCGGGTCGGGGGCATGGAGCGTGGCGCCGGAACTGGTCGGGTCGGGGGCATGGAACGTGGCGCCGGAACTGGTCGGGTCGGGGGCATGGAACGTGGTGCTGGTACCGGGGGCATGGATCGTGGCGCTGGCTCGGGGGTCGGGGACATGGATCGTGGCACTGGCTCGGGGGTCGGGGACATGGATCGTGGCACTGGCTCGGGGGTCGGGGGCTTGGGTCGGGAGGCCGGGACGGGAATCTGCTGCGGCCCAGCGCGGGACATCTTGCGCTGCGACCGAGCGGGGTCGGGACGTCGCTGCGGCCCAGCGCTGGACATCTCGCGCTGCGACCGAGCGGGGTCGGGACGTCGCTGCGGCCCAGCGCTGGACATAGTGCGCTGCGGCCGAGCGTGGGGAGCATAGGTGGCCTGTAGTCGGACCGCAAGGTCCATTACCCGCTCCCAGTGCGAATCGCCGCCAGACGACCACGAAATGGTCTCCTCCTCTGGGGACCATGTGGGGGGCGGCGGATGGTGACCCAGATGCCTACTGAGGGCTCCAGATGGGGAGACGGAGTAGTACAAGTACCCAGCTGGAACCCCCGGGAGGACCGTTCCCCCACTACGGGCAGCCCGCTGGAGACTCCGTGGACCGCCCATTGCTAGACGGGTTCCCCTGAACTCGTCCAAGGGAAAAAACTCTGCTGAGTCCTTTCTTGGTCGCGTCATTCTGTCAGGGGTGCTGGTGGAAGGCAGGACTCAGACGCAGAGTTCAACAGGAACACAAAGGACTTTAATAGTCAATGGTCAAAAATCCAAGGGGGCAAAAACACACAGGCATGAACTATGGGTATCCAAGACAAAGACAGGACATGCGTGGCTAAAGACAATGACGCGACAAGTGACACAGGAGACACACGGCTTAAATACACAAGGGAGGTGCAGGTGATTGGAACACAGGTGGAAACTATTAGACGAACACAGGGGATGACGAGACAAGGCAGGAAGTGAAGTTACCCGGGGACACGAGTGGCAGAAAACGACAAAATAAGACAGGAAGTGAACCACACCGTGACATTATCACTAACGTGGCTGATTAATTTGCATAATGTGGTTGTTTAACTCGTACTGTTGCAGTCCAAGCCATAGGTTACACTTGTCATTGGTAGTTTTTAAGGGTTTCATGTGTATTTCACGGATTACAGGACTCTTTGAGTTTTACATTTCATACATAATCTGTTGGAGCTGTTGAGGTCTGGGTTCAAATCCTTTAGTCTTTTTCTTTTCGGGATCGTCGTGGCGCAGGGGTTAGAGAAGGTGTGCTGGGAAGCACAAGGTTGGTGGTTTGATTCCAGGCTGGACACCCAACCCCTAATTGCTCCCCGGGCAAAATGTGAAAAAGCCATGGGTTTAAAGTGTAATGTAAGTCGCATTGGATAAAAGCGTCTGCTAAATGACCTGTAATGTAATGTAATATTGTATGTTCTCTCATCAACACAAGACATTCATTTTAACACACCACTTCATTTTCTTTCTCTTGAACACGCATGTCTAATATTTTCACATGTTTCTTCAATGACATTTTTATGTTAGCATTTAATTAAATATTTCTTTAACTACTCAGTGTCCCTGAATTACGGTGGCCCTGAAGTGCAAAACACAACGGCAAATAGGAAAACACAACGTCATTAACTTTTACAGAAAGGGGAAGACCTTATAGCAGAGAGCAGAGAATGGACCCTTCTGATTGGACAGACAGACTCTTAATCCGAAGCTTTTCACCGGCGACGGAAAGTGACTCCTTAACTATTTGCACAATCGTATTCTGAAAGCTGAGAATGGACGCTTTCTAGATATTATGGCAATCAATAAATCAGTGGCGGGACTGAGAGCCTGTGATGAGGGGGGGAATTGAGCGCAGCAGGAGAGCCGCAGCAGAAAGTCACGGAGAGATGGCGATGTTTTATGAGTGTCTTAAAAGCGTCCTACTAGTGTTTCACCGTTCTTTTACCGGTGTTTTGTTGTTCAATTATATTTAGGTGTTGTAAATAAAAGTTAATAAATGGGGGTGGGGTACCGCGGACGCTACGGGGGGAGGGGGGTCGCCGCGGACGTTTCAGATGTCATCCTGTTTATATAACAATAGTCACTCATTTGTCATTTTCATGTGCCAAATGTTAGATAAGACTGTTGTATTAACATACCAGAACAATATCTGTAACAAAAACTGGTTATTGTGTTAATTTGACTGACTGGAAATCAATGCATCAAACTTGTATATCAAGTCACAAGACATTTTCTTGAAAATGTGCAATAGATTTCATACACACAACAACATACATTTGTTGTCACCGTGCAAGAGTAAGACAGTATCTCTGTCAGGTGTACTTATTCTACTCAGCTTCTATATGCGACATCCTCACCTGAGTTTGTTATGACGTGGAGGTGTACTAATGAGTGAATGTGATATGTGGAATATACACATGGAGATGGACCTCCAGTAGAGGGAGCCAAAATACTGGGTTTACGGTTTGTTTACGCCTGTCTTCATCTTCTGCTCCACAGTCTTCTTTTTTCAGGAACAATTAAAGAACAGCTCACATTACAGTTATGGTGGTTTATCAGTTATATTATAGTTATTATCAGTGGTTGTCCATAGCTCTGTCCAAAGGCATTTATTTTCTAAATGATCTGTATTATCTTTGAGCAAGCTCTGCAGCATGCTTACTGATAAGTGTTGTGCCATATGAACATTCTTAGTTATGTAATACGAGCTTCATGATTGTCATTGTCAAGAGCTGATGCAGATCTCAGTACGGTCAGCTTAAGTTATTCCTCCCACATGCATGAGGCCAGACACCCACACTCGAGACTCTGCACTGGACTGTGCTATACCTCATCCTCGTGGCTGACCCACACATGCAAAAGAGCTGCTTCATGAGTTCCTCTTTTCAGACTCCCATCATGCTTAGGGCAGTGAGTAGGCACGGAACTGTGTGTTATGATTCTTCTGATGAAGTTCCACTGCTGAATCTCATTTGGTCCTGATATTAGTCAGTGATGTCTGTGTTTGTCAGCAAGGATTGTTCGTAAACAGATTTATGCAGCCAACTTCAAAGGCAGTGTGTGATAAAAAAAAGGGGGGGTTATATAGTTTGGAGATGAAATGCTTTGAGATTAGCAGTTTTATTGTGGTATTGTTGAAATATGCTGAGGTGTTTCAAAGAGGACTAAAATACAGCATCTTCTACATTATTGCTTATATGTTCTTTTATATATTAAAAATAGGGCTGGTCTTTTATTTTTGTTGTGTACAGTAGTGTATGCATGCTCTTACTTTTACTTGTAAATTATAATAATAATTAAGTCCATTCGCCTATCCTTCTGAAAAAACATCTCTATGACGTTGGTGTAAAGTCCTCTATATCTTCTTTTAGTTCCAACCGTCTCTTTGTCTCAATAGACATTATTGTTCGGAGTGAAAGTCGTCTTTTGGTCGTCTTATTCAGACTGTATGTTTTCAGTTTTCAAGGACTGATAATGTGTACTTGACGTTCGCTACTTGACTGTTTTAGCTAGCACATGCTAACTATGCCATCAGTCTGTGAAACGTGAAGAAAAACAATAGCAGAACGAGCCTGTGTGCTCACACACGCCCCCTTCAGGCAGGCAGAGATACTGGCTTCGCCTCCGCAGCAGTGACAAGCAGGAAAGGGAGCTGCCAGTCCAGCTGCCTCCTTACTGCTTTTCAACTGCATATGTGAAATACAGGACCCAGACTATGGGATGTGAGGACATTTGATAAAACTTTATTGATCTATCGGTCAATCTTCGTTCCTACCCTCACCTCTGGTCATGAAGGATGGGTCATGACCGAAAGAACTAGGTCACGGGTACAAGCGGGTGAAATGGATTTCCTCAGGAGGGTGGAAGTAACTTCTCCCTCACAGAAACAGTCAAAATGAAGAGCTGTTGCCACCACATCGTTGTCAGCCTGGCAGAGACGTGCAGAGAACAGTAACAGCGCTGACAGAGCTACCCGTGGTTCCTGAGGGACAACTGGAGGATGGGTTCTCGGCTTTGTGACAAGGCTGTTTGTTGACAATATCATCCGTAAGCGCTGTATGAGCGCTTTGTAGAGCACTGGCCACCACATAAATGCTAACATAGACTAAAAGACACAGATGCCCCAGCAATGCCAACAAAATACGGAGAAGATCGGATCACAACACTTCCCTGCTCTGTGGACATTACTCTTGTATAGTGACAGTTGTTTGATGCTTTATTAATAGAGAATGCTTTAGAACAGTGGTTCCCAAAACGCACCCCTTCTACATCCCAACTGGGTTCATGCACCCCCATAACCCCACACTTAAAAAAAAAAAACGTCCATTTATAGCTGCATTAAAATTGGACCAATGAACGAGTGGTGTTTACAATATTTAGTCAGCCGTTAAATGTTGCAGCGCGAACATAGACCGAACATCGGGGAAACATTGTATCATATTTATACCCTGAAATACTGCAACAAAGTTTCAATAAATTCCATTTATGTCACTTTGAAAGAACAATAAGGACTAGGACGCATGCACAGGCTAAGAGGCAGATTGCATCATATTCCATTTACAATTAACCATACATAGTGGCTAAATTATTTAAAATTCAAAATGTAAAGTTACACATCACGACTGATCATCAGAGGTAGGGGAATTCACTTTATCAATGTGAAACTTTCCATGTGTACTGTCCACACGCTGGGCTTTCACGTAGAGTAGTTTTAGCATAGTATCTCCATTTTTATAGGGCTTATAGGGTTGTTAAGGTTTTTTTTCAGTAGATTCCCAAAGCTGTATGTGTTATATTGATTTATTTCCTCACTAGTAACATAAACTGATTTTTACATATCAAAATAGTGACAGGGGTTCTCCCTTTATCTCCGCAGAAAAAAATTTGTCCAGATAGACAAAGTAGTTATAGTTATTACTTTTTATCATGGGTATACTATTTTCGGAACAGAGGCCAAAAAACAGCATCAGAGTGGAAAAGAGTTATCCACCCACTATACCATTAATTGGTACCCTGTGTGTGCTAGGACATAAAGGGATTAGCTGGTACAATAGTCACTATGGGGGGAGGGCTAGCTCTAGGGAAGGAATGCTGCTGGAATAATCGCTCACCAAAAAAGAGCAGCTACACAGGAGCCATCTCTGTAATTCCCGGCCCACTCCACCCACCCATTATGTAAGCACGAGGAAAGCAGATCTCTATTATGATGGCATTCATATATTTTGATTGTAAAGACACTACCAGTAAAGTAAACAACACGCGTGATCCACTGTTAAATTTTTAGATTAGATTAGATTAGATTCAACTTTATTGTCATTGCACAGGGTACAAGTACTGAGGCAACGAAATGTCGTTTAACATCCAACCAAGTTGCACTAAGTGCAAAATAGCAAAACGTATGTGCATATGTAAAGTGTAATAAGTGAATACAAATTTAAAATTTGAATTTTTGCTTTAAAATTTATAGTATCTATACTTTTCAATAGTCACTAGTGGAAAGTAAGCACATTTTGCTTTAAGTTCTGTGTACCTAAAGTTATTGTTTTGGGCTAAGCAAATCTATTCCTATATAGGTAAATCATATCTCAATAACAATGTATACTGCATATATGTACTGCATGTTTTCTATTTGGCAAATATATGCGAAATAACCACAGGTTAAAGTGTATTTGGTTTTAAATTAAATACTTAAAACTGAAACAATTTTCCTTTTTAAGTGAAATTAAAGATAAAATAAATAAATTGAGGCCACACCTTCAGTACATATTATCTCAATGTTAAGCAAATTAAGCAAATGTGAAATAAATTACAAAAACATCTTGGTCTGAATCGGCTGTACAGTGAGGTGTATAGTCTGCATAACCACATAGTATTATATCTTTGGTTATGATAACAAGGTTGCTCGGTTCTGATGCAGACAAGACACAAACAGTAAAAAGACACTCTGCTGCTGGGCAGGATTGCATGTGTGAGCTAGAAAAAATAATGCATGTTATCTGGCATTGTTGCCAAAAATACTCACCAGATTGGGATTTTGTCATTGTATTTTCTGATAAAGCCTATGGATTAACAGTTAATGCTAAGGCTTAACAGATACTCAGTGTTAAGGTATAATTACATGAGCACAAATTTTGGCATGCACGTTATCCTGTTATATAAGTTCTTTTACTTTCTTCCTTTTGACCCATATTATACATATGCCAAAATTTGTTAGTCTGTGAAGGATTGAGCCATAAACTACACGCTTGGAGCACATTTGTACATGCAACTGTCTATATTTGACAAAGGTGGGAACTCCTGCTGTTTATGTGTGAGGAACGCAAACTGTTTAACAGTGTTGGATCTTAAATCTAATGCTGGTGAAACATAACCTCAATAGGAGAATAGCGGGCCTCTTCTGGCACAAGCATTATCTATGTAGCCCTGGGGTAAAAGCCAGACAAGTTGGTTCCTAGTAAGTTATATAAAGTAACGAAGTAATTCAAAGGGAAATAATTAAATGAAATGTGGTTAATTTAGTCCAAATAAGGTATGATGTAAATCTTTAGTTAACTAAATAAACAATATCGAAGTTGTAGACTGTGGATGTCATTTGGTCTCACTTGGCGGAGAATAGTTAGAACTGGCAGAGAAGAAGCGGAAGTGGAAAGTGCCGTGGCTAGAGGAAGTGGGAGCATAGTTTGGTGTGCTATGAACAAAGGAGATAACCTGTAGCAGGATATTACGGCACCTTTATGGTAGTCATGGTATGGAGTTTGTGGGCATTTAGAGTATTATGTGTAATAACTAAGAAGCAGTACTTAATAATATTTTTTGAGTACTCCGTAAACGCTTATGTCCTTTTAACCAAAGGCTGTTGTCTGTGCGCAGTCATTTAAAATCTAATGTTTTTTAACATAGTGTTGTCTAATTAATATAGAGCCATAGCTAATTCGAGTACTGTAGGAGCGAAGAAACAAACAATTAGGCAAAAAATCATTTTGGCTGCACGTGTCCGTTTATTCCTATCCAATAAACATAAAACAAACATTTACATCGCGCCTTTCCCTTAAAGGGGCCCCGTGAATTCAGTCCTCATGCAGTCGCCCACAATACTATAAATTCCACCCAATACAGGTCAACCCTTGTGGTAGCTATCTTAAGAAAACAACACATAATTCCAGTTTAAATACACCAACAAATTTCCCTGTTAATTTACTGTAATCTACTTTCACCTTTCAAAATAAAACTTAGAATTGCTAACATAAAAAGGACTCAAACAAGAGATAGCCTTTCAATGATACACTTTTATTAAAGTTAAATCAGGGTCAAAATCACATTTTGAAAAAAACAAATAAAATAAAAGCTGCAAGCAGCATTGGACGGGTCCTCGCTACTCCGAACGTCGGGGCACCGGTCAGACGGCTAGAAACGCATCCAAGAACTCCTGTAGCGGTTGGACTAAGCATCCAAGAGTCAGTTGTCGTTAACCATAAGGATCGACGCCAAGAATGACGATTTGCAAACTTCATCTTTAACATTACATGTCATTTAGCAGACGCTCTTATCCAAAGCGACACAATAAGTGCATTCAACCATAGGGATACGAACTCAGAAGAACAAGAAACAAGAAAGCGCAATTTCCTCAAATAAGCCAGTTTACAATTTGCTATAGATAAGTGGCGTTACAACTACAATTTAAGTGCTACAATTTGTTAGTCTTTTAGTTGAGGTAGAGTCTGAAGAGGTGTGTCTTTAGTTTGCGGCGGAAGATGTGACGGCTCTCTGCGGTCCTGATGTCTTCAGAGAGCTCGTTCCACCATTTTGGAGCAAGGACAGCAAAGTGTTGTGATCTAGTCGAGTGTTTTGCTCTCAGTGAGGGAGGGACGAGCGGTTTTGCAGATGCAGAGCGGAGAGTGCGAGTCGGGATGTAGGGTTTGACCATGTCCTGGATGTAAGCTGGACCTGATCCATTCACAGCATGGTACGTGAGCACCAATGTTTTGAACTGGATGCGGGCAGCCACTGGGTGGCCAGTGAAGAGAGCGGAGGAGTGGAGTAGTGTGGGAGAATTTCGGAAGGTAAAGACCAGTCGAGCTGCGGCATTCTGGATGAGCTGCTGAGGTTGAATGGCGGTAGCTGGGAGACCTGCCAGGAGGGAGTTGCAGTAGTCCAGGTGGGAGATGACAAGAGCCTGAATCAGTACCTGCGCTGCCTTCTAAGTGAGAAGGGGACGTATTCTCCTGATGTTGTAGAACAGGGGTGCCCACACTTTTACAGCTCGCAAGCTACTTTTCAACTAACCAGGTCATGACGGTGGGTGACAGGTAAATAGTCATAAAGAGCCGATATGAAGAAAACAACAAGCACACATTCTTGGTCATTACCTTACGGGAATCAGCCTGGGTTGCTTTGGAAGGAAATTAAATCCGTCCGTTAGTAAGCAAGAATTGCTAAACCCCATTACCATTAGTTTCGGTCATCTCCCGCGGTAAACCGTGCATGCGTGACGTGACGTAATTTTTTTATCGATGGCACACGATCGACTGGTACTGCCTCTGAGATCGACTGGTCGATCGCGATCGACGTATTGAGCTCCCCTGTTGTAGTATCTACCGGATCGTGTTGTCGCAGTGATTTTGGGAGTCAGCAAAATTTGGCTGTCGAGTGTGACGCCGAGGTTCCTAGCAGTCAAAATGGGCGTTAGCACGGAGTTACCAAAGTTGACCATCAAGTTCTGGGTCGGAGAATCTTTTCCCGGAAATAGAAGTAGTTCAGTCTTGTAGGGGTTGATTTTCAGATGGTGAGCTGAGACATCCACTGAGAGATGTCAGTCAGACAGGCAGAGATCCGTGCCGCCACCTTGGTGTCCGAGTGAGGGAAGGAGAGAATTAGTTGGGTGTCATTGGCATAGAGCGACTACTTGTAGGCGGCTCAAGTAGTGTGGAGTTGCTCCGAGACAGCAAGGAGAACAGTCTCTGTGGAATGGCCTGCCTTGAAGCCTGACTGGTGGGGTTCAAGGAGGTTGTTATGGTGGAGATAGGAGGAGAGTTGGTTAAAGATCGCACATTCAAGGGTTTTGGACAAAAAGGGAAGAAGAGAGAACAGTTTGTAGTTGTTTTCTTCAGAAGGGTTGCGGGTGGGTTCCTTCAGGAGAGGGTTAACTCTTGCCTCCTTCAGAGAATTGAGGAAACAGCCAGACTACTATTGGTCAATTTTAGGTTAGAATTAAAAGGAAACTATCAATAGTTACATAATCATTTCACTTCAGACAGATAGGACCCATCCCCAAGGGGTCACTCAGCGATAACCAGGACATTCTGATGTACCATTCCAAAATGAAAGCCTCTTAAAATACCATATATGAGCCATTTTCCTTCAAAGTCTAATTCATGAGACTGCTTCAGGTCAATATCAGATTACAATTAAAAGGAAACTATCAATAGTTACATGATCATTTCACTTCAGACTGATTGTACACATCCCCAAGGTGTCACCCTGGGATAAGCAGGACATTCTGATGTAGTATTCCAAGATGAAAGCCTCTCAAAAAACCTTACATGAGCCAATTTATATCAAATTCTCCACGAGACTACTTTTGGTCAATTTCAGGTTAGGATTAAAAGGAAACTATTAACACTCACATGATCATTTCAATTAAGACTGATAGTACACATTCCCAAGATGTCACTCAGGGATAGGAAAGACATTCCTATGTACTATTCCAAAATGAAAGCCTCTCTAAATACCATACATGAGCCAATTTCTTTCAAAATCCTTCACGAGACTACTTTTGGTAAATTCCAGGTTAGAATAAAAGGAAACTATCAATACTTACATGATAATTTCACTTCAGACTGATAATACACATACCCAAGGTTTCACCCAGGGATAAGCAGGACATTCTGATGTACTATTCTAAAATAAAAGCCTCTCAAAATACCATACATGAGCCAGTTTCCTTCAAATTGTTCAAATTGTCCATCACAAGACTACTTTTGGTCAATTTCAGGTTAGGATTAAACAGTCAGAGTTTTCCCCCCCGCCACCCGAAGGCGTAGGGAGGCGACCCTTTTGTCCACCGGGGTAAACTCCAATGTAGCAGCACTCAGCCGGGGACTTATGAGTATCCCCACACCCGCCTGGCGCCTCACACCATGGGCCACTCCGGAGTAGAATCCCCTATCCAGGAGTGTGGTTCCAGAGCCGAGGCTGTGCGTAGAGGTCCAATTGATAACGCTCCACCTCCCGCACAAGCACCCGATTTGGTAATCGTATCGTCTGATCTGAGGCCGCATGTTCTGGACACTCGGGTAAAGAGTGGGGCAGAGCTGTCAACTGATCACCATCTGGTTGTGAGCTGGGTCAGAGGATGGGGAAAGACTCGGGACAGACCTGGTAAACCCAAGCATGTAGTGAGGGTATACTGGGAACGTCTGGAGGAGGCCCCGGTCCAAAAGATTTTCAACGCACACCTCCGGCGGAGCTTCTCTCACATTCCTGTGGAGGTAGGGGACATTGAACCAGAGTGGTGTATGTTCAAAACCTCCATTGCTGAAGCCGCGGCAGTGAGTTGTGGCCTCAAGGTCTTAGGTGCAGGTTCATGGACAGGATATCGAGGCGTAGTCGGGGGGAGGAGGGTCTACAGTTCGGGGGGCTGCGAATCTCATCGCTGCTTTTTGCAGATGATGTGGTCCTGATGGCATCTTCCGTCTGTGACCTCCAACTCTCACTGGAGCGTTTCGCAGTAGAGTGTGAAGCGGTCGGGATGAGGATTAGCACCTCTAAATCTGAGGCCATGGTTCTCAGCAGGAAACCGATGGATTGCCTACTCCAGGTAGGGAATGTGTCCTTACCCCAAGTGAAGGAGTTCAAGTACCTCGGGGTCTTGTTCACAAGTGAGGGGAAGATGGAGTGTGAGTTTGGCCGGAGAATCGGAGCAGCGGGGGCAGTATTGCACTCGCTTTACCGCACCATTGTGACGAAAAGAGAGGTCAATCTTTGTTCCTACCCTCACCTATGGTCATGAAGGATGGGTCATGACCCGAAAGAACTGTGTTCTGGCGTCTCCCTTAGGTATAGGGTGAGAAGCTCAGCCATTCGCGAGGAGCTCGGCGTAGAGCTGCTGCTCCTTTGCGTCGAAAGGAGCCAGTTAAGGTGGTTTGGGCATCTGGTGAGGATGCCCCCTGGGCGCCTCCCTAGGGAGGTGTTCCAGGCACGGCCAGCTGGGAAGAGGCCCCGGGGAAGACCCAGGACTAGGTGGAGAGATTATATCTCTGCACTGGCCTGGGAACGCCTTGGGATCCCCCAGTCAGAGCTGGTAGATGTGGCCCGGGAAAGGGAAGTTTGGGGTCCCCTGCTGGAGCTGTTGCCCCCACGACCCGACCCCGGATAAGCGGTTGAATGGAAAAAGGCAATTGTTGCGTGAGAGAATAATAATTGCTTTAAATACAATAGGTTCCTCTACAACTAGTCGTTGCAAGGACCCTAATAAAATTGCATTGATATGCAAACATATTCAACAACAAAAAACATTCATAATATTTAAATAACTGAACTTTTTTTAAGTGTTACCTAGGGAGGGAGGAGAGGTAGCACTGCATCCTGGTGTTCTTTTTTCGACATAAGAGGTTTTTAATCGGCGTGGCCACATGGGGATTGACAATTGCTGCCTTTGCCTTCTTCTGGACCAGCTTCCCTCTCCTTGTAGACACCACAGTCCCCCTGGTTGTCCTTTGTCCCTCTTTCTGGGTTCAGCCCAAGGAAGTGCTAAAATGTAATAAAAAAAGGCATTTTAGGTGTTTACAAATGAGAGAATATTATTCTCCTCTAACATAACGTAAATATTTTATTCATATGTGTAACGTGCGATCCTCTGTGGGAACGCGGAATGACGAATATACAGTGAATCGGTTTAAGCAACAGTCTTTATTAAAACGTCTGCACACAGCACGCGTCCGGCTCCAGCTCCTTCGCCAGACTCTCTCTCGCTGTCGCCCGATCTCTCCTACTTAAAGGCAGAACACATACACTGATTAATCCCTCCTCAGACAGATTATGCCTCCCCCGGCACCGTTCCCCGAACCACTCCCTTCTCCGTCCCCCCTGCAGCTGAGCCCGACTTAGGCCGGGGAGCCGTCCGGCCTAGCCTACTCCCCCCCTCCCGACTGGATGGCCAGGCACTCCTTCTCCACTGTGCTATACCTGGCCTCCCTCTTGGACAGCTTCTGGCTGATGTACACCGGGGCAGTCCACCCCCCCACCTCCTGAGACAAACGGCCCCCATTCCCCTGTTCGATGCGTCAGTCTGCAGAATAAAGGGGAGAGAGAAGTTAGGGGTATGAAGGAGTGGTTCCCCACAGAGAACCTGCTTTACCTTCTCAAACGCCTGCTGGCACTGTTCCGACCACTGGACCAGATCTGACGCACCTTTCCGGGTTAGGTCGGTCAAGGGGCTGGTGAGGTCCGCAAAGCCGGGGATGAACCGCCTGTAATACCCGCCAGCCCCAAGAAGCGCCTCACCTCTTTTTTTGTCTTGGGCCGCGGACAGGGCGCGATAGCTGCCGTCTTGTCCACCGGAGGGCGCACCTGCCTACCCCCCAAGTGGTACCCCAAATACCGTACCTCCACCCGTCCAACTGCACACTTCCCCGGGTTGGCGGTGAGCCCCGCCCGTCCCAGCGCCTACAGCACCGCGCCCACCTGCTGCACATGCTTCGCCCAGGTGGTGCTGTGGATAATGACGTCGTCCACGTAGGCGGCAGCATATGCAGCGTGCGGACGCAGCACCCGATCCATGAGGCGCTGAAACGTGGCTGGGGCCCCAAACAACCCGAAGGGAAGCGTGGTGAATTGGTACAAACCGTACGGGGTGGAGAATGCTGTTTTCTCCTTGGACTCTGGCGACAGAGGAATCTACCAGTAGCCCTTGGATAAATCCAGTGTCGTGAAGAAACGTGCAGTGCCTACCCGGTCCAGGAGTTCGTCGACCCGGGGCATTGGGTAGGCATCGAACCGTGACACGTCATTCACCCTGGGATAGTCCATGCAGAACCGTACAGATCCATACTTCTTTTCCACACGGACGATGGGGCTGCACCAGGCACTGTTGGACTCTTCTATTACCCCCAACTCCAACATACTCGGCAATTCCCTCCGAACCACTTCTTTCTTGTGTTCGGGCAACCTGTGGGGCTGTGACCTCACAGTCACGCCCGGGGGCGTCTCGATACTGTGCACTATGAGGTCGGTCCGGCCTGGAGAGGGAGAGAACACGTTAGCAAACCGCTCCTGCAACCTGGCAAGGTCCGCTCTCTGGCTCTCGGAGATGAGCCTCTCGAGGGAGCGAGGTATGATTACCTGCTTTTGGAACCTCCGGCCCCAGCTCCTCCCTTTCCGATACCGCAGAGACCAGAGAGACGGACTCCACCCCCCTCCAGGCTTTCAGGAGGTTCAGGTGGTATATCTGTGTATATTGTCATGGCGCAGGGGTTAGAGAAGGTGTGCTGGGAAGCACAAGGTTGGTGGTTCGAGTCCAGGCTGCCCCATGTTCCATGTCGAAGTGTCCCTGAGCTAGACACCTAACCCCTAATTGCTCCCCGGGCAAAAATGTGAAAAAGCCATGGATTTAAAGTGTAATGTAAGTCGCTTTGGATAAAAGCGTCTGCTAAATGACCTGTAATGTAATGTACCCCCGTCAGACCACCTCGTAGTCGACGTCCCCCAAAAGTTCAAAGGGAGAAAATCCCGTGGAGGCCTGGGGAACCTCCTGCACTGCAAACAACAGAGGGTCAAGCCAGTGGTCCCAATTACGTTCATTGTCGCTAATACATTTATGGATCATGGACTTCAGAGTCATATTCATGCGTTCCACTAGCCCGTCCGTCTGCGGGTGATACACGCTCGTACGAATGGACTTAATGCCCAGTAACCCGTAAAGTTCTCTCAGTGTGCGCGACATGAACGAGGTGCCCTGGTCAGTCAGAATCTCCTTAGGGATTCCAACTCGGGAGATGACCTGAAACAAGAGCCTGCGCGACGCTCTTTGCAGAGATATTGCGCAACGGCACTGCCTCCGGATATCGCGTTGCGTAATCCACGAGAACTAACACAAAGCGGCGCCCTCAGAATGGCCGGAGCGTTCAGTTACCGAAACTCCGGGCAGGACGCGCACCGGCGGCGCACGTCCCCCCGGGTGCCTGGCCAGTCAAATCGGGTCATTATCCAGTCTAGCATTTTTTCGTATCCCATGTGACCAGCCATTGGGTTATAGTGAGCGGCCTGGAAAATCATTTACCGGCGGCTTTTCGGCACCAGCAACTGGTGTGCAAGAGTGTTTTCTTTGAGTCCGAGTGTCACGACTCACCCTGTACAGTCTGTCCCTAATCAATGAAAAGTGCGGAAATGACTGCGCTGCGTCAGGGCGCACCAGGTGACCATCAATTCGTATCACTTGGTCGTAAGCTGAGTGTAGGGTATCGTCACGAGATCACCCTGCGTCACCGCTGAGCACAGCACACATCTCGCATAACCCTGTCGGTCGTGAACGCACCCCGTAGCATCCCCCATTAGCTTATCGAACCCCGGCCAATCTATACCCAAAATGACGGGGTGCGTCAGGCGGGAGCTAACCGCGACCTTCACTCTATGCTTTTTCCCCAGATATCTAATTTCCACCGATACCACAGGATACTCGTGAACATCCCCATGCACACACCGTATTCTCACCCGCACTGCCTCCACCAATGTCCCCGGCCGAACCAGGCTCTGGTGAATCATAGACTGGGTGCAGCCCGAATCCACCATCACCTGGCGTGTACCCCCCTGGATTCTTACTGGAACGTCGCTCCCGGACCGGGATAGGGTGCCGGAACGCCAAAACTCGGATCACCTGTCCCACCTCCATCAGCGGGCAGTCTCTCAGGAGGTGACCGAGCCGCCCGCACCTACAACACTTTTGCCCCGCACACTCCTGCAAAAGCCGCTTCCCCCCCACTACGCTGCAGCGGCTCATATGCGCTCTACAAGCGTTTTCCTGGGTTCCCGGATGTTGCGGTTGAATTTTTTAAGTTTGAATTTTTGCGGATGAATTTTTTGCAGTTGAATATTTGAACGTTGAAAAACATTCAGATACATGATTTCAATGCATAAATAGTCAGTGCTAGAAATTGAATCACCTTTTTCTTTCAAAATCCGATGACAAAGATTTACTTCCATACATTCAGTAATGACGCGACAAAGGACAAAAGACACCCAGGGCTTAAGTACACTGGGAAGGTGCAGGTGATTGGACACAGGTGGAAACGATCAGACACAGCGGACAATCACAGAACAAGGTAGGAAGTGAAGTTACCCTGGGACATAAGAGGCAGAAAACTACAAAATGAAACAGGAAGCAAACCCAAACCGTGACAGTCGAGACAGGATCAGAGAGCACTACAAATTGTTTGTACAACTCTCAACTTTCCTCAGAGACAGATTATGTAGAGCAGGCGGGCCCAATAGGTTGGTTGACCAGTCATTTGCGAAGGCAGTGGCAATGGATGCCTGCCATCAATAAAGAAAAATCACGTCACGTGACGCTTGCAGGAGCTGACCAAAACTAATGCTTAAATTCATTCAAACGCAACCCAGGCTGACTCCAATCAGTGCAAGTCATCCAGTAAGGTAATGTTGAAAATGGAATCCAGGCTTCATTCCGAACATAGACCCACGTAGTAGACACACATATGCTCTTTATATTGTGCTTAGTTTCTACTGTCTTTGTGAAAAGTTCTTATTGCCTACCCTCAACGTGTACACAACACAAGGAAAACACAAGACTGGTGTGAGACACAGGCTTTGTTGACAGCAGAAGGAAGATGCTGGGGAATGGTCTGGGATCCTTTGAACCACTTTATAGTGGAACATTTTTGTTATGTTGATTAAGGATTGGCAAGGATTGCTGGCTGTGTTAAGCACCGGGGAAGGCTGAATTAGAAATCAGCTATGCAGAGTGTTAGGTCATTGTCTGCATTGAGGGGAACAGGCGGCCTCTATGTCTGAGGATTAGGCTCACGGTTTGCTTGCCACCAGGCATCTGGTCCTCTCAAAGCACTCTGTTCACTAGATAGCACGCTGCAACATGACCGGAGTGAGCAGGGAGGTTTGCACTGTGAGTTACTCTCAACAATTTTCTTCCTCTGTATGTTTGTAAAACTAAAACGACGGTCACTCATTCTGGTGTCTCCCTGTATGCTTATAGCTATTCTTGATCACACTTCATGTTTTTTTAAGCGGAATGCTTAAAGAGGTATGGAGAATAGTATTTGAGACCAACTGCCACTGCTTGTCATGTGTACATACAGGTAAGCTATGCAGAGAGATGTCTGGTTGGATCTTTGAGTTTTGTAGAATATATTTTTATTTGAATTTTTTATAACATATCGAAAGTTATTGTTATTATTTATGCATTGGATGTCATGTGCTGCGTTGCAACGTTTAAGTACAATTCTACTGCATATCCTTTTTCGGTCGTATGTATTTTGAGTCACAACTAACAACAACTGGTCTTACACATATACTCACACCTCTGTAGACCAGCCATAAGAGCCTTTGGGGATTTGCATACATTTTGCGGTTTTCGTTTGCATTCATAGTAGCCTGTTTTCATTTGAATTTAAAAAAGAACTCGTACACTCATGGAAAACCTGGAACAGTCATGGAATTTTAAAATGGTCATTTCCAGGCCTGGAAAAGTCATGGGGAAAAAAAAATCCCAAAGGTTTTGAAAAAGTCATGGAAATTTGTTAGATTTATATGTTCATGTGGCTCATTTAAGATAATTTTGAAATAATTCATATGGTTTTAAAGAGAGACGCTCAAAATATGAGCAGGAATGTTTCATACTCTCAGTGCAAATAATTCGCACCGCGGTTGTATAAACGCACCTTAACTGAAAAGTTCAGTAGCTCACAAATCATCCACTGTGCCAGGGAAGTGTAGATTTAACCATGGTTGGCTACGTATGGAAAAGTGCATGTCACAAGTTACGACAAACAGACCCGGGACGAGCAGAATGTAAATAATATTTAGGCAAAACATTATATTTCAAACATGGGAGAGGTTCTAAACCGAACGCGTAGCGGTGTTCCTTCGGTGTGGTTTGTCATTGAGCTGCAGACACGTGACTTCATTTTCTCTTTCGTGAGATCTTTTCGTTTTGTCTATTTTACGCAGCAAAACTCTTTTGAGTCATGCAATGCAAATGCTGTGTGGTACATCATGATAATGATGCACCATCATTGCTGCGAGACTCATCCAGCAGGGACACATGATGACATTTAGTCAAAGCAGAGCATGAGGAAATTTTTGCATGTTCACATGGCTGAATGAAATATATACATTTTATGTTTGTCCAAAATGTTTGCTATATTTTAGATAAGAGGTCTTCAACAGGGGGTCCGCGGAGGTACTGCAGGGGGGTCACGAAATATTTGGTTGACCAAGACAATTTAAAAAAAAAAAAAAAATTCAACCAATTCTTTTTTTTGTCGTCAGAATTGTTTTTGTTGTCTTTAAATACACACTAACATGAATCAGACATATTGTAGTGAACGGATAAATTGATGAAGAAGAGCTCATCTTTCAGTCCGCAATACACACATTTAGCTACCCACAGAAGCTCTCTCAAGCTGGGCACCGGTTCATTCACAGGCTCCTTTCATGCAAATACGACAGCGCAGGCACTAGTCAATCAGATCGCGTTTATGCTGACGTCTAAAGAGTGCGAAGCTCAAAAATAAAAGATGGCAGTTTTAGATGCTTGTTTGTGATGGTGTTTGTGAGTGTGTGTATGTGTGCGTTTATGGGGGATGGGTGGGAGGGGGGTTGCACATAATTGTGAACCGTAGGTATTTTGTCTACTATGGAAATTTGCTCCAAGGTGGAAGAGTGAAACACGTTAATATTCTGTCATCTGAGATACATACTGAGGTTCAGATTTAAAAAAGATTTACACAGATCCCCCCCAAAAAACACATTATTAAAAGAAAAATAGCAGTTATCAATTCTGAAATACAAAAGATGGCATCTATACTGCTTCAATCTAAATTTGATACGTGGTGGTTCATCAGTACGATCACAAATCATATTTCTTTGTGGTGTGATGTCTTCATGATGTGATGTGATAGTGATTATCTTCATTTTGAAACTTTAATAGAAGCCACAGCACATGTGGATGAGATCTATACAAATTAAAATAACCATTAAGTATTAAGACAACCAAATATGTTTGCAGATGTTTCCTGAATTTGTATATAAAATAGGTCCATGAAATGAAAATAATGCAATATTTATTCTGCCAAAGTTAACAGCAGTTTAAGTGTTTCTACAGTAAGAATACATTTTGCACTGATAAGGTAAATGGTAATGAACTAACGAAATGTATACAACAAGCTTACTATCTAAACAACAAATAATCATTCATGTTTGATTTTCCAAAAAACTTTATTTTCTTAAAACAAACATGTTACACAAAAAAATTCGCTCCACTCTCAATGTCTAGAACGCCGAGAACGGACCTGCAGACATATGGAGTCCAGACTCACGGGTACGGGAGAACGTCATTTCCACAATTGGAAAAGCAGTGATGACATCACCACGTCAGCTGGTCTTGCTAATGAATTTTAATACAGTTCTTCACTTTAAAGTATTACTGTTGTTGCACAGACTCAGGTTAATCTGTCTCTACATTATATGAGTTTCTTTTAGTTTGCTGTGTTGACTGTGGAGAAGCAAACACATGAATCATCTAAAATCTCTGTGTCCACAGATATACAGGAGTTCTATGAAGTGACGCTACTAAACACACAGACGAGCTGTGAACAAAAGCTGGAGGAGGTGAACTACATGGCGGACAAGTGGGAGCAGAGTGTTTCTTTACCAAACTCTGAGCTTGCCTCTCCAGTGGAGAAGGTGAGTCAGTGTATCAGATGTAAACATCGGACATACGTGGAACTATTTTGTCTCCTGAAGTTATTAAAAAAAATGCTGGAGTAAAGCAACTTTGAGGCTGAAGCACATTTCTTGCTGAATGGATCAGCTGACGTGATTGATATGAGGTGCAAAGCATTTAAATTAGGGCTGTCAATACATATAGAAAACTAACTAAATCAGTTTCTTTTTTAAGATCTTTTTCTTTTTTAAGTCTTTAAGAACTAGAAAATGCATTTCCTGCTGAAAATGCGTTGGAATGCAATAAGCTGAAAGCTGAACTAAATTTTTTTAAATAGTTGAAGGGAATTTGAATACATTTGCTGAAAGTACAGATATTAGAAAAGCTGAAATTAATTTGAAATTGCTGAAAATACAGAAATAGGAGAAGCTGAAAGGAATTAATAGATTTGCTTAAAAAAGCAGAAATGAAAACCGCTGAAATAAATGTGAAATATTGCAAAACAAAACAGAAGTTGCAGGAGCTTAAATGAATTTAAAAAAGTACAGAAATAACAAAAGCTGAGATGAATAAAAAGAGGTTTAAAATTATTTATAGTAATAATTCTTTCTTGCGCAAAACTATAATAGCTATCTAAAAAATACGCTGTTTGTTCGAGACCCAAGACTTGTGTGACTGTTGGTCTCCGTAGGCCAAAACTAAAGAACTCTGGGATTCTATGAACACATTAATCCAATCAGCACAACCATGCCCTCTTTGGCTGTAAGGACAGAAGTTCCATATTTTTTACCCAGATTCTGACGCTGCCTCACACTAAGATCTCCGGGTCTCACTCTAGCAAACGCAACACACACTCATGTAAAAGTCAGAAACGGAGCGAAGAACTAGTGAAACAATCAGTGATTATGAAGAAAGTAGAATAGATATCAACAAGCAGTTTTGTTTTTTTTATAAAATAGTTGAGACCTGTGTCAACATTTGAAAGTTTAAATGGTGTCTGTAGCTGAAAGATTGGCAGAGCTGAAAAGTCGGAAAGTTGAAGAGGTTTAAGTGGATTTGGAAAACAAACTCCATTTGAAAACCATGTTAAAATATTAATGATTATTGATTTATATAAATTCAAGCTTAAGAGGTAGAAAGCTGAAAAGTCATAGCCATAACGGTTTAAATAGCTGAAAGTGTGAAGGAGTTGAAAGGTGCCACGGAAGAAATAGAATAAGTTCAAATAAAGAATAGAAGAACAATACTTGGAATGCTTAATGCATTCCAACAATAATAAGTTGAATAAAGATTCGAAGAACAATACTTGGAATGCTTAATGCATTCCAACAATAAAGATTTGAAGAACAATACTTGGAATGCTTAATGCATTCCAACAAATAAAGATTCGAAGAACAATACTTGGAATGCTTAATGCATTCCAACAAATAAAGATTCGAAGAACAATACTTGGAATGCTTAATGCATTCCAACAAATAAAGATTCGAAGAACAATACTTGGAATGCTTAATGCATTCCAACAATAAACGAGTTATAAACTTCAGACTGTGTGTTTTAGACACTTATTTAATGTTGTTTTTACACAAACTACATCATCTCCAAGACAGAACTCCACCCGGAACATTACATTACATGTCATTTAGCAGACGCTTTTATCCAAAGCGAATTACATTGCATTTTTAACCCATGTTTTTGTTTTAACCCATACCCGCCAACCTTGCGGTTCCTACCGCACCCTCTCTACTCCATGCACCCATTTGAACATGATGAACTAGCGACTCTTCACGCTGTCCTTGTGCAATTTGCTGTGCTCAACTCTCCGTCATTTGACAGCTATGTTTCAAATGCCAACAATCTCCCCACATTTAGCCAGGATGTTTTCAAAACCACTGTCTTCTGTCACAGTGGTGGTCCTCTGCAAACTGTGTGCCGCGCAGGGTGGATGTTGAAATGGAAGGAGCCTAGCAGCTACCAACATGTTATGTGCAATTCATAAAACAAATAACCGGATTTAGAGGCTCACGTTGGGCATATTAAAACAAAAATGAATTATTAGAATTCATTATGAGAAAAACATGGACAATGAGAAATAAATAACATGTAGTAGTAAAATAAATACATTAAATAACAAGTTTCAAAATAATGTGTGAAAAGACTATTTAAATAAGCAAATTAAGAACAGTATAATGTTATGCCTGCCAGCCATTGACGTTGCACCATCACTGCACAACCCAACAAGTTTTGCCAGTCTCAGGCCCTTCTCAGTGAAGTAAATATCCATGCAGCGAAAAACATTCCTGAGCCATAGCTCGTGTTGGTGGCTGGACTCATCTAGTTCCAATAAGAAAATTGGGCTACTTTTAATTCTTTACAAAAGCTGCTGCTCTATGCCTGAGGACATGTCGTTGATACGGTGACTCAGTGTTTGACAGTGGGATGGTCAGCACATTCCATCCACAAAGCACATGTGGAGTTGCCAGTCAGTAACTTGACTAGCACGTTTTCCTCTCCTGTAAAATTCCACCGGCATCCCCACTAGCGTTGGATGTTTTGGCTCTAGATGGCACTTTAATTTCGAAGGAATAGGGTTGGCCTACACTCCACACACTGAGCTGTCCGGTCTGCCTCGTGACCTTTCACAAAGCCGTACTTTATAAAGTTGGCGCTCCTGGCCCACGATTGGGTCACAAGAATCACTCCTCTAAATGCCAGAGTGCACAAGGTGTCTACAGATTTCAAAAATAAAAGTGTAGCAAAGCCGTGCTATCGCTGTGGGTAACAAGGTCACCAGGCAGAGGAGTGAAGACTTAAAACAAAATTTGTGGCATAAAGGGTCACATTGTATGTGTATGTAAAAACAAAAAGGGACAGTCAACCAAAAATACTAAACATAGGAAAAGTGACTTCGACTAGAAGCCACACTAGATCAGCAGCTCCTGTAACAGAATGAGCTACTGAGCCACTTTGATGAGGTCTTGCAGTAGTACCAAGATAGGGATAAGTGAAGGGGATTAGAAGAGTTCTCAGAGGCTGATGACCCGCCATGAGGTCACCGGTCCACTCCTGTTATTCCCTGCTCTGTAACCAGTCAGTCCTATGAAGACTCCACAAACGTCCTGTCAAATAATGCCATGGTCCCATACAGATTAATGAAATTAGTAACAGTCCACATTTTAGTGAGATATATAAACTAAAAGAAATCTGTTTTACGCAGTTTCAAAAGCACTTATTTAATAAACATTGTAGTTAAAAGAAACCAAATCAAAACATTATTTAAGGTTTCACATATTCAATAATCAGTTGCAGTTGCATTATCTTGACAACAATGGCCGCATTACCCTTTATATGAGATGCTGACGTTAGAGTAATACACTGTAAGAGATGACCTGTTAAGGCTGTGTTGTGTTCTGAACTCAAATGAAACACTCAGGAGACAGGAAAAGGTTAATGCCCTGCTAGGCGTTTTAATGGTCTGAAAGTCCAGTTATTCTTACTGTACATTTATACATCTGAATCCGGAAGAGTGGTCAGCGTCCCGGTTTGTGTAAATTGGTAGCCAAAACAATAATCCAGACAAGTGGCGACGGTTGGCAATAGGCAACTGCAGATCTGTAATGAGGCAAAAAACAAGCAATCAGAATGACTGCAGAAAAAAACACTGAAAAAACGTTCTACAAGGTACGAACAGCAACAATGTAGGTCTTAGCTCTCTTGATACTTGCCAGGTGATTCTATGGGAAGATCTGGCGAGGAGTGATGGGAAAAGGAGGATACTTGAAGGCTCTGGTGAGGACTGGTAACTGGATGCAGGTGTGCAGCGTCCACACCCTGCCAGCTCGTTACCAGGATGGGAAACACATGAGGCCTTGAGTGTCTAAGAGACAGGGTGACAATTGCGCAATGGATAGCGGGCAGGGACTCCAGTGGCAGAATGCGGAGGTGGCGGTTCTGAAACCGTAACATACCCTTGTAGGAAATAAAACACAAATAAATAAATTACTGCATTTTTCTAGACACATGCAATGCTACATAACACAATACAACATCATTAGTTGCTTTTGAAAAAAGAAGAAACTCGAAACTTGTAGTTGTAATTTTTTTACTAAGGAAGGCAGTGCATCATTTGGGGTGAATATGTTTGTTGACATTATTACGCCTATAACGGCCACTTGGGGACATATTTGGTAGAATAGCCAATTATTAGTTAATGGTTCCGGGGTTGAGCTATGAACTGTGAACGGAAACATCCTAGGTTAAAATCTTGTTGTGGATCTGAATTTATCACATGGTCCCTAGTATAAAAACACCAGATAATAATAAAACAATATGAATTAATCAGTGAGGAAATTACTTTCTGAATCTGTAAAGTATTTTGTCATTCAAAATGTTGTTCAATTGAATTCTAAATTGCATATTTGAAATTAATTTCCGGGTTTATCTGGAATAACATCCTCCAGAGAAAAAGAGTTGTATTGCTAACAGACATTATACAGTACACAAATTGACGTCAATTTCATTATTTTCATGAGAAGGGCTGAGTTTCTTATAATCCTAACAAAGATTTTTTAATAAACAAAAAACCCCAGTAATATCTGAAGTAAGAGGCTGTATAGATTCATATATCCCTATTTATCATGGGATAAAGCAAGCCTGCATGTACTAAGGGTTTGTAGTGTGTCATACTGTGCTACGGATTTATTTCTGGTTGCCACTGGAACATGTAGGCTTACGCTTTCCAAGCTTCTAATTAAAGACTTACCAGAGCAGGAGACAGACCAACCAATGATGCCAATGATGACTCCATCAATCCCTCTCTCTGCCAAATCGTCCATGACCCTTAAGACACTCTTCTTTTGTTTTAAATTTGAAGTGTGATATGAGTTTTTATTTGTTGATTAACTGTAAACATTTACACATTCCATATAAATAATTAAGATTAGATTTATTTACAATATACACTCAAAGCATTTGACATATTTGGCTATATTTTCATATTACACAGTGTTCCTTTTTTTTTGCATTCAAGGTAGGCACATCTTTGTCCCAGCTCAAACAGTGCACCAGCCATTAGCAAATAGCTGAAAATAGGCCTAGCACAATGCATTGAGGGTATAAAATAATGCTTCCCTGAACATGACTGGTCCATTATTTTCCTGAACTTTTGGTTGTTCCTCGGTGCAGTGTGTTTCAGTTTGACTGTCTTTTCACTCCAGCAGAGGGAGCAGAGCAGCGCAGAACCCAGCAGGATCGCGATGAGAGAGATCACTGCCATGGCGTCTGAGGTGAGTTCTCACTGGAAGCCATGTTTCCTTCAGTGTTTGTGTGTGCGTGTGTGTCTCAATTTAGCTGCATGGGATCTAATACATTATATTGCTGGGGCTTATTACCTGCATCCATTTACATCTGGGATCTTGTGATCTTGTGTTTACATCAAACGCTCCTGAGTTTTAGTTAGCCAAGGTTTAGGTTTACTGTTGGAAATCTTACATGCAAAAGTTTAGTTAGTTACAAAAGACAACTAAAGAAAATGTAACGTTTGTAATGTTTTCAGAGTGCAGTTTATAAAGCAACAAGGCAGTAGTGACGTCCTCATTGAGGGGTTTAGAATTTGTAACTTTCAATGGTATCTTTAATATCTTAGAAAAATAGTCATAATACCTTTTCATTTTAGTAAAAGAAAACATGATTGAAATAAAAAAGAGCCAGTGCAGACAGTTTAATTTTCATCTAGTTTGACTGGAGTGAAACCTGAGAAATTACTTATGAGACAATGTGTTTGGGTCAGGTACATACCAGCTTTGAACTCAACGAGTATAGCTGGCCTTTGAGTATGTCCTTCAATTAGCACTGTTGATCACATAAACCGACAAGTCTAAAATTATCCCACCCGGTCTCTATACGTGAGTGACAGCCCTAATAAAGCAGGTTAAAGCATTCCTCCTCGCTAATGCAATAAGTGGAAGCCGCCTCCCCTTTAAAGATTGTCATTGCTACTCTTGCAAAGAGCACCTGAGTCGCTGAGGGTGTTCAGTAAAAACAACGTGACATTGTGAGTGTAGGGCTCAAGCTTCGTCCACAGATGAAAGCAGTAATCAAGGTAAAATTCTTCAACACACCGCGTCACCAGGATGGCTCCAGCAAACAGGTACCGGGACCGTTTAGACGGGAAATGTGATATGGTCCAGAGTCTTATAGACTGTAGAGAGAAACAGGTTAGACATCATAGATGTTGAGGTAGCTCACTGTGAGACCGGGCAGGTCACTGATAAAGATTCACAACATAAAGGTGCTAAAATATATATATAGTGTACTGTACATGCGGGTCGGATTCCTGTAAATGTGTTTTCATGGTAACATTACATTACAGGTAATTTAGCAGACGCTTTTATCCAAAGCATTACATACATTATTAACCCATGGCTTTTCACATTTTGCCCGTGGAGCAATTAGGGGTTAGGTGTCTTGCTCAGGGACACTTCGACTTGAGACAATCGGGACTCGAACCACCAACCTTGCAGTTCCCAGCACACCCACTCTACCCCCTGCGCCACGACGACCCATACATAGTTTGAGGTATATTTTATCTCATAAGGAACAATGCATAAATCTGTTTTGCATTCAACTACACATATTTGTTTGTACTTTTACATAATACTGCTGTAACTCTTTAAAATGATTTTTCTGTGCGCATTAGTCAAGATTGAGTTGTTTGTTTGAGATAATAACTGCGCTGCAGTTAATTGTTTAAAATCTGCATTTTTAGCCTATTTTCATGATTTTTTAGAGAGACCGAACTCCTCCCAGGGATTAAACCTGATTCTTTTCAAATTCGCGTAGTGTAATCTTGAGACCTTAAGGCTGGCACATGCTTCTGCGTCTTTCCGCGCAGTTGTGTCGACGCACTCGTTTAAATTCATTCTCAGACCTTAACAATGTTTAAGATGGGGCTCTTGCGTCTGCGTGTCCTTGGGTCTCTCTGAAAACGCAGAAGCATAAACTAGGCTTTAGGCTCTAAAAACTGCATTTTGTCAGAAGAAATTCAAAACTATGTGTGTAGAGAGCATTTTGAAAAAACACCATTCGCCGTTGTTTTAACTTGACCATACTTTATCTAATCTGCTCCATATTTCTTATATAGCATGAACTTCTCACCTTGTAGACATCCATATGATCATTTTTAACCTTAGTCATAACGTCACCTGGGGGAAACAGGAGATTTAATGTTTTTTTATTTTACACCCTGCTTCTCACAGGTTATGCTCCTCAAAGGTTAATCTGATCCCTCTCAAAAATTCTTAGCAGGGAGTTAAGACCTTGATAATGATTCACTGTGAATATTGTAAGAATACGATAATCGGTGGCGAGAGGGAGCATCGGCAAAATTGATCCTTCACCAAGAACAACTAATTCGTTCTAATTCTAATAACTACTCCACATCATTGGATTCTTTCCAATTTACACATGTTTGATGAGACTCTGGGCCTGAAGAGATGTAAAGTTCATAGCGTTATAGCGCCACCTACTGGTGACAGGAGGTCAAATCTTCTAGTATCCAGTAAAAAACGAAGGTGGCATTTCGAGAGGCTTTAATTTTGGAATGGTACATTAGAATGTCATGGCTATCCTTGAGTGACACCTGGAGGTGGTATACTATCAACCTGAAGTGGAATTATCATGTAAATATCGATACTTCACTTTTAAATCTAATCTGAGTTTGACCAGAAGTTAACTGGTGAAAGATTTTGAAGGAAGTTGGCTCATGTATGGTATTTTGAGAGGCTTTGTAGTTTTGTAATAGTACATCAGAATGTCGATTGTCACTGAGTGACACCTGGAGGTGGTATACTATCAACCTGAAGTGCAATTGATACCATTCTCCTCACAAATTAATCATTAACTTCATTAATTAAGATGAAGTTTGCAAAGCGGCATCCCTGGTGTCGCTCCTTATGGTTAACGACAACCTGACTCATGGTCCGACAGCCGCAGGACTTTTTGGTTGCGTTTGTAGCCGTCCGGCCAGTGCCCCGGCATGCAGAGTAGCGAGGACCCGGCTCTGGGGGTGTTTGGTAAAGAGATCCGGGTTGGAATCGCGGGAGTCGTGTTCGCGGTCCCTTTTATCCTTGCCGCCGCAGAGATTGACGGTTCCCTGCCACCCAGAGATGAGTCACAGCTCCCGATAACGAGTGCGGACTGAAGGGAGACTTAAGGTGAAGTAGCTCAACGTGCTATTTAGCAGCAAGCTACTGAGAAGTTTAACTTTGCCCGGACGGAATAGTTTTTTCGTCGTGCTACCAGCTAGAACCAAGACACTTTTTTTTGGCTAGCCTATTCAGCTGGCTAGGCTGGGGGATCAAGCGGCGTTCCTTTATCAGGCCAGACAGGATCAGAGAGAGGCCCTATCAATGGCGAGGACCGTTATAGAGCAACAGGCCAAGACTCCTGCATCATTGGATATTCCTAGAGAGAAAATGATCCGATTTCACTGGTTACCCATCTCAAGGTGAACCATGCGTTGAGTGTATAGCGTCCATTAAATCTTGTTTAAAGATTGCCAGAGTCCCAGAAGAGGATAAAATCGAGTTGCTCCGACAGCATCTCAAGGGTGAAGCCAAGCTGACGGTTAGGTTTCTGCTAAGAGAAGAAAATACTGATGTTACTCAGGTCTTTGACGTTTTGGAGAAAACCTATGGCGACAAAGTCCCTGTTGGGACTCGCCTTAGAGAGTTTTATGATAGGAAGCAAGGGCCAGGGGCCTCATTTATAAACGTTGCGTACGCACAAAAGAAGGCGTAAGCCGCTCTCTAAGCAATAATTGGTATTTATAAAAAGCAAACTTGACGAAAAATGTGCGGTACTTCACGCATGCTCGGACCCATGCGTACGCACAAAAACGGATGAAATAAGGACCGTCGGCAAATGCAAGAAACACGCAATGTGTGTGAAAGTGTGTAAAACTAGACTGTTGTGTAAAAAAATGCCAATACTGCCTCTCATAAATAACACAAACACCCGTTTGATCGATCTGCAGCGTAAAACAAACAGAAATACAAATTAACACATTTTCAAAAAGAAAAGGGAAATATGTTCTGCAATAATATTGGCATGTTATGCAATTCATCCTCAAAACACAGCTGTTGCTTGTCAGATGCAATCAAATGGACAGTAATAAAATGCCACGATGCCATCACAATGCGTAATGACGCGAAATGGCTGATCTTGCGCTCTTAGAAGATGTGGCAAATGGAAGGATTCACGCTGTAGTGCAGTGCACCATCGGCCTGTTTAAGGGCTGATGGCGCTGCCTCCACTGCACTGGAAGGAGGTTATTGTTTACTCCTGAAAAGGTGTGCAAAATCGTGCTGGCATGTGCTGTGCTACATAATGTGGCACAGCTTCCAAACGTGCCTCTACCCCCCTGACGCCGATGTTGGCCCAGACCCTGTCCCCGATCCCCAATCATTGCCGCCAGTCTCTCATCAAGAGGGGACAGCTCCGGTGTCCCCTTTCCTCCACCCGTGGCAGACACACTTGGGTGCGATGGCGCGCTAAACGCTTTTTTGCATCCACTTTGATGTCAGACCATTTTTTCTTTATTTCGGCCACGGTTTGAGTTTGTGAGGCTGCAGCGTTGCTCTGCAACCTTTCGCCACTCAGGTGCCTTTTTGGCATTAGTAATGCCCATACTGTGCCCTCCAAAGAGCATTTGACTTCTCCTTTCCACCTCGACAATGATAATTTCGACTTCACACTGAGTGAAGTTACGTTTCTTCGTTTTCATCTCAGTGTTTGCCATGATTTCGCAATCGATGAATATTAATTTGTGGGCGTTCCACAGACTATATAAGGGCAACTATGGGCGTGACATGAAGCCGCAAAAGCTGCGCTGCATTTAGAAGTGATTGTGATTTTTTTAAGGGAGAACTGCGTAGGACGTGCGTGCGCACGGTTTTATAAGTCTGAATATTTCTGTGCGTACGCACGTCCTATGTTTCATCCGTACGTCACTTCTGGCGCAAATCCTACGCAAGGTTTTATAAATGAGGCCCCAGGTGAGAAGATACGTGCCTATGCTTATGACCTTCAAGAAAAACTGTGTAAGCTGAAACCGCGAGACAGATCTGGACCAAATGCTGAAAGAACAGTTCGTACTTGGGTTAAGAGATGACTTCTGACGGCGTGAGACAAAGAGACAAGAGAAGGCGCAACCAGCTCTGATCTTCCATGATCTGATGCATTCAGCCATCACGTAGTCTGAGGAGGAAGAAGCCCCGGCAGCTGCGGCCAGGCGCCCAGTGCGAGGAGCAGTTCATGCAACACCTGCTGAAGAAAAATCTTCTCAATTGACCATGAAATCACTTCACGAAGCTATTCAACATCTTGCTGCAGGCCAGGAGGAGCTTTTTAAAGCGGTTCACCGCAGGGAGCAGGCTGCAATGCCTTCGAGACCACCTCTAAGAGACAGCGAAGGACGACTCATTTGCTATACCTGCAATCAACCTGATCACACGAGCCGCATGTTTAGACAGGGGAATCAAGCAGAACAGATTGAGGATGACAGTTGTTGATATCACAGGGGGGAGCCAAGTCGAGAGCAATACACAGAGCTCTAGTGGTTCGGCTTTAGCTGTCATTAGAGCAGTCACTCAGGCAAAAGAGAGAGACTCTGCAACTCCCAGCAGTGCATTCGGGGAGTGCTTCACAATTGATGTTTTAATAGGTGGTGTAAAGACCAGCTGCCTTTTGGACACCGGTTGCGAGGTCACTACCATTCCCGAGAGCTATTTCAAGGGAGCATTTTCAGGGGAATGAATGTTGTCTGTCGCCAGCTAAATGGGGTCGCCTGACGGCTGCCAATGACATTGAAATCCCGGTTGTTGGGTGTTTGGAGGCAGATGAGTGTATGGGCAAGCTGTTGAAGGGTCGGTGTGTTTTTTTGCTGAAGGACAGTTGCAGTGGCCCTAATGGAAGGAAAGTAGTACCTGGTATTTTAGGGATGAACGTGATCAGCGAGCTCAAGGGCTCTCTGACCGATTTCGAGGTTATTAAGAAGCTGGACCGAGGGACACCACCGCCAGGGCAGGCTAGCCTACACCGTGTGCTGGCCACCATTGAAGAAGAGGAACGGTGTGTGGGACCAAATGGGCGAATAGGGTTCGTGAGAGTGGCAGGGAAGCAGGCTGTTATCATTCCCCCCTTCAGTGAAAAAGTGATCGAATGTCGCTGTAGGATACCCCCTAGGGTAACATGTAAGGTGCTGGTTGAGGCATCAGCCAGTGCAAGTCTCCCTCGCGGTCTACTGGTGGCAAATGTTCTGGCCCAAGCAACTGAGGGGAAGGTTCCGGTCTGGTAAACCAGAGGAAATCGTACCAAGGGAAGTCGTTTCTGTGGAGGAGGTGGATAGAGGAGTGTATGTGAGGAAGGTCAGCCGGGATGTGTTCTCCGAACATAACAGTGATTTTGGATAAACCACTACAGTAACTCACCGTATTCGGACTGTGGATGCAAGGCCAATTAAGCAAAGGCATCGACGTATAGCCCCACATATATTCCAAGAATTTAAGAAACACGTGCATGACTTGGTTGCGCAAGGGGTACTTAAAGAAAGCTGCAGCCCGTGGGCCTCCTCCGCTGTAATTGTCATTAAGCGAGACCAGTCTGTATGGTTCTGTTGCGATTACCGTAAGTTAAACAATGTCACCTTGAAGGGCGCCTAGCCTCTCCCCAGGGTCGAGGAGTTGTTGGACGCCCTGGGAAAGGCTAAGTTCTTCTCCTCTTTGGATTTGACAGAAGGCTATTTTCAGGTGGCAGTTCATGCAGACGATTAGGAGAAAACGGCCGTTACCACACCATTTGGCGTGTACCAGAATGCCATTTGGTCTGTGCAACGCCCCGGCCACATTTCAGAGACTAATGGAGGTCGTCCTAGGCGATCTGCCATTCGGCGTTTTACTTATATATTTGGACGATGTCCTAGTCTTCCCCAGTGATTTCGACAGCCACTGTGAAAAACTGGACCTGGTGTTCAGTCGTCTTCAGTCGGATCATGGGCTGAAGCTTAAGCCAAGCAAGTGTTTCTTGTTTAGGTCGGAGGTCAGATTCTCGGGTCACATTGTTTCTGCAGAGGGTGTTCAAGTGGACAGGGAAAAGGTCCAAGCACTCCAGGATTGTCCGGTGCCCAGGAGTACCAAAGATGTGCTGCAAGTGGTTGGGTTTATGTCTTACTACAGGCGTTTTGTCCCGAACTTTGCCCAGTTAGCAAAGCCGTTACATTCCCTGATGGGAAAGAGTAGGAGAGAGGGTGGCGGACCGTTGATTCCTTTTGTTTGGAGTAGAGAGTGGCTTTAATAGGCTAAGGGAACACCTTATGTCATCTCCAGTACTATCCTGATTTTTCACTTCCGTTCATCCTCACCACTGAAGGGAGCCTTCTTGGACTGGGGGAAGTGCTCAGACAGCGGCATGAGGGGGTAGAGCGTGTTGCGTTTGCTAGTCGGCCTCCGGGGTTCCGAGCGAAATGACAAAAACTATAGTGCATTCAAACTTGAGTTGTTAGCCCTTAAATGGGGTGTAACAAAAATTCTGGGACTTCGTAATGTACTCTAGATTTGTTGTAGTGACTGACCATAACCCTCTGCGCTATCTTGAGACTGCTAAACTCTGGGCCGTGGAGCAGAGGTGGGTTGCCCAGTTGGCAGAGTATGATTTTGAGGTGCACTATAAGCCGGGGAGAGAGAACAAAAATGCAGACGTGCTGTCCCGGCTCCCTCGAACACAACAACCCGAGGTCAGAGACCTCACACGAAGTGCGTGCCTGTCTATGGCCTGGACAGGACGCAAATGCGAGAAAGCCTGGTGTGCAGATGGCATCCCAAGCTGCCGTCACAGCATCGGTTTCTGGGCATAGCTGGGAGGAGCTTCAGCAACTTCAGGCGGAGGACCCTGTTGTGGGTCCTATAGTAAGGGCAGCAAAATGTAACACTCGGCCCAACAAGAGCCAGTTACGTGAAATGGCCCCGGAACTTAAGACAGCTGGTGTTCAGTATGGAGCATGAGCACGGGGGTCATTTCAGCCAGTCACTAATGTGACAACACCTGTTGGACATGGACTACACCCGACTGGAGATGTTTGTGGGAGGCTATGAGAATGTTTTAGTGCTAACTAACATGTTCACGCGTTTCACCATTGCTGTACCCACTAAAGACCAGGCTGCCAAAACTACATCCAGGGCCATTGTCAGGCACTGGTTTGTGTACTATGGCTGCCCATCTAGGCTTCACTCAGACCAGGGGCGCAGCTTCGAGGCTAGTGTCATCAAAAAACTCTGTCGTATCTACGGCACCTTTAAGAGTCGTACGAGCCCATATCACACCCAAGGAAACGCCCAATGCGAGCGATTCAATAGAACGATGCACGATATGCTAAGAACTTTGTCGCCAGAGACAAAACGCAATTGGAAGGAAGTCCCGCACTGCACTTGTCAGACCAGGTGATCGGGTACTGCTGAGGAAACATCGGACAAAGGGAAGGTAGCTAAGGTACCTAGTGGTCCAGCAGAACCACCCTGACTTACCAGTGTCCACCGTCAGGCCAGAAACTGGGGGGACATCAAAAGTAGTGCACCGAAATCAGGTGAAACATTGCATTTTTCAGACACCAGTTACAGAAGCAGTTACCCCCATGCGCAAGAGAGCTACATCCGGTTCAGACACTGATCCTGTAGGGTTAGTTTATATTCCTTAAGTCTAAAATGATCCTTTACTTTTGTTGTCTTTGTTTTGGTTTTTGCCATGTAAAGAAAAAAGGTTGAAATTATGTGTGCTGCAGGAGTGTTTATAGTTATTCAGTGCAATACCTTGCATTTGTTCTGTTAATGCCTGAGTTCTTATTTTCTTACTATGCCCCTGGGGGTAAGTGGGGGAGTCTCTGGTGCGGCAGGGTTCGAAGGGGGGGAATGTAGCAGGTACGAGATATACGTCTATTGTTTATCTCTCTGCCTTTAATACTACTTTCCGCTGAAGTCTTGACCGCAGCGAATCAGCAGGTGGAAAAACAGGAAGGGAAGAGAGTGGGAGGAACAGGAGAGAACGGATGGCAGCTGCTTGACCCAGCAGAAACGGAGCAAAAACCATGACGTTTAAAACCCGACTTCACTTAGCGTTAACGACACAAGGTGATTGCCGTTTGCCTTTGGAGTGTGTAGCCGTTCGAGATGCTCAAGCGAGCTACCAGCTCGAACCAGGACAGTTTTATTTGGCTAGTATATTTTATTTGATACTTTGCGGACTCAGAGAACGGGATTTGAGCCGTAAGGCTGTTGGACATTTCCACTTGGAACAAGGTACTGTTCTTGTTTAGAATGAACCATTTTTCTGATTAAAGCAACTACTGAGTGTGGGGACACTAGTCAGTGACATTCATTGTGTACTGTCTTTGATCACTGCTGTTAGTTTTCCTGTGTGATTCTACATTATTCATTATACAACCAGAACTGTGAGGAGTGATTTAGGGTAACCAACACATTCTTATACACGTTGTATTTGTTCATTTATTTTTCTAGTGCAATTCCACAGAGCACCTCCAAACATACCCTAATATTTTAATATTTAAACACTGAAGGGCACTCCAGTTAATCGCTCAATACCGGAGGAGAGTAGTGGGACAACTACAATAGGTGGAGAGTTACGTAGTTAGAATTGAAGGGGACCATTCGAATGGTCAAAGAAAGGTATAAACTAATGTGTTGTACCATCACATTACATTTATATGTCATTTAACTGAAGCTTTTATCCTATGTGACTTACAATAAATGCATTCAACCATCGGGATACAAAATCAGAAGAGCAACAAACAAGAAAGTGCAATTTCCTCAAATAAGCCAATTTACAATGTGCTATAGAGAAGTGGCATTATAAGTACAATTTAAGTGCTACAATTTGTAAGTCTTTTACCTCACCTCATAGTCCTAATCTTAGTGTCTTTCCGGAAAGAGCTTGGTTTATTTGAGCGTTGTTTCTCCAATAAATCTCCAGTGAATTCTATTGGTGTGTGTTACTGAAAGTCCCTGGTCTTTAAAGGATGTGTGGGCCCTCATCACGAGTCAGATAGATGAAGTCAACGAATTTGATAATAATTAAAAAATAGTTAAAACTACAAATAAATGAATCCACAACAACCTTGACTTTATCTGTCTTACTCCAGAGAAGACTGTATGCAAGCTCTGATTCTGGACAAATCCATACCAATATTTTGTCAAGGGGTGCGTGGGAAGGCAGGACTCAAACGCAGAGTTCAAAAACAAAAGGACTTTAATAGTCAAAACGGGCAAAAACACACAGGAACTAAGGGCAAAAAGGCAGACAGGAACGAGAGGCAGGCGGGACGATTGACAGGGACATGCGTGACAAAAGACAACAAGTGACAACAGACACACATGGCCTAAAAACACTAGGGAGGTGCAGGTGATTGGACACCGGTGGAAACAATCATGACATGACAGACAATCACAGAGGAGGACAGGACAAGGCAGGAAGTGACATGACCCAGGGAGAACAGAGGCAAGAAACTACAAAATAAAACCAGACATTAACCCAAACCGTGACAGAACTCCCCCCTCAAGGGCCAAACTCCAAATGGCCCTAACCTGACCAGGAACAGACAAGGGGCGGGAGGGAAACCAGACGATGGTAGGCCGCCTGGGGAACTCTGGCGGGCGGCCCGGCGGGCAGTAAAACGGCCCGGGAAGCCTTTGGGGGTCGGCCCGGCGGACTGGCAAACGGCCGGGGAGCCTCCGGGGGTCGGCCCGGCGGACAGGCAAACGGCCGGCTCCGGAGTGCCGACTGCAGGGCACTGAACGTCTGGGATGGCCGCCTGGGAAACACGGGAAACCTCCAGGGTCGGCGGCGGCTCGGGGACACGGAACACCTCCGGAGTAGTCGTCGGCGGCTCGGGGACACGGAACACCTCCGGAGTAGGCGGCGGCGGCGGCTCGGAGACACGGAACACCTCCGCAGTCGGCGGCGGCTCGTGGACACGGAACACCTCCGGAGTGGTCGGCGGCGGCGGCTGAGGGACACGGAACACCTACGGAGTCTCCGGCTCAGCCCCCCCCTCAAGGGCCGGATCCCAGACGGCCCCCAAGCCACCAAAGGGAGGGTGGGAGAGGACCACGGGATGGGAGGGAGGGAGCCTGAGTCCGGGAGCAAGTCTCGGGGCCGGTACAGGCCGAGTCGGGGCCATGAGTCTCGGGGCCGGTACGGGCCGAGTCGGGGCCATGAGTCGTGGGGCCGGCACCGGGGTCAGGGACTTGGAATGTGGGGCCGGTACTGGTCGGGTCGGGGGCATGGAACGTGGGGCCGGTACTGGTCGGGTCGGGGGCATGGATCGTGGGGCAGAACAGAACATACAGCACTGTGCTGTGGAATTCCTCGATGTGTCAAACAGAAGGGGAATGATTGGCAAACGGACCACTTTACACACTGCCAGGAATACAGTGTGACCAAAATGAGTGACTGTCACGCTGAATGCTTGACATGTGAGAGCCCTGACAGTGTGCCAATATTGTGTCAAAATATGCTAAATCGACGTAACCTTGCACGGGACCACTACATTGTCCCGTTATGAAGGGAGGAACGAAACCAGCCTCCAGCAGCTCTGCTGCTGTTTACTGCAGCTAACTAAGAAGCCTCTAATGCATTTATTTACAAATTACAAATTGTGAGTGTGTGCGTCTGTGAGTGTAGTATAGAGCAGTGTTTTTCAACTTTTTTGCGTCAAGGCACACCCACAACCGGAAATTATATGAAAATCAATCCCAAACATTGTTTCAGCATGAGCATAATATACTCTAAGAAATCAGGGAAATGCGTGTTCTATTTGTTGTGTTTTATTAAACTTAACATCATCCTAATGCCAAGATGGCACAGGCTTAATGCCCAGGTATCTCTTAAGCCTAGTTTATGCTTCTGCGTTTTCAGAGCGACGCAGACGCAAGACCCCCTTGCGTCGCTTTTCACACCTCCTTGCATCCTTGCGTGTGTCGAGCCATTTTTCTAGGCTTGCGTCGACGCAAGCCTCCCGCAGCGCACCAGCCTGCGATTGGTCTGCTAACTACATCCTTTACGGAGTCTCACATTTCCGCTTTCATAGCCAGATACCGCCATTATTGAAACGAAGAATGTTTACGAGAGAACGGATGGGATTTAAGAACTTTTGTCGGAAGAAATGTGTAAATATGACCGCTTATACAAGCCGTCATTGGCGGGTTGTAGAAGCGGGTTGGATTCACGGAGGCTGATCGCCGCAAACGCCGGTTTGCTAGTCGAGAGGTGCACAAAGTTGTGGAGGAAAATACGGGACAAATGTGTCCGCAATGAAAAGTGGCGATGCACGGGGCAATGAAGTATATGATAAATAAACAAACAAATAAATAGACGTGACTCTCTAGGTCGTCTTCAACAAAAACACGTTACTCCGCCTGTTGTTCTGGAGGTGAATTGCTCTGCAACACATGCAGAACCATGAATTGAAACGAGTGCGTCGACGCAACGACGCAGACGCAAACGGCAGCCTTAAATCTCACTTTTTAAAATTGTCGCCTCAGCAAATCTGCCTATTAATTACGCTGCGTACCGCCACCCACAGGCAGAGGGGAGTATTGAACCTTCATACCACCAACAGCGCGATGACACGCACACACACAAACACACAAGTTGGCTCTTTTTTTTTCACCAATAAAGTGACAGTATGTAAAAAATGATTTTTTTTCACGGCACACCTGACAGCCTCTCGCGGCACACTGGTTGAAAAACACTGGTATAGAGAGCAATTTCTGATGTTAAAACAAATCCTAATCCGATTCATCGATTAATCAAAGAAAAATCGACCGATTAATCAATTATCAAATAATCATTAGTTGCAGCCCTAATGATATGATATGAATGAATGATAATAGTTGTCCCAAACAAGTACAGTTTTGATAATGTAGACACTGACTTTGCATAAAAATTGAGTTTTGCATAGAAATGATGTTTATGGGTGGACACAGACACAAAGGCATTACCTGCAACCAGTATTTTAGCCCTTTTTAAAATTTCTGCATGCAGCTAAAATTATTCACTCGAGGTTTTCTAGCAAATGATCACACACGTACAGTAAAATGTATGGACCATAGTCAGTCGAATGCAGTGCTACCGCCACTCTAGATGAAATTTAAGCCAGATTATTATTATTAAATTCCAGCAGTCTGCCACAGCAGCTAGCCAGCAAGATAGAGAGCATGGGAATCAAATTAATTTCGCTGAGCTGACGTTCTCGTCCTTCACATGCTTCCCGTGCTCTCTCATCCTAGTGGTTCCGCCCGTAGAGGAGAGAGAGAGGCTGAGAGAGAGCGAGAGAGACCGAACTGATCAGAAGAGACTGAGGCGGAATGAGAGGGAGAGAAGCTAAGGAATGATTTTGGGTTGTTGGAGGAGGCCAGTCAAGCAGTTATGCGTTTTTAGTGTGTGTTTGTGTATGCATGTTTGGGCTGATGACGCACACTTTGAGATGGCGTTAGGAATCTCGATCACCGTTAGTGCTGTGGAGAAGGCATCCCAATCCTCTCAAAGGGCCAACATGGTGTAGCATTGGTCCGCCGTGGCTCCTCTTCCTCGTCAGTGTGTGTGAGTGTTTTTGTGTGTGTGCGCGAACGTTTTTGTGTCTTCTTTTCTTCATTTCCACCCCCTCTTATTTTTATTCTTCAGCAACACCTACCTTTTTTTAATTATCTTTACTCCTTGCTTCCTCAAACTGGTGGGGTTTTTTGCCTTCATCTTCCTATCTTTTTTCCCTTTAGTGGTGATAAAGTTGGGCATACGTTGAGAGCTTCTTTTTTGTCCAGCCAGCATGGATTGTCTTTGCATTGTCACCACTAAGGTAAGAAACCCAGCTGGATTGAATAATTCACAGGACCAGAGAAGAGAGGAAATGGAGACACTGACTGTGATTGTGGGAGAATAAGGGATCCAGTGGAACAGGAGCAGACAAAACTTTTCTCCCAATGTTTGCACTTGTAATCACGTTTTTGTCAGTGCTTGTCTTCGTTCCCTTGTCACTTTGAGCCTTGATGTGAAGAGTTGAATGGATGATTCATTAATGTTGGTATAGGATGCTTCCAAGTTGTATGTAGTGTGAGTTTGACATTGAGTGATTTTATGTGTGTGAGAGAATGAGCCATTACCCCCTAACTACAGTATGCATGTCATAATCCGGCAGCCTGTCAGCCAGCCAGCTTGCTGCTGCAACTCACGAGCACTTGGTATTCTCCCAACAATGTTTTGCATTATTAGAATAGACAAATAATTATGGAAGCTGCAGAACTGAATTATATAATATCACGAAATATAAACTTTTTGGACTACACTGAGCCAAAAATTAACAACTTATTAAAATAATTATAAATGGAATTATTATAGAAATATTAAATTGTCTTATCAACTAAAAATGTTGATACACCCCCGCAGTACCTCCGCAGATCCCCTGGGGGGAAGACCTAGGCTTTAGTTAATGAAGAAATAAGCGAGATATTGCAGTCAGCCTCAGCGCAAAGCATATTAACTCACTAAAACACTTAAGAAAGTTCATAAGTATAGTAAGCTCTAAACATCGGCAAGTTATTTTTAGCATGTTAGCCTACTGACAGTAGCATCCTCTCTCTAATTTATGCTTATGAACTGTGAGAAAAGCAGTAACAGTATAGTATGATACATTCGCCTGTGGGAAGAGTTGAAGTGTTGTAAAATGAAATGGAGGTGATTTCTAGTTTGGATGGTGATTTCCTTTTAAACTTACTCAGAATAACTGCATTGAAGCCATCTCCCTCTCTTATTTAACCATTACATGGCAGGGGTCGTGTGTGTGCACGTGCGTGTGCATGTGTTATTTGACAATGGCCAATTTGACAGTGTGATGACTGAGTTGACATAACAACAAGATAACTATTCTGTAACTGTATTCAGCTCTCCATAATGAATGTGCGCTGCATGATCATATGTAAATGATCAAATGTAATGCTGAAGATGCACGTTAAGTAGTGTGATACCACGCCATTATTGATTTTTTTAATCTTGGTTCAAGATAAAGATTTTGATCAAGATTAAAATAAGTTCAACAAATGCTCTTTAAAGATGGTTGTGTGGTGGCCTCCCTGGTGGCCTCCTCTCTCCGTGGGGGTGCACGGCCAGCTGATTAGGGGCGCGGTCGGGTAGTATCAGACGTGGGTGTCGTTACCGTAAACCAATCGCATTGGTGCAGGCAAACGTTAAAAACTGTTCTCCTCTCTTTTGCTGTCAGTTGTCATTTCAGCACGCTCCAAAGGTGAAGCGTAGCGTAGCGTTCAGTTAGCGGGTCCTACACCACAGTGTTCCGAGGGTCCGATTGGACGTCGATCGATTGTGGAGGAACTAGCTCAACAAACCGAGGCGCCGCCAAGCAGCAGCCAAGCAGCAGGCGACCAGCCGGCGTGGTAGCACGCGTGTACAAGGCAGCAAGTGGTGTAAGCAACAAGCTTCCCTCTGTCCAGGTGTGAGTGGGTGAGGCTCACAGCTGGCAGAGAGCGAGTCGATCCCGCACCAGCACGGGGAAGGACGAGAGAAGCGCAAGCAGCCCATTATGTTACATGTATCATCATTCAGCGGAAGCTTGTATCCTAAGGGACAATACGTGCATTCATCAGAGGGTACAGAACCACAACCACAATAAGCAAGGACAAATGAATGTTTGATTAAGAGCCTGTAAGCAAACACTCGGCATGTGGTTAAGAGGTTACCGTTCGCGCTGTGAGGGAGCGACAAGCACACTACGTCTAACCGGGAGAGCGCTGCACCCGGACGTGTTCTCCCCCAGATACTCCGGGCCATCGAGAACGGACATCGGCGTCATCTCCACGCTGGGAAACGCGCAGATATTCCGTCCACAGCAAGCAGCAGCGTAGGCCTCAACACTCAGCATGGCAAGCGTCACTCCACAGCCACGCAGATTGAAGCGGCTCTGCATTTCACAGGCATTCGCAGTCCCCAATCGCGGGCATGCAGATACTAAACGGCTCAGGTGAAGCTCCGCGACACAAGCTACCAGCTACCGGCCTCCATGTGAGGCTAGCGCGGCGTCGGAATGCGACGTAGCAGCTCCACGGTTGAGAACGCAGCTCTGGCGTCTACGAGACGTTCGTTGCGCGGTGTAATGTAATGTATAATGTTGTTTACTCTGAGAGGTGGCATGAGTCAACGGTAGACTCCTTCAGGAGTGAGTAGCGATTTCAGCGCGAACTACGGGAGTAATAGTTTTACCAGAGAGGAGTAAGGAAGCGCGAAGCAGAGAAGCGCTACAGAGGTGGACGTTGACCTACGTATTAATGATACTTCGGGTAGTTTGAACTTCTAATTTTCCGGGCTAGAAGGATCCACTGCGGGTGCTTGGGTGAGGATAAAGTGCTGCTCGGTTGCCTTATTGCTTTTATAATACGGTGCCAGCGAATTTATACATAGTAAATAAATAGCGGCAGCACGATCATATTTCGGTAGCCTTTAGGAATGGTCCCGGTACTTGCAGGTAACCAAGGCACTGGACATCGAGGCTCGCCTGCGACATCTGGTTTTCTACGAGCCCGTTCGAGCACGGGAACCAGCATCGCAGCCACGGGGCTTCACGCGACAACCTCTGTATGACAAGTCAACCCTCCACATCCACGCAGAGCGAAGGAGCGCGGCATCGGCAGTGCCGGGTCTTCCACGGGGTAGGCCTTCCACACAAGCAGCTAACACTTCGACACGATGCGAAACGGAGCTGTTCACGACTTCTTCCAAAGGCTAAGCTGCTGAGGAAGGTGTGCAGCTGCTAGCTGGACATGCCGTCTTATTTGTCCCAACCTCCTCAACTAAAGCTGGGGACAGGAGCCGTACTGACAGAGCGTTGGATGGCAGTGGGTTCAATGGGATAGTGTAATGGCTCCAACAGCAGCTTTCGGGTGCAGCAATGTTGAGACAGATGCAGGCCATCTGTGTGTTTTGGCGGGTTCCATCAAGCCACGGCAGGCCAGACCATGGCTCCCCTTTTTCAGTTGATTCCATTTGGTGTGACAATCAAACTGGGTCATTAATATGCGTGGTAACTAATATGCGTCAACTACGGGTAAAAGGCTTTGCCTTACTGGCTGTACCACTTAAGGAAGTTAGCCCCAACAGTACTCAGGGAATAATTTTAGGGGCAGCTACTGCAACCACAAACCAAGGTATCTCCTATTCATCCCTGCCACCAATGGGAAGTTGGGCTGCTGCAACCCCCACATTCACCAACTTGAAGGATGATGAGTTCGATTCAGGAAAGCCTTAAAAGGTCGGTAAGTCATGCATTTATTGATGTCATAATTCACATAGCCTCTTGTACATCGGCATTTCTTTTGCCCGGTGGCCGTGGTACCTAGTATCTTTCATGCAATGTTTGTTTCAGCCCTAAGTAGTCTGCACCGTTTATTCAAGGGGATCTTCGCTTGTGGCCCTAAACGTCCTTGCATGGCAGTGATACTCATAATCTGGCCTCACCTGACCCGTTTGCAGTTCTGAAGAAGGAGGTCCGTCAGTTGACCTGCCAACCTGGGATCAAGTTAGGTTTGAGGTTTGTGGTCTTATGTGACCAGTCCAGCTGACTTCATGGAGATGTTGCAGGCTAACCAGACCAGTCAAGCTAACACCGCGTTTTCTAGCCTAACGCGACCTTTTAGCGGACTCCAGTCACGCCTCATGGATAGGGGGAAGCAAGAGTCGTCATGTTTCTTAAAACTGGGGTCATGAACAGAGTGGTGATCTACTTGGCTACGGCAGCCGCTATCTGCTTTGCTGCTGTTCTGCATGTTACTGCCCTATCTTCGCAGGTTGAGTTTGATGTTACCTTCCTGAGTTCTCTGAACACTCACCCTAGCTTCACATCACCGTGGCAGGTTGTTAACTGTCTCTGCAATTCTGGTCTCCAGACGTCCTACGGCAGGCCATGCTGCTCCAGACGTGGCGCGTACTCCAAGCTCTAATAGAGGCGGTCCTACACACTCCCAATATGGAGGCCCTCGCTGGTGGGTGGCTCATACTGATTGCCGTCGTGCTGGTTTTGAAATCTATACCACAACATCTCAGGATCCACCTCCCCATTATTCTCAACCTAGAATAACTTCTAGAGCTGCAGTAGCTAACCAAGGCATTCCCGTGACAAGCCGGCAGCTGATAGGGTGGTGGTCGCCGTCTGCTGTGACGTTCCACTTTCGCCCTGACCATAGCAAGCAAGCAAGCAGAGCAAAGCACTCGCAAGCAAAGATCTGTGAAGCCATAAGAGCTGGTAAGCATGCATATAACTGGTGCTGGTGGTGGTGTTTTCCCTTCTGGCAATGTTGGAAGGGCACTTCAGTGTCCCCTTGCAGGGGACCACCATTGTTCCTTACAGTCTCCCTTAAATCTAATCTTCTAGGTGAACGTGACCTGGCTTAACGTGTCTGCTGTTTCCTAGGTTTGACGTTACCTGGCTTAACGCGTCTGTTTCCTGGTCTAACGGGACCACATTCATTTCCCAAAAGATGTCCGGATGGACCTGTCAAGCTGACAACACTCTGTTTCGCGGTCTCACGGGACCAGTCAAGCTGACTACCTTTCTGTTTCGCGGTCTCACGGGACCAGTCAAGCTGACTACCTTTCTGCTTCGCTGTCTCACGGGACCAGTCAAGCTGACTACCTTTCTGCTTCGCTGTCTCACGGGGCCAGTAAAGCTGACTACCTTTCCATTTCGCGGTCCCGCGACCGGTCACTCTAGTTCAGCGGTTACCAAACTCAAGAATGCCGCGGCCCACTTTGAAATCTGAAAATCTTTCGCGGCCCACCCAAACCTTTAATCACAACTCTGATCAAAACATAATGATTAAATGACAAGAATTTAACCAAAATCAAACATCGATTTTGGTTGTCCTTGTCTGTGGTTCAACTAGACCTCTTTCATTGTCCTGTTAACCTTTGCCTTGGTTTTTCGGCTCCACGTGACTTACTATATGTCCCCTTGTGACACCAGCTCCGGATCAGGACCCTCAGTGGCCGCAAGTATTTATTTTATTCCATCAAATAAACCTGGTTTTGGGGGATATGCCTCGTCTCGGCTCGAGATCTCGGCCCCTGGTCTATCCTGCGGCAGGATGGAGTGCAAGCCCCAAACAACTTGCAATATCATATTATCCCTATTATAATAAAGCATTGTTCAAATTTCAACAAGTCTTTCCAGATTGAAATGAACCTTAGGCGAAAATTCAGTCAGGAAGACTGGACAGGTTGTGCTGTTCCCTGGTGGCCTCCTCTCTCCCTGGAGGTGCACGGCCAGCTGATTAAGGGTGGGGTCGGGTAGTATCAGACGTGGGTGTCGTTACCGTAAACCAATCGCATTGGTGCAGGCAAACATTAAAAACTGTTCTCCTCTCTTTTGATCACACTTATCAATCGAAGCTAGAAGTTAACAACGGAACCACGACACAAAACAGCTCTGCCTTTATAACCCTGAATTTGCTAATTTAGGTTACATTTTTCCCAGACAAACCTTCCCTGTGCTAGGGGAAAACCAACACCAAGCACATGAATCACATTATCACTTTTGAAAATCTTACATTTGCCATTGTCAACGAAAGATGCGCCTCGCGCGAGAAACACTTTTTGCTTGCTCGCAAAACCTGAATCTACGGGCTCGAGAAGGTGTTTTTGACAGTGACATTTTAATGCTCTTATCAACATGGAAAGGTGGATTGGTTTGCTTTGTGCCTACTGTATGTTTTGTTTTATTGAAAAACAATGCCAAACAGGGCGGTACAAAATTAAATTATAAAGTGCACATTTCAGGTGAAAGTTTAGGGTTTTGTATGTACTTGGAAATGATTTGCCTGAATAATTAGTTGATGTAAATTCATTTAATATATGATTTGTATGCTGTCGTGGTGGTGGAAGTTCTTTTTCATCCCTAATGACCGCTTGCGACCATCGGTTGGAGCTGCGTACCTCCCGCCCTCCAAAGGCTGCGACAAGCTGCCCCTCTAAGAGGGAATGGCGCGCTTCGGCATGGGTCTATCGAGTTCACCTGAAGCGCGAAGACTGCAATCAGTGAGATTGATTCAATTGTTTATAACGCTGTTTTACGGTTGGCAGCGCACTGCTGCGCTCAGCTGACCATGGGGCGCGGTAACGAGAGCGTAGAGGAAGCTACGCTCACTGCATGAAAAGTGAGATTTTCTTCCCTGTAAACGCCCGGGAATTTCCCTAATTTCCGACCGTTTCTGACAATTTGCAACCCGCGCACGTCACGTTTGTCTGTGCCACAAATTGTCGGGAACGAACCAGCTGGCGGAGGTGCGAATGGCCCTAATTAGCATATGAATGCAGCGAAAACGCGGATGGCCGAGCCGAGCGGGCTTGAATATCCTTACTCCTTATTGGATGAAACTTTCAAACAACTAAAATCATTCGTGATTGGTTGGCAGATCTGTCGCTATTGTCACCCGCCTCATTTTATTCAAATATATTTATATATTCATATTATGCTGTATATTCATTTCATTGTTATCCTACGTAGGCTAGCTGTGGTTGCCAGAGGTTTACCGTATAAGGTATTACGGTATGTTTTTTTGCACCCGTAAAATTCCCAGTTGAGAACCGTTTTGTTTACAGTAAATGATCATTAAAAAAACGGACACACTGCAACAAAAAAAATCTGTGAAATATACGGTAAATTACTGGCAGCTGTGGTTGCGAGGTATACCGTAAAAAAATAAGTGACGCCGTATAAGACATTACGATATGTTTTTTTACACCCGTAAAATTCCCAGTTGAACAGTTTTGTTTAGCGAAAACCACTATTAAAAAAACGGATACACCATAAAAACAAATCCGTGAAATATACGGTAAACCATTTTGTTTGTAAAAGACAATACTTTTTTTTTTTTAAAACAGCATTTATTCTGTGAACCTAATTAAGGTCTTTCTCAGAGATAAACACAGTACAATTGTATGAGTTACGGTATTTTATTACAAAGTTCAAAGCAAATTGCCAGCAACTGTAATTGCCAGAATTTCATTGCAAAAATATAAGATAATGTATTACAATTGGTGGGCATATATTTCAGTCAACATCAGGAAATATTTAATAAAGCTTATTGTAAATCAAGATCCAGGAAGCGAAGCAGGACCTTCTGCTTGAGGACTTGTATCCTCAGGTGTTCACTGCGGATTGGGATGATCCTCTCTGTATCCCAAAAGAAGAAACAAAGGCAAAGTTAGATTGATGCACTGCTTGAGCAGAGACACATTCACTGCCTTCTTGTGTTTAACTGAGCTTCATTGACCTAGAAGAAACCAACACTCTGAATATAATTCCACTTTATAGTTAATCAAAATTAATAAGAGTCAGGTTGAATGTTAAAAGAGGACCCATTTTTGCACAAAGAAATCAACGTGGCAAAAATCAGAACAAGGTAAACAAAGACAGCATCTAACAGCAGGTGGCCTGAATACATAGTTACCACTCTGACGACAGAAGGATCTGAATGGCAGGAAGACCCGGGTTGATGTAGGAGAGTCCCCTGATGGATTGCCGTCAGCTGTTCCAGCCAGTGCTGTAGTGGTAAAATTAGAGGTGGGTACACTCTGAATTTTGTGATCATACAGACCTCAACGCGATGCGAAGCAACGCAACACAAAGCGTCGCGACTCTGTAAGGCTGTCCTGGCTATATTGCATTATGTTATCAGTAAAAGTCATATACAATCAATGACAATGAATAAATGTGTTAGTAGTTTATTAAATTTAAGAAAACAGTAAAGAAAAGTATGTCAACACAACACAACAACACAATTGCAGATTAAGAACTATCTACATATGGAGTCTCCTTTTTACAGTAGTGCCCAGAGGGCCTCCTTGTCCTCCACGTCAGGTCCTGCCTTGCACAGAGGAGCCATGAACCCCAGAACGCGTGTTCCTCTGTGCTTCTCCTCTCTCTATTTGACCTGGTGTTTCTCCTCTCCCTGTGCTCTCTGCATCATTGCCTGTCCTCTCACTGCCTGAAAAAATATGTTGAATTTAACAGTTAACCAGTTAAGCAGCATGTCAATTACACTGACAACATAAGTTAAAGGAACACTCATGTACTACCTATGTCATCATAAATAATCTACAGCATGTTTTGTTTTCACATTGAGAACTGACTTGTTTTATAACGCTTACAGGCTACTCTACACCTTTCATGACTTAAAATAATAATAATGATTAAGCATATAGGCCTATTCAGTGAAGCAACAGCTTTGCTCCCCGCTCATGATGACAGGGGAGGCAGAGCCTTTGAAAATTGACTGGATTTTCTCCTAATTATGTGTGCGCGTCACTAGGCGTTTTTCTTGTCCTTTCACCGTGCACGCCCAGCGAACACAGAGCGCGCGACTACTACCCCCCATCGGTCGTTCTGCCCACAACGACTACTACACCCCCCCCTGTCGGACCTTCTCGACCGGTCCGCGAAATATTGTCTGACATGACATGATTTGGTGATAGCGCTACATAGATTTGGGTGTCATCAGCGTAGCAATGGTGGTCAATTTTATTTCTTTGCATGATTTGTCCTAGTGGGAGCATGTAGATGTTATAAAGTCGGCCCTAAGATCGAACCTTGGGGGACTCCACACGTTACGTCGGTTGTTTCTGATACGAAGTCACCAATGGAAACAAAATAGTTCCTGTCTTGTAGATATGACCTGAACCAGCTTAAGACTGTGCCTGAGAGCCCCACCCAGTTTTCCAACCTGTCCAAAAGTATTGAGTGGTCGACAGTATCAAATGCAGCACTGAGGTCTAATAGCATTAATATTGAAGTTTTGCCAGAGTCTGTGTTAAGACGGATGTCATTTACAACTTTAATAAGGGCCGTCTCGGTGCAATGAAGAGGTCGAAATCCTGACTGGAAGTTGTCGTGGCAGCCAGTTGAAGCCAGGAAGTGATTAAGTTGTTGTAGGACAACTTTCTCAATTATTTTACTTATGAAAGGTAGATTTGAAATTGGTCTGTAGTTGTTGATAATAGAGGCATCTAGGCTCCGCTTTTTTTAGGAGAGGTTTAATAACTGCAGTTTTGAAAGCTTTTGGGAAATGGCCTGTCTGAATAGGGTTATTAACTATTTGCAATACGTCTGTTGCTAGGCAGTCAAAAACATTCTTAAAGAAGTTGGTAGGTAGAGCATCAAGACAGCAGGTGGATGGTTTTAAATTTGTCACCGTTTCCACTAGAGTTTGAGAGTCTATGGCATTAAAGCTTGTCATCATTGCTGTGTTACTTTTGCCTAAATAGGGTGGTGATCCAACATTTTTGTTTGAGATATTAATGGCGCGTCTGATGCCTTCAATTTTATCAGTATAAAAGAACGCAAACTCGTTGCATTTCTGTGTGGAATGGAGTTCAGGTGGTATTTGTGTTGGGGGGTTGGTCAGTCTGTCAACAGTTTCAAATAGGGTTTTTGCCTTATTAGTGTTGTTGTTGATGATGTTGGAGAAGAATGTTTCCCTAGCACTTTTTAAGTCTAAATTGTAGGCCCGGAGGCGCTCTTTATAGATGTCATGGTGAATGTGAAGTTTTGTATTCCGCCAGATTCGTTCAGCCTTCCTGCACTCTCTTCTCTGGGCTGTTACAACAGCAGCTTTTCTCCAGGGTGCCTTTTGCTTACTAGAACTGGTTGCAAAATTTTGGAATTAAAGTTGTTTACAAGATTATCAGCATGACATGGGATTAGAGGTGGTAACGAGGAGATGACATTTTTAAAGAGTACATTAGTATGTTCATTGATGTACCATTTTTTGACAGTATTTGAATCTGATTGTGTGTCAGGAATGAAAGAAATATTAAAGAAAACACAGAAGTGGTCAGACAATGAGGGATCAGTCACAAAAACATCCGAAAAAATGAGACCTTTTGTGATAATCAGGTCCAGGGTGTGTCCCTTACAACGAGTAGCCTCTTTCACATGTTGAGACAGTTCAAATGTGTCTAAAATAGTCAAAAGTTCTTTTGCACCCTTGTCATTCAAATCGTCAGTATGAAAATTAAAGTCACCAGTTATAACTAGACAGTCAAAGTCGGTAGAAATGCTAGACAATAATTCAGTAAAATCATCGAAAAAATGTGCAGAATATTTAGGTGGCCTGTAAATAATTACCAGGAGAACTCTGGGAGAACCTTTCAATACAACACAAAGATATTCAAATGATGGAAAATCACTAAGTGACATCTGTTTCCCCTGAAATATATTTTTAAATATAGCAGCAACCCCTCCACCTCTTTAGTTATAGTTATAGTTACTAAGTTATAGTTGGGGGGTGCTCCCTCAATCAGAATGCTTGCACTGTTATTTTGTTCTAGCCATGTTTCAGTTAAAAACATAAAATCAAGTTTAGAAGTGGTAATAAAATCACTTAGAGACCTAACATTAAGCAGAGCCATCCTGATGGTGTTATTCACAGGCTTTGGGGTTGACTTTGAGCTGCAGAGAATAGGAATGAGATTTGTTAGATTAGCAGTGTGTCTAAGTTTCGCAATGTTCACTCTCTTGGTGGTCACAACAGGAATGCAGAAGGTGCCATGTTTTGACGTAGGCGACCTTGGGTCCAGCTGATAATGCGGTCTACTGCTGAACCCTTTTCTATCTCAGTAATATTCAGGGCTGCTGTCAGGAGGAGGAGGGGGTGGGCCTAAGGGGGGGGAGTGAGCAGCGTCACAGCTGGGATGGATTTGTGGAGGTGGAGCACGTCTTCGTAGAGGTGGGGGGGCAGATCGGCGTAAGATGGCGTCACCGCTGAGATGAGCTGGTGCAGGTGGACGCTGGGGGGGAGGGCGCTGATGTCGATCTAAGGGAGTAAAAATAGGAGTAGGGCGGGGGGTAACTCTTGGAACTCCAAGGGGGAGGAGGGGGGAGAAAGGTTTACTGAAGGGAGGGGGAAAGAGGGAGACGTGGACCTGGATGGGGGCTCTGGGGGGGTGGGAGAGGGATCCTCACACGTAATGGAAGGAGGGTTAGAGGGCGATGGCAATGGCGGTCCTCCTTCGCCGTTTCTGATAAGCTGTGTTTTCTCTTCCTTCTTTGTGGGCTCCTCTTCTTGTCTTGTGTCCTTGGCAGTGGGGACAGATGGATGACGCATGATGTAAAACATGTTGGTAATGAAAAGCTTTGCTCCCATCTTATTTAGGCAAAGTCCATTTGTCTTAAAAAGATGCCTGCGGTCCCAGAAAAAGCTAAAATTGTTGATACAATGCATTGAATGAACTGCACATGCAGTTAAGAGCCATTTGTTGAGCCAAAACAGTCTACTGAATCTCTCAGCTCCTCTCCCGGTCGGGGGCAGAGGACCACTGATAAACACCTCAGCATTCACAGAGCTGACTGTTTCTAGGAGATTATCGAAGTGCTCTTTCAACTTTTATGATTGTTGTTTTTCAATGTCATTAGAGCCAATGTGCAGAATTAGGTTTTTCACAGTTGGGTGTTCAGCCACAATTTCCAAAATTCTTTCTTCCGAGTCAGACACCATATCCTCCGGGAAGCAGAGTACTTTGGTGTCGTTACTACTTTTCATATCTTTTACAGAAAAATCACCCACAATCAGATTTTCAGGCCCTGTCGTTAGCTTTCTCTGTGGCTTTAAGTTAGCAGGTTTTACTCTGCTGCGTGGTGGTGGAGGGTTATCCAGAAATAGAATTAGAGGGGGATCCATGGTGCTGCAACAGTGGAGCAAACCTGTTTTGTAGATTTACACCTGTTTGCTGGGGAGGTTTCTTGGTAGTTCCCCTCTTCTCAGTTGTCCGCTGCTTTGTTCTACGAAGCACGGGGGTTGAGGAGGCGTTATGCCTGGATGGTAACGCAGGCCAGTCGGCCAGATCACAGCTATCGGGCCGCTGGGTCCTGCCAGTTATCCGTTCTCCCTTGTCTGGTCTTCTCTTTGGCTTTGCACCAAGTGTGGTCCAGGGAGGATTGTCGCTGGTATATTTATTACCCTGTACAGAGTCCTCCAGTTTCTTCATAGTTCCATCATTGCTAGTTAGCTGGGTTCTAGCATGCTCTTGTCCACTGTTTTGAGTCATTGCTAGAGTGGTGTTGTTCCCACATGGTCCATTTACTTCTACATTTACCTCTAACCGATTAACTTTTGTTTCCAGCAGTAAAATCTTCTGTACGAGTTTGTGGTAATCTTCCGTAGAGAAGGGAGGCATCTTCTGCTAATTACCTTTAGCACAGGCTCAGGCTTATCTTGTTTGGTAGGCCTCCTCGCGTAGCGTAGCGGAAGTCGTAAAAATATTGAAAAATGCCTGTTTTATCTAAAAGAAAATATAATCCCACTGGTTTTGCAAGTATCCAGGAGCTCCTGCTGGTCTCGGTGCGAGAGAAGAGAAGAAGACAGTGAGAAAATATATTTCTTACAAGAAATAGATAAATTACGGTTTGCGCTGATATATACATATACAGTATTTCAATGTGATAGAAACAGAAGATGACCTATTTTTAACCAACGGTCTTTTACCATTGCGATTTAACGGTTTATTACCGTAAACTCTGCGTTCCACGGTGCGTCACTACAGGCACCTTATTTACTGCTCAGAGAGCTTCCACGTCTCCACAGGGTGTGTTACGGCTGCCCTTTCCTCCCGTAACTGCAGGGCGAATGATATTGCTGCACATAGGCAATTGGCTAAGTGCGCCCCGCCTGGCAGCACAGGGCACTGCTTACCTCCTCTCACGTGGCTCGGTGGGGCCTCAAGGTGAACACAAGGTGGAACCACCCTAGCCCTTCTCAGAGCACTACCACCGTTAGGGTGGCTCTGTGTGGCTGTCCGTCGCCCCAGCGCATGTGGACAACTTCACCACAGCCTCTCCCCTTCTAAGAGGTAGATGGTTGCCTTACATCTTTTTCCGCCTATAGGGCGACTGACAGCGGGCGGATTCAGGCTGCAGAGCCTTAACTTGTATGCCCAGTCACGGAACAATAGTAGCATCAAAACACTACCTTATCGCCAGGGAGCCCCTGTGGCATTTTCCCTGTCAGAGCAGATACCTGCCTCTGAAAGCAGCGCGCAGGGGTGTAGAACAGGACACTGCTCTGGACCACAGGAGCCTGCCAATGTTCAAGAGCTAGCGCTCAAGCATTTCCCACTATACAGTGAGGGAAAGCAGGTGTTTGCCCGGTTGGACAACACCTCTTCTGTGTTGACGACAATATCAGGGGGGAAACTGATTACGCTTACTTTGTCAGCCTTTGGGCAATAACCCAGCCAGAAGTGGCTACTTCTCCACCGGTTCTCCCTGACAGAGGGGACCACCGCTCTGGGTCAAGATGCTCTGGCTCAAGATGCTCTGGCTCACACGTGGCCAGAGAATCCTCTTCAGGCCTTTGCCTCTGATCTGGTCCTTACGACGAGAGCAACCTCTTGTTGCAACCGAAGGACCGGGTTTGGCATCCCAATCCCTAACGCCTTCAACTATGAACTTGGCCACAAGAAGACCCGATTGGGCGCTAGGCGGTTGAAAAAATCGGTCAAACCGACTTCTGAATCCCAGGGCGCGATGTACCTGCCCGAAAGGCAAAAAAGCAGATAGAAACTGTTTTCTGACCGGTGTGCCGTTCTCAACAGGACCCCGGTACAAGGCCCTGTGCCTGCTGTACTTGGGTTTCCACAAGTCCCTCCTCTATAAGGGGCAGTCTGCCTATTCCATTGGATTATAGACGGCTCCATTTCGGGACAGCTTACTGAGGTCGACATCACACAGTAGGGAGCCACAGACTAACGTCCCTCTGTCAAAAAAAATCATGTCCTGCGAGCGGCCAATAAGCCACTGCAAGAGACGTACCCTTGGCACTGGAGACCCTCGACTTGCCTTTTGAACCCCCGACACAGGTGGAGCCGAGATGGCTAGTGGCCAAAAGGACCTCAAGTGGCTCCATCACAAAGAAGGCTCTGCAGAGGTTGTTCTTCCTGAGGCAGCTGAAGGAATTCAACCTGCCAAAGACGATGATGGTCCACTTCTACATGGCATCATCGAGTCCATCCTCTGCTCCTCCATCACCGTCTGGTACGCTGCAGCCACAGCCAAGGACAAGGGCAGGCTGCAGCGTGTCATCCGCTCTGCAGAGAGGGTGATCGGCTGCAAATCCCTGCAGGACTTGTTCGCTTCCAGGTCTCTGAAGCAAGCTAAAAAGATCGTAGCCGACCCCTCTCACCCCGGACAAAAACTGTTTGTGCCCCTTCCATCTGGCAGGAGGCTGAAGTCCATTAGGACTAAGACCTCCCGCCACACGAACAGTTTCTTCCCGTCGGCAGTCGGGCTCATCAACAGAGCCCGGTCCCCCACTGACTGACTATAACATTCCACCGGTCACTCCCCTTCATACTGCACATGTCCCTTTAACTGTAATTCTTCACTTTGTCGTCACTTGTTCGCTAGTGCACTTTATGCTTAATATTCTTTTCACTCATTTTAAATGTTTTACTTTAACTTTATTCTCTTGTTTTATACTAACCCATAGCCTTATTCTACTAACCCATTGCATTAGCATTTCACTTTATTTTATTACTTGTGCACTGCTGTCTTGTTGTCTATTGTTACACTGTCACGCACCAACCGCCAAGACAAATTCCTTGTATGTTTGACATATTTTGGCAATGAATGATTCCTGATTCCTGATCCAGTGAAGCACTGCGGTCAGTAAGGATGAAATAGAACGAAAGTTACGTATGTAACTACAGTTCTATGAATCCTGGATTCACTAAGATGAGTTCTTAGTCACTCGGAATCCCGTGAACTCGCGAGAAGATTCTGTAGGACTGACCTCAGGATGACACCGGTACTTATACGTGAACCACATCGGCAGTGTTAGTCTGGGCGAGAACACCCTGCTAACTGTGACAGCCGTAATGTTTCTAAAACAAATGTAAAACATGTTACTGTTACTGATCTTGTCAACTACTACCACATCAGTTAGTCTGGGCGGGACCACCCTGCTAACTGTGAAGCTGTAACGTCAATAAAAACAATTGTACACAGTGCTATTGTTGACCTAGTTAGTCACCTAGCACCACATCAGCAGTTAGTCTGGGCGGGAACACCCTGCTAACTGTTAAGCTGTAAAGTCAATAATCACAATTGTACACAGTGCTATTGTTGACCTAGTTATTAGTCCACTAGCACCACATCAGCTGAGTTAGTCTGGCCGGGAACAACCTGCTCACAAGTCATCTCACAAGTTCGCATACGGCGCTAACTGGCACGGGCGGTGCGACAGCGTAGCTTCCTCTACGCTCTCGTTAACGCGCCCCTTGGTCAGCTGAGCGCAGCAGCGCGCTGCCAACCGTAAAACAAACAGCATTACAAACAATTGAATCAATCTCACTGATTGCAGTCTTCGCGCTTCAGGTGAACTCGATAGACCCATGCCGAAGCGCGCCATTCCCTCTTAGAGGGGCAGCTTGTCGCAGCCTTTGGAGGGCAGGAGGTCCGATGGTCGCAAGGCAACATGCGATACGCTGAAATATGTCTCAATATTAGAGAATTAGCTTGTTTAAGCTTAGCTACCAGAGTAGCTACCTGCATAGCGAGAAGGTGAAATAGGACTGATCTCAGGATGACACCGTTACTTATACGTGACGGGAGGTCATCTGGGGTCACAGGTGACTTTGTTGGTATAAAGACTCGACCTGCGCTGTTCAGATCAAAGAAAGAAAATTTGCCTGTTATAATGGAACTTATTTTTCTCTGACTAGATAAAACGTCCCTGGCAGTGACTAGTAGCTTTAATTAATATTCATTTTTTATTACATTTAAAATTTACAAGTAATATTTTAATGGCTACTGTATAAAAGGAATATAACTGTTAAAAGCACCATATTTGCTTGAAGTGTTTGCAAGCCAAATGTTGTTGCACTTTAGTTCATATATAATTTTTAAAATATAACTGTGCAATACACTACCTTTTAAATATTTTTCAATTGTGCGCATATCAGATGCAATTACAAAATTAAAATGTATATTGCTGCCCAGCACAATATATATATATATAATATATATATATATATTATATATAGAATCACAAAGATTAATGCGGTAAAATATGCAATTATTGTGGCCGAGATTCATGCTATAAGGTATTTTAACGTAGTTAATGCAGCTTCATCTACTTCCGGTGTGCGTTGACCCCTGAAACCGCCGCGTGCCTGCAGTCAGTTAGATAGTAGAGACCGAGATGATAGTTGAAGACGGAAAAAGCTTTCTACATTGGACAGAGGTAGAGGCACGACATACAGCGCCGAACATTGCAGTGGAATTCCTCCATGTGTCAAACAGAAGGGTGGAAAACGGACCTTTTAGGCACTGATTACTATCAGTAATCATGTTGGTAGCTGCTACACTGTAAAGTCTAATTAGTTGACCTTACTTAAAAAAGTATGCAAACTCGTTGCCTCAAAGAAATTAAGCAAGGGATCTCACGTGAGTTAGAAAAGCTTGTTTACTTTAAGTGTGCAGTACTAAATTAAAAAAAAAAAATTAAGTTCATGTAACTTAATAACCATGCTCAGTGTTAAGTTAGTTTTCTGATTTTGTGTGGACTGCTTGATACAAATTCAACCCCACTTAGAATTACTAAATACCTACAACTTACTACTCACTCATTTTTCAAGTTCACTTAAATTAAACAAACTAATTTCCTTAAATGGGTCCTTGTCCTTTTTCTCTCTTTCTCTATTCTCTATTGCTTTTCTATTTTTAGCAGTTGTTACCTAATAAGGGCAAAAACACCACAACAATATACTTTAAAAGAACACTCACTGGGTTGATTCAGCTGCATTACAACATTTATTAAAAAAAAAATAATTGCATAATTTACAGATCTAGACTTAACAATAAAGATTTGATATTGTTACTACTTTTGATTCCAATTCTCCCAATGTAAAATTTGTGTTTTATTACTTATGTAATAACCTTACAACAATCAATAAAATTACTGTTCTCCATCCTCTCGTCACATTCAATGTATTTTAAAGCTAATTGTAAAATTGCTCATTGTGTGATCTATGTTAGGCTATTGTAATAACAATGTGCATTAAATCTATTATTCAGCCTCAAGTGTTCTGTTCCCAAGTATCATTTTCTTGTACATTCAAATGCAAAACAGCAGCTAAACAACAAACTTATGGTTTGATTGGACTGTGTACCATGACATGGACTAATTCTATGCATATAACAGTCTCACAATATTAAACAGGTAATTACAGGACTTCAGTGCATGAAAATTATTGCATTTCTGATCAAAACTGAAAGTACAACAAATGCTTTTGTGTCCCAAAGCAACCATCAGTCCAAGGTTTAAACAAGATTAAAAACATCACTCCTTGGGATTTGTATTTGTACTACATTAAAACTATTAAACGTGTTCCTAAAACACAAATATAAACAGGTCAACCTTGCTAGGTTCACTGTTGACAACATTATCTAACAACCACTCTTTGTAACACAACGTGGCACTATTTCCACCATTAGCATACCAGCATAACATGGTACAGACTTGAATGGATTTTTTTTTTTTATTGAGATCGTAAACAAGCCAGCTCAGTTGCATGAAAGCATCAAACTTTATCTGATAACAGGAGAACAATATTATAACTTGCAAATTGCTGACAGCTGATGGCTCTTTACTAGTGTAATCCAGGAGACTGTTCTTTAGAGTTAACAGTTTTGGTGGGGGAATTGCAGATTGCATTCAATCCTAGGTTTCCTACTCTACCTTCCTTCTCTACTCCTCATTGAAACACCCTCACTCCTCTTCCTTCTCCAACTCAATCTCACCCTCTGGAAGAAATAAATAAATATCAAATGTTGAAGGTGGAGGACTCATTTGGTCCTCTGTTCGCTGATGTTGCTGAATCGATGGACAGTTACCACGGTAACAGCACGGCTGGAACCAAAAATATATTCTATACAATATCTTTGAATCCTCCCCCAACATTCAGTTTGCAGACTGGTGCATCTCACTTCATCAAACTGTGAGCTCACCTTCCAAAGCAAGACACACATTGTTGTTTAAACCTGAAATGAAAGAATGAGCAACAGAACATATAGAAGTGTATGTAATGTTACCAGTCTGTTGTAGGATTGCATTCATTTTCTTTATAAATAAGGGATGATTTCTCTTGTAGTGACCGTGTTTCCAGAATTTGTGAAAAAAAAATCACAGCTCAAAACTGAGGTCAGTTCCACCACCTGCTGGTACAAAAAGCTCTTTCTTTCATGGCTTTAACATTCATCAGTTTAGATAAGACATATCAAACGGCGAGAAAATATCATATGTCTATTAAAACTGGCCCGCAGGTCAATACGGGCAGACGGCTGAAACTAAAAGTCCCAGAAGGCACTGCAAAAGCTACTAGCGACAGATCTAGCAACTTCTCTGGTCTTTCACACACGTTTACGTGTTTCTTGCATTTGCCGACGGTCCTCATTTCACATGTTTTTGTGCGTACGCATGGGCGCGAGCTTGCGTGAAGGACCGCACATTTTTACGTCAAGTTTGCTTTTTATAAATACCAATTATTGCATAGAGAGCGGCGTACGCCTTCTTTTGTGCGTACGCAACGTTTATAAATGAGGCCCCAGAACATTACTAAAGCTATGCAAGTACACGTTCATTTACATCCATTGTTTTTACTTACAAACGCACATCACCTTGCACACAAAATGCTGATTATAGCGGCAAACATGGCTCTTACACCGATGTTACACTGTCCTGCCAAACTTTATTGACAAAATACCTCTCTATCTGTATCTTTCTTTTCAATTAGTTTGGTTGGCAGTTTGGTTGTGGTGTGCAGACACACAATCATTAAGTTCCTGGTTGCCCAATGACACCTGACGAATATAAATACCGTTGTAGACCTTGAATCTATATGGCTTGAACGTGCAATTGTTGGTGATGAATCATCACATTTAACAAGTTCTCTGTTTTTCGTCTGCCTCCCTTCAGCAGAGGAGCTCGACTCAGCAGTGTTCCCATTCAATCTGTGATCAATAATAATAATGATTGATCCATTAGCAAAGTTTTCTGTAATTTCTGCTCACACCCACATATTACTGATTTACAAATCAGTAATGCCATTCAGCATATAGATGATAGAGACATTTGATCTGATTGAAGCTGTGTGAAGTGTTGCTCTGAGTGCTAGGTGGTGTAACTGGGTAGTGTGTGGCACAAACCTCTGCCATTTGGAAAGAGGGAGACTTTTTTTGTGCTCAGATGGCTATATTATTATTTACTTTGTGATGAATATTTGATGGAAGCGATTAAAATGAGTTTTATCACTGTTGAAAAGATAAACACACTACAGCGCACACTTTAGTCACCTTATATTTTGAGCAGTTAAGACTGCAGTTACATATGGCAGCTGTCGCTCAGTGGAGAGGAGAGTTGTCCTTCAATCAGAGGATCGGCAGTTTGATCTCCAGCTCCGGTTGTGTCCATGTCCATTTGTCCTTGGGCGAGACACTTGTGTTAATAGTAGTTCTTGATGGAAAGGTCTACTGTGTATGGTAGCTTCTGTCATCAGTGTATGAATCCGTTAATGATGACTTAAATAGCTTTGAGGGTTCTGAAGACTAGAAAGGAGATGAACCAGTACAGTTCCTGGCTCCTCCAGTCTGCATGTGGAAGTATCCCTTGGTAAGAAACGTGTGGTAACACTAGTGCATGAATGTGCGTTCTTATAGGTGCCAAAAAACATGTAATGTGAAGCGCTTTGATTTGAATACTGAAAAAACTATTTACTTATTTTGAAAGAATCACACAAAATGTTCACCACCAGTTGGTGTTTTGGATGAGTCTGGAGTTGTGATGGCTTAAAATCTCAAGACACATTTGGAATATTTTGTCTTTCATATTTCATATTACCGGCCTCACACAATTTGAATTAGTAACCCCAGTATTCTGTGCACTGTTTTTCTTTTGTTCGCTTTTTGAAGCTGAAGGAAAGTACTGTATTAGTGAATTAGCATTATTTTTCCAATGGTAGAATAGTAGCCTGTATTGTTTATTCATATCACTATAACAAAGATGTGGCCAGCACAGTAGAGTTTACCATATTACTGAAAACCATGAACCCATATACAATATAGAAGCTGACACATTTGACTAGCTTCTCTTCCTGTGCATTCATTCACAAAACAGATTTTCAAAGATCTTTCTATTTATAATCAATAAACCTTTTAGTGCTCGGTGTGTGTGTGTGTCCCCTGGCAAGTGTCCGTGCTGCGCCAGAGACGGTGCTACCTATGGTTCCCTCTTGGCTGAACTCCCTTGATGTGGGGCAGGGTGTGGGAGGGAACTTGTTTGCCGCAGTTACTGATGCAGTGATGGGGAAGCAATTCATTGCTGTCCCACAACACTGAAAACGCTTGCACTCAGACACACAGAATTGCACAATCAGCCAGTCTGAGTGCTGCCAGAGAGCTGGATGTAGTTTGAAGAGAGACATTTCTCACTAAAGAGAGAGCAGTTTGAATCTCCACACACACACACACACACACACACACACACACACACACACACACACACACACACACACACACACACACACACGCAACACACAGGCATGGAAAAGGAGAAGGAAAACACCGTGGAGGTAAGGACAGACTTTAAGGCCGTTCTCACTTTTAGTTTCGACAAGCAATATGTTGGTGAGAGGGGGAAACTGTTTTTGTGTGTGTGTGTGTGTGTGTGTGTATAGACAAATTTGTGCATTGCTGCTGAAAAGGAGCCCAAGTTGTGTTACAGAAAACTGCACCAAAGTCTAATTTCCTTCCAGGGTGTTCTTACAGCCTGCTCCTACCCTACCAGGGTCCCTCAATGCTGTAGTTTCCTGCTCCTACTGACGTCTTACCACAGAGAAGTTCAGCTATACAGGCTGTGCGGAACCTCTGAATCATTCATACATGTAAATCTCAGTGGTTAGCTACTGTAGCCGGTTTTCTGTGCTCCCTTATTTGTGACACAGTTCAGTAAAAGTAGATTTTCCTCTACCGATTACCGGCCCTCCTCTTGTCTTTGGCATTCTACTTCTGAAATAAACTCCTTTCATGGTATCATCTTTCGTCCATTAGAACAGCCTGCTCCTTTGCATACGTCCAAATCATCTCAATGTTACTTCTCTTGCCTTGTCTCCAAACTTGAGGGGTATTTTAAAATATAACACCACAACGTCTTCTTCAATGTCAACCACTCAACTATTTCCCCTGCCACCTCTTTGCAGTCTCCAACCTCTGCCAATTTGCATCACCTGCTTAAGGCATTTTTCCAAATAAATGCACCACATTCCAATTCCTTTGCTAAATCCATCACCATTTTTACAACCTACCTGCCGATTCTCATTTCTTCCTCTTCCCATCACCTCTGTTCTCTTCCCCAACATGCCAAAAGAATCCACTCCAATCACCACGCTGTCCTCCTCGTGTACACTCTACCAGTTCCAGCTCATCTCAGAATGATACTATTGAAAAAAATGATTCCTGTAATTCCTGTAAGTTGTAATTGATACAACTTGTTAGGATGTTCCTTTGTTTGGCGAGGTCATCAGACAAAGAAGGCTTCTCCTTACATGGCCTTGGCCCTCAACCACATCCCCCGCCCCACTACCGGCCAACACGGTAGTGGGGCGGGGGATGTGAAAAACTCAACTTTTATTGCAAACCTTGGATAAACTAGCTACCAGCATGAAGCAAAATCAACGCTAAAGTTGCACTGTAGTTGACTGCACAGTTCCGCAGAATCCTCTACATTGCGTCACAGGCTTAGAAGGCGTAAGAACGATATGGATTTCATACATGAAGACCATGTCCTGGCAACAATTGGAAAAAATCTGTGGCTTTTGCGCAAATCAACGGGCAGTTTTCTCATCCTGGTCCAATATAATATTGGACTCACGCAGTTCTGCACAGTGTATAGTTTGACAAACAGAAGGCTTACAGCTCCTCAACTGGCAGCTTCATTGAATAGTACCCGCAGAATACCAGTCTTGTCTAAACTGAAAAGGCCACTCCGGGATGCTGGCCTTCTAGGCGGAGCGACAAAGAAAAAAAAACTTTTTTCTGATAACATTTCTACGACAGTGTAAACTTACTATTTGCAAAGGAACATTCAAAGTTCCCACTCACCTCTACACCCAATTTCTCCTCTCCTGCAGATAACCCTTCCCCCTTTCCTTCTTTTCCAGACACCCAGGTCTTAACTGATCCTGTGTTGAATTGTGATTTATCATCTGCATATTAGATTTGGTATAGGTTTGACTCCGGATGCACTTCCTGACTCAAACCATCCACATTTATACAAAGAATGTAATGGCTTGTGCATCGCTGGTGGCTTATTGACCAGCTTTAATTCAGAGGAAAATATGTGTTTAATTAAATCTTTTTCAAGTTATATTACAATTTCCGCACTTTTTTTCATTTGCACATTGTTTTTTACTGGTCTGAGTGAATGGCAACCTACCCTTTACTCTTTTTATTCAAATACTAGCTGTACTAAATTGTTACATAACACAACATTGGCTACAGACATTATGTTTTATCTCAACAAAATCAGTCATTTTGTCTTCAGACAGGCCAGCTGGAGCTGTTTGATCATTTGTAGGAAGCGCTTTGTAATAATTACTGAAAAGCATGTTGATTCCTCATGTTTTGGTCCCACGGCTTCTCTTTGTGGGAGCCAAATGAGTGGCCTCCAACCCATTCATGCTTTCCCTTTCTCTCTCTCTCTCTCTCTCTCTCTCTCTCTCTCTCTCTCTCTCTCTCTCTCTCTCTCTCTCTCTCTCTCTCTCTCTCTCTCTCTCTCTCTCTGTCTGGGTCTGTCTGTTGCACATCCTTTTTCAGTTGGTCTTTAAAGAAGCACATGCCTTAAATGTAAATGCACTTATTTGTAAATTCCTTCCACATTATTTAAAACAAATAGCACAGACCAACTCTGTGGAGATAAAATTACGTTTCTTTTTGTCAGCGGATTCCATATGCAAACTAAACCATCAATGAATGCATGGTTATTGTTTTGCTTGTGTCCAAAGCCTGATATATTGTCTTAATTAGTGCGACAGAGCCCCATTGATGTCCCAAAATATTTAAACACCAGTGAGCCTCACTGGGTCACATGTTCCTTCACTGCTATGAACTACTGCTATTTTTCTTAACTCACACCATCCTGCTACCACAAATACAAAAGGCAACAAATGTGGATTCTTCCACTGCTCAAAATAGTTTCTGACAAATGCACAGTCCTCCTTTTCAATAAATGTTTTCCCATCTGTTTAAGAAAAATACACAGTACTTCAGAAATTATTGAGAGAAGTAATACCATACACAAGATTCAGCTAAATGAAAACATAGAATATCGCCAGCCTCTTTAGGCTGATGTAACACAGCTCCATCTCATTGCAGATCTTAGGCAACCTCATTAATATGGAATAGATAATGGGACACCATCTGAAGCTCAGTAATACTTAAATCCTGTTTATCCTAGTCAGTGCTTTTGATTAGCACGTTATCAGTGTTGCAGATCAGTTCGACCGTTCTCTCTCCATCTTGTAGAGTGGCACAATTGATCAAATATTAATCAAGATCACTATTTAGGCTTACTATAATTAAATTAACACAGTATTGACATTCAAAATTCAATTTAAATTCAGTTAATGTTATTTTCTTTCGCCCAAAATCACAAATTACAGATTTGCCTCACAGGGCTTTACAGTCTATACACATGTGACATTCTCTGTCCCCCGAAACCCTCACATCAGCAGATATGGATGCTTGCCGGACGATCCGACCGGCAAGCGGTACAGCCGACGATACGGATCGCTTGTCCGCACTTTCTCCTACGTGCTGATTTACGAGCCCCGGAGACTGATTAGCCCTGTTTGACATGCTAGCTAACGTTAGCTAAAATGAGCTTGTGTTCGCTTAAACAGCGGTTAGATTTTTGTAGTATGCAGTTTGGGACTACAAACACAAAAATGTGTTAGACTTGGGCCTAACACATTCAGCTAGTTGGAACAGAACACACCAGAATAGGCCTGTTTATTAAACAGGATTTGATTCCTGCATTCCAACACTACGTTTTGAAAGTATCCTTTCCAATACTGATCCTACTCTCTAAGCCCACCTGCTCTGCACATGTCCAACACCTTGGGGGGGCCCTGGAACTGCCAATCTGCTATACTTCATTGTCTGCTTTGCTGTTGTTAGGGTTTCGGAAAGCTCTCGAGGGAGGCCTCACTCCTTTGTTCTCGTCCCGGCCGGAAACGAGGATACGAATGAGTCAATTTGTTTAAATTCAAAAATCAAAAAGTATTTAATGACTAAACAACGTAATAGGGATTACAATTACAAAGTGAAATACAAAGCGAACAGTAAAATATTTCGCGAAATAGAGAATCCTCTGAGCAAGTCTAAAGCGACTTATCAAAGCGGCTGCAGGAAAATTCTAACAGTCCTTTTCCCGCTTTGGTCCTTTGAAAACTCTTGAGGTGTGTCTTCTTGGGTGCATTTGAATGTCATTGGCTTCTTCTTCAAAGGGTCACCTCCTGGACTGTCCCCTTCACGTCGAGGTGTGAAGCTGCAGCTGTAACCTGAAACCTCACTGTACTATCTGTCCCTCACATTCCGATGCATTCAATGTAGATACAGTTGGCTTTATGCCTCAATGAGTGAATTTAACAAAGCATACATCGTTTAAGTCTTCATCTTATAACTAGTACACTTTAATTACAACAACCCATCATTAATGATCCCCGTTCATCACACTTCATCATAAGATCTAAGACAGTTCATGTGGTTCAATTCTCAAGACATTTGCCCCAGTTGGCTGCCTCGCATTAAGTTGTTCATTTACTACCTGACAGGAGAAAAAACTCCCAAAAAAACCCTCTTTGGGGATAAACTTGGGAGAAATCCATAAAGGACGGCAATTAGCATCCGTCCGCAGGTTTTAACATCACATTGTGACAGAATGTTAATGTGTACAGTGTTTATATGATTTAAATGACTATAAATTGTGTTTGATTCAAATTGTATTCACTTCATCTAACATGTTAATGTAATAACTAATGTCTAATAACACACAAACTATAATTCTAACACTAAACATTATTACACGTACTATAATTTCCTGACTAGGGGTGCACTTCTGGCTTAAATCCCTAACACTGTCCAGCATTTGCTTGACGTCCTAGCTCTCACTGAAATCTGGATCAAAATCTGGATCAAACCGACAAAGCATCCACTCCTGCTGCTCTTTCTTCTGCCTTCTCTTTCAGCCACAAAGCTAGACCCACAGGTAAGGGTAGTGGTACTGGTTTATATTCTCAACCAAATAGTTTTTCTCTCTATCCGCTTCCACTTTTTACTCAAATGTCTTTTGAGTTTCACGCTGTGACAGTCACACGGTACAACTCACCGTTGTTGATCTCCGTTTACCAGGTTCTCTGAAATAACTACACGTCCTGCTATCAAACTTCCCTGAAAATGTCCCTCCCGTCATTCGTCATGTGACCTACAGCTCTTACTTTCTTCCTTTGCGGTCTCACTCTCGTCCTTCCTCTTCTACTAACAGAGCCGGCAACCACCTTGACCATATCTTCACAAGAAACCGCTCTACAGCTAACATCACTGTAACTCCATTTTATGTCTCTGACCACTTTGTTATCTCTTACTCTCTCCCCCACTCTCTATCTGACATCCGTACTACATTAGATAAGGTATTCCTTTTAGTCCCACAATGGGGGATTATAACAGGATCGCGACAGCAAAGTGGACAATGCACACAAGATACATGGTAAAAAAAACAAGAGCAACAGTAATAATAAGATAATAATAATGACAAAAATTAAAATAAATTAAAAAACAAGTGCAAAGGCCACAGTAGCTAAATGTACTAAGTACCAACTAAATATATGTATATGTACACATACCATAGTGGTTGTTGCACATTGTTAGTGTTAGTTCTTTGGTGGTGGTTTCAGAGATTTAATGTCAACTGACTATGTACCTGTACCTGTACCAGTGCTGATAAAGGGCTTCCTAGTCCAGGTATAGACGTACGGTGTGTATTTTTAGCTATATGGGCTTTTTGCTGTCCTGATGTCATTGGGGAGCGCATTAAACCATTTAGGAGCCAGGACAGTAGAGAGTCGGGATGTCGTTGAGTGTTTGACTCTCTGTGAGGGAGCAACAAACAGATTGATGCAGAGCGGAGTGAGCATGCAGAGACATAAAGTTTGACAATGTTCTGGATGTACAGTGGGTACGGAAAGTATTCAGACCCCGTTCATTGCAGCAGTTTGCTAAAATCAAAAGTTAATTTTATTTCTCATTAATGTACCCTCAGCACCCAGTCTTGACAGAAATGTATTTTAAAAAAGTGATATCACATACAGTGCAAGTATTCACAGCGCTTCACTTTTTCCACATTTTGTTATGTTGTGGTTGTTGCACATTGTTAGTGTTAGTTCTTTGGTGGTGGTTTCAGAGATTTAATGTCAACTGACTATGTACCTGTCCGTCGTAATATTCACTCCCTCCTCTCTGGTCTCCTCTGTCTTATCAGTCCTCCCTTTAACTGACTCCTTCCCACTCATGCCTCCCAACTCTGGCACAGACGCTCTTCCAGTATATACAGTGCATCCGGAAAGTATTCACAGCGCTTCACTTTTTCCACATTTTGTTATGTTACAGCCTTATTCTAAAATGGATTAAATTCATTATTTTCCGCAACATTCTACACACAACAACCCATAATGACAAAGTGAAAACTGTTTTTTGCAAATTTTTGAAAATCTGTTAAAAATAAAGAACAAACATAACATGTACCGTATTTTCCGCACTATAAGGCGCACTTAAAAGCCTTTCATTTTCTCAAAAAACGGCAGTGTGCCTTATAATCCGAGGTGCTCAAGGCGCTCTGCCAAAGATGCTCAAGCGCATGAGATATGGAGCTTGTTTCAGGGCACGTCGAAGAAACAAAGCTGTCGTTCTTGCCGAGCACTTAATGAGATTAAAGAGCGAGAGACGGTGCCCTTTTCTTTACAGTAGCTGAACCATCTTAAGGGGTAAAATAAATTTATTCTAAAAGGGGCCCTTGGCAGGCGGCGTGGCTGGAGAACCGCCGAAGATTTAAGGCGAGGGGGGCGGCCGCACCTCGCAGCATCGATTGGACCCTGAAAGCACAGTCTCCACCTTCCCACATCCCCCCCATCCACCCGCCCCGACGTCAAACGTTTGACTGCAGTATGCTATGCGCCTTATAATCCGGTGCGCCCTATAGACAAGTTTCCCGGGCACTTCCGGTTTACTTCCTGTTTCTGCCAAGAACATCCGGCGCAGGCTGAGTAGTGGTGTAAAAATGGCTTTGGAATGGCAACATTCGACCGAAAATCTTGTTAAAAATGGTGTTTTGACCATTCCGCATCTAAGTATGGTAACATCATGGGCGGACAACATGTCGATATGGCCCAGCATCACAACATCCAAGATCTTTTCTTATTTTATTGATTCCGTGGCAGTGGATGGGAATGCAATTAATAACCTGAAAAGCTCAGAGGCGTTTCAGTACCTCCATTCCGACAAAGTGGGCTGTGTACTTTTACACGATATGGGCAGTTTAATTTACCTAAAAGCCGATGTTCAACCAAGCCAGTCCGTTAACAATTCAGCGCATAACGCCTGGGTTTTGGTTACCAAGACGAGAGATGTGGAGACTGCAGGCTGTACCTGTATCGCCGGACCTGGACGTTGCTGTAGCCATGCAGCCGCCGTGCTTTGGAAGGTACGTTAGCCCATCTTATGCTTGTATTAAGATGTTTGTATGTATCCGTGTGTTAATATATAACAGAACACGAAGAGTAATAAAAAGTGAAAGTAATCCCCTCTAGCCTGCCAGCACTAAAAGCATGCTTTAACCCTTCAAAGTCGACTGACGAGCGTCAAAGTGCGCACCCCTGACATATCTATTAATAGCTTCGGAATGGATAAAGGTATTAACTTACTTTTTTTTCTATGAAAAAGCTAACATTCGTCTGCGTAATAATTAGTAGACTGTGATGACTTCCGCGAATGATAAGCCTTCCGTATTTGAGTGCAAATCTATAGCATTTTACCGCAAAACAGAGACATGTTTTTATCAAACTCATTTATTTTATCTATCTAGTTGCTTTTACTCTTTTTTTTATATTATTCACTTATAATTTATCAATTTGTTAAATGTTATTTATTTATTTAATATTTAATTATATTTTCTTCTATTCATTTATTATTCTTTTCAGATTTTTCCAGATTTTTTTTATATAAGTCTAAATAAATTCAGGCATTAAGGGGTTAAACATTGATGTTGATGGCTGCAGGCCCAGCTCATTAATTGTTTTGAAAAGTAACAAAAACGCTCTACCTTCATCATACCCTTGTTATTTTCATTTACAAAATGTTGTCTCTAAAAGAAGTCAATTGTGCTGTGATGCTTAAACCATTATTTAAAAAGTGTGTGATTTTGTTTCTATCTGTCTGCAGGTAGAAAATGCTGTGAGGCAAGGGAAGACAGGGCTTGCCTGCACTGATGTGCAGAATTGCTGGAATGCCGGGACAAAAAGCAATACTGGGCAGCAAAAAATCAGAGATGTGTCTTTCCGAAGACACAGCAGAAATAATCTATACCAACCAGCTTCACATACATCCTCCTCCAGCATAGTCCCTACACCTAGTCGCAAGGTAAAAGTCCATGAGACACTGGAAGAATGGCAAAATTACTGTCTCTCCACACCAATAGCGGCACTTTTTACTGCACCTGGCAGTGGACTAATGCAGCTCACTTTTAACACCGGCCTCCCTGCTCAGTCTGCCGAGACATCAAAAGCTCCACTGCCCCTACATCATGGTGATCACAACACACAACTTGAATGTGAGAAATGTAGGGCATTCTACACCACATACATTGACATGACCACAACCCAATTTATCTACATTGAGCAGCACACAAAAGAACAGAGCAGGGAACAACTGTGGCATGACATGCGACGGGTACGGATAACAGCAAGCACAGCTAAGAATGTGCCAGTTCGGGCTACCACAGCACCAGACAAATTCTTGTCTGAACACCTCCATCCTACCTTTCACGGTAACACGGCAACCCGGCAAGGAGCAGAGGGTGAAGAGCACGCCAGGCAATACCTGCAAGACCAAGGTCATGACATCGATGTGAAAGGTTTGGTGGTTTGCCCGAGTGAGCCATGGCTTGCTGCGAGTCCGGATGGTGTCATGAACAGAGACACACTACTGGAGATCAAGTGCCCTGTCTTAGTCAAAAACAAGTCCCTTACTGAAGCACTTGCTGCTAAAAGCAGTGAGATCAAACGCATGCCCACTGGGGACTTCCATCTGTCCTTCAATGGGCCAAAGGGATATTACATGCAGGTGCAACTGGGCATGCACTGCACAGGTCTACGGCAAGCCTTGTTGTTAATTTGGAGTAACACTGAATGTCTGCAGCTCAACGTGCCCTACGACCAAACCTTTGTTGAGGGACATATCTCAAGGCTACACTCCTTCTATTTCACCCACATGTTGCCAAAGGTTGTCGATGACTTCGATGATGGAAGGCTGGAGTTGTGCTCCAGATACATGAATGTTGTAAAATCAGCATGACCTGTGTTAAGGGTTTCGGAAAGCTCTCGAGGGAGGCCTCACTCCTTTGTTCTCGTCCCGGCCGGAAACGAGGATAAGAATGAGTCAATTCGTTTAAATTCAAAAATCAAAAAGTATTTAATGACTAAACAACGTAATAGGGATTACAATTACAAAGTAAAATACTAAGCGAACAGTGGAATATTTCGCGAAATAGAGAATCCTCTGAGCAAGTCTAAAGTGAGTTATCAAAGCGGCTGCAGGAAAAATTCTACCAGTCCTTTCCCCGCCTTGGTCCTTTGAAAACTCTTGAGGTGTGTCTTCTTGGGTGCATTTGAATGTCATTGGCCTCTTCTCCAAAGGGTCACCTCCTCCATTGTCCCTTTCACGTCGAGGTGTGAAGCTGCAGCTGTAACCTGAAACCTATCTGTCCCTCACATTCCAATGCACTCAATGTAGATTCAGTTGGCTTCATGCCCCAATGAGTGAATTTAACAAAGCATACATCGTTTAAGTCTTCATCTTATAACTAGTACACTTTAATTACAACAACCCATCATTAATGATCCCCGTTCATCACACTTCATCATAAGATTTAAGACAGTTCATGTGGTTCAATTCTCAAGACATTTGCCCCAGTTGGCTGCCTCGCATTGAGTTGTTCATTTATTACCTGACAGGAGAAAAAACTCCCAAAAAACCCCTTTGGGGATAAAATTGGGAGAAATCCATAAAGGACGGCAATTGGCATCCGTCCCCAGGTTTTAACATCACATTGTAACAGAATGTTAATGTGTAGAGTGTTTCTACGATTTAAAAGACTATAAACAGTGTTTGATTCAAATTGTATTCACTTCATCTAACATGTTAATGTAATAACTAATCTAACATCACACAAACTACAATTCTATCACTAAACATTATTACACGTACTACAAATTCTATGACTAGACATTCACTTCTACTTAAAACCCCAACACCTGCTTATGTGTACTGGGGTGATTAGTCATTCCTTTTTGAACCCCTTGTCCCCTGTTGTCACAAATTGGTGACAAATCCTTTCTAGCTTTTATTTATTTTTATCAAACTGATTTGTTTAATTAATTAATTTTCTTTTACTTTTATTTATTTTTATATCAGTCACTTATCATTTATCTTTATTTATTTAATATTTTATTTTATTCGTCTTTTTGTAATATTTTGAGACTTTGTTTTTATTTAATTACTTTAAAAAATGCAGCCATTAAGGAGTTAATGAAATTGTCCCTTTGTTATGGAATAGGATCAATAAAAATTAATTCATTTCTTCTCAAAAATCAAATGTTTATTGTCATGTGTCAATATTTACAATACAAGAAAAAGAATAGCACTCACACAAGTTTTTCTTAGTTAAAACTCTGTTTTGGCTTACCAATAATCACAATACCAGAAAGAGAACAATAACAATAAATTTACACAGGTTTTTCTAGCTGAAATTTATTTATATATATATGGCAACACTTTATTTTAAGGATCAGAAATTAGACTAGATTAGCCCTTTATTGGCTGTTGTAGCTTATAAGTATGAAATAAATATAGAATGGGCATTTCAACAAACATTTAAATTTGCAAAGTATGTAATTGGCACAGTAGAAGCTATTAGTTTGATTTATTTTTAGCTAATTAGTAGATTGTTAGGACAGAAACAAATATAAAGGGGCTATAAGACAAAAATAAGACAACAGCCAATAAAGGCCTTATAAATAGCTTGTAATGGCACACAAGTATAACTAGTTACTTACAAATGCAGTTATTAGTCATTAATTAGTGTCTAATTTCTGATCCTTAAAATAAAGTGTTACCATATATATATATATATAAAAGGAATATGTACAATAAAAAAAAAAAAACTGCAGGTAACCCAGGTTTTACTTTTCATAGGGACTTACACCTCATGTGGCAGTCGGATGAGTCTGGACCTCATGTTTGCTAAAGCAGCACATATGATAAGAATCTTGTCCAACCTCGGGGTCATGGAGATGGGGACAGTTTGGGACAGAATTTTGAAGACTTTAAGTCTTCGGATTGCCCTCTCCACATGTATACGGACATTGGCCACTCGTCTAGTGCGCGTTACCTGCTCATTGGTCAATTGACCACGCTTGTAGGTAAAGGCAGGAATATTTAATTTCACCTTCCTTTCATTTAGTACATCTCGAATCGTGAAACCCCTGTCAGCCATTACCTCATCACCAGGCCTTAGGGCCTCCAGAAACCCACTGTTTATAGTGATGAACTTATCACTGCTTTTACCAGCATAGGCCTCTGATATAAACATTATGAGCCCATGAGGTGACACAGCAACAAGATATTTGGCAGTATTGGTTCTCTTGTAATGACTGAAAGTGGCACTCCTACAGTTAAGGTTTGTAGCTCTCTGAATAGCCGTTTCAGCACAATCGATGATGCAAGTGGTCTGGGGGTGGTTCCTTTTAAAGGATGGTGGCATGTTAGCACAAATAACACTTCTTGGCAGCCAGGCAATCATGGGTTCAAGCTGCTCACCCAATGTATCAATCCAGTAAGCAATCACCTTACTTACTTCACCTTTAGACAGTTTAAAGCGCTTTGCCACATCCCCTAGCACAAGGTTCAGTTTCAGTTTCAGTTTCATGAGGGTCATCAGTATTTGGACAACAACAGGAATACTACATGATGGTTTACTAAATGGCAACATCGTTTTCACCAAAGTAAAAAAATATAATAGACGCAGTCCTGTGTACAGCAGCGAGGTATCATCATCCAGGAGCATATCATCAGCCACAGTCTGACCCTCAGTCTGCGTCGATTTGTTCACGTGGTCCAACTTTGCCGCGTAGCTGTGGTCAGTTTTTGTTAGGTCCTCCCATTGTGTTGCAGCATCTTTAAACTTCGGCTCGATGCACACTTCTAAAAGACTAACAGCATCAACTATGAATGTATATACCCTACTAACACAGGACAGAGACACATAACGTTATATCAACAGTCGAACTTATGCTGCAAACTTTAGCTAACCAGAAAAATATCAAGATACACTTACCATCCGATTGCGTGTCACTTGTGTTTCTGTCGAGTTTACGTCTCTTTTGCTGGGGAGGTCGCTTGTATCCCAACCAAAGTTCCGGGAAAGGGTTTTCCTCTGTGGGCTTTTTATCAACGAAGTGATAAGAACAAACAAACAGTCTTTTGGGCGGATTCTTCAACTTCAAAGCCGCTAGCCACTTCCGAGATTCAACATCTGTTTTTGGTTTCTCATACAATGCATACGGGGGAGCACATACACATTGGCGCCTTGTAGATGGTTGATGGTCGAAACATTCTCCTTCCGACCAAATACTCAGCAATCGCCACGAGTTGTTGCAAACGTGAACAGCACAAAATGTCCCGGAGCCGTGTCGGCGTGTAACACCAGCCATAGTTGACTTTTTCTGCACTCTAACCAAAGACCGTAAAAGACGCTAACTCGCTAACCGGAAGTGTTTTGCAGACACAACCGGAAGTCGTTGGCAGAGTGAAAGGCCAATGGCGGCCCGCTTATTTCACTCAGGAAACTTGTCTATATATGAAAAATGTTCTAAAATAGGTCATTCATTGAAGGTTGCGCCTTATAATCCGGTGCCCCTAATAGTGCAGAAAATACGTTACATGAGTATTCACAGCCTTTGCCGTGACACTCAAAATTTAGCTCAGGTGCATCCTGTTTCCACTGATCATCCTTAAGATGTTTCAACAACTTGATTGAAGTCCACCTGTGCTGAATTCAGTTGATTGGACATGATTGAGAAATGCACACACCTGTCTATATAAGGTATCACAGATGACAGTGCATATCAGATCATAAACCAAGCCATAAAGTCCAAGGAATTAGCTGTAGACCGGCGAGACAGAATTGTAACGAGGCACAGATTTGGCGAAGGGTGCAGAAAGATTTCTGCAGCATTGAAAGTCCCAATGAGCACAGTGGCCTCCATGATCTGGAAATAGAAGAAGTTTGGAACCACCAGGACTCTTCCTAGAGTTGGCTGCCCAGCCAGACTGAGCGATCGGGGGAGAAGGGCCTTAGTCAGGGAGGTGACCAGGAACCCGATGCTCACTCTGACAGAGCTCCAGCGTTGCTCTATGAAGAGAGGAGAACCTTCCCGAAGGACAACCATCTCTGCAGCACTTCACAAATCAGGCCTGTTTGGTAGAGTAGCCAGACAGAAGCCACTCCTCAGTAAAAAGCACATGACAGCCCGCCTGGAGTTTGCAAAAAAGCACCTGGAGGGACTCTCAGACCATGAGAAACAAAATTCTCTGGTCTGATGAAACAAAGATTGAACTCTTTGGCCTGAATGCCAAGCGTCATTTCTGGAGGAAACCAGGCACATGTGCTCATCACCTGGCCAATACCATTCCTACAGTCAAGCATGGTGGTGGCAGCATCATGCTGTGGGGATGTTTTTCATCGGCAGGAACTGGGAGACTAGTCAGGATTGAGGGAAAGATGAATGCAGCAATGTACAGAGACATCCTGGATGAAAACATGCTTCAAAGCGCTCTGGACCTCAGACTGGGGCGACGGTTCATCTTCCAACAAGACAACGACCCGAAGCACACAGCCAAGATAACAAAGGAGCGGCTTCGGCACAACTCTGTGAATGTCCTTGAGTGGCCCACCCAGAGCCCTGACTTGAACCCGATTGAACATCTCCGGAGAGATCTGAAAATCTGGCTGTGCACCGACGCTCCCCATCCAACCTGATGGAACTTGAGAGGTTCTGCAAAGAAGAATGGGAGAAACTGCGCAGAAATAGGTGTGCCACGCTTGTGGAATCATACCAAAGAAGACTTGAGGCTGTAATTGCTGCCAAAGGTGCTTCAACAAAGTATTGAGCAAAGGCTGTGAATACTTATGTACATGTTTATGTTTTCGTTCTTTATCTTTAACAGATTTTCAAAAATTTGCAAAAAACAGTTTTTCACTTTGTCATTATGGGTTGTTGTGTGTAGAATGTTGAGGAAAATAATGAATTTAATCCATTTTAGAATAAGGCTGTAACATAACAAAATGTGGAAAAAGTGAAGCGCTGTGAATACTTTCCGGATGCACTGTATATATACTGGAAGAGCGTCTGTGCCAGAGTTGGGAGGTATGAGTGGGAAGGAGTCAGTTAAAGGGAGGACTGATAAGACAGAGGAGACCAGAGAGGAGGGAGTGAATATTACGACGGACAGGTACATAGTCAGTTGACATTAAATCTCTGAAACCACCACCAAAGAACTAACACTAACAATGTGCAACAACCACAACATAACAAAATGTGGAAAAAGTGAAGCGCTGTGAATACTTGCACTGTATGTGATATCACTTTTTTAAAATACATTTCTGTCAAGACTGAGTGCTGAGGGTACATTAATGAGAAATAAAATTAACTTTTGATTTTAGCAAACTGCTGCAATGAACGGGGTCTGAATACTTTCCGTACCCACTGTACATCCAGAACATTGTCAAACTTTATGTCTCTGCATGCTCACTCCGCTCTGCATCAATCTGTTTGTTGCTCCCTCACAGAGAGTCAAACACTCAACGACATCCCGACTCTCTACTGTCCTGGCTCCTAAATGGTTTAATGCGCTCCCCAATGACATCAGGACAGCAAAAAGCCTGTATAGCTAAAAATACACACCGTACGTCTATACCTGGACTAGGAAGCCCTTTATCAGCACTTACAGTAGCACTTATAGTGCTTTGTAGTTTGGCTTTCTTGTAAAATAACTTTCTTGATTCTTGTTGTTCTGGGTTTGTACAGTCAAAGCATCAGCTAATGTAAAATGTATGGGAGCTCCTGTCAATGTGTGAATGCAACGGGATCTCCAAAACCTTTAAAGTGTAATGTAAGTCGCTTTGGATAAAAGCGTCTGCTAAATGACCTGTAATTTAATGTGTAGTGTTAGAGAATAGAGGGGCATGAAGACTTGACAAGAGAAATACAAAGAGTCAATACAATAGTCCATTTGACCTCAACTACCATTCATTAAAGGACAACAGTTTCTAATCAATCATCATTAGTTACTGTCGCTCTATGTATGGTATCCTCAGTGTTAAGGTTTAGTGGTTCAGTTCGGAAAATAATGTATGCCAACCAATGGGGAGTGTTCGGTTTGGGTGAGCTAGGGCTCATGTGTTCCTTTAAAGATAATTCACCACAGAATTGAAACACACAGGTTACACAAACAGATTACTGGCTTGCTTGAGGCCGTTAGATTTGACAGTATGTTTCGATTTACACATGTATAAACCACACACACATCGTGTTACTTATAGTGGAATTTGATGATGATTATTATGTTTATTGGTATGCGTAGTCTGCGTATTTAATACAAGTCTGCATGAATGCATCCAATAAAACAATAATGAATACATATTCCTATTTGTGGGAAACCTAACAACAGTGGCTGTTTGCGTTTTAAATCTGCAATATTGCTCAGCTGGCGGCGCCCTACAACATTAGTGAGTGCCACCGCTTGTTTGACCTGCTGCTAAATGTACACAGCAGCTGTATAGACAGTATATGTATTAAAATTTAAAAAGTTATTGCAGTTTTGCGCAATTTTTATTAGTTAAGGACAAGTGATATGCCATATTGTTCTGATGTAGAGTTCCTTCTCCACAGAGACGAATCAAACATGAGAAGGAGGATGGGTAGAAGGAGAGGGATAGAGACAGTGGGCATTCCTGACAGGGAGAAAGGGGGGAAAGGGGAGTGTTTGGTGGGAACACAGTGTCAATGTGTGTGAAAGCAGAAGCCTGTATGCAACCCCTCGGCCTCACTACTATCGTTCTTTCTGGCTTTCTTGTTCAATCCGCTCTTTGTCTGTCTGCGTTGACGTTCTCAACAGGAATGTCTCCCATAGTCAAAAGCCCAGAGTGCACCCCTGTGCTGTGCCATTGCAAAGTTGCGTGCACCAACAACACTTTGTTGTTGATATTTGGATGCAAGGTAGGTTTCAGACCACTGTGTTTGGTTCAGAGGAACAGTAGCTTGTTGAAAGATGTTTGTTTTAAGGAGCATTATCTTGTGCTGCTCTCTGTATTATTGTCTACTACTGGATGTAAGAGAATCCTATGGGGTAAGTCCACGGTTGTTTGTGTTTGTCCTTGGAGAAATAATTTACATTTTTTGAAAGGCAGCGGTTGCCAAGTTTTGTTTACATCACAGGGCTTAATGCAATCATATTTACAGCTCCTGTTATGTATCTGCATCCCTGTACTAGCCTTCATTTATTGCTGTGACAGGCTGTGTCATCAGAAGGAGATTTGCTAATTGCTCGCTTTGTTTCATTAGCAGTATGAAACAAATAAAAACTGATTTCAGCTGGGATTTCATTGCAATAACCTGAAGTCTTAATTCATGCTTTGTCAGGCTTGTCTACAAGATAACATGACTATACATCAACACTTAAAATATTTTAACTCAACACTATTGATCTCTCTGTGTTGAATTATAACAGTGGTTTTCTTTGCTGTGCGCTGATTTTCCTGACTGAGGCCATTCAGACCTCAACTTCATTGTCTCGCATCATTTGTTCTGTCCCCGGAGAATTAGTTTCAAAAAGTGCTTTTCTTCCTCTACTTCCATCCACAAGTTTTAAAATGAATGGACATGTCTATATCAGTCATTTTAAAAGGGAGATGTTAATATATCTTTCTTGCTCTGGTCCCTTTTTCCTTCGTCTAGCCCTTCTCATCACTTAGTTACTTATAGAAACCAAATATCTCTTGTACAGTATCTGATTCAAACCCTACCTGTGCTGTGGTAATACAGTATTGCCACTTATCTGGAACCATAGAATGATTCCATATAATCTAGGAATAACATACTGTACATCCAACAGCCTGTGGATAAAAAAATCGACCTACCTAAAATTAGTCTGACACAGAAGCTAAAAAAAAAATACTAGAAAGACAGACAGAAAGACAGAAACAGCAATGTTTGAGAAAAAACACAGGGAAGGGGCCTTTCTTTTTCCCCAGTGGCTCAGCTCTCCCCCCTTCTGTCCGTAGGAATCAGGACTGTAGCTGAAAATGGGGGAAGACAGTCTAACTGTAGGGTTGAATGTAGCTCTGAATCGGCCCTTGGTCCTGCCAGCCTGCATTTCCATCTCATCTTGATTCTGCTGTAGTTAACATCATAGAGAAGGGGTCCTCTCAGTGGAGCATAGCAACACTACATGTGAGTAGGGATTCTTTTCAAACAGCTCGGCCCGACCGGCCCCACAGCAACAGCATCCTACTAACCCCAATGTTCAGAGGCCTCACAATGTGGGGAGTTCCTCTAACTGAACATCAAAATACCTGACAGAAAAGCATATGCATCATACGCTGTATTACTCATATTGTACTGTTATAATTGTATACAAATCAAATGGAGTTTAGACTCTAAAGGGAGATTTTGTATAGAATTCTATACAAATCTGCTCGCTTATCAAAAGATGATGGGATCAACCCGTCCCTTCCTTTTCTTTATATGGTGTCCATATTAGGGCTATTAGTTCATTGACCCCGAAAAGGACTGCCAGCTACACAAACAGCTGTTCGCCACTTGCTTGCTGGCACTGCCTACCCTGCCAAAATTAAAACATAAAAATGTTTATTAAATTATTTTATTTAATAAACCTGTATATGTATTTTTACTGTTTATTCTTAGAATTATATATGCAATATGTGTGTTATTCCAATTGTTTAGTCGTTACGATGCCGTTCCGCATAATCAAATACAAAGAAATGGTAGAATAAGCAGTGCTTTCACCGTCCATTCATGGCAGAGCACGAGCAAAGAAAACATGTTGCGCATGCGCACTTTGATCCTGTATTGTATCTTAAACTGATGGTTTCTTAAAGAACACACTGTAAGAGCTAAGAGAAAAAATAAATATGAACACTGATTAGCATCTTACACAGAACAGAAAAAACGTAACAACCTAAGACAATATTTTACAAACTTGAACAGATACTAACCTTGTCAACCGGGTGCTAAACTAATAAAACCGTAACCCTTTCCTTGCTTTAATATTCGTTTCCCGTCCCTTTACATTACAGGTCATTTAGCAGACGCTTTTATCCAAAGCGACTTACATTACACTTTAAACCCATGGCTTTTTCACATTTATGCCCGGGGAGCAATTAGGGGTTAGGTGTCTTGCTCAGGGACACTTCGACATGGGGCAGCCTGGAATCGAACCACCAACCTTGTGCTTCCCTGCACCACGACGACCCCTTTCCCATCTTTTACCATCTTTTCGTTTTTACTTCAGGTTTCCTACCTTCAAAATAAAAGGGCAACTGGATATACACCAACTGCCGTAACAAAATGGCCAAAATAAAACACACCAAAAAAGTAACAATATATTGAAATAATCCACCCTCTCAGAGGTCCTTTACAGTAATAATCTACATTACGTATCAAACATGAACCAATTAAAATCAAGATATTACCGGACATTTGCGCAGTTGACATCACAACACCATCTACGTTGTAAGCTGTCTTGACTGAATTTACGCCTAAGCTTCATTTAAAACATGACTTCGAGGTCATTCAGGCACACTTGAAGTAGGGGCAGAACCTGAATAATCAATTTGTCTATACTTATTGTATGAAGCAAATCAAGACAAAACTCTATAGGAAACAGTTTTTTACTTGACATCGGTGTGAAATCATTGAACAGGACCTTTTATTAAATGCTCTCAAGCATGAAGCAGTTGAAACGCATACAAGCCATGCTTCAAGGCAACTCAAAGGATTCCTCCTTTGGCTTAGGCGTCACAATATGTGCCTCCCCCTTCTGAGGAGTGGGGTGCTGAATCCAAACAAATACGGTTTACAACATGAGTTCCTGGGATACTGTCCTGATCGAGAGTGAGATGGGCCATAAGGTCCTCAGACTAGCAGGCTGGTAGTTCAGAGAGTTTACAGGCTGTTAGCCTGACAACCTTTACAGGTCTGCTAACCAGACGGAAATATCCTGGCAGGGTAAACAGCTCGTACTGGCTAGCAATGTGGCAGGCAGACCGACCGCTGTGGCCCGAACCTGGGAGCACTGGGGCTAGCGGGCTAAATACTCTTCTGAGTTAAGTTGAAAGCTTGCTTGAGTGTTCTAAAGGTATTCCCTAGTGAATGCAACCAGAGAGCTGAGAGCTAAAAACTGCTAAAAGCTTAAAAAAGGAGAGACCAAGGCTGCCATCCACGGTCATCTTAGATTTGAGAACGGTGCACATTGTATTCACAAATACAAAAATCTGCTGTCTATGTCCCTTAGCAACTCGACAGACAACATGTCTTAGTCTGAATAGGCCTGATTCTATAATGCCAGATCTGGCAGCCATTAATGGGCCGAAGCCTTTTTCAGTGCTGGTTGCCGATAAACCCAGCTGCCATGTCTCACCCCGAATAGGGTCGTTCCTATGAAGCCAGATTTGGCCCATGTTCGGCAGCCATCAACAGGCCAGAACCAGTTTCAGAGCTGGTGGCCTGTTACGGCCCTTTTGTAGATTCCAGGATAGTAAAACAACAATCAAAGACAGGCGACAGAGTCAGGGTAAAAGGTGTCTTTCTAGTTTTTATTCTTACACAAAAAGATGGCTCCCAACAGGAGGGAGGGAGATGGTGGAAGATGGGACCTACAGGTTGTGCCAAACAAATGAAATGAATATAACAAAACGAGGCCTAGCTCACCACTGGCCCTTCATTCAAAACAAGTCAAACAAACAACCTCTGCTCACGAGCAGTTTGACAGATGCAAAGCGGAGAGTGCGGGTCGGGATGTAGGGTTTGACGATGTCCTGGATGTAAGCTGGACCCGATCCATTCACAGCATGGTACGTGAGCACCAATGTTTTGAACTGGATGCGGGCAGCCACCTGTAGCCAGTGAAAAGAGCGGAGGAGTGGAGTAGTGTGGGAGAATTTCGGAAGGTTAAAGACCAGTCGAGCTGCGGCATTCTGGATGAGCTGCAGAGGTCGAATGGTGGTAGTGGGGAGACCCGCAGGAGACAGTTACAATAGTCCAGGCGGGAGATGACAAGTGCCTGAATCAGTACCTGCGCTGCCTTCTGAGTGAGAAGGGGACGTATTCTCCCGATGTTGTAGAGCGTGTATCTACAGGATCGTGTTGTCGCAGTGATGTTGGGAGTCAGGGAAAGTCGAGTTTGACGCCGAGGTTCCCTGCGGTCAGAGTGGGCGTTAGCACAGAGTTGCCAAAGTTGACCGTCAAGTCCTGGGTCGGAGAGTCTTTTTCCCGGGAAGAGAAGTAGTTCAGTCTTGTCAAACGATCATGAATCAACAGACAATCACAGGGGAAGACAGGACAAGACAGGAAGTGACGTGACCCAGGGAGATATGATGCAGAACTACAAAATTAAACAAGAAGTGAACCCAAACCGTGACAACTTTTAGCACTATTAATAACAACCTCCACTTCTCTTTCTCCTATTTTGATGAGGGTCACCTGTCCGAGTGATACCTCTGAATCGTGGCTCGCAAGAATTTCATGTTCTAGTACTCTCGTCTCCATTGATCGGTATTGAGCTTTTATTTTACCCTAGTGCTTGGCAGACAGAACTTTTGCATTGGGAGTAAAACAAACAGAGGCACGCCATACAGTGGCGTAAAGTGATTACTCATTACTTGTAAGAAAAAAAACATTCATTAAAAACAACATTGTAATAACAACAACAACAACAACAACATTCATTAATCGCCATTAATCAAGATTAATGAATTTCAAAATGTGCAATTAATTAGTCAATTTTTTAGAATGTATTGACAGCCCTAATTTATATAAATATATGTACTCCAACAGATTATACAATAGATAATGCACGCATAATAATACAGCTATGGCAGAATTACAGAACGCATTTCTAGTTTCAGAAGCTGATACATCACCTGCCCCAGGTGTGTCTGCATAGACATCAGAACGCACCTTTATTATTAAAAATAATCTCAGTGGTGTTGGGATTGATTGGACTCTTTTGTATCCACAAGACAATGTTCTGTTATTGTTTTGAAAGGCATGCTCTCCCTATTTTGTAGTTGTATTGGTCAAATGTTCCCAGATATTCTCCATATTCACATTAGAGAATGAAGTCCCGCTGTGTTGACAATATGTTTGAGTGGGTCGTTTTTTTTGTTTGTTTCTATTTTATGAGAATTGTGTCAAGCAGTGCCCTCTTTATCACAGATATACTAGCCAACTATTCCATTTGACTTTTTCTAGTTTCACCCTGTCATGGATTGTTGCTCTGTCTTGCCATTGGTTAGCTGTGAGTGTTTTAGTTTGTATCTGTCGAGCCTGTTATGTTTGTACAAAATGCTGGCACACACAGTACTGTATAGTATATGCCAATTCCTCTGAGCATCTTGCTCCTGTATAATTAACTGGTTGAATGCTCAGCATTTTGGACGTGACTGATTGTTTTTGCACTACATTTCTTTTGCTCTTGGTGGTTACATATGATCCTATTGCTCTCTCCAGAACAGGCCCCCAGCAGTACAGGGGTCGCCCCACAACAGCCAGACCCCAACCTGCATGAACCTAGCTTTGATGAGGGCTCCTTGGGTGAGAAAAGGGGGGGAGTGGGGTAAAACTTTTCACACCATCCAAACCCAAAGAATCATTCTCGATGAATTGCAGTAATTTCTCTGCTGAAATCATATATGAGGAGTCATGATTAATCTTTCATTTTCCCCAGTCAAGTTGTTCAAATGATATTTTGTCATGATGATGCTCTCCTATTTGAGATTTGACTTCTGATTCACACTACCCTATGTTTGTTTTGTCTCACTTTAGATGATTATGACCATCTCTGATATTACTGTTTTTAGACTGCAATAGACATGTCTGTCAACACGCTACTTACATTGTAACCAGGGATCCATTTTGTTTCATATCAATCTAATGTGGCTAAAGTTGGGTATTAAGAAAACGTGACATAAATTTAATTATTGGATTTTTTGGGATTGTTCAGAAATGTTCCCACACAAAGGAAAGGCCTCAGGATGTAATTATTATGATGTCTCGTGAAATTTCATGAAAAGAATCCCACAACATATTATGAACAGTTTTTACATACACTGCTTATGTGCTGTATATAAAAGTGTTTCCCAGATTGTGATTGAACTGAAGTGATTAAAAGCATACGTTTGTAAAGCTTATAATGGAAGAGACAAGCACCTAGTTATTTTGAAGCCACTGTCAGTGGTGTTGTTATATTGGGTAAGTTTAGTAGAAAATGACTGCTGAGTGAGTAAGTGATTTAAAACCAAATCAAGTTTGGATTCTGACGAGATGTGTAAGTTATAGTTTTAAATTCCTGTGTAATGCAGTGAACACATCTTTTCAACCATATTGACCTAGTCAGATAAATATATATTCAAAGTCACGAAAGTTTAAATTCACACTCCACACATAACTTATATTCATAAATAATGGCATTAAATAAATACCCCATGACTTCATTGTGAATCTTTGCTGTTACTCGGGTCCATGTTGATGTAAAAAAACATTAACATTTCAACATCATTCTTTTTGTAACTGTAATATTAAAGAATCAAACCAAACAAGGAAAAGGAAACATTTAAAATGTAATGTAAAAAACTCAAGATGAATTATTCTTTATCCTTTCTGAGAACGGGAACACAATGCCCAGACTTCCTTTAGTTGTTGTATTTCATCCCTTTGCTATGTCCTTGTCTCTCACTGTCCCTTGATGTCCACCCTTTTCTCTTTACCTCTCTCAGCAGTACCACTACCAAGAAGATGACTCTCCGCCTCTTGACCAGGGATTTCCACGACTTACCAACGAGGTGCGCGCCCCTGAGCTTGTGCACGTGTCCGAGAAGAACCTGTCTGAGATCGAGAATGTGCATGGCTACGTGTCCCATTCCCACATCTCTCCTCTCAAGGTTAGTGCCACACACTCACACTCCATAACATGTGTGAGCTTTTGCACCTGGCATAGAAACAATGACCCTCCAGGCCATTCAGCCCTACGACCGCCTGCCATCATGGTCTTGTCTCCATCTCTCTGCCTCCTCAGTTTTGTCTTTTTAGCTTAAATGTTGCCACTACCAAGTGTGATCCATAGTTTGTTTTGTATAATATTAATGTGTGTGTTTGTGTATTGATTGGCAGATGTTTGGAGAGTCTAGTTTTTGGATACTTCACAAAAAGGGTTTTCCTTCTATTTTTTATTTCTCTATTTTGATGTGCTTTCTTGTTCCACAGAAGCACACATTGGTGGAAAAAAGCTAGTTGTGAGCTCGCAGTTTGTGTGTGTCATTGGAAGGTACTATTATGAAATACTGTATCTCTTCCTATTAAGATTGTTTTCCCAACCTTTCCCTTTGTTTTTATTCATGGAGAGCTGTTGCATCTAGACCTAGACTCTAACATCCTATTGCCCAAAAAGGAGTTCAACTCCCAAGTTGAATGAAAAAAAACCACGTTTTATGCACATTGTGCAAGAGCAATAAGAGAGTGACGTCGAAGAGTTGACAGCGGTTTAGCTAGCAGGTGGACTTCACTGTGAAGAATTGTGTTTGAGGGTTGTGTATGGTTTGAGCCAGCAGAGGGCAATGTTGGAAATGAAAAGTAAAGCTGGTGAGTTTTTTACAACCATATAAATTCAACTATTAAAAATGTAATAAATTCTCTCTAGAGCAGGGGTCTCAATCTCCTTTTAGGTTCCCACAGATCCAACGTCAATGTGTTTTGAATCTGAAAATATAAAATCTGCAACCCAAAAATACAATAGAGTGAATATCAAAAAATATATAAGTGAAGATTGAAAATAAATATTTTATTAAAAAACTATATTCAACCCGAAAATATTTTTCGTCCACTTATTTTTATTTTGAATACATTGTTGTATTTTTCAATGTTCAACAACAAAACTCCTCTTTCTCAAATAAGCCAATTTCGTTCAAATTTTGTTTTTCAAATGAACAAAACTTTTGACCTGGATTTGGCTCCATTTTTCTGGCCTACTGTAGAATCAAGGTGGTGCAACATGGCTCCCTGAAGAGGACCAGGATTCTACCTAGACATGAAGGGCTCATTTAACTATTCTTAGTTTCAAGTAATTATACACAAATGAAACCACAGAAATGAAAATTGTATTCAATTTTCATCTAATAGATCCCTTGAAGTGTTACACTTTCAAATTCCACCGCAATCTCTGGTTATTAAAAAATGTGAGCCCGGGTGCTTATACTTGATCATACTAAATTAATTGTTAATGAAATTACGTTGGTTTGAATGCATTTGATGGGGTACTTGGCCTTGACCTTGATTTAATGAAGACATCTTTAATAGCCAGCAGCATTACAGTAGGATCACATGTGACTGAACACAGCACTTCCTTCCTGGCTTGCTGCTAAATGATGATGTTTATGCTTTTATCTGATCGTAAAACCAGATTCTATAATCCTCAACGTCTCCTTTTAACATGTTAGAAATTACACCCTCTGCCAGTGTAGTGCCATGAAACGATAGCTGTTTGTATCTGACTCATTACCATACTGTAAAAAATATCTCCAAAGTCAAAGACTTTAACCAAAATGAAAGACCATCTCTCATCTTCAACTGCTTGTGCGGGGTTGGATTGCGGGGGCAACAGTTCCAGCAAAGGACCCCCAAACGTCCCTTACGCCACATCTACCAGCTCTACGAGTGGATCCCAAGGCGCTCCTAGGTCAGTGTAGAGATATATACCGCTCCACCTCATCCTGGGTCTTCCCCGGGGCAGAGTCCCACCAGATATCATAACCTTGAATACTTCCTTCTGCAGTTGAATGGCTTCCCTGACCACCAGCGTTCACCACGGTGTTTGAGGGTAACCACCCAATGTAGTAGCACTCATCCGCGGACTTTTGAGTATCCCCACCCTCGATCTAACTGATGGCACTCTACCTCCTGCACAAGCTCCGACTCCTCCCCCCTAGAGAGGTGACGTTCTACTGGACACATTATAAGTATAGTGCAAAGTTATTTTGGCCGTTGGTTGGGAATGTTTGTAATATTTATTTTACAACAAACCGTTCTTCAGTCAATTTAAGGAACATCAGTAAATGATGCAGGAAGCCAGAGCAATCCACTCCTTCTCATCATGCTCATCCAATCTTAACTGCTTTGAATATGTTTCCCTCCTCCTCCCAATCAACAAGTGAAGGGCTAATAATTAATAATGTTGTTTTTTTAGCACTGTTCATTAGGCTCACTGCCCCTCTTTACCCAAGTATACTGAATAGTGATCTTGTCCTGTCATTTTTTTGCCTGCAGCCTGCACTGGTTACCCGTTTTGATCTTGCTTACCCCGGTGTGACTACAGAAAACTACATGGCAAGTTTTATTTAATTGAACTTTTATTTAACCTCTGGGGAATAAAGCAATAAGAAATGTACAGTTTAAAACTCTTTCGATATTTCTGGATTAGAGAAGATTGGCGTACCCTCGTTGCTGCATAGATTTTGTTTGGTGTTGTCTTCAATCAATCATGTACATAGCTGCCACAATCGGGGCTCCCGACTAACCTCCCAAAGGGAATGCAAACTGTCCTGTATCAAAATTACATTTGCTTACTTTGAAGTTACGATCTGGTATTTTTTAGTGACAGAATAAAAAAATGCATTTTGCTTTATAGCCAGACTTTTTTAGCTGATAAGTAGAAATGAAATTGATTTCATATGGTCAAAAATACATTTTGACCACCTTTTTAATATAACAAATACATTTTGGCATATTTCTCATATATATTTCATAATATATATATATATTTTATTATTACAAGCAATATTGAAGAAAACATAACCTATTAAAGATATCATGAACAGGGTTGATTTTAAACTCAAATTACTTTTATAAAATAGACAAGACAAAATTATACAGCCAGTTAATCCCAGTAAATTGTTTGTGTTGTCATATGAAACTGCTCTCTCTAGCTTCTTGTGGAAGTTATTTGTTAGCCAAATGCGTTGGAAGAATCACTTTCTCACGAGCTAAGCTCCCCTTGAAAACAAACATATATATACACTTATGTTCACACATATATACATGCGTATGTGTACAGACACACACACACACATATACACGTGCACACATACATTAGTGTTTCCCCTACAATTATATTTGGGAGGCGTCAAACATGTATACATTCACTTTCCTCCCTGAGGTCTCCTGGGGAAGATATCAGTTGAAACTGAACACATGTTCTATTGGTACCCTATTAGTCTTGAGCCCTGCACACACTTGGTAATATGTGTGTTTGTAACCCATTTGCTAGCCAATCCCACATGCTTGTTGTGATGTTATCTGATGTTAATCTGTGTCCGTTGATAATTATGTAATGCTATTTGTTGGAGAGTTAACTATTATCAGGTCATGCTAGGATGGCTGTATATAACTTAACATAAGCTTAAATAATAAAGCATGATATTGAAATGCTTACAGCATGCTCCATACTGTTTACTGTGTTTGTCACATTTTATGGTTTTTAATTGGCTAAAATTACCAACAATACATGATAGTGATGCTGGATAGGTAAAGTGTTAATGAAAGAGTTTAGACTCTAGAGTTTAGAATCTCAATGTTGTATTTTCAACTCTTGGCTATCAAAGAAGACTTGAGGCCAAATAATGTATCAATCAAAAAGTCCAGACGGTGTTTCATTAATCATAAGACAAATGATGTGCATATTCAATTTATTTTTCAAAGCACACAGGTGACTGAAGATGCATTGATTCACGCTTCCTATCAAAAGCACTCAAGTTTAAATAGCTGTAAAAACCAGCCAAGCTTTAAAATGTTTATGGATCGGCTCCCTCTTTCCACAGTAATTTCCACTTATAAAAATATATTTTGGCAGCAATGACTCTTCTGTCAATCAGGCAGGGGGAAATTTGTTTGTAATGAACAGCAGTTTATAACATACTGCAGGAGCAATAACGTGTGTTCATGTTCGCCTAGGGAGAGTACAGTGAATGTCCTTCATATAACTTTAATTTCCATGCCTTTTTTCATTATTTTTCCTCTCTAATCAAATTTAACAAATGGGAGGCTTTACCTTGTGAAAGCACTTAGATTGGCTTTTAAGCCATCAAAAGCAACTACTCAAGTTTTACTAGCTGTAAACCCAAACTGTAAGGGATCAGGGCCCCAGATAATTTTCAGGATGAGATGACGTAGATCAGGCTATTCGGTTCCCTGAAGCAGGTTTGGCTAAATCACCATACCAACACATGAAAAAACTTCAACCTGCTCCAACGCAGGTTCATTTGAGCTGCTTTGATCGACTTAATTGAACTACGTACGAGGAACAGGGCCCAGGGGTCTGTTTCAAGAAGCGGGTTTAGCGGAAGCTCAGAGTTTGTTAACCCTGAGATGAGGGAAACTCTGGCTTGTCTGTTTCAGAAAGGGAAGTAACTAAAGCTCAGGGTCAGTTGCTATGGTAACTGAGCCTGTGAACATAACCTGGTCGGGAGCAGGTTTTCTTCAATAAACCTTGAGTTTCTTTCAGTCTCCTTCGTCTGACAGCAGCCCAGCCAATCACATAGCACACTTTAATTTCATCATTCATTCAGTTACTCTGTATAAGGCAGATTGTAGCGCAGTTTCCACATACGCACAAAATAACATGTTACGTTTAAAAAACTAAAGTGTTTTCTCGAACATGGCACGTCCTTTTCTGGACGATCCTGTTGATGAAGAAGCGGTTTTACTTTGCATGGTGTTAAACACGTCGGGAGAATATTGAGACCCTGATTAGATATATTGTCTTTTCCAGATAACTACTGGTTTGAACGGTATCGTTTTTCTTCACAGTCCATCAAATATGTACATAACCTCACCCGTCCTCATATAACTAACGTCACCCATCGTGGACATGCTCTCCCGTCCGAGCACATTCTTTGTGTAGTGTATTACTTTTTTTGCAAACGGCAGTTTTCTTTACAACATTAGAATATTAGTAAAGCTGCTGTATGCAGAGCCGTTACAAAAGTGCCTCGCTCTGGAACGTCTTTTAAACGTTTTTGTTCCCTGGACACAAACCAGTGAGAGCCATTAAAGAGGAGTTCCACAGGATTGCACCTGAATAAAATACATTATAGGTTCAATACCATTGAACCAGGTTTAACCAGCGATATTATTCTTGTGATTAAATATGAGCATGGGTGTGTATTTCAAGCCTATCTAACGAACAGTGTAAAAACTGGGAATTAGTAAAACTTATGGATTATGATTTGTGTGTACATTAAATATTAACTGACAACACTATATTGTAACTTACAGCAATTTTCTCACACAGTTTCTCTGTCTTTTGCTGCAGTAGCAGTCTTGCTTTTTTTCTAATTACGGGTTCATACTCGCCGTATGCTTGCATTAATACATCCAGCTGAAGTATGCCGACCAATTGTTTGTGGTTGTTGCCACGGTGAATCGTGGTATCATGGCTCCATTCAAGCTGCCTTCATACTGTGGTGGTGCACACGTTCAACTCTGAGTCACCCTACTCAGAGTTGATTGAACCAACTCTAAACAGTTGTTCTGAAACCCAAAACTCCACCAAGTTTCCCATCTCAGGGTAAATCAACTCAGAGTTTAGTCAAGTCAAGTCATTTTATTTTGTATAGCCCATAATCGCAAATTACAAATTTGCCTCAGAGGGCTTTACAGTCTGTACACATACAACATCCTCTGCCCCGAAACCCACCATCGGCACAGGAAAAACTCCCCAAAGAATGAAAAAACCCTTACAAGAGGGAAAAAAGGGAAGAAACCTTAGGGAGAACGTCAGAGGAGGGATCCCACTTCCGGGATGGACAGACTACAATGGATGCCATGTGTACAGAATGAACAATGTATAATACATGCAATTCCTATGACAGAAATGATTCAAGTAATTGTGAGTAGTAAGCCAGGCGCACAGCAGGACCACTGCAGGGGCAACCACCATCAGATAGAACCACCATCCACAGAAGCCTGTGGGGAGGGAGAGCACAGAGATTTTAGGAGAGGGTAATGTCGGTTTATGAGTAAAGTAATATGATTAATATCTAAAATAATGATGATGATGATGGCAGCAGCAGGCGTCAGCATGGCCACGGTAGGTGTCAGGACCAGGGTCCCGAAGGAACCACGATCTACGGAGACCTGATAGGGGAGAAAGCACAAAAAAAAAACTCCCGGAAAGAAGCTGAATTAGTCATGTGCATTAATAAAACTTGAATTATGGTAGAACGAGAGTGTGAGAGAGGAGCTTGGTGTGTCCTAAGAATTCCCCCGGCATTCTAAGCCTATAGCAGCTTAACTAGGGTTTGACTCAAGAGTTTGTTAAACCTCCTACTTGAAACGGACCCCTGGACTGAGACTCAGGGCAGAGTAATAATACAACAAAATATTTCTTTCCAAGTTCGGGATTTTTACTGGCAAAAGTCAACTTTACAAAACGAACCAAAAAGTAGCACAGGCACAAGCGCTAATACGCTGGAGAGGGAGAAAGAAAAAGGCCTAGCAATAAAAAAAACAGGAAGACCAAAAACAAACACCAGGAAAACGGGCTTGAAACCTACAACTCTGGGTAGGCCGATAGATAACCTGACATGGATGAGTGGGTAATTGGGGCATTAAATACAGGTGGGGTGATGGTAATCTGAACTCAGCTGTGGGGGGAAATGAAGTAAAGTGGGAAGAATAAAACCGGAAGTTATTATTCGCAATCTCTTCAAGTCTTCACACCAGCCTTCACATCATACTTTTTTTTTGAGGAAACCTTCCCATGGAGACACATTGTAATGATCAAACAATATCGCGACGAGCTATAGTAGTTTGAGTGAGGAAGACAACTTTAAGAGTAGGGCTTACAGCTACAAGGGCGAGTCGTATTATGCCTATTTCTTAAGTTGTGCGTTTTATGTTTTCGCCAGCAGCGGAACTACTTTATAGTCACAGTTAGGAACCTTTCTAAGCAAAAAAGACTATTCGAATCCAGTCTCAGTCGGAAATCGTGTACTGTCAATAATTTGCGTCACGTTTGGTTTGAACACAGCTTGAGGCTTTCATCCATGGTGGGGTATATGCCAAACCTTTTCTTCAGAAGAGAAAACAAAACAGAGTTAGATCAGGTCAAACCTAACAAAGATAGGAGGGCACGCCAGCAGTCAATTTAATCTTAATATAGCAGAATCTACAGCGAGAACTGGCAGTCCAGTTACTAAAAAGCAAGAGCTAAAGCAAACTACCAATCAAATTAACTTAAAAGAGCAGAATCAACAACACATTTAGCAGATTAGCTTGGTTTAAAGAAAAGATACTTAGTCAGATTTCAGGTCGTCTGGATGTCTGAAGGCCCAGTAGTTGAGATGCACACTATAATGAAAACATCTGAAAATTAATTCCGACAAGACTGAACTACTTCTCTTTGCGGGAAAAGATTCTTCTACCTAGGACCTGACTGTTAACTTTGGCAACTCCCTGTTAACGCCCACTTTGACTGCTAGGAACCTTGGTGTGACACTCCCAACAATACAATCCTTTAGATACACGCTCTACAACATCAGGAGAATACATCCCCTTCTCACTCAGAAGGCGGCGCAGGTACTGATTCAGGCTCTTGTCATCTCCCACCTGGACTATTGTAACGCTCTCCTGGCAGGTCTCCCTGCTACCGTCATTCGACCTCTGCAGCTCATCCAGAATGCAGCAGCTCGACTGGCTTTAACCTTTCTAAATTCTCCCACACTACTCCACTCCTCCGCTCTCTTCACTGGCCACCCAGTGGCTGCCCGCATCCAGTTCAAAACATTGGTGCTCACGTACCATGCTGTGAATGGATCAGGTCCAGCTTACATCCAGGACATCGTCAAACCCTACATCCCAACCCGCACTCTCCGCTCTGCATCTGTCAAACTGCTCGTTCCTCCCTTACTGAGAGCAAAACACTCGACTAGATCATGACTCTTTTCTGTCCTCGCTCCGAAATGGTGCAATGAGCTCTATGATGACATCATGATCGCAGAGAGCCTTTACATCTTCCGGTCCAAACTAAAGACACACCACTTCAGACTCTACCTTGACGAAAACACTAACAAATTGTAGCACTTAAATTGTACATAATGGCCCTGTGGAAAGTTGTAAATCAGCTTATGTAATGAAATTGCACTTTCTTGTTTCTTGTTCTTTTGAGTTTGTAATCCTTATGGTTGAAATGCACTTATTTTAAGTTGCTTGGGATAAAAACGCCAGCTAAATGACACGTAATGTAATAATGGTGTTGCCGATGCCAATCACCAGCAGACGTTATCACAGGGCTCGGACTGAGTTCAAAGACAGTATCTGACCTGCTTTCTTCACTTCACGTGCTGGTCCCAAAAACCTAGAGAGCGTCATTCTCACTTGTGGGAGATGCACACTTGGCTTTCAAACACGAATGTAGAAAAAGTCAATAATTCACGTACTAGCCTTAAATGCAGCTTCGTAGTAGTGGTATACTTACTGTAAATGATATCATATGAAATACAAGAATACACAGAATTTGAAAAAACAGCACTTTTCAGACCTTTTTGAAAAAAATGGAAGAAGATTGAAACTTGAGTCCCAATAGATTGTTGCCATCAAATACTATCAGCTGTCTCAAGAACCCTTTCCGGTCATATCGATTTTTGACTTTTAGGGGGCCATGTAAAGCAAAAGTCACTGCATGAAAAGTGAGATTTTCGTCCCCGTAAACGCCCGGAAATCTCCCTAATTTCCGACAGTTTCCGACAATTTGCAACCCGCGCACGTCGCGTTTGTCTGTGCCACAAATTGTCGGAAACGAACCATGACGTATGTGGAGAGCTGGCAGAGGTACGAATGGCCCGAATTAGCATTTGAATGCAGCGAAACCGCGGGTGGCCGAGACGAGTGGGCTTGAATATCCTTACTCCTTATTGGATAAAACCACAACTTTCTAACAAATAAAATCACTCGTGATTGGCAGCAAAACCACACCTGGGCAGACCAGGCTTGAGTTTCCTTGTTCATGATTGGATGAAACCACAACTTTCAATCACTCGTGATTGGTTGGCAGATCTGTCGCTATTGGTCACCCTCCTCATTTTATTTATATATATTTATATATTCATATTATGCTGTATATTCATTTCATGGTTATCCTATGTAGGCTACTACACTATTATTAGGACACCAACCAGGACATCAATGAATTTATAGAGAAAATTAACATTTGCCACATGTTTAATGCAAAGAAAGAGCTTTATTAACAACATACAAACAACAACTACATACAAAGTGAGGATCTGCCCACACTTGGGTAAAGGCGGTTTAAAAAACTACAGCTCAGTAAACTGTCCGTTTGCCTCCTCGGGGTTGTAGACCGTCACCGGCCGGGTGTTTTCCGAGGCAGGTCTGTTGTGCAGGCGCCTAGTGTGCGTGGCTCTGTATTTCGGAGTCACCTCTAACCGGAACTGCACTCAGAAATGGCGGCGACCGTACAATCCACCCCGAGACCCCGCCAACAACGCCATCCTCTCCGTCCGACGTGAGCTCTACGGTGATCAGCCAGCACACTTTGTCTCGTTTCCAGCAGCTGTAAAAACAACAATGAATCAGTACTGTGCGATGCGTATGGACACAACACATCTATCAATGCACCTGAAAAAAAGTCAGCAAATAAACTCTGACCCTCTTTCTTCTCGCTCGACTCCACGCTGAATCCTTCGCAGCTTCCGCCCGCAATGAGTATTCCGGCTGGGAAAACCTGAAGCTCCTGCGTACCGTCTCAAAATACGTCTTACAGGCGGCTGGAAAACAATTAAATGAGTGTGGTAGGAATACAAAAGAAATCAAACCCAAGTCACAGTAACATTTAACAAGGAAGGAGAAACTGTCACTTACACACAATGACGTCGCCTAAATCTGGACTTTTCCCGGAGCAAATACGAGATCACCGCCTCATTATGAGGCGAGATTAGTCTGAGAAAACAAAATGTACAGTTATGATCGGTATCTATACGTATATATTTCCTTATACCGCAGAATGAAAGCATATTCTTTAAATCTGACCCTTGCTCCGGTTCGTAGCGCCTGTAATTCGTCTCGGAGTTGTGAAGACGGCGCACCGCTTCCTGTAAACGACACGGCAAAGAAAATACACTTTAATAAAGCTGTTTCTGCTCACTTGTAAGGCTACTAGGCTACTCTTAGCTTTCGTTTGAGGCTACGCTACTTTTAGCTTAGCTTGCAGTCATCGAACATATTCTTACCCGCTATCTTGGGATTGTGCACCCGTCTCCTCTTCTTTGAGTCAGTTCCTCCGCCATCCTCTCCTCTATGGACAGCAACCTGGAGAGTCCCGGACGCTCCAGTGGAGCGAACCGCTCGTTGATATCGGCAGTTTGTTGTTGGAGTTGACGAGACGATCCACTGAGAGCATTCAGCAGTTTCTTCTCGTCTGTCTGCGGACTGGCCGAAAGTTGCTGACCGCGGAGAGGAGTTGAAGGCGAGTTGAATGCAAGACGTCGTCCAGCCATTATTCACGAACCAGCAAAAAACAAAAAAAGGAACTGGAGGAACTAGTAACACTGTGTCTTTATGTAAAGCAGTGTTTTGGTGTCAGCAGAACAACTTTCCCTAGAAAACTGTTCAGTGGTGCCTCTTTCTCCATTCCACCAGACAATCTTGGATGAGTCTGACATACATGCAATGTTGACAATGTATCATCAGATGTACCCTTGTGTCACTGAGGTTGAATGTTTTTCCATGACATAAACGGGTAACATATATGAATGTAACTTACTCAATCGATAGATGCAGAGCATAAAGGTCAGCATGTGGTTATGCTAAGTGGTGTGGAAACACTAACAGTTTTGAGGAACCCGTCCTTGACCCTCTAGCAGAACTACTACCAGCCATAAAGCAGTTTATAGTTGTTAATGTTGTGTCAAAGGGTACGGCATTTAAACATGTTCTTGCACAAGTTTCCTGGCTTCATCCCCACCCAGACAGACATTTTTATGGAAAGCCAATAGAAGTTTGGGGCTTGCAGGGAACAGATACGTCATACCCAGCATCATTTCTGCCAGTTGAGCGCATTGCTAGAAGATGTGTGGTTAATACATCCTCTGTGCATTTAAGTAAGACCAAAGAAAAGGTCATTGTAGTCGTGCCACCATGCACTGTAGTTGAGCTCTAGGAGACTGATCTCTGCAGACCCCTCATTCTGATTCAAATGTTTGCATGGAATGCTCATTTAGTTATTTTGTGTATCTTTTTTTACATAACATTTGCCATTGCTAATGGCGTACACAGTAATCTAGCATATTTGAATTAAATAAATCAATTCAAGATAAAATGTAAGAGTCTATAATTAGGCTACTGAGCCTGATCTATTTGTACCAGAGATTTTCTTACCTTATAAAAAAATGTCACCTGGGCTAAAACTCCCTCTGCGACCCTGATTTGCATTTGTATAGCTCACAGCATTTTCATTTACATGTCAAAGCCTCCCCTAGAATTAGGAGGAGGAGGGTCATAGGGGGACAACTGCCAAGGGAGGCCCACATCAATTTCTGACAATTTACGGCAGTTTTCGGCGTTGCCCGCAAATTGCCGTGAACAGCCGTAAACCTGAAATTCCACGACAATTTACAGATCCGCATACTGACGAAAATCCCACTTTTCATGCAGTGAGTGCTGCTTGTACAGGTAGACTTTACTGTGGGGTCAGTTCCAAAGGACTGTTTGAGTAGCGTAGGGAAAAAAAATTTTTTGTTGTTAAACCATTCCAAAAACGCTTGAATGTGACAGTCCTAACCTTTTATAATCATTTTTGAAACCCTGCAAAAACACAGAAGTAGCAGATGTTAGCCATTGGTGGGTGTGTCTGGGGGTGTTAAACAGTGGTCTCTCAGCACAGATTCACAGAGGGCCTTTGTAATTGCCCCTGTCCGTTCCGTGATCCTGTGTTCCTGCCTGCTGTGTTCAGAGGCCTTTCTCTTATCTTTTACTGCTGGCAGTGAAGAAAGGAAACACAATCAGTCTAAATGTCAAGCAAAGTGTGACCTGTCCTGCTGATGTCCTGCTTCTCAGAAGGTGTTTCCATCAAAGGTAGATTGAATATAATGATGCACTGCAAATAAGCCATAGATCCATCTCACCATCTCCGTGAAAGACCCGCTACACTCTACACTCAAACACACTATGGGATCCTCAAAATGATTTGCTCTTAGTGGGTTTCTGTAAGAGTTCAATTTATGCACTTTAGCCCTTTTCCCTTAAAATATTAGTTTTTTTTTCTTTGTCCATTGAAAAGCGTCAGTGAACATAAATTAAAAGGTGGGAACTGCACTCAAATACTTAATACATGTATGTATATTGAACAGTTAATTTAATATTATTGTTAAAGAAAGTACTACTCAGTACTTCAAGAGTGCTCTTAAATCTTGACTTGACTGCAGTGGAAGGTTGGCTCACGGCATCATGTTGGACATTCACAATATACCATGGCCCTTTTTACAGGTTTCATACACATTTTGACCAATGGATTTCCATGACTTCAAACTAAATTTCCATGACCAAAAAGTTCGTGAAATCTCGGTGTATACACTGTGTATATATAAAAAGTGAGAAAATGTATTTCAATCCAGAGAGACTTGATGAAATTTCAACAATGCTTTATTGTAACAGGCATAAATATTTATATTGCCAAGTTGTTTGGGTCTTGGACTCCATCCTGCCGTAGGATAGACCAGGGGCCGGGATGCCGAGATGAAGCATATCCCCCAAAACCAGATTTATTTGATTGAATAAAATAAATACTTACGGCGACTGAGGGTTATAGCCGGACTTGATCCGGAGCTGGTGTCACAAGGGGAGATATAGTAGGTCACGTGGGGCCTAGACTAGAGAGGCCAAGGTTAACAAGAAAAGGAAAGAGGAAGGTCTCGTGGGACCACAGACAAGAACGCGGGGCAAGGGAAGCCGCAGGACGTAGGGAGGGTCTAGCTGGACCACTGTGAGGCATGGTGGGATTTCGACAGATCCATAAGTAAAAGAGAGGGTCTGCTAGACCAAAGGACAGGATAGGTTGGGGGTTGAGGTTAACCGCAGACAAGGACAGGTTGTGTAAGTCCGCAGACCAGATAGGGGCGGTCACGGCGGACCGCAGAACAGCACAGTCAGGATCAGAGGGAGACCGCAGAATAGACTTAGTTGCGGAGGGCCCCTCACAGAACAACTTGACCGGATTCGCTCAGACTGGGAAACAGATGGTCACATGGGTGTCCCTGAATGGTCAGGTTAGCCTGCTGAATGGACCACCGTCGCTTGACTGGTCAGCTCAGACCGGGCACTTGCTATTAACTAGAGCTTACCGGAATTGTTACGTCTTTAATGTTCTTTGCTTTGCCAGTACCGTGTTAAGGTCAGGGCGAATGCATGACGTCACCGCGGAGAAGGACCACCTCCCCATCTGCTGTAGTGTGGTCACGGGGATGCCTTGGTTGGAGGCTGACGTGGCAGCCCCTATTCTAAACGAATGTCCCGAGTAGTGATGCGGCGATAGGTGGCTTCTAGTGAGTATAATGTTCAAATGATGGCAGAACCAGGTTCGGGATAGGGGCGCATTGCCGGGAGTGAGGAATAGTGGTGCCGTGGGGCCAGTGGTAGGTTTCACCCGGAGATACCCCAGCATAACTTTGAAAGGGCACAAGTCGGACTCCGTTCGTGCCACAATCACTGAGCAAGCGCCGCCTCGTTTGGAGTGTTTAAGCTGCAGTTGGTAATGGGTAGGATAGAAGATCAAATTTTCCACTGTGAGATCTTTATCAGGGCAAAAGGCTTTAGCGGATGTGGTAAATTCTCCACATCTGAGGAAGGCACAAAATGCTAGCAAGAAAACTGCCTCTAATAAAGTGTCGCTATAGGGTGAAAACACCCCTTCCTGGAGTATGTCCACCATCTGCTGCAGGATCGGCAGGGTGTCGGGGATTTGAGGTAACCCTTGTGTTATGCCTTTGAGCAGTAGCTTGACACTAATGTGAGTGTCTAATGTGACTAGTCCTCGCGTCTCCGGAATAGATCGCTGTCCGAATTGGACATTCCTTTTGCCGTCACGATCACTGCTAATCCAGACGAAATAATCCTATTTCGCCTTGGTGCGTGCTGAAATGAAAACTGACAGCAAAAGAGAGGAGAACAGTTTTTAACGTTTGCCTGCCCCGATGCAATTGGTTTACGGTAACGACACCCACGTCTGGTTGATTAGGGGCGGGGCAGGTAGTGCCAGCCGGCTGGCCGCAGAGAGGAGGCCACTAGGGAATGGCACAGCCTGTCCAGTCTTCCTGACTGAATTTTAGCCTAAGCTTCATTTAAACTAATAATGAGAATACCAAAGCCTACACAGTGTTTCCCCTACCATTCAATTAGGCCCCAAGAAAGTCTGTTTTTTTATGATTACAATGATCCACTATGGATGAGTATCGTTTGGGTATTTCCTGATACCAGGACGAAAACATAGCGGTGCCTAAACAGTGCCTGAACCAATACTTTTTACAGAGTTCCTGTAAGTGTATGTATTACTTCATTGGAATTTGGGAAATATGAATTACTTAATCTATGCTCATTGTGCAGGAACTGAAGATATGCAAAATATATTGAAAGCATTTATGTTGGATTGCTCCTTGTGTGTCTCGGTGTATTGACGTCATTTATGCAGCAGGTGCAACACAGAAGAGCTGCTTTAGGCACGAGAGCATATCGTTTATCTACCGTGTGACAGAATTTATTACATGTATATTAAGTTGACACTTTGCTGCGTAAAATGAAGACAAAACGAAAAGAATCAAACAATCTCCTGTCATTCGCCCAAGAAAATGAAGTCACATGTCTGCAGCGCAATACGGCTCAATGACAAACAACACCGTTGTGGGAACGCCGCTACACCCTCGGTTTACGACTCGGAAATGCCACTACCAGGACAGCGCGTCAGTGTCGCGTGACCGAAGGGAGAGACGTGCTGCTCGGCGCGTTGCTTCGCTAAAGCCTAGTTTATGCTTCTGCGTTTTCAGCGAGACGCAGACGCAAGACCCCCATGCGTGTCCCTTGCGTGCCTTTTCACACCTCCTTGCGTCCTTGTGTGAGTCAACCCATTTTTCTAGGCTTGCAACGCAAGCCTCCCGCGGCGCACCAGGCTGCGATTGGCCTGCTAACTACGTCCTTTACGGAGTCTCGCATTTCCTCTTTCATAGCCCAATACCGCCATTATTAAAACGAAGAATGTTTAGAGAACGGATCAGATTGAAGAGCTTTTGTCGGAAGAAAGGCGTAAATATGACCGCTTATACAAGCCGTCATTGGCGGGTTGTATAAGCGGGTTGGATTCACGGAGGGAGATCTCCGCAAAACGCCGGTTTGCCGGTCGAGAGGTGCACAAAGTTGTGGAGGAAAATACGGGACAAATGTGTCCGCGATGAAAAGCAGCAGTGTCGATGCACGGGGCAATAAAGTCTATGATAAATAAATAAACAAACCAACGACTTCCACACACAAAGACGTGACTCTCTAGGTCGTCATCGACAAAAACACATTACTCCAACTGTTGTTCTGGCGGTGAATTGCTCTGCAACACACGCAAGACTTTTAGAACCATGAATTGAAACGAGTGCGTCGACGCAACGACGCAGACGCAGAAGCATGCGCCAGCCATAACAGTCGCCCTCTGATGGGGTTTCTGTAGTAGCTTCGTTAACAGCTGCGCACTGATGTCTGCTTCCTTTAGCATTGCTGGTTAATGCCGCTCTTCCATGTTTGAAATGTCTATTGTTCTGCCTTCACATTACCTACATTCTGCTCGTCCCAGGTCTTTGTTTGTCGTAACTCATGACATGCACTTTTCCATATGTAGCCAACCACGGTTAAATCTACACTTGTAGATACTGGCACAGTGGATGATTCCTGAGCTACTGTTTTACGGCCACCGACTTTTCAGTTAAGGTGCGTTCACACAACCAGTGTGCGAACTATTTGCGCTGAGAGTATGAGAGCGTCCTGCTCATATTTTAAACGTCTCTTTTATAACCATATGAAGGTTTCAAACGTGTCTTGAATGAACCACATGAACATAGAAATATAACAAATTCCCATGACTTTTCCAAAACTTTGGGGATTTTATTTTTTTCCATTACTTTTTCAGGCCTGGAAATTACCATTTGAAAATTCTAGTCATTCACACGTTATTATTATAGTGGCTGCATGTGTACTCGTTTGACACTGAGGTATGGCCTCAACATACATAATTACTTTTTAATGATTTAAAAATAAACCGAAGACACATGCTGATTTTGACTGTTGCAGCTCTAAATATACTCAAGGAATAATCATTTGATCCCTCGCCCTCGGAATATCACATCATATGAAAGTCATACATTTATCTGCATTTGATTGTAAAATAAGTATTTGATCCCCTAGCAAAGAAAGCGAGAAATTCTGTTTCCCACTTACCAGAGGATTAGACCTTTTGCTTCAAGAAAGTAATCAATCTCAACTTATTACTTGTATAAAAGACACTTATCCACAAAACAATTTATCAGATACAAAACTTTCCACCATGGGGAAGACCAAAGAGCTGTCTACGGACCTCAGCGGCAAGACTGACCTGCACAAGGATGGAATGGGGGACAAGACCATTGGCAAGCGGCCTGTTATTATTTAGAAATTTAAGAAACACAAAAAGGACCGTTATCGTCTGGGACTCCACTCAAGATCGTGCTTCATGGGGTATCGTTAATCATGAGAAAGGTGAAGGATCAGCCCAGAACTGCAGTGGAGGACCTTGTTAATGTCAAGACATTTGAGACTACATCAAAAGAACATTGGTAATACACTACCGTAATGGATTCAAATCCTGCAGCGCTCAAATGATGTTTTGGAAAAGGTGATGTGTTCAGAGGAAACTTGAAGGATTTGCAGAGGAGAGCAACATATTCTTCATAAGAGATGCACAAACGTGGTGAACAACTACAAGAAATGTCTGGCGTCTATACTCTCCAGCGGTTTCTCCACCAAGAACTGAGCCATGTTTTATTAGGGGATCAAATACTTTTTTCACACAATTAAATGTAAATCAATTTTTATATTATGTAATGTTTTGTATTTTCTTTATTTCCTCGGTGTCTCACTGTTAAAATTGACCTACCATTACAATTATAGACCGTTCATTCCTTTGGCATTGGGCAAACTAATAAAATCGGCAAGGGATCAAATAATCATTTCCTCCATTATACATGGTCTCTCTAATTTGAAAGCCGAACTGCCAACTTTCTGCCTATATTTTCACTGTTACTGCACTTTACTCACGCAAATTATTAGCCTGTGCTTCCAACATACGTTTGCTTTTTATACTACGTTTAATAAAATATCTTCAAAGATCATATAACTGCATACGTTATATTAATGGAATAAAAAAGGACACATGTTTGATTAAATCACTGTTAAAATAACAACTTGCATTACAGTGTTTTGGATAGACCATCCTTAGTTTTAGAGTAAATTTCAGACACACACACACACACACACTTTCACACTGGTCAAGCTGTACATCAGTGGTCTCCAATGCACGACTACTCAAACTGGTAGGTATCTTAACTTTGTAAACTCTTAACTGAGCATTTCTTTCTTGCTTTAAATTTCACATCATATATTATTAAGTCATTAGTGTGACGTAACTAAATGTGAAATAACGGGTACACTGAGAAGAATAATGAAATTCTGCTAAAAATATTCTCAAATAAGACCATACTTACATTACACTACTTAGTAAGGCAGAGTCTGCAGTTTATGAATGAGTACGAATGGTTAGATAAGATTAAATAATCCTTACTTTCTCCTGCAGCAGGGAAATTTACAGCATCACAGCAGCAAAAGGGCTAAAGTGCACACAGTAAAAACAAGATTAAAACTGTTCTAAATGTGAAGCACTTTGAGTCTGCCTTGTGTATGAAAAGCGCTATACAAATAAAATTGCCTTGCCTTGCCTAAATAATGGTTATAACAATAAAATAAAAATATGGAGTCCTGATTGGCTGGTGTATGTATGGCATTTCTGTCATCAGTGTGTGAATGGATGTGAATGCTGACATGTCATTTTAAAGTGTTTTGAGTGGTATGAAGACTACACTGTGGTCATAAAGAGGTCAGCAACAATACTCAAACAATTGGTACTAAGAGGGACAAAGCTTGCCAAGAAAATAACTCCCAAACCATTACACCACGACGAGAAGCCTGAAACGTTTATACAAGGCAGGATGGATCCATAGTTTCATGTTGCAGCTGAAATTGAGACTAGGCAACGATTTGCCAATCTTCTATTGTCCAATTTTGGTGAGCCGGTGCAAATTGTAGCCTCAGTTTCGTGTTCTTAGCTGACAGAAGTGGCATCGGGTGTGGTCTTTCGCAACTGTAGTCAATCTTCTTCAAGGTTCCACGTGATATGTGTTCAGAGATTATATTCTGCATTCCTTGGTTGTAACGATTATTTTAGTTACTTTTGCCTTTATATCATCTCAAGCTAGTCTGCCCATTCTGTCCATCTTTGGGCGTAGAAGAGAATGCTAATGTAGGTGACCTCCTTTAAAAGGGGCAAGGGTGTCTTGACAAGATCAGCCCCCTGCCTGCTGAGTTCCCCTCCCTGCCATACACACCTTTTTCACAAACACACAAACCTCTTCAGAACACATACACACTGGGAAGAATGTTGCATCTCCTCCCATACACGAACATTACTTGAGTGTGACCCTGGGGACACAAGGACCCCTCGCTCCAGATGGCCAGAGCCCCCTCCTGGCCTGCCAGCCTCCCAAGTTAGAGGGATCTTGCCACCCCAGACAAGCAAACCTTGACAGCAGTGGCAGCAGTGACATGATAATATAAACAATATAGCAGATGGAACATAAAAGGAATACACAATTATCTTTTCATAGTCTGTGATCCTAGCACAGAATATGTTCATTCTACTGCTCCTCTTTTTCGTTTTACACTAAGGACATGTTGACATGTAAAATAGCATCTTTATATGGTTGAATTTAGATGAAAATGAGAGATAATCAAGAATAATAATAACCTACATTCTGAAAAAATGCTAAAATATGTAATTTAGGCAAGGAAATGTTAAATTAAATGAGCCCCTCACTGCGTGATGTAAGAGTCATGCAGATTCTCGAATGCTGCCCAAATTATTTGCCTTTGCCTGTAAATGTCAAATATAATTACCTTTCCAGACAGACTTTGTTGGGTATTAGTGTAATGATTAGCACAATCTCCTGATAAAAAAGCGGCCTTTCGATCATCTAATAGAAATACTGAAGTCCAAATAAAAAAATCACTTCGAAGGCAAAATTAAAACACAATTATTTTCCCTCATCACCAGGTGTTCCCCAAATGTCATAATTTAAGAATAAATGCTGAGAAAAGTCTGGAAAATGATGTATAAGAAAAAGCTAGTTTTATTATCAACTTCCCATAGATAACTTTCAGGAATTCAGTGTTTGAAATACCTTCAACTGACTGGATCATATCTGGCCAGTTATCCAAAGAGGCACAAGCGGTATGATTGTGGATCTGTTCTCTCAGTAACAAAAGGTTTGTGTTAGGGTTGATGAGGACAGGATCCAAAAGCAGAACCGGAGACAACGTTTTGAGGTCTAAAAATATTTATTTCTCATGAGGCTTGTGAGGATAAGGTCGTGAGTGCAGGATCCGGTGCAAAGGCTGCGTAAGCGTGCTGGTGCGTGGAGTAGAGTCGCCTTGCGTTGACGAGAGATAATGATCCGACGAGGAGGCCTGGGAGACAGCAGGCTATAACTCGTGCCGGATTGCTGATTGGCCACAGGTGAGGGTAGTGAGAGCGCTCCTCTTGGTCGTCCCGCCCAGCCTGAAAACACAGCAGTTGCCAGCCAGCACCCAGGATCAAAATATACAAAACGAACGCCTCCTGGCGTTCTCCCGGGTCTGCCAGGGTTAGCCTCATAGAAATCCTCAGGAGCGTATCCCTTCCAATCAACCAGGTACTGGAAACCCTGTCCTCGGGGCCTGACGTCCAGTATCCTGGAAACCGTATACGCGGGGTGGTCATCGATGAGCCGGGGGGGCGGAGGGGGAACAGCCGGAGGGCTGAGGTCACTGGTGGAGACAGGCTTAAGGAGGAAAACATGGAATGTGGGATGTATTTTCATCGAATCAGGGAGGATTAGACGGACAGAGGAAGGGTTAATTATTCTGGAGATTGTGAAAGGCCCGCCAGTTTACGTGACTCCGTTTGAAGTGGAAGCCACACCTTCTGCCCGACCTCATACTCGGGGGCAGGGGAGCGATGTCGGTCTGCCAGCCGCTTGTTGTTTTTCGGCGGAGCGAGTGAGTGCCGCCTTCACATTCCTCCAAACCTCCCGAATCCTCCGGAGATGCTCGTCTACTCCTCAATTATCTCCTCCTCCTCCTCTTGGGCTGGGAATAACGGGGTTTGGAAACCGTAACAAGCCATGAATGGGGACATACCTGTAGCGGAGCACGAGAGGGAGTTATGCACATACTCAATCCAGGGCAGGAAGGAGCTCCAGGAGACAGGGTGATGAGCGGTCACACAGCGTAGTGCTGCTTCCAGATCCCGATTAGCCCGCTCTGTCTGGCTGTTTTTCTGGGGAAGATAGCCAGAGGAGAGACTGGCTGCTGCGCCCATGGCCTTACAGAAAGCGCTCCACACACGGGAAGCAAACTGCGGTCCGCAATCTGACACGATATCTAAAGGAATCCCGTGGAGCTTAAACACATGATTGGTCAGAAGGTTAGCAGTTTCAGGCAGGGTAATTTGGGGAGGGGAACATAATGCCCAGCTTCGGAGAAACGATCAACGATGGTGAGTATGACAAAATATACAAAACTAAATGAAGGCCCAGAAATCATAATCACCACAGGTTTGAATTGTTTTAATCTACCTCAAACAACTGAAAAGTGTTTGTACATTGGTTTGCTACCAGTGTTGACCTAGCACCACTCAACAAGTCACAAACTTAATGCGTGGTGAGTGTCCAGTATCCAGATCCAAAAACTGGAATGGTTCAGTGACATTTAGGCGGGGGAGACAACGTTATGCACAAGATGTGCAGACCGTGAATTGTTATTGATTGCATCCATCTGCAGTGATTACAGAAAGCTCTATTAAAAGACACAAGACGACGAGATGAGCCAGGGAGAGGCTATTGGAAAAGAGAAGAACACAGACACGTCATACTCCCCACCCTATAGTTTATCATTGTCCAGCTGTGTGGTGTCGTCTGTCCTGGCAATTAACATACAGCACTCCTCCTCTACTAATAGAAGGGCAGCCGTACCATTACATGAGGTTGGTCTCGAAGAAGCTGGCTACACACGGGCGCTGTAATGTGGAAAGATCAGAACTTGATCTGGTCTTCTTCGTGGCTCTGTTGCAGAATTATTTGAAGACAAAGCTAGTCCGCCAATTGATTAAAGCGGTGTGCATTGAAGCACAGAAGTAGTGCGCAGACATTCTGCGTTCAGGGATGATAGATGGAATAGTGCGACGGTTAAGTGTAATGAGGTCCAGTTAGAGAAAATGACTAGAACCAGAGGTCCGGAAGATCATAATGCATAACTATTTTGTGTGATTAAACAGAAGGATAAAGTTGTATCAACATCTGCCATGTATAATATATACATGACTGACGAATCAAATGAATTCAGTACGATTCTGTCACGGATGTGGGGAATGCAGGACTCAAACGCAGAGTTCAAGAAAATCAAAATGCCAAGGGGGGGGATGCAGACAGGAACCAGGAACACTCTGACTAGAACTTCCGGACATGGAACAATGACGCAACGAGTGACAAGAGACACGAATGGCTTAAATACACTAGGAAGGTGCAGGTGATTGGACACAGGTGGAAACAATCAGACAATCACAGGGAATGACAGGACACGGCAGGAAGTGAAGTTACCCGGGGACACGAGTGGCACCCATCCCCTCAAGGGCCGAATTCCAGCCGGCCCTAAACCGGCAGAGAGCAGACAAGGGGGCGGGAGGGAGGGGACCAAGAGACGAGGGTCGGGCCACCCGAGGAACTCCGGCGGGCGGTCAGTTGGCCGGGGAGCCTCTGGGGGTTGGCCCGGTGAGCCATCGCCGGGGTGCCTCCGGGGGTCGGCCCAGAGGGCGGTCAGGAGTCTGGCTCCGGGGCGCCGACTGCAGAACACAGGTAGCCAGGGTCGGCGGCCGAGTCGTGGGAGAGAGTCGTGGAGCCGGAACTGGCCGAGTCGGGGGAGCGAGTCGTGGGGCTGGAACTGGCCGAGTCGGGGGAGCGAGTGGTGGGGCCAGAACTGCCCGAGTCGGGGGAGCGAGTCGTGGGGCGGAACTGGCCGAGTCGGCTAGTCCTCCTAGGGTTGAGGAGGTCCCGGAGCTCGAGGCAGGCCTTTTGATAGCTCCGTGGGCCGAAAATAAAGTTAGTCTTTCGCTGCCAAAACGGGCTTCTTATGTCGAGGTACTCGGGTCCATAATTTGGCAGAAGGTCTGCTGAGTCCTTAGGTGGTTGCGTCATTCGGTCAGGAATGCGGGGAATGCAGGACTCAAACGCAGAGTTCAAGAAACAAAAAGAATACCCGACTTGTTACCCGGGGACACGAGTGTCAGAAAACTACAAAATAAAACAGGACGTGAACCCAAACCGTGACAGATTCAAAACCTTTAAAAATTTGACAATATTTATTGTCACATACCCAATAACTGAACATATATGTATGACTGCAAATATAAATGATGTTCTCTCATTAAATATATAAAAGTAGGGCTTCGTTTCAAAATAATAGAAAATAAATAAAATAAAATTGTGCGTGTTCAAATAAAGTTTCCATTTAAAAACAATTTAAATAAAGAGAAGATAAGCTTAGCTTTTCCCTTTTTTGTTTCACATTTGGACTTGACAGTCCCAGCCAATTATAAATAATACATCCAAACACATTTTAAATTTTCAAAAATGTTATATATTGTATTAAATGTTTATATTCCACTCCCCACCCGTTTGGTTTCAGTGGGAGAATTGAGCTCCAGCTTGTCCTGCCGGGATCTTAAACCTGGGCCTGAATGTAGTCAGGGCCATTCTTTTCCGCATGTGAAGGTCCTTATTGTGCCTCATAATGGCATTTCACATTGGCCCTTTCAATAAGTGCTACGGTTTCTAAGCATGAAAGACACACTGGTTTAGTGCTCCAGTGGGAAGTGTGAACATAAATGAGTCCATCCATTCTGGATTAAATGCTCTACTTTCGCTGTCCACTTTTCTCTTTTTGGAGAGCACCATTTGTTCCTTTTTTTACTCACCCATCCCTTTCTCTTGCTTTCTCCGTCTCACTTGATTTTTTCTCAAATTTTGCTATCTTTCTTTTTGTTCCTTCCGTCTTGTCATTTGGAATTTGCTGCATCTCTTTGATCTGTCTGCACTGTTGAAACGATATCATCCTGCCTGGAATGCACACTCGATTGGTTGAGTGGTATCACGTGGGATAGCTTAACTCCAATGCATTGGTCTGTGTTTTAAGCCACTGCCGTAAAGACCAAAGCTGCGCCGTCAGGTTTTACATCACAACCATCTGTTTTAGCTGTAGGACTGGGTCCGGATGGAACGGCTCCTGCATCTGGATCCCGTCCGCAAGTTAGTGACCTCTGGAATAGTGGATGAAGAGGTGATGCATGATGCATGGGAGGCTCATTAGGTGGTGTCATGCTGCCGCCTGGGATATAAATGATGATTTAATAGATCGTTAAATTTGCGTATTTGTCACTGTACTGATCCCGGGTCTCTCCAGGCCTGTATTGTCCTACTACGACTACTATTTCCGTCTCTAGTCATATAACCTGCACACAAAGTCCCCCTTTGACTGGTGTCCGGTTAGTGTACTGTATATTACTTTTTTCTGTTTCTATACAAGACTTTACTCTCACCTTTAAATGTTTAACCTAATATAATGTTATATACTGTGTATTACAATAGATTGGATCCAACTGTCAGAAGTGGAAAAAGCAATAAAGGTCATGAAAGTATCGTGTAGAAACAGAATAAGTAGTAATTTACACTAACCGTGTAAAACACTAGTTCAACTGTTCTTTAATACAAATATCGAATTGGCCAATCACTTGGTGTGTCCAAACTTTTGACTGGTACTGTATGCTGTGGAACCAAAATATATAGCAAGGTAAGGAGGAAAACAATTACAACTTTGAATTAGTGAAAACCATCATTAACGGTAGAAATGTTAATATTAGAGTAGTTAGCTTCTACGCTTTAGATTGTTAGCTTTATGATGCAGGCATAGGTATAGTGAGAACAAAGCCTTACCTACTCCTTTTCACCCCCACCTCTGGAAACTGGGAGCTACCGACAGCCTCTTAGCAGGTCTCGATTGGTGCTGAAGATGTAGTTTCCATGTGGACAGTGACGGCCCCTCCTCCCCCTCTGTTTTTTAAGCCCTCTCTCCCTTCATCTCTCTCTTTCTCCCTCCCCCTTGCTCTTGTGGCTGGCAGAGACCTGACTTTGCTGGGTAGACGCTCCTCCTCCCGCAGCATCATCCCATCTTTTTTACCTCCCTCTCTTTTTTGCTCTCGCCTGTGCGTTACAATGCAAAGATAAGAAGCCTTCAGTCCAGCTGGGCAGCAGATTAAGCCTTTCTGGCTGTCACTGCAGACCAAAGAACATAATTTCAACTGCTGCTATGTTGGCCTCTATTTGGTATGCCAAGAAGCTAGGGAGACGACTTGTTCAGAACAGCCGGAAAGCTAAACTGCTAAAAGACAAGGTAGGTTCGTTGTTATGCTTTCTTCCCAGATTTACTTGGGATGGACAAAAATGTTACAGAATTCAATATCATGGCAGATGTGTGTGACGGATACAAACACAACCTTTGTTATAGTCAACTTAATTTTATGTTTTTTCATTTTACTCAAGATGTATGATTGAGGTGCTGGAGCAGCAGGTGCTACTCATATTTACCTGTTGATTAATAGTGCAGAATAGTATGTATACCGTATATAAATCTATATCATTTGTTGGGAAGATGTCGTATACAGTATAATCCAGCAGCGACAATTGTAATAATAGGGGTCGTCGTGGCGCAGGGGGTAGAGCGGGTGAGCTGGGAACCGCAAGGTTGGTGGTTTGAGTCCCGGCTGCCCCATGTCTCAAGTCGAAGTGTCCCTGAGCAAGACACCTAACCCCTAATTGCTCCCCGGGAAAAATGTGGAAAAAAAAAAAAACAGCCATGGGTTTAAAGTGTAATGTAAGTCGCTTTGGATAAAAGCTAAATGACCTGTAATGTAATGTAATAACATAATTCCTTTGGCACTTTAAAAGCAAAACAAAACAGGGATAAGATAAGTATGTTCTCAATCTCTTTGTTAGTCCAGCGAAATTAAGACTAAATACAGTATAGGGAATGGAAGACAATAAAATCAATAATGTTGTGGTGTCTCAATCTGTTGCTGACGTCAAGTTAAATGAAAGAGGATGATTCTTTGATATTGACTATAATAACTGGGGGTTCGGTCAAGTGACTCAGTCCTTAACCAATGGGAGCTAGGCAAGGTCTGGTGCCCAGGGGGGGGTTGTGATTACCGGCCCTGGGTCAAACATGCATGTCTCCCTGCATGTTCCTGTCTTTTACTTTGTCTCCAACAAGAATCAGAATGGGTGAGGGCCCAACAATAGCTATAGAGATACATTTATATATGTTAAATCGTTGGTTTGTGAATAGCAACTGTGGTTTGGTTCATTCTCTGGTTCATGATTCATGGTTTTGTATGAGCCTGGTACAACAGAAACTAGAAAATGCATTTCCTCCTGAAAATGCGTAGGAATGCAAAAAGCTGAAATGAACTTCAGAAAATTGCTGAAAATACAGAAAGTTGAAGGGAATTTTAATACATTTGCTGAAATTAATTTGAAATTGCTAAAAATACAGAAATGGGAGAAGCTGAAATGAATGTGAAATATTGCAAAAAAATACAGAAATGAATATTGAAACATTGCTGTTAATACAGGCATAAGAAAAGCTGAAATTATTTTAAAGAACTGCTAAAAATACAAAAAGGGGGGAACTTAAAAAAAATACAGTCGCAGGATCGTAAATGAATTTAAAAAAAATACAGAAATAACAACAGCTGAGATGAATAAAAGGAGGTTTAAAATTGTTTGTAGTAATATTATTAGTAGTATTAGTTGTAATTGTGGTATTAGTAGTACTAGCGGTAGAAGTAGTAATAGTAGGTTTAGTATCAATAGCAGTAGAAACAGCTGCAATACTAATACTATTAGTCATAATAGTATTTGTAGTAACATTAGTAGTAATTGTAGTATTAATGCCAGTAGAAATACTAGTAGTACTTTTTCCTAGTAGTGTCAGTTGCAGAGTCACTACTAGAAGAAGTAGTATTTTAGTACTACTACTACTAGGAGTCATTTTAATAGCAGTAGAAATACCACTAGTAGTATTGATAGTAATAGTATCATTTGTAGTAGTAGTAGTACTAGTTGCAGTAGTAACATTAGTAGTTTTTGAAGTATTAATAGCAGTAGAAATACCGGTAGTATTATGTCTGCATGAGTCAGTGCCACAAAGGCAATCAAAGACAGCCTAGCTAGCTAGAGATTTTCACTGGCTGTTTGAGCCACCACAGCCGTTTGGTCTGTTAGCGTTATGATAGCTAACCCCATGTAAGCTAGCATAGCGCCATGTTAGCTAGTGCCATGTTCCCTCCCACGTAGGCCTGTGTGTTTGTCAACTATGTAGGGGAGGGAGAGTGAGTGCTGGCACGCTGTTCTAGCCACTTGTCAGCCGTTTGGTCCTGTTATTGCTGGTGAAATGCTAGCTAGCGCCATGTTAGCACTATGCTAGCGCCATGTTAGCTAGCGCCGTGTTCTCCCCAGGCCTGTGTGTCTGTCAGACTACGTAGGGGAGGGAGAGTGAGTGTTGTCAACGAGGCTGTGTGGTCGTCATGGAGACGGCACAGCTGCTGTTTTTGCGGGCTGATCACAGACCGCGCAGAGTAAACGGATTTTACCAAGAAACCACACCTCAAAAAAGTTTCCTCTAGCACAAAATTATAACAGCTATCTAAAAAATAAGTGTGTGAGAGACCCAAGACCCTACCGAACGCAGGGAGGTGGTTTTTATGTCTGTCCGGTAATAAATACGGCTCCTATCGCAGTTTTTGAGAAATATGTCGGCAGATTTGTATTGGAGCCTATAGGGCTTTTGGCAGAGGTTGTGTCACTCGAACACTCCTGAAGCCAAAACTAAAGAACTCTGGGATTCCATAGCCACATTAATCCAATCAGCACAACCATGCCATCATTAAATTAAAAAAACGAAGTCTCAAAAGTTTATACTTTGGCTGGAAGGACAGAAGTTCCATATTTTTTTTAACCAGATTCTGATGCTGCTCTACACTCTAGCCCTTCAGCTCACACTCTAACAAATGCAATGCACACTAATGTAAGACTCAGAAACGGAGCGAAGAACTAGTGAAACATAATCAGTGATTATGAAAAAAGTAGAATAGATATCAACAAGCAGTTTTTTTATAGTAATAATATAATAGTTTAGACTTGTTTCAAAATTTGAAAGTTCAAATGGTGTCTGTAGCTGAAAGATTAGCAAAGCTGAAAAATCTGAAAGTTTAAGAAGTTTAAGAGGATTTGAAAACCATGTTAAAATATGAATGATTATTGATTTATATAAATTCAAGCTTAAGAGGTAGAAAGCTGAAAAGTCATAGCTGGAAAGCCAGAAAGGAGCTGAACATTTTAACATTTCAACGGTTTTAATAGCTGAAAGTGTGAAGGAGTTGAAAGGTGCGGAAGAAATAGAAGAAGAAGAAGTTGAAGAAACTAGAAAAGGCATTTCCTGCTGAAAATGCGTTGAATGCAAAAAGCTGAAAGCTGAACTGAATATTTAAAAATAGCTGAAAATACAGAAAGTTGAAGGGAATTTGAATACATTTGCTGAAATGACAGATATTAGAAAAGCTGAAATTAATTTGAAATTGCTGAAAATACAAAATGAAATGGGGGAAGCTGAAAGGAATTTCAATAGATTTTCTGAAAAAGCAAAAATGAAAACAGCTGAAATAAATGTGAAATATTGCAAAACAGAAGTTGCAGGAGCTTAAATGAATTTTAAAAAGTACAGAAATAACAAAAGCTGAGATGAATAAAAAGAGGTTTAAAATTGTTTGTAGTATTATTAGTAGTATTAGTTATAGTTGTGGTATTAGTACTAGCAGTAGAAGTCGGTTTAGTATCAATAGCAGTAGAAACAGCTGTAATACTAACACAATTAGCCATAGTAGAATTTGTAATAACATTAGTAGTAGTTGTAGTATTAATAGCAGTAGAAATACTAGTAGTATGGTAGTAGAAGTATCAGTTGTAGTTCTACTAGAAGTACTAGTAATATTTGTAGTGGTTGTAGTATTATTTGAAAGAGCAATACGTATTTCAACGAAACTGCTTCATGGTTAAGGTACAGATAATCATTGAGGCTTTTATTTTGTAATGATGGAATTGGGTGAAGGGGGTTGGGAGACAGAATGTTTGTTATTCAAACTAAGACGTTTTTAATTAATAGGCCTCATCACAAACATTACAGTAAAAATTCCCTCCATGGGGCTTTTATTTTGAAATTATTGGATTGGGTGGGGTGGGGGGGTGTAGATAGAGGGAGGGAAGGTGAGAGGGTGAGGAAGGGAGGGGTGGTGAGGAAGAGATAGAGGGAGAGAGAGAGGAGGAGAAATAGACAGACAGACTGACTGAGAGTGATTAACAGTGAGAAGAGGTCAGGGTGGAGGGGGAGGGGGGGCTAGTGTCTTTATCATATTGGTCTGTTGACAGAAAGCATAGCTGCGTCATGTGACTCCACTAATCAGGTCATAGGAGCAGCTGTGAGTCACAGACAGAGATCCTGCAGCGTGTGAGCGAGTAACCACGGCAACGACGCACCTGTGCTCATTAACGAGCTGCTGCAAAAGGCAGAGACAGGACAGCGAGTTACACAGAATCCACACCTTAAACAAATTACATTCAGCGCAAAACTATAACAGCTATCAAAAAAATACGGTGTTTTGACGAGACCCAAGACTCTACCGAACGCATGGATGTGCTTTTTATGTCTGTCCGGTAATAAATACGGCTCCTATGGCCGTTGACAAAGCGTGTACCCTTCTGGATTTTTGTGAGAAATATGTCGGCAGATTTGTATTGGATCCTATGGGGCTTTTGGCAGAGGTTGTGTCACTCTAACACTCCTTAAGCCAAAACTAAAGAACTCTGGGATTCCATGAACGCATTAATCCAATCAGCACAACCATGCCCTCATTATTCTGAAGAAATGAAGCCTCTAGAGTGTATACTTTGGCTGTAAGGACAGAAGTTCCATATTTTTTTAACCAGATTCTGGCGCTGCCTCACACTCTAGCCCTCGAGGTCCCCACTCTAGCAGACGCAATACACACTCATGTAAAAGTCAGAAACGGAGCGAAGAACTAGTGAAACATAATCAGTGATTATGAAAAAAGTACAATAGATATCAACAAGCAGTTTTTTTCATAAAATAGTTGAGACTTGTGTCAACATTTGAAAGTTCAAACGGTGTCTGTAGCTGAAAGATTTGTGAAGCTGAAAAATCTGAAAGTTGAAGAAGTTTAGGAGGATTTGAAAACCATGTTAAAATATTAATGATTATTGATTTATATAAATTCAAGCATAAGAGGTAGAAAGCTGAAAAGTCATAGCCCTAAAGCCAGAAAGGAGCTGAACATTTTAATATTTGAACGGTTTAAATAGCTGAAAATGTGAAGGAGTTGAAAGTTGCGCGGAAGAAATAGAATAAGTCGGAAATAAAGATTCGAAGAACAATACTTGGAATGCTTAATGCATTCGAACAATTAAATGATCTGTTTACTTTCATTTACATTATGACAGAGTGACAAGAACCTCCACCTTGGCCCTGAGGTAGCATTTTCCCTACAAGAAACTTTGAAACTATTTTTCTTCTATCATTTAAAAAACCTTATAAATAAAGAACAGTCTTTACGATTAGACCTTCCTTTAAAAACTCCAAGCACCCTTTGCGAATGGATATGATTCCATTCACATCCCAACAATGCTGAATCAATAACAAAACACTGTGCTCATATTCTATTTAATTCTATATTCTTCTAATGAGAGGCCTTTCCATCATGTATGTATAAGGACGCAAACAGCTTTGTAGGCGGGGCCACCATCCCCAGCAAAGTTGCTCATTGTCAAATGATGCCAAAATGATTTATTGAATACAAAATTACCCAGATCTTCTGCTTGTCCTTCAGCCTCGCCAGGTCTCACCTCACATGGACAAAAGTGCATTACGCCCATAACACTTAATCATTTCAATAAGAGCTATTCAAGTGTCAGAAGTTGTTCAGATTTAGGGGTTCACAGACTTCGCTTTCCCGAAAAATTAAATTGTTCAGGCCCAAGAGTGGCTGCAGTAACAGTCTCATACTATCACTGAGTAGCTTTTCTTAACGGGGGGGGGGGGTTCTTATTCACCATTCAACCAAGGTTGTTGCAACAACCTGTGTGAAGCAAAGGCTTAGCTGAAGGTCCACCCCAGGACATTTTGGTTTAAGTAGATGTTATTTCCTGCATTGTAGTGGATTTTTGGGTGGTATGCTAAAGATGTGCAATACCTGAACTTATTCGGATTCATGTTCATGATCATTCTGATCATGACTTGTAGGGCCTTCTAGACTTGAGCTGAACATTCAACCACAAAACTATTGTTGTGCCTCAATGACTGTCTAAGACCAATTAAGAGACCTGTGTTTGAGATTTGACATTTTGATTACAATGGTAACTGAAACCTAATGTCAGGGATGCGGGGAAGGCAGGACTCAAACACAGACTTTAAACCCAAAAAGACTTTAATAGTCGAAAAGCAAAACGCAAAAAGGCCAAGGGGCAAAAACGCACACAGGAACCAGAGGAAAAAGGCAGGCAGAAATCAGAAACATCCAGGACAATAGACATTGAACAATGACGCGACAAGTGGCAACAGGCACACATGGTTTAAATACACTAGGGAGGTACAGGTGATTGGACAAAGGTGGAAACAATCAGACAATCACAGGGGATGACAGGACAAGGCAGGAAGTGAAGTTACCCAGGGAGACAAGAAGCAGAAACTACAAAATAAGACAGGAAATACCACACAGTGACAGTACCCCCCCCCTCAAGGGCTGAATTCCAGACGAGAGAGTCATGAGTCTCGGGGCCGGTACTGGCAGGGTTGGGGCCTGGAGTCTCAGGGCCGGTACTGGCGGGGTCGGGGCCTGGAGTCTCGGGGACGGTACCGGAGGCGTCGGGGTCATGAGTCTCGGGGACGGTACCGGAGAGGTCGGAGCCTGGAATCGTGGGGCCGGTACCGGGGTCGAAGGAGCGAGTCGGGGAACGGCAACAGGAGGTCGCTGCGGCCCAGCGGCAACGGGAGGTCGCTGCGGCCCAGCGGGAACGGGGGATCGCGGCTGCTCAGCGGGAACGGGAGATCGCTGCTTCCGCTTGCCAGGGCTCCTGGGATTTAGGAGGTCCCGGAGCTCGAGGCAGGCGAGCTGATAGCTCGTGGGACCAAATAGAAAGTTTGTTTTACGCTGCCAGAACGGGCTACTCACATGAATGTAGTCGGGTCCGTAATCTGGCAACGGGTCCGCTGAGTCCCTTCGTGGTTGCGTCATTCTGTCAGGGATGCGGGGAAGGCAGGACTCAAACGCAGACTTTAAACCCAAAAAGACTTTAATAGTCGAAAAGCAAAACGCAAAAAGGCCAAGGGGCAAAAACGCACACAGGAACCAGGGGAGAAAGGCAGGCAGAAACCAGAAACATCCAGGACAATAGACATTGAACAATGACGCGACAAGTGGCAACAGACACACATGGTTTAAATACACTAGGGAGGTGCAGGTGATTGGACACAGGTGGAAACAATCAGACAATCACAGGGGATGACAGGACAAAACAAGAAGTGAAGTTACCCAGGGAGACAAGAAGCAGAAACTACAAAATAAGACAGGAAATACCACACCGTAATATCTAACCTATATTGTCAATAATTGTATTGTACTTAATGATTTATTTTCAACAAAAAATGACACAAGATTATCCATCCATCCATCCATTCATCTTCAGCCGATTATCCGGGGTCAAAAGGCAACAGCTCCAGCAGGGGACCCCAAACTTCCCTTTCCCGGGCCACATCTACCAGCCCCGCCCTGGGGGATCCCAAGGCGTTTCCAGGCCAGTGCAGAGATCTCTCCAATAAGTCCTAGGTCTCCCCCGGGGCCTCTTCCCAGTGCCCAAGGGGCATCCTCACCAGATGCCCAAACCACCTCAACTGGCTCCTTTCGACGCAAAGGTGCAGCGGCTCTACTCCGAGCTCCTCATGAATGGCTGAGCTTCTCACCCTATCTCTAATGGAGACGCCAGCCACTCTCCCGAGGAAACCCCTTTTGGCCGCTTGACGGGTACAAGCCCGTCATGACCCATCTTTTATGACCATAGGTGAGGATAAGAAAGATTGACCGGTAGATCGAGAGCTTTGCCTTCCGGCTCAGCTCTCTTTTCATCAAAACGGTGCGGTAAAGCGAGTGCAATACCGCCCCCGCTGCTCCGATTCTCCGGCCAAACTCACACTCCATCTTGCCCTCACTCGTGAACAAGACCCCGAGGTACTTGAACTCCTTCACTTGGGGTAAGGACACGTTGCCTAACTGGAGACATGCTCAGAACCATGGCCTCAGATTTAGAGGTGCTAATCCTCATCCCGACCTATTACACTCGACGGCGAAATGCTCCAGTGAGAGTTGGAGGTCACAGGCAGAAGATGCCATCAGCAGCACATCATCTGCAAAAAGCAGCAATGAGATCTGCAGCCCCCGAACTGGAGACCCTTCTCCTCTCAACTACGCCTCGATATCCTGTCCATGAAGACCACAAACAAGATGGGAGACAAGGTGCAGCCCTGGCAAAGGCCAATCCCCACTGGAAACGCCTTCGACTTACTGCCGAGCACCCGAACACAGCTCTTGCTTTGGGTGTACAAGGATTGGATGGCCCCAAGCAAGGACCCCCTCACCCCATACTCCCGTAGCACCTCCCACAGTTTCTCTCGGGGGACCCGGTCATACGCCTTCTCCAAGTCCACAAAAGTCCACAAGCACCTTGGAGTAGACTTTACCCGGGAGGCTGAGAAGTGTGATACCCCTGTAATTGGCACACACTCTCTGGTGTGTGCCAATCCGCAATCCGCAATGTTGAAGAGGCGTGTCATCCAAGACAGCCTCCCTACACCCATTGCTTTTAGCATCTCTGGACGGATCTCATCAATCTCCGGGTTTTGCCACTGCGGAGTTGTTTGACTACCTCAGTGACCTCCACCAGGCAAATTGACGATGATCCCTCCTCCGCTTCCAGCTCCGCCTCTACCTCTAAAGAGGGCGTAGTAGTTGGATTAAGGAGTTCCTTAAGTGTTCCTTCCACCGGCTGATAAGCTCCTCAGTCACGGTCAACAGGGTCCCATCCTTACTGTACACAGCTTGGATGGTTCCCCGTTTCCCCCTCCTGAGGTGCCGGATGGTCTTCCAGAAGCACTTTGATGCCGGCCCGAAAGTCCTTCTCCATAATTCCCCCGAACCATGCATGACTCCATTCAGGGTCTCCAAAAAGGCAGAATACTCTGAGCTGCTGTTTGGTGCATATGCACAGACAACGGTCAGAGTTCCCCCCCCCCCCCGAAGGGGTAGGGAGGCGACCGTTTTGTCCACCGGGGTAAACTCCAATGTAGCAGCACTCAGCCGGGGACTTATGAGTATCCCCACACCCGCCTGGCACCTCACACCATGGGCCACTCACTCCGGAGTAGAATAGAGTCCATCCCCTATCCAGGAGAGTGGTTCCAGAGCCGAGGCTATGCGTAGAGGAAAGCACCACCAGATCCAACTGATAACGCTCCACCTCCCGCACGGCTCCTCCCCCCCCCCCAGAGAGGTTACGCTCCATGTCCCCAGAGCCAGCATCTGCCACCCAGGTCTGTTCGTCTAGTCACTGTCACTGCCACCCTTGTAACAGCGCACCCGACCCCACAGACCCCATCGGTTTCCCCCACAGGTGGTGAGCCCATAGGGAGTAGAGTTTTGGGGTGCCGCGTCACTCCTTCGGGCTGTGCCCGGCCGGGCTCCACGGCAAGCTCGGCCACCAGAAGCTCGCTGTCGGGCCCTCCATCTGGGCCTGGCTCCAAATGGGGGCCCCAGGCTTCCTGTGGGCCGGGTAACTCCTTCCCTCTTCTGTTTTTTCATAGGTCTTTTGAACCATTCTTAGTCTGGCCCGTCGCCTGAACCATTTTGCCATGGGTAACCCTACCATGAGCACAAGGCTCCTGACAACACAGCCCTCAGGGTCATAAGGACACACAAACCTCTCCACCATGATAAGGTGACGGTTCCCCAGAGAGGACACAAGATTAGTTAGGGAGAAATATTTTCCATTATTCAAAGCTTCCCACCACATGTTCCATCAAACAAAAAGTGCAACAAATAAGGTGCTTTCACAGTAGCATTTTTAAAGCAATACAATGGATCAACACATGACAAAAATAACTATAAATGAGGTATCAGATGCAGGTATGTCATTTTCTGATGTCCCTGTATGGAGAAGTCTTCAGAGAGAGTCCTTTTTTTTGGCCTGTTAAAAAGATAAATGATATGTGAGCAGCCTAAATAAACAGTGCTATGATGTTTTGAGCATGCAGTACACCACAAGGTTAACAAGGTGCTCCTGCTGCTTGTCTTTTGCATACCTGTCCCTGGGTTTACTTCTGTACGCCACAATCCGGTGGTATCTTGTCACTGGTTCTTCAGAATTCTCATTTCACAGGCGATGCACTGCTTTGCTGTGTGAAGTACAGTTTGAAACAGTGAAGAATACTGTCAATTTCACCTCAAAACTGCAAGACATGCATCTCATTAATTGTAATCAGTAACTGCACACCATACCGTCAACATTATTTTATTCGGATCCAATGTTGGTGTTGCGTATAGGCCTGTCGCAATTTGCGCTAAAATTACATATCGCACACTCTCTGAAATCGCGTGCAATAATTTTTGGGGCTGCGATATTCATTTTACATATAAATGAACATCACCAACATTTAGGTTCTGCCTCTGTCCCTCTTCCATGTGGAAAGCGGGGGCGGGGCTTAGGCAGCGCGCACACAGAGCACAGAGACACCGACAGGTGAAGATAAGCAGTGAACCTAACTAATCTAAAATCTCACCTAAAACAACAACCATCTGCCCGGTCTTTCAACCTGAATTACTGTCGGTTCCTCCGGACTGCTCGTTCACATTCCGGTCCAGCTCATATATAAATAACATATTTTGGCAGATGCTAAAAGCAATGGGTGTTGGGGGGTTGTCTTGGAGGACACGCCTCTTCAACATTGCGTGGAAGTCTGGGACAGTGCCAAAAGAGTGGCAGACCGGGGTGGTGGTACCCCTCTTCAAAAAGGGGGACCAGAGAGTGTGTGCCAATTACAGGGGTATCACACTACTCAGCCTCCCGGGTAAAGTCTATTCTAAGGTGCTGTAAAGGAGGGTTCGGCCGATAGTCGAACCAAGGATTGAAGAGGAACAATGCGGTTTTCGTCCTGGTTGTGGAACAACGGACCAGCTCTTCACTCTTTCCAGGATCATAGAGGGGGCTTGGGAGTATGCTCATCCAGTCTACATGTGTTTTGTGGACTTGGAGAAGGCGTATGACCGGGACCCCCGAGAGAAACTGTGGGAGGTGCTGCGGGAGTACGGGATGCGGGGGCCTGCGGATCTCATCGCTGCTTTTTGCAGATGATGTGGTCCTGATGGCATCTTCCGTCTGTGACCTCCAACTCTCACTGGAGCATTTCGCAGTCAAGTGTGAAGCGGTCGGGATGAGGATTAGCACCTCTAAATCTGAGGCCATGGTTCTCAGCAGGAAACCGATGGATTGCCTACTCCAGGTAGGGAATGTGTCCTTACCCCAAGTGAAGGAGTTCAAGTACCTCGGGGTCTTGTTCACGAGTGAGGGGAAGATGGAGTGTGAGTTTGGCCGGAGAATCGGAGCAGCGGGGGCGGTATTGCACTCGCTTTACCGCACCGTTGTGACGAAAAGAGAGCTGAGCCGGAAGGCAAAGCTCTCGATCTACCGGTCAATCTTCATTCCTACCCTCACCTATGGTCATGAAGGATGGGTCATGACCGAAAGAACTAGGTCACGGGTACAAGCGGCCGAAATGGGTTTCCTCAGGAGAGTGGCTGGCGTCTCCCTTAGGGATAGGGTGAGATGCTCAGCCATTCGCGACGAGCTCGGAGTAGAGCCGCTGCTCCTTTGCGTCGAAAGGAGCCAGTTGAGGTGGTTTTGGGCATCTGGTGAGGTGTTCCAGGCACGGCCAGCTGGGAAGAGGCCCCGGGGAAGACCCAGGACTAGGTGGAGGGATTATATCTCCGCACTGGCCTGGGAACGCCTTGGGATCCCCCAGTCAGAGCTGGTAGATGTGGCCCGGGAAAGGGAAGTTTGGGGTCCCCTGCTGGAGCTGTTGCCCCCCGCGACCCGACCCCGGATAAGCGGTTGAAAATGGATGGATGGATGGATGGATTTTGGCAATAAATGTTTCCTGATCCTGATCAACAACCGCCAGGTGACCGTGCACTTCTTGGTGGCTGACATCACAAGCGAAGAGGCCCTCCTGGGTCATCCATTCTGTTAGGGTTTGGAAAGCTCTCGAGGGAGGCCTCACTCCTTTGTTCTCGTCCCGGCCGGAAACGAAGAATCAAAAGAGTCAGCTTGCTTAAATTCAAAAATCCAAAAGTATTTAATAACTAAACAACGTTATAAGGAATACAATTACAAAGTGAAATACAAAGCGAACAGTAAAATATTTCGCGAAATAGAGAATTCTCTGAGCAAGTCTAAAGCGACTTATCAAAGCGGCTGCAGGAAAATTCTAACAGTCCTTTCCCCGCTTTGGTCCTTTGAAAACTCTTGAAGTGTGTCTTCTTGGGTGCATTTGAATGTCATTGGCTTCTTCTTCAGAGTGTCCCCTCCTGTATCGTCCCCTTCACGTCGAGGTGTGAAGTTGCAGCTGTAACCTGAGACCTCACTGTACTATCTGTCCCTCACATTCCAATGCATTCAATGTAGATACAGTTGGCTTTATGCCTCAATGAGTGAATATAACAAAGCATCCATAGTTTGTCTTCATCTTTTAACTAGTACGCCTTAATTACAACACATCATTAATGATCCCCGTTCATCACACTTCATCATAAGATCTAAGACAGTTCATGTGGTCCAATTCTCAAGACATTTGCCTCAGTTGGCTGCCTTACATTAAGTTGTTCATTTACTACCTGACAGGAGAAAAAACTCTATTGGGAGAAATCCATAAAGGACGGCAATTAGCATCCGTCCCCAGGTTTTAACATCAGATTGTGACAGAATGTTAATGTGTACAGTGTTTATATGATTTTAATGACTATACATTGTGTTTGATTCAAATTGCATTCACTTCATCTAACATGTTAATGTAATAACTAATATCTAACATCACAAACTACAATTCTAGCACTAAACATTATTACACATATTATAATTTCCACCACTAGGGGTGCACTTCTGGCTTAAATCCCTAACAATTCCTCACCCAGGCCCAAGCAAGCCTTGACTTTGGAAATAGCTCCATCATACTCTTTGGAGCGGAAGTGCCATACTTTCACAGCATGGGCCCGTCAAGGACGCGGGTGGTGAGAGTGGCCAGGACGGTGGTGGTTGAGGCTGGATTGGAGTATGTAGTCCGAAGCAACACCCGTCTTAAAGATTATCTCCCAGGCGAAGTGATGATGAGCCCCACCAAGGGCTTCGTGGAGAAATATAAGGTGCTAGTTGCCCGTGTTCTGGTGAAAGTCCAACCCTCCATGTGACTCACCCTCCGCGTCTTCAATCCTGGAAACTCAGCTGTAACCATTAGAAGGAGAGCTATTGTGGGTTTTCTCCAACCCGCTGAAGTCCTAGCGCCTGCCAATATCTCAGCCGGTGCCAAACCGTCGGAACATCCCTTTGTTCCCCAGCACCTGTGTGAGCTGTACGGCCAGAGTGCAGCTGAGCTTAACCAAGACAAACAGCTTCAGCTAGCCCAACTGCTGTACACCTATGGCAATGCTGGACCAGGTGATCTGGGCCGCACTAGCATGGTGCAACACGACATCATGACGAAGCCAGGAGCTCCAATCAAGCAACCTTCACGTCGGATGGCACGAGAGAAGAAGCAGGATGCTGAACAACAAGTACAGCAGAGCCTGGAAGTCGGCTAACTCTGTTACCCACGTACGAGGAACAGGGCCCAGGTCCAGAACATTGTCAAACCGTACATCCCTGCACGCTCACTACGCTCTGCATCAGTCTTCTCGTTGGTCCCTCAAAGAGGGCTTAACACTCAACGACATCCTAACTGTTTGCTGTCCTGGCTTAAATGTTTTAATGAGCTCCCCAATGACTTCAGGACAGCAGAAAGCCCATAGAGCTAAAAACACACCTTTACCAACTATACCTGGACTAGGTAGCACTCTATTACACTTACAATGGCAATTACTTACAGCGAATTGTATTTTCTTGATTCTTGTTGTTTTGGTTCTGACCTTCCTGGTGGAACTTATGCCAAGTCGCTTTGGAAAAAAGCGTCAGCCAAATGAGAAATGTAAATGTAAAAACAAAGGCTTGTGAGAGAAGACCTTCCTCTGCATATCTGGAGAACAGCTAATTGTAGCTTAGAACCAACATCCTAATTGGATATTTGTTATGCTGTGCATACAGTACAAAAACATAATTTAGTATGGCTTCTCTTACTGTTAAAGTTGTGTCATTAAAGTATTTTCTCAGGAATTTCTAGCTGCTGTTGAGGAAAGTGTTCATCCCTGTGAAGAGAAGAAGACAGAAATGTTATTGTTTCATAGCTCAGTGAAGGAACCTTGAAAAAAAAAACAAAGAATGCAAATTACTTGCCTGCCATATCTGGGTGCTAAATTGGACGCATGAGACACCAGCAGTACGCTAGAGGCGGAGAAACAGCACATTTAAAGGAGACAGTTGATAGGCTAGCGAAGAGGGTTTGACTCTGCTAATGGCTGGGGGCACCCAGCTGATCCATCAACTGACCATCTGACTGTCTATGACTCCTCCTGACAGTGACGCCAGTGCAGAATATGTGCTGTTGATGAGGGAGCTGTACGAGTGCGAGGCCTACGAGCCTAGCGGGAGGGCATGGTCTTCCTGTCTGAACTTTGCTATAGCTTGATAACAGCAGCAAAAGTAATTGGTGAAAGTTTCAGACACTTTATTAACAAACGGTCTGATCCTAATAATGACCCAGAGTAGCCCCTGTCTGAGCTGCTGTTGCATAGCTTAAGCTACTGTGGGATATTTTCTTGAGTTTGCCTTTAGTGAAATTTAAAATCCCTTTGGTAAACAGTTATCTAGTTACGGAAGGGCTCTTAATGTGAAAGATATAATGTAAGGATCTGGTCTGCACTGCCTATCAAGGCAGTAATAAAGTTTGCCGTCTTGGTCCGCCCCACCAAGCCTTTGTGTTCTTCTCTTCTCTGATTGTGGAAAGTGAAGCCATTGGCCATTGTTTTTACGCTGCGTTCTCTCTAATGGGTTACAGTTATGTTTTCTAAAACCAAGATGGAGATGTTCCAAATGACAAACTACAAAATTTGTATTTATATTCAATATAAATATTAAATGTTTGTTTCCCTAAAAAGTGATGGGTTGATGCCGTCATTTGCAGTGCAGAAGTTTGAAATTAAATCAACCTCTCTCTGGAAACAATGACTTTTCTGAGCTTTGATTGAAATTGTTCTAGAAAAAAACAAAAGTATTGCCATGCAAATTAATCGCAAGAAACTCTCACCCCAGGTATGCAAAAATGCTTTAGTTGAATTAGATAAATACAGATCTAAAACTGGTCTATTCAATCTCTGTCTGAAATTATTCAATAAATAAGATGTTTTAGTCATTTTTTAGTCTTCCTTTTTGCTCCCAAAACAAACAATTTCTCACACAACCTATGATTTGATTGTGATTGAACTACCTTTAATAATACACCTTGTGGATTGCAATTAAATTGGAAAATAAACGCTTTCAATGCCGTATCTGCAGTATACACACTTCTTTTAAATGCATCCATGTCTTATCTTCTCACAGTTTCTACATCTTATCACTCTCCATGATATCAATCTGAAGGGCTAGGCTGTTTTAAAGCTATTCACTGCACGTATAAAAGACAGTGCCAACTTTAGTAACAAAGGGGCAACTTAATGGCAAAAAAATGAGAATGAAGGGCTATTTCTATGATTGGCCCTGAGATACCTCAGATATCAGCGTTTGCTTAACACCATCAGGTTATACAGTAGGATGGGTCCCTTTACCCATCATTATGGGCGACTGTGGGTGAGTGGGGAGCAGGGTAGTCCTCCAATCAGAGGGTTGTCAGTTCGATCCCAGGCTCTGCTAACCCGCATGTCGATGTGTCCTTGGGCAAGACACTTAACCCAACATTGCTCCTGTAGCTGCGACTACAGCTTATGAATGTTAGTTACAAATGCTTTTGTACCGAAACAGGTTGTTTTCATACAGCTGTCAGTGTTGGTATATAAACTTGTATCTGTTATGAGCTCAGCCATTTTTGCCTTCCTATCTCATTTTCACAGGGAGAGCGAGAGCTGTTGGGGGCTACCTTCACTTCAAACAGCAGCTCGCTCTCCAAACACCCCAAATGAATCTGTCTTTACAGCTGTCCATAGCAAACTCTGCTTTATTTCAAAGGACTTAGCCGGGATCACAGCAACTCCCATAGCTGTAGAATGGCCATCTGCTGTGAGAGATAACAATAATTATAAACTGAGCTCACCTAAATAAGCCAAACTTATTATAAAAATCCCATATCTTAATGTATGATGAGCACATGGAGGCAGCATACGCGCATGCTGCATCATTAGCCGAGTGCAGAGAAGAGAGCAAGACAGTACAGTATGCTTCTTCTTTGGGCAGGCAGTATTGCTGATATTCTGAGAAAAGCTTGTTGTGGCAGCGTTACTTTGATGTGTTGTTACTTTAAGTGCGTAAAACGTAATAAATGTACTCGTATATACAAAATAAAATTAATTGAATTGAATGTATCGACAATTAGTAAATGAGTAAATGTTTTGGGTTGTGGGACTAGTGAGTACCTGATGTACATCAAGAGCTTTTTCAAACACATCTAGCCATCACAACAAAATAGTCTGATGACGGCTAGTCTTTGTCAGCACTGTGTCCTGCAGAGACTATCTTTCCACTTATCTCATCTCAACTTCTGCCAAACTTTTCCACTTTGTGGATTCAATTTTTCTCTCTTATCTTTCTTCATCTCCTGTGGTTGTCCTACCCGCTGTTCAAGCAGCCATTTCCTGCTTGGAAACCAGCTACTTTTGATAATAGTAGCTTGATAGCCGAGTGGGTTTTTGAGAAGGTCAAAAAGTGACATAGAAACGCGACATTGTGTGAGAGGTTTTTCTGTTTGACTCTATTTGTAAGTCAGTCAACATCTCTGCTCCAAGAGGAGCGCTGTTTTCACTGTTTGCTTACCCTCTACCTTGTTTTATTCCTACTTGTAAGTTGTGATCAATGTCATGCCAGGCGCATCTAATCCTGCAATTTTCTGGCACTGACACAGAGTGTTGCTGCTACCAGGCAGCTCGGGCCTGAGATCTTAAGTTCTTCTAACCCATACACACCTCCTGCAGCCTGATCCAGGCGAAGATAGGCAGGGAGACACACAAGCGGCTAGTGTGTGGGAGGCAGATGGTTGAGGCTGTGAGGGGGAGAAGAGGTCATTGACAAATGAGCAAATCATGGAGACGGAGGACACAGAGTATGAGAAAGAATAGGAGGAGACAGACAGGTAGACAGCACTTCTTCTCTCTGATTGCTAATCACAAAAGAGTGGGACCAAAAGTTAGAACTACTTTGTCCTAAGAATTATGAATCAGCCTCAAGTAAGTGTTCAGCATAGTATTTGATATATCTCCCATTGCAGAGACTGTTTTCTGCTCTTTGTGGTGTATGTTGTTCTGGGCGTGGGCTGCTGTTGCTCCTCCTCTTCTAATGACATCCTCCATTGATCTTTCTAGATCTAATTTAGTTTTGGCTTCCTGACAGAGCTAACTTCCCTCAGGCATTAATTATGCCTCCATGTGATTTATTTCAGTAGGCTCCAGCACCCAGCACTCTACATTGTCTGATCCAATTGGAACAGTGTCTGTGGCCCAGCAAACGCAGCTCTCATCCAGTCAGATATATCGATTATGTGTCGCAAGTGTTTCCCCTTTGGTTACACTCACTAAAGCAATCTGTCCTCGACAGCCTCACTACATCCACTGTTCTGAAGTCCGCCACTCGGTGTGATAACAAAACCCAGATGAGCAGGGTGACAGATGTGTCTGGTGCAGAGCCCCTCATCCGCGTAAACTCCTTCTCATGGATGAAAGGTTGATGCTGAACATAGTTTAAGCTGGTATCTGGAGGTACAGCAGATCTATGGATTAGTTAACTGAAGATATGGGAGATTTCCCCCTCACTGGATCATTATTAAAACAGGATGTGTGGCCGGTAGTAGAATCCGTCTGACCAGCTTGGTGACCTCTGTCAGTCAGGGTACATTCAAAACCAGGTCCAAGATGAGCTCTATGGGTAAGCGGCACTGGGACAGCATGTTGAGTAACTCATCCCTGGGCTACACTCTCCATGGTGGAAGTGTTCCAAACCTCCTGTCCCCTCCACGCACTGAGGGACTGGGGACCCTTAAGAAAAGACTGTCCATGGACATCCTGCGAGGCTGGGCCCCGGACCTGGGCAGCCTAAGTATGGGGCTCAATCTCAATTTGAGCCCAGTGAAATGGCCCTCACTGGTTACCATCTGCAAGTGGAAACAGACCCTGACAGAGAAGCTGAAGAAGAAACACCGTGGCACTGAGGACAAATCACAGGTTAGAGAACTTGCAAGGGCCAGAAGCCTGGAAACCGATCGACACTGTTTTTAGACTGTCACAGCCTTTATTGTACTATTTTTCAAGCCCTTTAGTTGATATGACTGTGTCATGCCTGCACTACATTGTATTTGTAAAACAACAGCAAACAGGTTTAACAAATTAAATATCTTTATCATCGAGATAAACCTTCTGTTTCTTCTAAACAAATGAACTAAAGTAAACAGCAGTCACATACAAAAAGCAAAAGGCAACAGGGCCGTCCCAATGACTCTGTCACAAGATTCTTCATCGCAAGTAGAGAACAGAGTCCAGCTACGTATGCAGGAATAATAAAATCATCTACTGTCCCCCTGATTTTACTGCCATTTCTTCACTTTCGTATAGGCAGTGTAATTACTAATGTTTCCCTAAACAGCTTCTCTAAGTTGATGTAGTTCATTAGGTAGGATATGTTGCTTATGAAATTTGTCTTGTATCAGTGAATGGAGTAGCTAGCTGGGGATCGATCAACAAGCATTTACCTTTATAAATAGTTTCACTCCTTACTTCCACTGACATTAATAGCATATTGATGCGTATAATTCCATGTTATTTAGTATCATACACTTTACACTGGAGGTTTAGGTTTGAACCATGGCTCTTTGAGGTAAATTATTGTAAAAAGGGAGAATAAGGCAAAATGTTTCTAATGAATGTATACGTATACTGTAGAATTAAGTATGTAGTATTCCCAGGTGTGCTGTACATGCTAGACTACAGTTGTTTTGTTTCACTTTACATTTAGTGGTTTGAGGCTGAGCAAGCAGAACAGCCTCCAGCTGTCAACGGCCTCTTTTTCCAATGTTTAGCAATACATTGATTATTTTATGTTTTTTAATCTTTTATTCCCTAAAAAGGCTGCGTGGACCAGGAAGCCAATAGTTCTAAAAAATATGATTAAGAAAAAAGCATAATATAATAATGCCACATATCTTTGGAAACCGGGTGGCACGGTGTTGTTGTGGTTAGCACTGTTGCCTCACAGTAAGAAGGTCCTGGGTTCAAGTTCCGCCCAGTGGCCGTTCTGTGTTGAGTCTGCATGATCTCCCCGTGTCTGCATGGGTTCCCTCTAGGGATAAGGTTAATTCAATCCGGAGAGACTTGTTGAAATTTGAACAATGCTTTATTATAACAGGTATAATATGATATTGCGAGTTGTTTGGGGCTTGGACTCCATCCTGCCGCAGAATAGACCCGGGGCCGGGATCTCGAGCAGAGACGAGGCATATCCCCCCCTTGGGAGTCCAGACACTGGTGGTGGTGGTGGTAGAGCCCAAGTTGCATAACTCTCCTGCTATGCCAGGTTCTGCTGTAGATTGGAGGTGTCAGGGGTGGTGGCGGGTCACCTTTGGAGCGTGCTGAAATGACAACTGACAGCAAAAGAGAGGAGAACAGTTTTTAACGTTTGCCTGCCCTAGAGTTAACCAGTTAAGCAGCCTGTCAATTACACTGACAACATAAGTTAAAGGAACACTCATGTACTATCTATGTCATCATAAATAGACTACAGCATGTTTTTTTTCACATTGAGAACTGACTTATTTTCTAACGCTTACAGGCTACTCTACACCTTTCATGACTTAAAATAATTGATTAAGCATATAGGCCTATTCAGTGAAGCAACAGCTTTGCTCCCCACTCATGATGACAGGGGAGGCAGAGCCTTTGAACATTGACTGGATTTTCTCCTAATTATGTGCGCGCGTCAGCAGGCGTTTTTCTTGTCCTTTTACCGTGCACGCCCAGCGAACACAGAGCGCGCGACTACCCCCCCAGTCGGTCCTTCCGCCCGCAACGACTACTACACCCCCCCGTCGGACCTTCTCGACCGGTCCGTGAGGTAAGAAAGGTTGGGGACCGCTGGGCTGATCCACAACGTGTACGTGCCTCCTGGATCCTGATTGGTCGCTGCTGCAGCCGCAAGGCACTGATTGGATGGTTACAGACTGTAATACAGCGCAGATGAAAATGATTCAGACTACGTCGTTTATATGTTCAACAATAGGAAACGTAGTTTTAGCTGTTTTAAAATTACACAAAGTTTATTTCGGATTATTCCAACGGAAGAATACAAGGTGCAGGGAACTTTGAGGTGCGTAAACGCCACTTATAGGTGCGTAAACGCTATTTATAGGTGCGTAAACGCTATTTGCAAAATTCCAGAGGTGCGTAAACGGCGTTTACGTGCGTTTACCCTCCACTACAGCCCTGGTGGTATAGATTCAAAACCAGCACGGCGGCAATCAGTGCGAGCCACCCGCCAGCGAGGGCCTCCATATTGGGAGTGTGTAGGACCGCCTCTATTAGAGAGCACGTGGAACAGGCGCCTGCTGTTATTGCTTAGGATTCTGTGGACGATGGCCAAAAACAAACAACACTGTGGTGTAGGACCCGCTAACTGAACGCTACGCTACGCTTCACCTTTGGAGCGTGCTGAAATGACAACTGACAGCAAAAGAGAGGAGAACAGTTTTTTAACGTTTGCCTGCCCCAATGCGATTTGTTTACGGTAACGACACCCACGTCTGATACTACCCGACCCCGCCCCTAATCAGCTGGCCGTGCGCCCCCAGGGAGAGAGGAGGCCACCAGGGAACGGCACAGCCTGTCCAGTCTTCCTGACTAAATTTTCGCCTAAGCTTCATTTAGTATCACTAAATCTCTGAACCAAAGCCTCTCTAGATTTGTTCTACTTCACTCCTACAAAGTAAAACTTTTCTCAGATACTGTCCACAACCTGGGCTTTGAGTTTTGACTTTGGGGTTTGAGTTTTTAGCCTGGTTTCTCCATGTTTTATAGTAATGGATACCCTGTAAGTGAGTCCCATTTATCCTACAGAAAATAAATTGTCCAAATAATCTAAGTAGTTAGAGTTATCAAACTTTTTATCATGGGTCTGCCATTTTTGGAGCAGATGCCAAAAACGTCCTCAGGGACTTAGGGGTTAATCATCATGGCAACATGTTGTTGCTGTTAAATAACTTATTTAGATCCCTGGACAGGTTAATGATTCCAATGTATCACATTGGAAAAACCCCTTTCCTGTGAATGAATCTAACTTCACTTCCTGCCTTGTCCTGTCATCCCCTGTGATTGTCTGATTGTTTCCACCTGTGCCCAATCACCTGCACCTCCTTAGTGTATTTAAGCAGTGTGTGTCTCTTGTCACTTGTCGCGTCATTGTCGATTGTCCTGGATGTGTCTTGGTTCCTGCCTGTATTTGTGCCCTTTTGGGAGTTTTGGACTATTAAAGTCCTTTTGTGTTTCGTAAAGTCTGCGTTTGAGTCCTGTCTTCCCCGCACCCTTAACAGGAGACTTTAACAACTTTGGATGATGTACCATAAATGAGGATGTTGATAATGTTGGTAATGTAGTTTGGATGTGGTGAGAGTATTGATCAGAGGTTCAGCAGCAGACAAGAAGAGGGGTGGATGTAGTCATACTTTGAGATCCTGTAGCACTAATTCTGTAAAGATTCACAAAATATGTAACCATAATGTATCACATATAAAACATAATCACAAACACATCCATTGGCACCAGTCCATTGGATATCTCTTCATCTTTATTTTTCAATGTTTTGTATCATCAATTCTAAAAACTATTGAAAGACAACCTTTTTTTAAATTTCCAATTAAGAGGAGGTAACTACTGTATAGACAAAGAGGATCCTAGACACGCCCTAGTGTCTTCGGTATATCTAAACTCACACTGCCCAAATATGGAAATGGAGAATGAGTCAGTTCATTACACAGAGCCTCTCAAAAGTTCAAAAGATATGCTGTTTATATCTAGAATGCACATCGTACCATATAAATATACGCATAAAGTATAAACCCTCATCCTTTTCAGGTGCAACTGTGGTAGGCAGTGAATCGTTAGTTTGATCCCCCGGCGCCGCTAGTCTGCATGTTGGTGTGTCTTTGGGCAAGACCCTTAATTCCTAATAGCTTGTGTAGCTGTGACTACGGTGTGTGAATGTTAGTTACAGATGGACAAGTGTGCAGCAATGTGCACACCTTATTATTGAATCAATACATGTAATTTTTCCTTATATCATAGCGATCTCACAGCTGAGTGGGTTTGAGGAGAAGGGGCGATAGGCGCCCAGCCATGGCCACTCGCTGCGACTCCGTGAGGGTTTGGTTCTGTCCCACTGTCATAGGTTGTTGAGGTTCTCTGGCAGACACTTTGAGCCCTTTCCATAAATCAACATGACGTTGAAAATGGCATAACCAGTGAAAGCATGGAGAGGTAAAAAAAAAGGTAAGCTAAGAGGACGGCACATGTGTGTCCAGACGATCATATTAAAATGTATGCAATGAAAACATTAAGCTTTTTTGCTTAATGTTTTTCATTGCATACAAAATATGATAAAAATAAAATAAAATTAGTCAATGTTTACTAATGTATGCATCAAATATTTAATTTTGTCCATGAAGCTATTTTGTTGAAAAATCTTATTTAAAATGACCTCTCATCTTCTCAGGAAAGAGCCTGGAAGACGTTAAAAACAATGAGTAAAACAATACTAAAAAATACCCTAAATTTGTACTTTTTGACGTTGTCATGGCAACGTGAAATATGGGAGCAAAGTGCTGTCCCATTCATCTTTACACCCTTCCAAGCCTTCCTACTCAACCGTTTACCAGCTGACATCAGTTAAGTCCCTTAAGGTTCAGGGCTCAGGGTTTAGGGTGGACATTGCGATTGGGCCAAAGTGTCCTAGGGCGAGACACCCAAATAGCTCCTGTATCTGTGACTATGGTACCCCCTGGCATCAGTGTTTGAATGGGTGTCAATGGGTGAATGATGACATGTAGTGTTAGAGCTTTGATTGTTAAGAGAAAATACAACTACAGTCCATTTACTATTAATGAGGTCATCAAGAAAAGTTATGAAATGTGACTTTCCTGCTGGTAATTCTAATTAAAGAGAAGTATTTCATTGGTAAATGGTGTGAAACTTGGTGTTATGGACCGGAGTAGCGAGCTGCTTGTAGATCTGGGGGTGCGGGTGGAGGCTTGAGGAATAACGGTTTCTTGGTAGGGAGGTGCATTTCCATTTATGTGTGATTAGTAGTACTTTGTAGTCAATCTGGAATTAGATAGGGAGCCAGTGTAGTGAGTGTAGGATTGTTGTGTTGTGCTCATATTGCTGGATTCTAATCGGGAAGCTGGCAGCACTGATTTGAATGTATTACAGTTTCTGGATGTTCTTGCCAGGGCTCAGTTAAGAGTAAGTTGCAGTAGTCCAGTCTTGAGGAGATAAAGACAGAGTTTGGAGAATTTTTGAGATAGTAAAAGGAGGTTTTGCGCAGGTATTTTATAGGGTCATTAAAGGTCAGATGAGGGTCAAACCTAACTCCCAGATTAGTGACTATGGAGGAGATGGGTATGACCTGACAGTCAAAGGGTTATGGAGGATGACTGAACATGGTGTGGAGTGCCAACAAGGAGAGCCTCTGTTTTGCAAACTGTTTAACTGAAAAAAGTTGTCGCTCATCCATGCCTTTATCTCCCCAAGACAGGCGGTGAGACATGACATGACTGCAGAGGAGCTTGGCGGCAGTTTTGATGTAGAGCTGTGTTTTGTCAGCATAACAGTGGAAGAACATCCAATGTTTGCTGATTACACGACCGAGGAGAGCATGTAAATAATGAAGAGGATGCAACCGAGCACCAACCTTTGCGGAACACCAGGGAGACTGGGATATTCAGGGATATTCAGTTCTGCCAGAAAGGTAGGACTGAAAGCACTTAGGTCTGATAGTCCAATGGTGGTGTGGAGGTGCTCTAGGAAGATAGTGTGATCTACTGTGTCAAATTTAGCAGTCAGGTCCAGGAGGATGAGGAGTGAGGGGGATCCTGCATCGGCTGTCATCAGCAGGTCATTCGTCACCCTGAGCAAAGCTGTTGTCCCTACTGTGGGCTGAACGGGATCCTGATCCAAATCCGGACGGAAGAGAAATGTTAACAACTTTGGTGATGTGAGGACTGAGAATGGGGATATGTGACTCGAACAGAGCAGTGGGAATGGGGTTCAGGGCACAGTATTTTCTTTTATGAATATTTCCTCAACATGGCTCTCCCGAACATCAGCGCGATGTAAAGGGCACAGCAAACTCACAGATATGGTGTTGGGGAGCCGGACATCAGAGAGCGAATGTTGTCTACCCTGTGAAAAAGTCAATGAAGCTTTTGCATTGCTATTCTATAGCCGCAGTTGAAGAGGATGGTTGGGGCTTCAGTTGATGGTTTATGGTGGGGAAAAAGATGTGTGGCGTTGCCAGGGTTTTAATTGATTAGCATCTTTAAGAGCGTTGGAGTGGGCCCTTTGATGCTCACGAAAAGCTTGTTTGTGGACAGTGTCTGGAGCGTCGTTCCAGGACACGCCGCTGTTTTTATTTCCGCAACATTCAAGATTTAAGATATTTATTGGTATGTGTACCGTTTACCTAGTTACTCTGTACAATGAAATGTCTACCTCCTTCCATTTAATTCAAATGACACACAAAAAAAAAATATTATTAGATTATTCATGTGTTGGAAGTGAGGTTGCCAACTCTGACTGATCGGAGTCTGAGAGGAAGTTCACCACCGAGTTGTAGAGGGCAGGTGTCGGACCCCGAGTGAGAATTTTTACTGAGAGTTTGTGTGGGATGACTCTGTTAAACGTTGAGGTAAAGTCTAAGAGGAGTCTTACAGTGCGTGAGTTGTGTGGATGACGTTGTTCGCTGCTCAGTAGACCAGTTTTGGCGATACGCAAATTACACAAACAGGCCTGCGGTGTCTGGGATTATCTTCTTAAAGTGGGTCATGAATATCCTCTCAAAACACTTCATCACTATTGGGGTGAGTGCATCGGGCCGATTTCATTTTGACATTCAGGCATGTCAAAATGTTTTTCTTTGGGAGACGCACAATGGTGGTGGACTTGGAGCAGGTGGGCACATGAGCTATTGCTAGTGGCAGGTTGACAATTGTCAGCATGCACATCAGCCAGCTCTGATGAGCAGGATCTGAGGGCACACCAGGAGTTGTTGTCTGGGCCAGATGCCTTCCGTGGGTTCCGGAAAGACATTCAACGCATAGGTCTGATACTAGGCAGCATAAAAGTTAAGACCATTGAGACCAGCTTGGGGCCATGGTCACATGGAGATCCTAAACCTGAAGGTTACTGGTGGGAGTAGTGTCAGAGATAACGAGGTCCAGAGTCTTCCCCTTAGTGTTAGTAGGAACATCAAAATGCTGCTGCAGGCCAAGACCCTCAAGCACACTGACAGGAGGGGTTGTCGACATGGATATTTAAATTACCAACAATGACAATATTAGTTACATTACATTACAGGTCATTTAGCTGACGCTTTTTATCCAAAGCGGCTTACATTGCATTTTTAACCCATGGCTTTTTACATTTTTGCCCAGGGAGCAATTAGGGGTTAGGTGTCTTGCTCAGGGACACTTCAACATTCAATAACAGCAACATTCAATGACAGGGTAAGGAGCAACCTCTCTACTCCATGCGCCACGCTCGACCCCCTACTAGTTGACGTAGTTTAGAGTGAAGTTAGGGGGTTACTTATCTCAGCTAGAAAAGATTGGTTCGGTATTGGAGGACGGTGTATGAGAAAAACTTTCATAGTATGGAGATTTGTATTTGTATTTGTGAAGTATCTATTGCATACACACATCCATTAAATTAGTTGTCATGACTTGAGTATTCAGTGTATATATTATATATTTGGCTATTTGGGTCCTTCGTTTGTTAACTTATTTTAATGATGACTGTCACACTGTTGGGGTTTGGAACTGAAAATAGTAATAACTTGTTAGGTCCTCAGTAGAAGATGAAACGAGCTCAACTCTCAGAGATGGAAATCTCTGTGGGCTTTTTGCTTACCCTTCAGGTTGAAATTAGGTGAATTCTAATGAAGGTCTTTTTGAAGTATCAAACAATCTAACTGCATTTGTCTTCATTTACTAAAAAAACACAGGTGAAAAGGGAAAGAAAAGCAGCACAGCTGAAAATATATTTTAAGGAGTTCCTGTTCAGAGATGCCAAATATTTGGAAGCGGAATTTTACAAATAACTGTTCAACCTGATTTATTCAGTGGCCTGAAAGGTCTCATAGAGGGTAGTGACAACATCACAGGGTTACAGGGAGAGGCAGAAATCAACTATCATAGTCTACTAAGACCCACTTTGTTTGTTGGGGATGTAAATGGTAAATGGACTGTACTTACGTATAGCGCTTTTCTAGTCTTCCGACCACTCAAAGCGCTTTAACACTACATGACATCATTCACCCATTCACACACTGATGACATGAGAACCATACACAGTGACACCGGCCCATCAGTAACTAACATTCACACACTGTAGTTGCAGCTACAGGAGCAATGTTGGGTTAAGACCCCGTGCAGACGGACTCTAGTTTGCCTGAACCCGGGTTCATTTTTCACACCTACCCACTTTTAAATCGCATACACATGAATCCAGTGAATCCGATTGACTCCGTTGTAGTATATCCCCCACGCCTGTTGGTGGCGCTTTAAGGTGCTACAGACAACTGAAGAAGAAGACAGGAGCATGCGTATAAGACATGCGTGCCGTATACAAACGAAAACTCCACAGAAGAAGAAGAAGAAGATGACGACTGGGTTGGATTGCATGCAATCACGTGATGCAATCACGTGGGGCAATCCGATTAGGTATGCGGATAGCGTGCAGACGAACACCAACAGCTATCGGATTTCGAGTTTTCTCACTTTGGACCCCCGATTCGAGGGAGTGCGGATACAGTGTGCGGTTACAGTGCGTTCGTCTGCACAATAGGGCTATCCGGAGACTGGGTTCACCGGGTTCAGACAAACTAGAGTCCGTCTGGACTGGGTCTAAGTGTCTTGCCCAAGGACACATTGACATGGGGGTTAGCAGAGCCTGGGATCGAACCGACAACCCTCTGATTGGAGGACGACCGTGCTCCCCTCTCACCCACAGTCGTGTAACACACATGAGTACTCATAGCATCCATCCAACTTTCTGTATGCGCCGCCGAGAGAGTGCTTGGCTCTGAACTGGCATCTGTGTTTATTGTAGGATTGAATTAGTAAATGTAAGAAACGAATGAATTGTTCCACACATTACAAATAAAAACATACCAAGAGGATGGGAGAAACTGTGCTTCAGTGCTAGCCCACGTTCACCCTCCAGTAGACGGTTCGCTCCCCGACTCCATGTCCATGCCAGTGTGCTTGTAGCTGTGCCTACGTTGTAGCTGTAACCACAGTGAGTGAAGGTTAGTTCCAGATGGGGAGGTGTCACTGTGTGTGGCAGTTCTTGTCATTAATATATGAATAGGTGTGCATTGGTGTAATAGGCTGTAATAAAATAATACAAGTACAGCCTATTTACAAGAGGGGACAAATACACCCTGCCCTAATCACCAATACCATGAGGTCCAGATTTAATGTGAGGTCTCAATTTGGAAACAATTCTTCTCTTACATCATACAATAATAATCCAATATGATAACAGCATTCTCTTATTTGTATTTTAAGAGGGAACAAATGTTTTTTAATTTGATATCCTGAATTACCACCCAGCACTACCAAGGATCAAACTTAATTGTTTACGTTTTCCTGTCATCGTCTGGTTGAATGCACTTATTGTATGTCGCTTTGGATAAAAGCGTCCGCTAAATGACATGTAATGTAATGTAATGTCTGTGATTGTCTGATTGTTTCCACCTGTGTCCAATCACCTGCACCTCCCTAGTGTATTTAAGCAGTGTGTGTCTCCTGTCACTTGTCGCGTCATTGTCTATCGTCCTGGATGTCTCTGGTTCCTGCCTGCCTTTTTGCCCCTTGGCCTTTTGTTTTCATTGTTGGATGGGAGCAACAATCTCTTTATAATCGCTTGCCGAAGCGAGGGCCGAAGCGAGGGATTGGTACAATATTCGTATATATTCAATGTGTTGCCTTGTTAGTGTATTAACCTCTGTAATTACCTATACATTCACATGCAGCACACACACTATGTACACTTGAGTGACGACTGTAAGGGGATCAGTTAGAGCAGTGTTTTTCAACCTTTTTTGCATCAAGGCACACTTAAGACACAGAAAAAATCTCACGGCACACCAACAACCGGAAATGATATGAAAATCAATCCCAAACATAGTTTCAGCATGAGCATAATATACTCTAAGAAATCAGGGAAACGCGTGTTCTATTTGTTGTTTTATTAAACTTCACATCATCCTAATGCCAAGATGGCACAGGCTTTATGCCCAAGTATCTCTTAAGCCTAGTTTATGCTTCTGCGTTTTCAGAGCGACGCAGACGCAAGACCTCTTGCCTGTCCCTTACGTCGCACACCTCCTTGCGTCCTTGCGTGTGTCGAAAGCGACGCAAGCCTCCCGCAGCGCACCAGCCTGAGATTGGTCTGCTAACTACATCCTTTACGGAGTCTCACATTTCCGCTTTCATAGCCCGATACCGCCATTATTAAAACGAAGAATGTTTACGAGAGAACGGATCAGATTTAAGAAATTTTGTCGGAAGAAATGTGTAAATATGACCGCTTATACAAGCCGTCATTGGCGGGTTGTAGAAGCGGGTTGGATTCACGGAGGCTGATCGCCGCAAACGCCGGTTTGCCGGTCGAGAGGTGCACAAAGTTATGGAGGAAAATACGGGACAAATGTGTCCGCGATGAAAAGCAGCAGTAGCGATGCACGGGGAAATGAAGTATATGATAAATAAACAAACAAATAAATAGACGTGACTCTCTAGGTCGTCTTCAACAAAAACACGTTACTCCGCCTGTTGTTCTGGAGGTGAATTGCTCTGCAACACACGCAGAACCATGAATTGAAACGAGTGCGTCGACGCAACGACGTAAACGCAGAAGCATGCGCCAGCCTTAAATCTCACTTTTTTAAATTGTCGCCTCAGCAAATCTGCCTATTAATTACGCTGCGTACCGCCACCCACAGGCAGAGGGGAGTATTGAGCCTTCATACCACCAACAGCGCGACGACACACACACAAACACACAAGTTGGCTCTTTTTTTCCACCAATGAAGTGACAGTATGTAAAAAACGGCACACCTGACAGCCTCTCGCGGCACACTGGTTGAAAAACACTCTGGTAGCCAATGCACAGAGCACTCTCTCTCTCTCTCTGAGCGGAAGGAGTGCTGAGTGTGCGGAGCGTGAGGTTTCTATCTGTTATTTTGTCTATTTTTGGTGTTTTTCTGGTGTGTGTTGTGGGGTGAATGCGTGGTGGTGTTTATGTGTGTCTTTTGTCTCTTTCTGTGTTAGTTTGTGCGTGTTTGTAGCCGGTCGGCATGTCGGACCTCACGGGGCTGACGCGGAAGCACGGCGTGAAGCTCGCGCCGGGCTTCGCGTGCTCCGTGGAGGACTGCGGTCTGGCCGTGGGGGGGTTGGTTGGTCGGTCACGGGAGTGTGAAGTCCGCCGCGTGGATGAACCGCGCGGTGGTCATTTTTTCTCCACAGCGTGGAGAAGGCGCGCGAGGTGGTGGCGAGCGGTGTGGTGGTCCGCGGGGCGCACGGGCCCGTTTTTCCGCTGGCAGTGCCGGCCATCAGGATGACGGTAGCGAACGTTCCGCCGTTCGTCCCGGACGAAGCGCTGGTAGAGGAACTGGCGAAACACGAGAAGGTGGTGTCCCCGCTAAGGAAGACGTCCTCAGGGTGCAAATCACCCTTGCTGAGACATGTGGTCTCTCACAGGAGACAGACCCACATGGTCCTCACCAAAGCCCAGGCTCTCAGCCTGGTGATTAAGTGAGGATCGAGGGGTTCGACTATGTTATGTTCGCCACATCGGATGACGGGAGGTGTTTCCGATGTGGTGGAGAGGGACACCTGGCGAGGGTGTGTCCGGAGAGGAACCCCTCCACTCGGGACCAGAACCGGGGGGAGGCCAGGGAGGAAAAGGGGAAAGGTGAGGACCGGCGGGTCGGTCTGGTGGGAGAGGAGATGGGGAAGGTCCACCAGGTGGATGGGGGGTTGAATGTAGCCCAGCGGGCAGGTGTGTGTGACAGAGTGAAAGAGGGGATGGGGGTCCAACGGGAAGGTGAAAGAGCTCGGGGGGCGCTCGTTGGTTCCTGCCCAAGGTGGAAGCTCGGACAGCGAGGAGGATATGGAGGAGGGGGGGGTCTTTAAAGTGGGGAGTCCTCTTCGGGATGGGGCTCTACCGTCAGCATCTCCTCGGGTGGGACGGTCACCAGCAGGTACGGGGTGGGGCAGGTGAAGGAGTTCCTGCAGGCCACCAAGAACGAGAGAGGAGTGAAGCTGGAGGACTACTTCTCCGACATGGAGATGTTCGCTCGCTCTGCTCGGCAGCACCAAAAAGGGAGCTGGGGAGTACACCCAGCAGGAGGTCTTCCGACTGAGGAAGCTCCTCCTAAAGATCACCAAGGAAAGAGGGAGCAGTACTGGGACCGAGTGAGGCGTCCGTCCAGCTGAGGAGGATCCTGAGCGGGGGGCGGCCTACTGACGGAGTATATTGTGTTTGTTGTTTTGTATAAAATAAAGGTTTTTCAAAAAATCAAAAAAAATCTCTCTCTCTCTCTCTCTCTCCTTTCTTTTTCATTTATCCTTCTTTCACTCCAGATGCTCTGACACACACACACACACACACACACACAGTGTAGCTTCAGCTGCCTGCCAGCCGCTTGCTTCTTCCATCATTTTTTTTGCCGAAACGAGGGATTGGTACATCAGGCAGGACCGCGTCTTGTGTTTGTAGGTTGTAAATAGAGCAGCAGACAGGAGCCAAGGACAGCGTTTTGAAGTCAGCAGAGGTTAGTGTTATGAGGAGACAGCATGACTGTTTACCTCAGCAAGCAGCAGAGTTGCTTAGCGGACTTGGATGGAAGGGGGCACTGTGGAGAGGTCCCATGTTCCTGCAGCTGGGACCATCAACACCCCAACAACCACCACCATCAGCACCGAGGCCAGCGGCACCATTACAGATCGGTCCCTGGTGGTGCCCTCCTTTCCCCGAGGGGGGGCCAAACGGCAGCTAGGCATTTGGACAGCATCTCCTCCAGAAGCCCCAGTCGCCTGCTGTCAGTCAGAGCCAAGGGGGGAAGCACTGACGTGTGGCCCCCTGTGTGTAGCTGCGTCCAGAGCTGGCAGGTGCCCAACCAGGTAAAAGTGTTCTACTGTCAGAACTATTATCAGCACATGTGGCATGTGGCACTTGTAGTCTAATCTAGCTGAAGGTAAATTATTTTTTGTAGATGCACTTTAAAATTAAGGATGTGTTGACTGTCATCCATTATGATGGGCTGTGACAAACAGTCGTTTCTGGGTTGTTTCTATCCTGAATGTTAATCGTTTTTGACCCGCATCGAAGTAACATTTTAATTTGTGGCTTTTAGTTTTAGTCAGTAAAAAGCACCAGAGTAGGAATGTGGTCAGTAGTTTGGTGTCCTAATATGTTGTCTTCCTGTAGTGTTCCGGCTATGCTTCTGTACAGCTGCTCTTGGGTCACTGTTGGTGTTCACTCAGAACTTGTCAGAGCGTTCGCTGGGATGTGAAAGCTGATGATCTTGAACTGACATTTTCTTTCACATAATCTTTTCAGAAAAATTAAGGGTTTTGACAAAATTAACTAAAAAAACAAACATTTTTTTTTATGTTAGCTATAAAAAAGCTCAGGGACTGCATCGTGGGTCACAGAACTGGCAATATTAAAACTTGCAATTTAAACAGTCTTGGCATGTATCTCTTATTCAGGAATGTTTTGCCAACAACAATTTCATGAGTTGCTCAATGGGCTTTAATTGGGCTTTCTTGTTGGAATACAATATTCTTAAAACAGACTCAATCAGATTCATTAGATTAGATTCAACTTTATTGTCATTGCACAGAGTACAAGTACTGAGGCAACGAAATGCAGTTTAGCATCCAACCAGAAGTGCAAAATAGCAGAAAGTGCAGAGTATGTGCATATGTAAAGTGTAATAAGTGGATAAATAGATATGTACAGTAATAAATAGATATGCAATATGAACAGTAAGAAATGGATATGCAATATGAACAGTAAGAGGTATAAGTAAGATTAATACAGTAATAAGTGGTAGAAAAAAAACATTCTGGTGCAAATGTTCAGTGGCTGGAGGAGGGTGTGGCAGTCAAGCCAGGGTGGAGGAGGGAAGTACAGTGCAAATGTTCAGTGGCTGGAGGAGGGTGGGTGGCAGTCAAGCCAGGGTGTAGGGGGGAAGTACAGTCACTGAGGGAGATGTGTGTGGGTGGGTGGGGCAGAGTTCAGTAGAATGACAGCCGCAGGGATGAACCTGCTGGTCCGGGAACGGAGCACCCTGTAGCGCCTCCCAGAGGGGAGGAGGGCAAACAGTCTGTGGCTGGGGTGAGAGCTGTCCTTTTCGATGCTGCGTGCCCTCCGCAGACATCTCTTGCTCTGGACAGCCTCAATGGTGGGGAGTGAGGAACCGATGATGCGTTGGGCAGTTCATACAGTTCATACATTTCTATTTGGCTCCACAGATTGACAACAGTGATTGATCTTTTAGTTCAACTTTTAGGCATTTGCAGCCACCAATCTCTATCATAGTGGGAGTTAGGATTATGTTGAATCATTGAGGTCCCTTGTGATGATAATATTTTAAAACATCTGACACTTCTTAGCAGATATTATTTTTATATTGCTTTTCATTGGTCCTATGTAATGAGCGGGACATTTTATACACTGTGGAAATTAATTTCCTAAAGGTCTTAAAAACATTTTCTGTAATACGGTTTTTGACTTTCAAATATACTGATACAGTCATAACTGCAATTATTAATAATACATCCAATTTATTTACCCACTGGATTTTATTGGTTTAGACCACTGACCTGTGGGGTGAGGCAGTACCGGTTTGTGGGCCCTTTAGTACCGGGCTATACAGAAAGAATGAATAACTTTTCATTCGACTTTTTATCAGAAAAAAAGTTTTATTTTGAAAAATGTCATTTGTCTTTTTTTTCACGTTTACAGCTGTCCACACCTCGCTGCGCAAGGCAGTTCCTACCTTCAGCCTTACTCGGACCATACTTTAGTATCCACATCGGCCTGTTGACTATTTGTACATCCAGTCAATAATTTATACACTCTCCTGTTTTTGAACCCACTGTATGGAATTTACTGAATTATTGAGCAACCTCAACAAGGGCACAAAAAGAGCCCCTCACTCTGTGGGCGACTGTGGGTGAGTGGGGAGCACGGTTGTCCTGCAATCAGAGGGTTGTGGGTTCGATCCCAGTCCCGGCTAACCCGCATGTCGATGTGTCCTTGGGCAAGACACTTAACCCAACATTGCTCCTGTAGCTGCGACTACAGCGTATGAATGTTAGTTACTGATGGGCAGGTGTCACTGTGTATGGTTCTCCTGTCATCAGTGTATGAATGGGTGTGAATGGGTGAATGATGTCATGTAGTGTTAAAGCGCTTTGAGTGGTCGGAAGACTAGAAAAGCGCTATACAAGTACAGTCCATTTACCATTACTCTGTAACACAGGAAGTATCTGATGCTGCGTCTTTCTGATCTTGTGTGAAGTGTGATGGCAGTCTTCCCAGTGGTAGTAAAGCTTTAACACCTTCCTCATCATCCATTCTAAACTGCGAACTAACCTCACCGGTGAAGAGGGGCAGATACAGTGGATGTGTCCATTCTATTCCACTGATTATATCCACACAATGAGTTTAGTGCTTATTTATTTATTCACTTACATTTGCAGTGTTCGTGTAGTGGTTTTGTTTATTTTATGAAATCACGATGCCTCGTAGAATCATGACTACAAATGTAAAATGTAATTGTTAATGATACTAATATTCTCATATTTATTATTATTGTAATTATTTAAAACCAATTATGTCAGCCACCATCGTTTTAAACCCATTCCTGCCTATTGACACAAAGGAGATTGCAGCCAAAGCATTTGCTTTGCCAGGTGGAGAGGTCATGGAGATGGTTGATATGCAAAATGACAGAGCAGAAATCCACGTCAAGGGACAGGGGCTTTTGGGGACTTGTCAACAGAGAGAAGTCCCTGTCCTCAGTGTATGTGCACTTAAAGTGAGTTCCTGCTTTGGATGAACTTTTACAGATGAAAATCACCAAATCAAAGTACAGGAGCGGCTTACAGAGACACCTCACAGAGCGCCTCAAACTGGCTGTCTGTGCTTATGAGCCGAACTACAAGGCCCTCGCAATTCAGTCACAGCCAGTCACATGACTTCTGATGACACAGAGCTGAACTGCACTTATATTAGTTGCACTGACTGAGAATTTTGTCAGCGTTGTGTTGTAATTTCATTTGAAATAGTTAAAATTGGTAGTTCATCCAGCCTGCTCATTGCAAATTTGTTTTTTCTTATTGTTCATATTGTGTGCGGTTAACAAATAATTTCCTTTTTATTTTGCACTAAAATGAAGTTGTTTAGTGTTCTTGTCACATCAATTTGAAAGCTGGAACAAAGTGTTTGATCTCATTCTGTTACAATTAGGCCAAACAAAAAGTTGTAAGTGCAGTCTGGAGAGTCTTCCTCTCTCAATGCCTCAATAGGTAGATCTTGCCAAGGCAGATTTCACGAATTTTGGCCTTTAAAAGGTTGACCACTGCTGTAGTGCATAAAGAAGTGAAACTGCATAATACAATTGAGTGATTTTGTCTTTTTAGAATTGTGAGGTCTCTATTGACTAAATAACTTTGTTTTATGGAACCGGTCACAAAGCTGGCTGGCGTTAACGCTGACAGGAAGAGGTCAACAAAATCCTCTAGAGACAGGGATGAGATTAATAATTATTATTTGAGCCTGCTGCTCTCCGGCATTATAGATCTGCTTTGTTTCTTTCTCTGATGCTGTCCACATGCAGTAGCTGCACATGTCTGTCTGAACACATGTCCTTTCTGGATTCTACCTGCATTACAGAGGAGTGGTGTGTTTGTGTAAATGACTGGAGCTGATGGGAGAATGAAACTATTTTTTAATTATTTAAGTTAATAGTAAAAGTTATGGAAGCCCATTTCTGCCATTAACAAATGTTTTTCTCAATTTCGAAATGGACTTCCATAAAAAGAACCCTTAAATTCAGTTCATATTTTTTGTGCTGTCTGAGAACAGCTGTGATTTCATTCATGTAATATAAATGGTGTTTTTTTCTAGTTGGTTTTGTGGGCTGTACTACAGATTAAAAGTTAAGACCCCCAATGAATCAAAAAATACAGAACACATAAGAAAAATGTAAAGCTGAGTTTATTCTTTCACTTCCACTAAAATGTCCTATACAGTATATGGAATTCAGATTTGGATCCCTTTTTTCCTTTTCAAATCTACAAAAGTAGTATTTATTATCGAGCTTACTTGGGTAACAATATTGGACCAAGCATGTCAATAGTGTGTTAAGGATAGGCCCATTCAATTATTGGTTTGTCATGAAAGTGATTATATCTTAAAGAAACTTATAATTAAACCTAAACCTAAGGCAGCCTGGCCATGTAATCGTTCATTGAACCCAAACACATTGCATGCAAGACTACATCCTTTGTATGCCACTGCAGTGTGTAATAAAAGTGATTATTCAGGATGAATCGCTCTGGGGTTGTGGAAGCTGTCAGCTGTGTGATAGTTGTAGAGCCATGAGTGGACAGGCAGGGTTTCTTGCTGATGACATGGACTGTCACTGCACTAAAGACCAAGCAAACAGTCTAGTCTTTCCTAGCATCATGTCAGTCAGCTGCACAGCGAGCAGTGTGTAAGAGCTCAGGAATGTGTGTCTAGACAGCCATATGACGCCTCACGTAAAACATCTTTCTGTGACCATTCCCATATATATATGATCTATATTTTGTATGCTTCTGTGGGGTCCACAGTATTGAGATGTAACAGTAAATGGACAACTCCACTGCATGAAAAGTGGGATTTTCGGCAGTATGCGGCACTGTAAATTGTCGTGGAATTTTAGGTTTACGGCTGTTTACGGGCAACGCCGAAAACTGCCGTAAATTGTCAGAAATTGATGTGGGCCTCCCTTGGCAGTTGTCCCCCCATGACCCCCCTCCTCCTAATTCTAGGGGAGGCTTTGACATGTAAATGAAAATGCTCTGAGCTATACAAATGCAAATCAGGGTTGCAGAGAGAGTTTTAGCCCAGGTGACATTTTTTTAAAAGGTAAGAAAATCTCTGGTACAAATAGATCAGGCTCAGTAGCCTAATTATAGACTCTTACATTTGAGCTTGAATTGATTTATTTAATTCAAATATGCTAGATTACTGTGTATGCCATTAGCAATGGCAAATGTTATGTAAAAAAGATACACAAAATAACTTCTTTAAAAAATTAGTTTTAATCAAGGCAAAATGAGCATTCCATGCAAACAACATTTGAATCAGAATGATGGTCTGCAGAGATCACAGTCTCCTAGAGCTCAAATACAGTGCATAGTGGCAGGACTACAGTGACCTTTTCTTTGGTCTTACTTAAATGCACAGAGGACGTATTAACCACACATCTTCTAGCAATGCGCCCAACTGGCAGAAATGATGCTGGGTATGACGTATCTGTTCCCTGCAAGCCCCAAACTTCTATTGGCTTTCCATAAAAATGTCTGTCCGGGTGGGGATGAAGCCAGGAAACTTGTGCAAGAACATGTTTAAATGCCGTACCCTTTGACACAACATTAACAACTATAAACTGCTTTATAATGGCTGGTCGTCGTTCTGCTAGAGGGTCAAGGACGGGTTCCTCAAAACTGTTAGTGTTTCCACACCACTTAGCATGAACATATGCTGACCTTTATGCTCTGGATCTATCGATTGAGTAAGTTAATGTATAGCCTACATAGGATAACCATGAAATGAATACACAGCATAATGTGAATATATAAATATATAGTATAGTGATTGAAAGTTGTGGTTTCATCCAATCATGAACAAGGAAACTCAAGCCTCACTGCATGAAAAGTGAGATTTTCGTCCCCGTAAACGCCCGGAAATCTCCCTAATTTCCGACAATTTCCGACAATTTGCAACCCGCGCACGTCGCGTTTGTCTGTGCCACAAATTGTCGGAAACGAACCATGACGTAGGTGGAGACCTGGCGGAGGTGTGAATGTCCAAAATTAGCATATGAATGCAGCGAAACCGTGGGTGGCCGAGCGGGCTTGAATATCCTTACTCCTTATTGGATGAAACCACAACTTACGAACAAATAAAATCACTCGTGATTGGCAGCAAAACCACACCTGGGCAGACCAGGCTTGAGTTTCCTTGTTCATGATTGGATGAAACCACAACTTTCAATCACTCGTGATTGGTTGGCAGATCTGTCGCTATTGGTCAACCGCCTCATTTTATTTATATATATTTATATATTCATATTATGCTGTATATTCATTTCATTGTTATCATATGCAGGCTACTACACTATTATTAGGATACCAACCAGGACATCAATGAATTTATAGAGAAAATGAACATTTGCCACATGTTTGTGCAAAGAAAGAGCTTTATTAACAACACACAAACAACTACATACAAAGTGAAGATCTGCCCACACTTGGGTAACGGCGGTTTAAAAACTACAGCTCAGTAAACTGTCCGTTTACCTCCTCGGGGTTGTAGACCGTCACTGGCAGGTCTGTTGTGCAGGCGGCTCGTGTGTGTATGGCGACCGTACAATCCACCCCGAGACCCCGCCAACAACGCCGTCCCCTCCGTCCGACGTGATTTCCAGAGTTCCATCTCGTCATCAGCCAGCACACTTTGTCTCGATTCCAGCAGCTGTAAAAACAACAATGAATCAGTACTGTGCGATGCGTACGGACACAACACATCGATCAATGCACCTGAAACAAGTCAGCAAATAAACTCTGACCCTCTTTCTTCTCGCTCGACTCCGCGCTGAATCCTTCGCAGCTTCCGCCCGCAATGAGTGTTCCGCCTGAACCTGAAGCTCCCGCGTACCGTCTCACAATACGTCTCACAGGGAGCTGGAAAACAATTGAATGAGTGTGGTATGAATACAAAATCAAAATCAAGTCACAGTGACATTTAACAAGGAAGGAGAAACAGTAAACAGTGTCACTTACACACAATGACGTCGTCTAAATCTGGACTTTTCCCGGAGCAAATACGAGGTCACCACCTCATCATGAGGCGAGATTAGTCTGTGAAAACAAAATGTACAGTTATGATCGGTATCTATACGTATATATTCCCTTATACCGCAGAATGAAAGCATATTCTTTAAATCTGACCCTTGCTCCGGTTCGTAGCGCCTATAATTCGTCTCGGAGTTGTGAAGACGGCGCACCGCTTCCTGTAAACGACACGGCAAAGAAAATACACTTTAATAAAGCTGTTTCTGCTCACTTGTAAGGCTACTGGGCTACTCTTAGCTTAGCTTGAGGCTACGCTACTTTTAGCTTAGCTTGCAGTCATTGAACGTATTCTTACCGCTATCTTAGGATCGTGCGCCCGTCTCCTCTTCTTTGAGTCGGTTCCTCTCCTCCATGGACAGAAACCCGCAGAGTCCCGAACGCTCCAGTGGAGCGAACCGCTCGTTGATATCGGCAGTTTGTTGTTGGAGTTGACGAGACGATCCACTGAGAGCATTCAGCAGCTTCTTCTTGTCTGTCTGCGGACTGGCCGAAAGTTGGTGACCGCGGAGAGGAGTTGAAGGCGAGTTGAACGCGAGACGTCGTCCCGCCATTATTCACGAAGCAGCAAAAACCAAACAAAGGAACTGGAGATACAGTCCTTCTGAATGTAGTAACACACGTGTCTGTTTGTATGCTCGTCTTGCAAGTACTGCTGTCTGAGTCATGCCTATGACCTCACACGTGATTGGACGAGGAGTCTAAGGGTCCTCCAATCACATACGAGGTTATTGTTATACGGAAGGACCAGTATTTTAGGAAGACAATTGGTTGGGACTTTGTCGTGCAATGAAACAGCTGATATACTTTATGTAAAGCAGTGTTTTGGTGTCAGCAGAACGACTTTCCCTAGAAAACTACAGTGGTGCCTCTTTCTCCATTCCACCAGACAATCTTGAGTCTGACATACATGCAATGTTGACAATGTATCATCAGATGTACCCTTGTGTCACTGAGGTTGAATGTTTTGCCATGACATGTAAACGGGTAACATATATGAATGTAACTTACTCAATCGATAGATGCAGAGCATAAAGGTCAGCGTATATTTCTGCTAAGCGGTGTGGAAACACTAACAGTTTTGAGGAACCCGTCCTTGACCCTCTAGCAGAACTACGACCAGCCATTATAAAGCAGTTTATAGTTGTTAATGTTGTGTCAAAGGGTACGGCATTTAAACATGTTCTTGCACAAGTTTCCTGGCTTCATCCCCACCCGGACAGACATTTTTATGGAAAGCCAATAGAAGTTTGGGGCTTGCAGGGAACAGATACGTCATACGTCATACCCAGTATCATTTCTGCCAGTTGAGCGCATTGCTAGATGTGTGGTTAATACATCCTCTGTGCATTTAAGTAAGACCAGAGAAAAGGTCACTGTAGTCCTGCCACTATGCACTGTAGTTGAGCTCTAGGAGACTGTGATCTCTGCAGACCCCTCATGCTGATTCAAATGTTGTTTGCATGAAATGCTCACCATACCTTGATTAAAACTCATCTTTTAAAGAAGTTATTTTGTGTATCTTTTTTACATAACATTTGCCATTGCTAATGGCGTACACAGTAATCTAGCATATTTGAATTAAATAAATCAATTCAAGCTAAAATGTAAGCGTCTATAATTAGGCTACTGAGCCTGATCTATTTGTACCAGAGATTTTCTTACCTTTTAAAAAAATGTCACCTGGGCTAAAACTCCCTCTGCGACCCTGATTTGCCTTTGTATAGCTCACAGCATTTTCATTTACATGTCAAAGCCTCCCCTAGAATTAGGAGGAGCGGGGACATGGGGGGACAACTGCCAAGGGAGGCCCACATCAATTTCTGACAATTTTCGGCAGTTTTCGGCGTTGCCCGCAAATTGCCGTAAACCTGAAATCCCACTTTTCATGCAGCGCCTGATCTGCCCACGTGTGGTTTTGCTGCCAATCACGAGTGATTTTATTTGTTAGTGAGTTGTGGTTTCATCCAATAAGGAGTAACGATATTCAAGCCGGCTCGGCCACCCGCGGTTTTGCTGCATTCATATGCTAATTCGGGCCATTCGCACCTCCGCCAGCTCCGCATACGTCATAGTTCGTTTCCGACAATTTGTGGCACAGACAAACGCGACGTGCGCGGGTTGCAAATTGTCGGAAATTAGGGAGATTTCCGGTCGTTTACGGGGACGAAAGTCTCACTTTTCATGCAGTGCTCCCTACACTCCCAATTATTTATTTGATTTGCTAATTATATTAGCTTTGAATTAGTCTGTTAACTAGGCTTAAGCTCACACAGGCACTGGGGTCGGCCAAGGGGTCCTTTTAAGGAAACAAGCGGGAGGCTTTTACGCGCATCAAGGTAGAACACTGGAAAAGAGTGAAATGTATCCAACTTGGCGCTGATACACACTTTACACTTCTTACCGTTGCTACGTGTGCTACGCTTCACATAGTCTTCCATTCATAATTGAGAATGATCAGACTTTTATTTTGTCCCTGTTAGTGTTCGTTCATCTTTTGGGGACATAACCAAAGGATAAAATTCAAAAGAATCTGAGTGTATCCTCTTCTGATGCAAGTCTTATACATATATAGCGACACGAGGCGTGATGGATGGGTGAAGGCAATTCAAATATTTTAAGTTCGCCAGACAAGGCCACCCTGGGAATTGTTTTAAATCTTCCAAACAAAACTAAGGGGAGGCACTCAGGTTTGTCGCAAATGAGTCAGAGACATAATTTAAAACAATGTAATTTTATGGGACAAGCAGCGGGGGAACCAATCAGGGCTGAGACTTACGATGATGGACAGTCCAAAGAAAAGGGGACCCAAGGTGCACCATACGTGAAACGACTAAAAGTGAAGTAACTCAAACAACATGCAAAACATAACATAAGAGGGACACCACCACCTGGGACACCAATCCACCACCGCAGACTCAGCACCTGAAGGGGGAGGGGAAGACTAGAGCAACAGGTTTAAAAAAGAAACTAAACCAAAACAGAAAGAAAATAATTACATTTAACCAAAAACTATACTAATAAAACACCGACGGCTTAACCAAAGCTGAACCAAATCACAAAAAAGAAAACAACAAATTGACAGACAAACAACAAATAACAAAGGATCCAAACAAATAAGGCCTGTCTCTCGTACAGTTAAGTTTATTCTGGACCCAGTTAGGAGACCAAAACAAAGCAAACCCAAACAGGGTAACTACGGCTTAAAGCAAGGCAGACCCAAACTGGGTTACTTTAACCAACACGAGGCAAAGCGGTTTAGCCAAAAGGCAAAGAAACAGGGTTACTTTAACCAAGACAAGGCAAGCAACTTGGCCAAAAGGCAAAGCAAACCCGAACAGGGTTAGTTTAACCAAGGTAAAGCAAAGCAGTTTGGCCAAAAGGCAAATCAAAGCAACCTAGCCACAGGCAAAGCAAAGCAGGGTTAATTTAACCAAGGTAAAGCAATTTAGCCAGCCTCTGGCAAGTGAAATGCAGACAGGTGCTCTGAAGCCGCCTTTATGCCGTATTGTCATGCAGCGATTGGCTGTGATCCAGAACCAGCTGAAAGTTATTAAGACCAATCACTGCATACTGCCACACATACATTAGGCTCCTTCTTTAAATTGCATAAACTCAACTGCTGATTGGGTGTTCGATCAAGCCTCATGTTGTGGCCAGAAATCATAGTTCCTCTCTCTGGAATGCTGCCTCTGACCATCTGCTTATTTTCCATAGTCCATCCTGGGAAAGCAGTTCACGTGAACATTGTTTTTATTTCATACTGCACAATATATGACCTCAATATCATCACATGAGAGAGAGAAGTGCAGAGGAGAGGCAACCTGAGTCAGTTGAATAGGTTTTGACAGTCTTACCATGTGAAGGTAAAATGTGTACAAATGTACATTTACAGGAAATCATGGCACTTTTCAGCGCTAGCTGCTGTCCTGAATTCTTTAATATCAGTCTGGCATATCTCTCCAATATGAATCAACCATACACTCGTTTACCAAAAGTGTTCTCCTCTTCTCTTGTGAAACCTGCTCGGTCATAATGGCTGTGTACGAGAGTGCTTCTGCTGCCGTTTGGCAAATGGAAGGCTGGTAAATTGTTGATGATTCAGATATCTACAAGCATTACCCCTGGATACATTTATGGGAATAAGACAATGGTGGGCCCTGTATCATTAAAACATGTCTCTCCATTCTCTCTCCGACTCTCTTACAGGCCAGCCCTGCACCGATAATCGTCAACACAGACACTTTGGAGTCAGTTCCTTATGTGAGTTTTCGTGTATGTTTGGATGCACATCATTCAGTAGAAGATCCTTACCTCCAGCGGACTACAGCACACAGGAGCCCATTACAGAAGCCCATTATCATTTCAGATGAGATAGTATGTGTGGTGTATCTACATTTTGATTATGTACTGTAACTTAATAGTAACAAATGAGTTTTCAGTTCTGAATTGTTGATGTTTGTCTTTAATAACTGCAAGACTTTTAAAGACCTTTACATTTTGGATCAGAATACAGAAATGAAGCTGTATTTCAAGAGGCAGTTTATTGTCTCTTGTTGACAGTTATGTTAACAGCTATAGGTGCTTCTTTGTTTAAGACAGGAGCACCTGCCTCAGCCTGGGACCTTTTCCCTTGCCTGATAACGTTTTACTTTTTACTGGGATAGTTTGTTCATGTGATAGAGCTATGATCATACAGTAGTTTCAGATTAACTCTGCCTCTTTGACTGCCATGGCTATTTATGTCTCAACGTCTTACTTGCTTTTACATCCTATGAGTTGTGGTAATAACATCTGATGCTGATCAAGAATGGTGTCCGACTAGGAATATGATATGCAGCGTATCCCATGCTGGTATGCTATTCCTGTAAGAATGTATAATGACGGAAGTGCTCTCTGCAAATGAATCATCTCAGCGAGATACAGGATGGAACTGAATCCGCTGTATGTGGCAGAAATAGCAAATATTGATGAACCATCACCTTACATGTTTTCCCCTGAGTTGGTGCCTATTTAGCATAGAAATCCTTTGTTCTGGAAATCATTTGACAGCCCCTGGTAATAGCAAACATCCTCCTCCATCAATATGTGGCACCTATTTAATATTACATTCAAAAAGATTACAAAAACATCTATTTTTGTTTATACTGTTACAAACCATTGAAATCCCAATCTATCCATCTAGCAAAATTGAGCAACAAGACAAGTGTGTGTGGAGACAAAGTTCTCTGTAGCTCCCTTTAGTGCTTCATTCTAAGCCTGCCCACTTTTTAGCTGTCCAGTCGTAAACAAAGAATCCATGTTCTTATCATACTGCATCCAGATACTGTTTCACTGGAACATTAAGAGGAGATCCTACAGTTAAATATTTAACGTCTCCAGTTGTTTTTACACTATGACCAATTTTTTTTGTAAGACACTTTCTGATGCATGAATATTTTCTTTCCATTACTCTACACACAAACAACCATGTCACCACAATTTTTGAAGGACTAAAAGACTCTTTTTTTCTGTTCCCTCAGGTCAACGGCACAGAAATTGAATACGAGTTTGAGGAAATCACTCTGGAGAGGGTGAGTGTCTCCCGTCCCTCACAGATAACCTCAGATAATCCATGAGAACATGCCTCTGCACTGTGGTGGAGTGGAATGGTCTCCTGGAGGCTTTAGAATAGCAATCAACGTGGTGCTAATACTGCCTCCGCAGCCCCAGTTATCTGTTTACACCATGAGCTACCATTATTTTTTTCTCCTAGTATAAATTGCTTGGAATCAGTCACTTTATGTATAATTTCATCAGTATTTCTGAGTTAGTGGTACTTGTATGGGGGACACTAAATATCCATCTGCTAAGGTGATACATGGTGAAGTAGCTTGACAGATATGGAGAACATGCTTGCGTTTAGAGGAACAATTGAAGTGATGCTCATGCTCAATGGACACTATCAGCTGAATGGAAAAAATGGGGTAAAACTTTAAGATCAGCTCAACTGAACACATTTGGAAAATGAAAGCAGTGATGATAAAGGGGTGCTCATTGGATAGGGCTGTCGGACACAACTGGGAACCACTGCTACTTACTTTAAAAAATATATGACATAAATAATGTACAATATTTGCATTGTGTACTGCATCAGCATTAACACTAGCTTTAACTTGCCAAACAGAAGGGTAATTTTTCATAGAAATGAAAGCTGCGCTCTTCCGTCCGGACTGTTTCAATAAGAGGATGCTCAACACACTGAATAGGGGAACAAGCAGCTGATGTGTTGGCATTATGGCTCACTAAACACAGAGCGAGACTGACTGTTTTCCATGGCCACAGGGTAATTCTGGGTTGGGCTTTAGCATCGCCGGAGGCACAGATAACCCACACATTGGTGATGACCCCAGCATCTTCATAACCAAGATCATCCCTGGAGGAGCTGCAGCCGAGGACGGACGGCTGAGGTCAGTCCAGTGTTAATTTCGTCGACGAAAACTATGACGAAAATTTTTCGTTAACGAACCTTTTTTCCATGACTAAAACGAGACTAAGACGAGACGAAAACGATCTTAAAAAATAAAAACTATGACTAAATCTATTCTAACTTCCGTTAACGAGACGAGAAGAACATGTTGGTGGTTGGCGAAGTCACGATACTTTTTCCCCCTAAATTCTCACGCAGCCAACAGACAGGCAAAGTACGGCGGTTATTAACGCGTCTTGATGACGTCATCCACGAACCCAGAACGCTCGTAGCGCTGCAGCGGTGGTTCTTGTGCACCGACTACAGACCGCGACGACTATTTGACGCTTCAGCGGGTTTGAATGTGGCTTCGTTAGTTTAGCTCAGTTGTCTCGGTTTAGCTGACTGTTAGCAGGCTGAAGCCGCGCTGCTTCACAGAAACATAAAGATCCGTTTAAAGACTGTCGGACCTTTCTGCTCTGTTCTCTGGCGACGGCAGGCAGCGTTTCCTCGGTGGATGAGACGCTCCGTTACACGCTTCTCCAAACACGTCTAACATAATAAAGTCATTGCAGGTTCTGAAGCCAAAAAAATAATGTATTGCACCGATTGTAGGACGTTAAGGGGTCTGTTTTGTTGGGACAGTGGAAACAATAAAGGACCATGAAGTGTCAAAAGTGTTGCAAGTAAACAGACAAAGACAACAAAGTGTTGCGTTTATGTCCCTGGTCCTCATGAAGTTGTTACACCTTTGCCAATTTGTTAAATTGCCTTGCAAATAAATGCTTTGCTATTTGTTAAAATCCAAATCCTTTCATGTAATGATTTTTCACATGTCATTTATATTCGCTCACACAAACACTTCTCCCATTTGTTTTTGGCCCGGCTCCTCCGTCACATTTTACAACCCATTGTGGGACGCAAGTCAAAAAGTTTGCCGACCGCTGCTATAGACCTGTCCTAGGAGGGACATCTGATGGACAACCAAGTACTGCAAGCTAGACTATTATGCAGTTATAGACACAACACAGGGGGTCCCTGGGCCTGAGAAGGGAAGAAAATGAGTTTAAAATGGCTATTAAATGTGACTAAAACTACACTAAAACTAATTACATTTTAGTCGTTTTCGTCGACTAAAACTAGACTAAAATGTACTGAGTTTTCGTCGACGAAAACTAGACTAAAACTAAGAAGGATTAAAATGACTAAATGTGACTAAAACTAATATGCATTTTTTGTCTAAAGACTATGACTAAGACTAAATCAAAAATAGCGGCCAAAATTAACACTGGGTCAGTCACTCCCACTTACCCCCACAGCTTTTAAGAGGAGATGACAAGAAACATCTCAGGCTTGCCAAGGAAAAAACTTGCATGTCACTCAAACACGTGAGAAATCTCCTGTTAGTGGATGACTTAAAGATAATCTCTCACTGCTCCACAATAGCATAGTTTACTCCTCCACTACTGTACAAGATTCTGAGGGCAGATTTCTGCCCTCAGAATCTTGCATATAACACATATTTGAAGTATTATACAGCACTATCATTGCTCTTAAACGGTCTCTTCTCTTTGCAATGGAATCCCACATCCACAAACTTAAGTACTCTGCAGCATTGGCGATAGTCACTTCATACTAACTTGCTTTTAGGGTGACCTAGCATCATTAAATGATTTGATACGGTCCATCAGGTCAGGGTTTTGTCAAGGAAAATGTCAGGCCAGCTCCTGTTCTTTCTCTAAGCCACAGCTCTGAAACATTACTGTCAGATCACAGATGCTAGAGAGGAGCGTAATGCATGCGCAGCGTCAATCTGGAGAGGATAGCAGGAGAAGCAGGCCGGGCATAAATCACTCAGAGCTTAATTGATGGTCACCCATAAGTGGGCAGCAAGACCAATGAATTATGTTTGCATTCTAATCTCTGGGGAGATGGAGGCCTGAGAGGGATTTGGTTAAAATATGATGGAACCAGACATACTTCCTGGCTGTCGCTGCTGTGGGGCGAAGGAACAGATCACTAAGCATACTTAATGCAGACGCTAGGCTTCAGGGGCCGCTGAGAGCATTTCGAATGGTGAAAGACTGAGCCCACAATACCCCTGCTGTTTTATATGTCTACAACATTTCCCTTAACTTATATAAAATGTATTTAAATCTTAGTTCAGACATTTCCTAGAATGTATAGCTTTTCATGATAAGTATATGTTCATTTAGTCATCATAATCAAGAGTTATTTTTTTGGCTACTTAAAGGTAAACCTGTAGGAATAGTCCAATAGAAACAGAAGGTCAATGTAAGCAAACAAGGGTTCAAAGATTTGATGCTAAAATTTTACTGAGGACATGGTGTGGAAATACGCAGATCTTTATGCTCGGTTCTCCTCTGGTTTAAGTGTGTGCCTGTGTCTGTGTGTGTGTTCGCTGATTCCCAGCTGGTCTATGGACCCTCAGGTGAGGTGTGCCCTTGAGTACATGGATGATTTGGTCATTACCTCAGGGGAATTCAAATGACTGATATTTACAGTCTGGTGTACTGGAACTTAATGTCCCCACTGTCTTTACATCACAAACATATAGCTACACTAAAAAGGCTGTAATATGCTGCATACAGTAGATGTGCAAACATTGATATTAAATACAAAATGCACCTCAAATGTATTAAAAAAAAGATTCTGGTGCCATAAATAATAACAAAATACAATACATATAGTATTCTGTATTTGAAATATAGGTGTTGGTGATTTTGGTTATCTTGAGGGAAACACCGGGTGAATTGGGACATGCAGTTCCTATACATGAACTTAGGGTGGCACACTGCCATAAAATGCATTTAAGTAAGTGCCTGCTAATGAGCACAGGTGTGGATGGGAAGCAGACAGTTTTGACCATGTCAACCTGATGGATCAAACACAATCGTGCATGGAGGTGGCGTCGTATGCTGTGTGGTGCCTGGTACTGAAACTTGTGATGTAATGCAAGGGCATGGACATTGGGAATTGTATGCGGAGCACAGATTAAAGATGACTTATAGACACTCATTGGACAGTGAATTTATTGTGGCAGAAAACGTGTCCGAACATGTTCCCCCCCGTTCGCCCTATAGTGGCTTAAAAACATGCAATGGAAATGTGTTAGTGAGTACGTCACCGCAATGGAACGTTTATGCTAGAAATCTGCATACAGTTACCAGGTGGGAGAGGACCACTGGATGGGAGGGAAGGAGCCTGAGTCGGGGAGCGGGGACTGGAGGCGTTGGGGTCAGGATTCTCGGGGCCGGGACTGGTCGAGGCGGGGGAGCGAGGCGGGGAACCGCATCAGGAGATCGCTGCGGCCCAGCGGGAACGGGAGATCGCTGCGGCTCAGCGGGAACGGGAGATCGCTGCGGCTCAGCGGGAACGGGAGATCGCTGCGGCTCAGCGGGAACGGGAGATTGCTGCAGCCCAGCTGGAACGGGAGAGCGCTGCGACCAAGCGGGGAAAGCGGTGCGCTGCGGCCCAGCGTGGAGGGAGTAGGTGGCCTGGAGCTTGGCTGCGAGGTCCATCACCCGCTCCCAGTGGGATCGATCTCTGGTCGACCACGAGAAGGCCTCCTCCTCTGGAGGCGGCGTGGTGGGCGGAGTACGGTGAAAGCGGCCACCCGAGCGCCTTCTGGGGACTCTGGGAGAGCCGATGGAGTAGGCCAAGAAGCCAGCTGGGAATCCAGCGAGGGCATTTTCCCCATGCTGAGCAGCCAGCTGTATGCTGCGTGGACGGGTTCCCCGGGACCAGAAAAAAACTCAGCTGAGTCCTCTTTTGGTCGCGTCATTCTGTCAGGATGCGGGGAAGGCAGGACTCAAACGCAGATTGAGAAAACAAAAAGACTTTAATAGTCAAAAAGCAAAAGGCCAACGGGCAAAAACACACACAAGAACCGGGGCAAAAGGGCAGGCAGGAACGAGAAACATCCAGGACCATAGACAATGACGCAACAAGTGACAAGAAACACACACTGCTTAAATACACTAGGGAGGTGCAGGTGATTGGACACAGGTGGAAACAATCAGACAATCACAGGGGATGACAGGACAAGGCAAGAAGTGAAGTTACCCAGGGAGACAAGAAGCAGAAACTACAAAATAAGACAGGAAATAACCCACACCATGACAGTATCATCTAAAAGAGCTGTGTTGAAATGGCAGTATGCACTCTTTGATTTAAAGTTATTTATAAAATCTTTGCAAATAACCAGAGCGTGATCAGTTAAACCCACAGGCACCATACTGCACATTTTGTAGATATTAAAATGGTGTTTAAAACGATAAAACCTGTCTAGGCTGGCTGAGGAAATGACGCTCCCTCTGGAGTGGGCCCATGTATACTGCCTCTTGTTCCCGTTCAAACCCCTCCACACATCGACCTCGTGTTCTACTATAAGCTGCTTCAGAACTCGCTGTGACGGGCCGCGAGGCTCTATGTGGTTCCTGTCTAAAAGATCATTTTCCGTGGAGTTAAAATCTCCTAAAAATAAAATCACTCACACTGCCCAAAACAGTGCTTGAAACATTTTTAAAAAACAACTCGATCAGGTCCTGAAACAGGAGCATAGACATTCACAAAAATGAGGGCAATGTGTTCAAATGTTGCCTTCACCACCAGCAGTCTGCCCTCCACCACATGCTTTACCTCCATTGACTGTAAACCACTGGTTGTGGTGTTGTGACTAAGCACAATCTCGCCCCCCCCCCCCCCCCCCATTCCCTTTTCCAGTCTGTCTCATTGGATATGTCGCTGTGCGTTTCCTGTAAAAACAAGACATCGATGCCTTTGACTTTCACCAACAGATACAGCAAGGGCCTTCTCACTGCATCCCTGGCTCCGTTGATGTTTAATATGCTAATGTTGATGTGGCTCATGATTATTGAGATAAAAACCAAACATAGCAAGATCTTTGAGCTGCAGTTGCGTTTCCAGACTGAATTTTTCATTAGTAACTTCGTCATCAACATTGAGATCATTATTGATTTTCTGTACTATTTTCCTCAGCCGGTATACTTCCTGGTTTGTTAGGCCTCGTCTGTCCTTACTGCCCATATGCATCTGGGAAAATCTGGGAAACTTCTCAGATAAAGCTTCTCTTTATCTGATAAGTAATCCTCATTTCTGGATTATTACACAATAATTTCCTATATGTATTATTAATACAATATCAATATTTTATTTATAATTATTATTCTGCTCAATAGTATATATCGTAGTGGCCCTCATTGAGATAGTGCAGCTTAAAAAGTAAGCATTGCGAAAATTCATTAAATACAGTTACTGCCATCAGACCGACAACAAAACGTCTTTTATTCCCTCTGCAATGGTCAGCCTGATCAAATGGCCCAACCTGTAAACAGTTGTTTAAGTCCCATCTAGAGTCCCACCAAGAGTTTTTGTTGTTCCCCCGTGAACCAACTATGTAGTGTATCTATCTTCTCTTAATGATTCACAATAATACACAATCATTGGTGCACGCTGATTCTCTTCCAGAGTAAACGACTGCATCCTGCGGGTGAACGACTCAGACGTGTCTGAAGTCTCTCACAGTAAAGCAGTAGAAGCCCTGAAGGTTGCAGGTTCTATTGTTCGGCTGTATGTGCGGCGCCGCAGGCCGATGCTCGAGACTATCATTGAGATCAAACTCATCAAAGGACCAAAAGGTGAGATCAAACACATACAAGTGACTAATATTCACGGTTACTGTAGCTCTTTTTGCCTATGGAAAAGTAATATATGGTATTATCTGATGCTTGATATGAATCTCTCATATACACTACAGATATACAACTAAGAAACTAACCAACTACTTTTATTTCTGCAAACCCACACACAGGGCTTGGTTTCAGTATTGCAGGTGGAGTTGGAAACCAGCACATTCCTGGGGACAACAGCATATATGTCACCAAGATCATTGATGGCGGGGCAGCACAGAAGGATGGCCGGCTACAAGTAAGCGACCGGCTATTAATGGTGAGTACACTGAAAACAGATTATAATGTACAAAATTTATATAAGTTAGAAAGAAAGTGAATATGGTAAATGGACTGTACTTGTATAGAGCTTTTCTAGTCTTCCGACCACTCAAAGCGCTTTAACACTACATGACATCATTCACCCATTCACACACTGATGACAGGAGAACCATACACAGTGACACCTGCCATCAGTAACTAACATTCATACGCTGTAGTCGCAACTACAGGAGCAACGTTGGGTTAAGTGTCTTGCCCAAGGACACATCGACATGCGGGTTAGCCAAGACTGGGATCGAATTGGTAGGTTAGGGGTTAGGGCCTCTAGCTGCAGTGAGTTAGATCGGAGAGACTGAGGCGGGAGCTTTTTGCATTGGAAGTAAAACAAAGAGGGACATACAGCTGAGAACTGTGCAGAGGAATTCCTCTGCACCTTCAACATAGATAATAGCACAGTGGAGAATTTCACCATGTGTGAAACAGAAAGGGGATGAGTGGCAAACGGACTACATTACATTAAATTACAGGTCATTTAGCTAACGCTTTTATCCAAAGTGACTTACACTACTTTTTTAACCCATGGCTTTTTACGTTTTTGCCCGTGGAGCAATTAGGGGTAAGGTGTCTTGCTCAGGGACACTTCGACATGGGACATGGGGCAGCCGGGACTCGAACCACCAACCTTGCGGTTCCCAGTGCACCCTCTCTATCAGAAGACAAACCTTCTTTTTTGGTTTCTATCTAAATTTGTATTTCGAATACTCTAAAAGTACTAAAGGACATCAGATGTGTCCTCCAAGATGCTGGCTGGGGGGTTGCATTGGTCGACCGAATTTGAAGGAGCAAACGGGACACTTGCTTCACAGACAAAGTGACACAATTGGTATCAATCAGCCTCAAACATGTGATTGATTCTAGCTGATTAGTGGAGTTTTAAATGATACAATGAGTCTGCATCAGACATCTAAAAAGCATAACGTGGCAACCTATCGGCTCAGTAGTATAACCGCAAGCTTTTGTTGAGGAGAGCCTCTTGCTGAGCTAGCGCTTAATTGAATTACCTTCCTACTGTTGTGTTCACACCATCTGTCATCACCCAGTGTCCTGTAGACAGGGAGCACGCTGGGCTCTGATCTCTGCGGCTTCTAAAGCCCCTGATTAAACAAACAGGGACTGCTTCTGTGTTCGCACAGGTAAACAACTACAGTCTGGAGGAGGTATCTCATGAAGAGGCCGTGGCCATTTTGAAGAATACGTCGGACGTGGTTTACCTGAAGGTGGGAAAGCCCACTAATGTCTGCCTATCAGATCCCTATGGGCCTCCTGATATCACACACTGTAAGTCCTCGCCTTTTGTATTTAATATAGGCCATCATCATCTGCTTTCACACTTTTCACACTTTCACACTTCTAAACAGTGTAACTTAACTGGATTGTGTCATTTGTGAGATGTGTGGGATGTGTGTTCTACATTCTATTTTACAAATACTCAAATACAATCCTTGATTGTGAGGCTGTGAGGCATGCGTGCGCACACAGCGGACAGAGATCACACGCCGGAAAATGTAGGTATTGGTGTTGCGTACGCAAAATAGTATACCTCGTCTGTACTGCGACGAATAGATGGTGCCGATCCCGCTTGTAAGGTCAATCTTGTTGCGAGTCCAGAGTTATATTTGCCAAGATTGGTAAAACAGTCCAATTCAAAATGCACACATCAACAGACTTTTGCCAATTCTTTCCGCAACATTCAAGGCCATGTAAGAGAGACATTACATTGTGATGACACAATGTTAAGGAAGTTCATTCCAGTCACTCAAGCATGACGTTTTTGAACCATAACTACAACACGGTAGGTAGTTTTTCTCCAGAGGTTTTGGGTCGGTAGGCCTTCCAGATACTCAAATGAACGTGTAGAAGCTAAAAAAAGTGGAATTGTTTCAATATGTCCCCTTTAAAACTAAATAGGAGCACATAATATAGGGTATTTGCATCATTAGAGCATGTGCCAGATATTTTTTCTGTTGAAGCAGTCTCTCTCTCTCTCTCTCTCTCTCTCTCTCTCTCTCTCTCTCTCTCTCTCTCTCTCTCTCTCTCTCTCTCTCTCTCTCTCTCTCTCCACAGCTTTCTCTCCAACCATGGAAAATCATATCTCTTCCCCAGCCAACAGTGGCACTCTGGAGTACAAGTCTGGTCTCCCAACCATCTCCCCTCGAAGTTATTCCCCCCTCCCGAAGCACTTACTTGGAGAAGAGGAAATAAACAGGTTGGATGGTTTTTCCTTCTTACGGTAATTACCTCCCTTCCTACCAGTAAACTAAAACTACAGGTGTTCCCTGTCCCGCCTTTGTCCTGGCTGATCTGTGTTTCTGTGGCAATTCAAAACGTATTTAAAACTCCAACACGAGTTATGATAGAATTTGAAAACACATATTGTTTGGCTTTATTCACATCTTTAGGTTTTAATCCCAAAGTCTTTGTACAGTCTCCCCTGCTGTAATTTTCAAAGAAAGAGTCCTGGTACAATTAAATTGGGTCCCCCTTGATCCTTAATCAGGATCTGCAGCAACATATTCGGGTCAATTTCACTACAGCAAGTATTTATAAAATACAATCTCCAGGAACAGCTCATTAAATTAAAATAAATTTGTCTGCTGTAGTGCTGTGTTTTGTGTCTTTTTATGATTTCTATCTGAACACTGTGTTGTTTGGTGCGATTGTGACATCTGCAAACATTTCCCATTTTCATCAAACTTAATGAAATTAAATCAAAATCCTGTCTGTGAACTTCTATTAACTCTGAAAGGGCTATTGTTGTATTTGTCATTCTGACAATGAGTCTCCCAGTCTTTGTTCTGTTCCGTATGTATTGTTCTACCGGTGGGGGGGGCAGTCACTTCTCCCAGTCCAAACGGAAGAAGGCTTAAGATGTCTCAGTGGATTGAGTCAGAGCCAAACATCAGCTCCTCTCTAACAGCTAATCCTACTGCAAGCTTCCACGAGGCTGTGGGCCAGGCGGGCTATATTTCCTCTCAAGTCCAATCTAAGAGTACGTTGGTGGAGTGAGGGACAAAGGGGCTTCAGACTGACTGACGGTCTGAGTGGCTGTCTCATTGATTCCATGTTACTGCATTAGAACAGCGGTTCCCAAACTTTTTTTCCTGCGCACCCCCTTCCATGTCTCAACCGGGTTGGCGCACCCCCAATTCACACTTTTAAAAAAACCCGCAACAAAACTTTGTTTTATCGTCATATAGACTCATGTTTAAACATGCGCAAATAACCACAACACGCATGACAATAACAACATCAACACAAGCTGAATTAAGATGCAATGAATTACAAACGATCCACAACATTAAAAAGAATAGGCTCCGAAATAGATAAAATAAATGAAAAAAAGGAAACTTCAAGTGCGACAATAAAATTAGCCTACACACGATCCACAACATAATTAAGTAACAAAGAGCGGCTCAAACATAAACTAAATTAAAAGACAATAAAAGAGAATCCATCTGGAAGTCTAGCGCAAAAGTCGCTCAGCCTGCAGAGAGAGAGAGAGAGAGAGAGAGAGTGAGTGAGGGAGAGAGAATGTGTTAGTATTCCCAACACCCATGTTAATGCGACGGGTGGGCTTGCATCTTGGCACAAAGCTCTTCAAAGTTTGGCGCAATGGAAGACAGTTTAAGCCGCAATTCCTTCTCAACATCATCCAGTCTTTGCCGATGTTTAGTTTTAACTGCTGCCATAGCAGAGAAACCAGCCTCGCAGAGATAAGAGATAAGTTGTGGCGAAGGGCATCAAAACTCTCAAGGCTTGCTTTGCCAAGACTGCGTATGATGTCAGTGACTCGGTCCAAAAATCCACAAGTGGCTTTCGTTTGAACTGTAACTGCAGTGCTCCATCAGATGACAGCTCGATCAGCTGCTCCTGCTCGTGAAATGACAGCTGTGGGACGGGCAGGGAAACTTCAAATGGATTGCGAATCCAAGCGCCAGATGTGTCCATAGGTGGAAAGTGTTTCCGTAGCTGCTCGGCGAGTTGGTCGAGGTGTTCAATTATGAGAGTTTTTACATGCTCACCTAGGTGCACGTCATTTTCCCCCAAGAACTCGTGAAGCGTAGGGAAACACAGGTGTGTGTTCCCACTCACACAACTTGCCCAGAACCGTAGCTTCTTTATCATGGCCTCAACCCTGTCTTGTGTGTTGAACACAGTTACACTGACTCCCTGCAGACTTAGATTGAGTTCATTCAGAGCTGAGAAGATGTCCGCTAGATAGGCGAGCCTTTTCAGAAAATCTTCGTCATGCATACTGGAGGCCAAATGAAACGGATTCTCCTCAAAAAACTGCTGCAATTCGTGCCGGAGTTCAAAGAGCCTTGTCAGCACTTTGCCGTGGGACAGCCAACGCACCTCTGTGTGCAGCAGCAGTGATTTGTGTTCGCTGCCCATCTCGTTACATAACAGTGTGAATATTCGTGAATTTAGTGGACGAGCTTTAATGAAGTTCACCAGTTTGACTGCGTCGTTCAGCGAAGTAGATCAGCTGGCATGTTTTTGGCTGCGAGGGCCTCTCTGGGAATACTGCAGTGTAACCAGCTGATGGATGGGCAGACTCTCCTAATATGAGCTATAAGCCCCGTGTGTTTCCCCGTCATTGATTTTGCCCCGTCTGTGCAAATTCCCACACAGCGCTCCCAGTCGATGCCATTGGTCCTCATAAAAACGTCAATTAAATTGAAGATTTCCTGTCCGGTTGTTTGGGTAGCAAGGGGCCGACAGAACAAAAACTCTTCTTGTACCGATCCTTCAAAAAGGTAACGGACATAGAGAAGAAGATTGGCCAGATTTGCAACATCTGTAGACTCGTCTACTTGCAGAGAGTAAAACTCACTTTTCTTCACACGGCTGAGTAGTACAGCCAGGATGTCTTCAGACATGGCATCAATGTGGCGCGACACAGTGTTATTGGACACAGGAATCATGTCCAACTTTTTTGCCTCTTTCTCTCCAATCATACACGCCACCATTTCTTTGGCCGCTGGCAAACACACGTCTTCGGCCATTGTGTGCGGCAGCCCCTTTCTCCCTAGTCTGTAACTGAGCAGATATGAAGCCCGTAGTGCATCTTTCGTAGACCCAACGCATGAATCAAACTGCATTTTCTTTTGGCTTTTCTGCAACTCCTCCAATTTCGCTTTAAAAAATGTAAGGGGCTTGTGACTTAAATGGCCATGTTTCGTGTGCATGTGACGACGGAGATAAGATGGCTTCAGACAGCTGTTTGCTAGAACCTCACTGCACAACACACACTGCGGCTTCGGACAATCTGTATCGCCGATCCAAGTGAAGCCCAGAGCCAGATAATTGTCATCATATTTTCTTCTTTTTTTTCCCGTCTGGTGTTCACCCTCATCACTCCTTTTTTGGCATCTCCTACCCTGCTCTTCGGTTTCCTCCCGTGCATCTTCTGACTCCCGCTCATTTTCTGTCTCTATCCTCTCCGTCTCTGTTGCCTCCAAATCCTCTCTCTCTCTTGGTCCCTCTCCTCCTTCGTGACTAATAACTTTATTATAAGACGTCCCACTTGACAGTTTCCCTGATTTCAGCCAGTTAAGCATATTTACACAATCAATGAAACGAGTTGGCGCGCATATTGCCTAGCGGCTGCAGTGTATGAAAGAAGAGCATGCGTAGAAGAAGACAGCTGCTGTCTTCTTCTACGTTTCTATCAAAAAATAATATATTATAGTATTTATATTTAAAATAAAAGCGATTACAAAGGAAATGTTTACTTACTTTCATGCTTTTTTATTGTATGGAAAAATCCTTTTATATATGTCAATGAAAAAATCCCACTTAAAAAAACTGACCGCCATTATATTTTTCCTCTCGCGCACCCCCTGGTTGCAGCTCGCGCACCACACTTTGGGAATGGCTGCATTAGAAGAATGATGGATTTTTAGGGTGAGTGCTTATCACATCGAACTATAGCACACATACACTCAAAATGCTTCTCAGTTAGATGAGGTCATTGTTGTTTTCTGTGGCTATAATTATGGTGTTTTGTAAACAGGGATGGATGGAGGAATAGTGGAGCGGTGATAACAAAAGCTCATATGGGAGGATAAGTGAAGGAGCCCATGTAAAGCTTTGAGGAGTGAAGGATTAGTCCTCCATTCTCTCTGGAGTTAAGAGGTTTACTATTTGCTCTAGGCCAAGGTGCCTGACGTCTGCCCCTAAAGTAAAGCACTCTGACAGATGCTCTGAACGCTATTCTACACAAGCCATTCTATACAAGCCAAAATAAGAGGTCGACGGGAGGGGGTGGGGGGGCGGTACTCGTTGCGGACGACCGACCAACGTGGGGGAGGGGGTGTAGTCGCACGCTCTCTGTCCACTGGTGGGCAGAACTGCCATGCACAGTGAGGAGTGAACAATTGTAAACCTGGGAAAAAACGCTCTGTGATGCTTGGGAAATATGTCAGAGGGAATCCGCTCAATTAAAAATAAAAAAATATATATATTCTCTCTGTGGTGCGGCCCGGTACCAAATGGCCTACGGACCGGTACCGGTTGGGGACCTCTGCCCTAGACAGGGGAACAATAATGTTTAAGGATCAGAAGAAGCAGATAATACAAAAAATATCAAAGTTATTACATCATTATTACACTACAAGTTAAAAGCCCAAGTTCTATGGCTGTTATATGGGATGAAGACCAAATATTGGCACTGAATTGTTGTTTAATAGATCTCTGTGTTTGCATCATTTCTCATCGATTTCTTTGCAAAACTTTTAAACCTTCTTCTCTCAGGAGAATAGTAACTCCAGACAGGCCCTACATTTGCCATTTTTTTAAAAGTCCACAAGATGCACATGCACTGAAAGTCCAAACGTTTTAGGATTTTAAGGGCAAACGTGGTGTATGGAGTAGAGAGGGTGTGCTGGTAATTGCAGGGTTGATCGTACATACACTGGTTGCTCCATGTCCTGTGTCGAAGTGTCCCTGAGCAAGACACCTAACCCCTATCTGCTCCCTAAGAGCCTTTACAGCACACTGCTCTCACTATGTGGGATGGGTTCAATGCAGGGATTCATTTTCCCACAGGAACTAATAAAGTATACTTGTTGAGTTGAGTTGCAGACCGAGCCCCTCTCTGGCTGGGAGGTAGGTTTAGGTGAGTCTCTCAGGCTGGAGGCGGAGATTTTAATGCACCAGGTGGAGAGGATCTGGCGATCAGGGGGGTTGGAGTCACTCACTCACAGGACAGTGAAGAGCGAGCAGTGTGAGAAAGCGAGATTGAAGAGCTTGGGAAGAGGAGACTGCAGGAATAAAGCTTGCAAAGGCTGAAGAAGGAGCCGGTGAGCTTTTGAGTGGCTGACTACTTATGGCATGAAATGCAAAATAAAATGTCCATATATTTAATGTGTTTTAAAAAGTATTCAAGCTAAAAGTAATTGGATAAAACTTTTTGTGTGTATTCAGCGGAGTTAAAATCTGGTGAAGGTTAAAGGTTAAAATCATCATTAAATAGTGTTTTAAAAATGTATTTAATTTAGTATTGTGATACTTTAAATTTGGGTTGTCTTTCTACTTATTTTGAGGTTAATTTCCAGTAGATTATAAATTAAGTATGTGATGTTGGGTATGTGAATTGATTATGGTTTCTTGGGTTATATTTCTTTGACCTTACATTCATGTTTGTATTTCAAGGTTTTTCACCTGGTTTGACCTGGACAATTTTAAAAAATAAAAAGCAAGAAAGCAAAGAAGTCCGAATCTTGGTCATTGAGTGGAATCCAGTCTACACTTCTTAGCAAGCTGCCCTTTCAAGTGGGGGGCTGCAGTTTGACCCTCACAAAAGTGAGACACTTGACAATACTTTATTATTTATTTTCTTCTTCTAAAGGCTGTAGGATAAAAGAAACTAAGCAATGAACGAAATCTCTGTAGGCCAGCTGCCCGTCCCCCTTCCAGACTTAAGACATGAGACCTGCGGGTCCTCAAAAGGTCTCAGGGCTTTTGTGAGATGCCCTCAGCCCATTTCACTGGGAATTATTCAGTAGGACAAACAGACCCAACTGCACAGACCTCAGTTGCTCCTGTATCTCATCAGTCGCAGAACCCAGCTATCAGAATAGCATCAGAAAAGCTGGTGTCAAATTATTTGCTGTAATTAGTTAAAAGACCTTCACACGTATGATCTGTGACCTTTATGATAGATTAAGCCTCCACCCTGGAGTGTTAGGCCTCCTCTCTGGTCTCTGCTGCCTGTTTTCTGAAAGAAAGCACTGGGGGGTCACTAGGAGTGAACTCATTTAACATTCGCATCTATATTTTCTTTTATACTGCTGCCATGACGGTTAATCGTCTTCTACATGATTATTCAAGCATTTGCCTTTTGTCAAGTGCAGCTCATCTCACAAGATGCAGTAGAGGGTAAACCCACCATAACTCTCCTCGGCCCTTTATTATAGGCTCCGTACGCGCCATTTAAGGCTGCACGGTGGTGGAGTAGATGGCAGTTAGCACTGTCGCCTCACAGCAAGAAGGTTCTGGCTTCGATTTCACCCAAAGGCCTTCCTGTGTGGAGTGTGTATGTTCTCTCCAGAATGCATGTTAGCTGTGTGGATGTGAGTTGTCTCTGTGTCAGCTCTGCAATTGACTGGCGACTAATCCAGTGTGTAGCCAGTCTCTCACCCGTTATTGGCTGTGATTGACTCCAACCCCCCTGCAACCTTGTGTGAAAAAGCCTCACCTCCGTAGATGACTGAAATGTTAAGGACGGTGGAGTGTGATTTGTGTCACTGTTATTATGGGGGTCACATATGGCTTTTGTTTCCTTCTTCAGCCACAGTCAACCAGGAAAGAGTTTCATGGTGACAATGTTTTCTTCATGATGCAAACACAAAGAGAAAGAATGCAGGAGGAGGATGACAGGGTTCCCGCGGGTCCTTAAAATGTCGTAAAATTCGGGTAATTAAGTTCTTAAATTGTCTTAAATTTCACGTAAAGTTGCTGTAGGTATTCATTTTTTTTGCCGGTGCGCGTAATGACGACGAGAAAGCACAGTGGTGCATCGTAAAACATCTAATAGTTGATTAATTTAGTATTGCGAAATGAGTCTCCGCAATTTAATAGCTGTTTACGGTACGTCGGCTACAGACGCTGACGTCGGGCTGCGTGTCGCCATTACGCGGTTGTCGATGTGAGGTCGAAAATGCAAAGAAGATGGGGAAGTGCAAATTTAACGACAAGTGGATGGAAGAGGATGCATTTAGGAGGTGGTCGGCGCCGGTTAAAAACAACAATGAGGCAATGTGTAAACTCTGCAAAAAGACCTTTTCATTAGGAAACCATGGGGCTCAAAGCCGTCGAGTCGCACATGAAAGGAGGAAAGCATCAGCGATACGTTGCAGCAGCTAGCCAGGTTAATCCCTGCATTGTTTGCAGAACGACATCACAAGTTCAGACGCCACCTCTCAGTCGGCTGTAACAAGTTTCATTCCAACACCAGACACCCAAAAGGCAGAGGTACTGTGGGTTCTCCATACTGTGACGAGGCACAATTAATTTAAATCTAATGATGCATACGTGGCGTCTTTGCTGCCATGTTCCCCGATTCGCAATGCATGATGTTGTTTAGTGTAATCCAAACTTATGTATGTTATGTTGGCTCTGTTCTGCATCACAAAGGAATCACTTTGATTGTTTACATCTACATTGGCCAAACAGTGTTGGAAGGGTTATTGTCAGTTATTATACTGTCTCCTAATTTGAAAAAAAGTTTTGATTTCCATTGTAGGAGGCAATACATTGCGTATTCCAAAGAAATTGTCATTTTTGGGTCTTAAATTATATTTGTTGAGGTCTTAAAAAGGTCTTAAAAAGCATTAAATTTTACTTTTGAAATGGTGAAAGAACTCTGGATGAGGAGAAAGTGTGGACGTGGAGGTGTAGCCAGCCAAAGTGACATCACAAGTCTGGTGCATGTGTGTAGGTGTGCACATGTGTGTTTGTGTGGCCTCAAAAGACACACGATATGCACAAACAAGTCCTTTCAAAACTCACACACTGTACTGCACGCTCCAGTTAACACATGTGAATCCACATCAATTGACAAACAGCAAACATGCACCCACTGAGTGTGTAACATCAATATGGATTTGCAGCATGTCTGCTGTCCACTTAGTGTGACAGTCATCACTATCTAAATTGATTCAAATTAATCGTGAGAATTCACTTGGCAATAATGCAGCCTGTTATGATTAAAGATGATTATCAATTATTGGTTATAAAAGTTAACTTTTTCTGTCCGATTAGAAATCCCTCGTTAGATGATGGGGAGGGTCACAGGTTTGATTCCCTGCACTTCCAGTTAAGGTGAGATATTTAGCGTACTGCATGACCTTACATAATCCTCATTGTTTGCGTTTTTTATCGCAACAAATCCCCCTCACACCCCACTTAAGCAAGGGACTCTTTATATTGCGATTTGGATAACTGACTCCATGTTATGTATTAATTCTGAACTGTTGAATGTCTAAATCTAAATTTCTGTCCTTTAAGATGTTTTTTTATTATCTATGAAATCAGGTGACTTTTTGCAATATTGGCATGCATTCTTATGTTGTACAGAAGACAAGATAGTTAGTTGTTGAAATAAGTTCATTTAATTAATTAATTGTTTTTCTTATATGAATACTAAGGCCATTTTCAGGATTCATACATGTTAAAGATTGCTGCAAGAATTAGTCTAAAATCAGGAAATCACTCCACATTTCAGGTTCTCTCGACTCAAACTCGTAGTATAAACATTTTTTGTATGTGGTGTTGGTTAGATGCCTGGACATATTTTCAGTCCCAACTTTTACGACACCATTGTTTAATCAGGTATCAACCCACTAGGTAACCTTCTAGTGTTAGTTTTCAACCTGTCAGGACAGCTAGTCGCTTATCCAATGAAAAAACAGTGCAAAGCCAACTTCTCTGGTGCCTGTGTCTGAAAAAAACGTATCTTCATCTGAGTAAAGGGTGTCTCAGATCGATGACTCGGTTCAAGGAGAATGCTACACATTAAAGCAAGAGTATGGCATTTGAAAGAAAAGGCAACACATGTAGTTTTAACGCTGACTAATGGTTGCTATTTTTTGGAGACTAAAGATGGCAATTGCTTTGTAAGACATTTCACTGACTTCATGATTACCCTCAATTAAAGTCCTTTTAAAGTATTACATGGAAAACCTCTATTCTTTCACAGTAAACAGAAAGCCTTTGTGGTTTGAACTGTTAGATAAAAGGATCAAAAGGTTGTTGATGTCATCCCTGTGGACTATGGTAAATTGCCCTGAGCATTTCAGGAATCAGGAATCAGGACCATTTATTGAATAAATAAAAATATGTTAGACATACAAGGAATTTGACATGGCGGTTGATGCATAACATCGGACAGTAAGACAATGAGACAATGGAAAACAAGACAACAACAGGACAATTTCCAGTCATTCCTGATAGTTTAGTGGCTGAACGATTAATCAATTGAACAAAAATTATTCTAACAGGTGTTTAGAGACAATTCTTGTTATTGGTAGCCTAATATTGGTTTGATATAAGTGGCTGGCGAGATAGGAATAGCTAAAGTGAATTTTCTTTTCAACATGTAAGGCATGCTTCGACTTCGCTCAGTGACCAGCAAGAACCACTTCCCGCAGGTCGCAAGTCTTTCATCGGTGTGTCCATTATCAATGTTTATCCCTCACCTTTCGTCCCCAACGTTCTCTCTGGACACTAACCTCTCTGCTCTTGTCTCTGACTCTACTGTAGGCCTCCTGAGCCAGTTTACAGCACTGTAAACAAACTATGTGACAAAGCACCCTCCCCCAAACACTTTTCCCCAGTGGACTGTGACAAAAGCCTCCTCTACTCCGTCCCCCTCCCATATCACTTAAGCCTGTTCCCTGACTCCGACTTCACCAGGTACTTTCCACCACCACCTCCACAACTATGTCCCATCCCTCAATATGGCATGTCATGGTACTGTACCGTCCTTTATAAGCTCAGTTGCTTAAAAAGTATTATTTTCTAACGCTGGCATGTTCCTCCTTACCTCTTCTTCCCTCTCTTCCATCTTTCTGATTGAGTCAGAGCCTTGTAGCGGGATTACCAACACAATGTTATCCAGTGAGGAAAGAAATACTTCATAGTACTACACTGTAGTAAAAGTCAGAAATGTATCTTAATACTTCAATGAACTAAAAATCGACTCCATAATAATTGTTTTATGACAGTTTGGCTTGTAAGATGTAATAAATACTTTAAATCCTATAGCGTGAGCCTGAAACGCAGACCTAGTCTACCTTACTACTAATTGTGTTGGACCAGGTTTAAAAAAACCAAACAAACATTTCTATTAGTAAATCATATGAAAGATGATATGTGACTAGTTCTATTTTCTCAGAAGGGTGAGAAAGGAAGTGTCGTACACTTCCTCCATCCCCACGGCTCGGTCTCACGTCACTGTTTGTAGAGTTAATATGGAAGGAAGAGATGTGAGTGAGGTGGCCAGCTGCCATGTTAGCCATGTGGAAATGTAAAGTCATGGAATGATCTTGATATGCTGATAAATGTAGTGATAAATGTAAGTATTTCAACCATGACCTTTAACCTCGTACCACCTTTCTGTAACTATTTTAGCATTTACAGAAATGCGAGTTTGTGAGTTTTACAATACAATAATGCTTGTATGTCTATATACATATAATTTAGATATGTTAGGATATATGTATGGGGAGCTATGTGGCTGCCTGCCTAGTCCAAACATATTTGTTCTGCTTCCCTTCAATAAAACAGTGTTTTTTTTAGTGGTGAAGTAGTTGTAGTAGTAGTAGTAGTAGTTGTAGTATACTGTACTAGTATTCTCTTGGCTGAACAGCCGACACATGCGTGTCAGTGCTTATTTTCTATCAATTTAACAACTGAGAATATATAGGTGTGTACTTTCAATCACAGAAACAAGAATTTCTAGTTCTTATAAATACTCCAGCTGCATATGACAAACTTAATAAAAAATAGACACTAGAGTCATTCCTTATCTGGACCCAGTCTGAGGATCATCACTTAAAGCCATTTAAGCAAAGCTGTATTTTTGTGCTATATCAATCATTTAACTATCACTAATTTGACTTCTACTCAACCCTGAGGTTTTCATCAGATTGTATTCTAAATGAATAAACACAATCAAATCAAGTCTATATTCAATTTATAGAGGTGAGGGTCATAAACAAAAATGTGTGAAGTGTTGGCATGTGGTTTGGCGATTTGGTCAAGTTATAAACACCAGTTTTATGTTGAAGTCAGAAACCCGATGGATAATTAAACAATGCTGATAAGCGGCTTTGTTTGACCCTAAGTGAAGTACGGAAAAAGAAGTGGAGAACCACAGAGGATACCTGGTTGGTTCTGCTGAAGAAGAACAGCAAACTAAGCATATAATCGCAGTTTTGCTTTAAAAAGGTCCCAAAGATGTCGTTACGCTTATTTATGTTCCTGTAGTTTCTGTATTCACCAGCGGGTGACACTATGCTATAGTTTGATTTCAGTGTTGTTTAGTGTGCTAGATACTGTTCCTGTTTCACTAATATCTTCAGACAAGATATTTCACTCTGGAGACCAAATTCACTGCTAAGAAATATGTACATTTTCATATCAACACTGGTTTTCATGTTGCCCCTAACAAATACGATTTCAGTCCTGTTATTACATTACAGGTCATTTAGCTGACGCTTTTATCCAAAACGACTGACATTTTTTAACCCATGGCTTTTTACATTTTTGCCCGGGGAGCAATTAGGGGTCAGGTGCCCTATGGAAGCGTATGACCTTCAATTTATGTATGTTAATATCTCATGAAGGAATGCTAGTGTGTGTGTGTGTGTGAGCATGTGACAAGTTTCCTTTTCTGTCACAACTGAATTGGGGACAAGTGATCCTAAGTAGAGCACCATCCCCCTGTGGTGCTCCACCAGTCTTTGAGCTACGTTGCCTGAGCAAAGCATCGCTGAAGCTTTGGTCGATCTACCTCGCTATTGTTCTCCACCTCTCTGCACTGGGCAGCCTGAGTTGAAGATGCTGAAACCCAACGACTCCCCCGAGCTTATGTACTATCTCAACTGTCTGTACAGGGAACCCAGGAAGGTGGTGCTCCAGAAAGGCTCCACGGGCCTGGGCTTCAACATCGTGGGCGGTGAAGACGGAGAGGGCATCTTTGTCTCTTTCATCCTTGCCGGAGGGCCCGCCGACCTGAGTGGAGAGCTGAGGCGAGGTGACCAGATCTTATCGGTGAGTAGATAACAGACACACAGCCACATTGGGAGATGTTTCAAAGGGATTGGGATCATAATTCATGGATCATCTATTTATGAGTCACCATCTGAATTTAGAGTTTGGGGTCAAGTGTTAAAAATGTGCAACCTAGTTATTGAAAATGAAAATGAATATAAACTAAAACTCCTCCGCTTCTGTTTAGCCGTCCCATCGTTTTTACCACGTAGGAGTTCTGGTTTGTCGGACACTCAAAAAGAAAACCAGAAGAAGTTTGTTGTTCACTCGTGGCTTGGAATTTATTCTAAACAAGACAAATAATATTCTGTTGTTCTATGGTCCAAAAGTTTTACTGCAGCACTGCTGATGCCATTCACAATTATGCGCTGTCACAGGGCCATGCACACCAACTTATGAGAGCCACCCACCTGGCCTGTAGAGGACACACTTTGCTTTCAAACACAAATAAAGAACAATAAATAAGTCATTTAAATACTTAGACATAAACTTAAATGCAGCTCCTACAGCCGTTCTTAGCTCATAATACAAGCTTCTTATGTACAGAATATAATCAATCCACTCCCCTGTTACATGTTGAACAGTGGAAATGAACAAAAATACCTCAACTACTAGAACATTGCTGGAAACATCAATGTTCCCCTATGGCCAGTACAGATCTAATCTTGAATAGTTAAACCTACCGTGTTCCCAGCATATTTATAGAGAGTGTAATAGTCCTACTGACCTAGATTTTTTTAAGGCCAAACATGTCTTTTTTCTCTTTCCTACAGTATTTCTCCAATTTCACTAGGTGTAGTATGTCTGATTTACTGTAGTTACTAGAATGTTTATTGTATGCTCTTGTTAAATAGGATGTTGATAGCCGTTGAACTTATATGTATTCCCATTCAGAACCCATTTATTTTATCTTATGTATATCATTGCTCAGCGTACAGTGGTACCATAATTAACACCTCATGTCCAGGAGAATTAACAATTAATAAAACAATTATCCGTTCAATTTTAGCACATTCTCACTTTTAGGTTCAATTCACAATTTACAAATTAGCCTCAGAGGGCTTCACAGTCTGTATACATGCGACATCCCTCTTTCTGAAACCCTCACACCAGCAAAGGAAAAACTACCCCAGAATAGAATTCTAGTAATACGTTACCAAGGATAATTTTCAGTATTCAGTAGTTTGTGACATTTACTCTATTTGAGTTTACCGAATTGAAGCCGCAAACATGCACAAATAAAGTAAAAATCCAACCAGTTAAGTAAAAAGTAAAATAAAAACAAGTATCCACAATGACTGAAATGAAATATTATACAGTATATACAGAAATACTAAATAATACATTGAATGCATGGACTTACTGAGATGATGAGCAGACTACACAGTGGCCTGTAGCTGCGAGGAACTGATTCCCTGCTACATTATAGTTCATTGAAATAGTTTTACCCCCACTGTGCAACAGTCTCATTGCATTGTAGTGTCACGGCAATGTTTCGCATCAAAGCTCTTAAATCTAAATGGCACTGTTTTGCTGGTCATTATTGTTCAATCAGCACCTCGGCTTACTTTGAATGTGTTGGCTATCGCCAACACATTCTACGGACCATCTTGTGAAGGAATCAAACCAGCCTCAATGCCAAATCGGGCCTGGGGCATAATGTTGGGGTCCAATGGCCTTTTCCACACTTCCTATCCCTCTAACTCCATAGGTCTGAGTCTCCTGTCTCTATACACATCTTTGAATCAATTTGTTTTGTTGCCACGGTCTAGTTGCCCTAACAATGAAAGACAGCACACTGACTGAAAACAGGTGTTTCAGACATAAACTTGTTAAACTATGTTTTCCTTTCGAAATGAGCACTACAGAAACCAGATCTTCTTCTCTGAGTTGACCATTTTAACGTGGCTTGAATTAGCTCTTCATTTATTCTGAGGAAGATGACCTGCTTTCAGCAGCACCTCTTGCGGGGGAGGTAGGACTCAGACGCAGAGTTCAAAAACAAAAGGGACTTTAATTGTCAAAAAGGTTAAAGCAAAAGGCCAAGGGACAAAAAGGGAGACAGGAACTGCGAACGACGAGAGACAAGGACATGCGTGGCGAAAGACAATGACGCGACCCGTGACACAGGAGACACACGGCTTAAATACACAAGGGAGGTGCAGGTGATTGGACACAGGTGGAAACTATTAGACGATCACAGGGGATGACGGGACAAGGCAGGAAGTGAAGTTACCCGGGGACACGAGTGGCAGAAAACTACAAAATACAACAGGAAGTGAACCACACCGTGACAGAATCAGGCATCCGGAAACATTTATTGCCATAATATGTCAGACATACAAGGAATTTGACTTGGCGGTTGCTGCGTAATAGCAGACAGTACGACAATGGACGACAAGACAACAGTGCACGAGGAATTAAATAAAAAATAATGTTATGGGTTAGTAGTATACGGTTATGGGTTAGTTTAAAACCATAAAGGAATAAAAGTTAAAGTTAAAAATATTTAAAAATAAAAAAATAAAGTGCACCAGCGAACAGAAAGTGACAAATGAAAGTGACAAGTGAAAAGTGTAAGCAACGTGTGCAGTGTGAAAGAAAGTGACTGGTGGAATGTCAGAGTCAGGCAGTAAAATGTGAGAAAGATATATATAGTTACATATATACAAACAAAAATAGATTGAAACATCACACCTCTCCAAAAAACTGCATTTTTGTGTTTGGAAAACAGATTTTCTATTCGATTGTCATGGAAAATGGTTCTACTCAGGCAAACCCAATAGACTATTTCAGCACATTTACAGTATTTTACATTGGTAGCACTGTTAGCATTGTCGGCTACGAGACAAAGCCTCAAATGATGTTAAAAAAAGACATATACCTACTGCAGATGTCTTTCCATTGAAGGTCATGATCATGTAATTGCACTTGTGTGGTATAAAGCTATCTTTGTTTTTGCTACAAGTCATTGTTCGAGTCCAACAAATGAAATTCTACCCACGGTATCCTGTGAATGTTCCTTCTTGCTAACAGGTGAATGGCATTGACCTACGTGGAGCCACACATGAACAAGCAGCAGCAGCACTGAAGGGAGCTGGACAGGTGGTCACTATCATTGCCCAGTACAGACCAGAAGGTGAGTCAGTCCAAACACAGGAACAGACACAAGACAATGCTTAAGTAGGTCTCACTACCTACTAATCAATCTGGTAATAATCAAGCCAGCTTCTAACCATTGCGAACTTGTGTTTCATGGCTAACTTTGTTCACAAAATGTGATCTTCATATCTAGAGTTATAATTGAAGTATCCCCCAGAAAATATATGTTCAAATACAGTGAAGACTGCCGGATCTGCAGTTATTATGTTTGTTAAATGGTCATAGTCAGTTTTTTGTTAGTTGGACTCTAATGACAATTATAATTTAATAATTTAATCAATTATTTTCACCCAATAGGAATCACTCTCATTCTCAACACAGGCTGTCCTGTAATCTTATTTTACAGAATATGGGCGGTTTGAGGCTAAAATCCACGACCTAAGGGAACAGATGATGAACCACAGCGTGAGCTCCGGGTCAGGATCCCTGCGAACCAATCAGAAGAGATCGCTCTATGTCAGGTGGGTCTTTTTTAGCATTTCCCTCTTGTTCGGGATTTTCAAACTAAATTCAGATGAAAAATATGTTCTAGATGCCACAAATTGATCCTGTCGAGTCTGCACTGACTCATTCCAGGAAACACACTGGAGTAGCATCTTTGTCTTAGGTGTAGTTGTTCACTTTTTATAGAGACGACACATACATGTTAAAACCAGTTTAGCAACCCTCTATGGACCAACCGTCACAATTCTTTCTGACCTGGTAAAGCGGTGTCTCTGTCTTCCAGTTGCTCCCAACCAAATCACAAAATCCTGATAATCCCAATATCTTCCACTGAACAGAGCACTTTTTGACTACGAGAAGTCAAAGGACAGTGGTCTCCCAAGCCAAGGGCTCAGCTTCAGGTATGGAGACATCCTTCACGTCATTAACGCCTCAGATGATGAGTGGTGGCAGGCCCGCCGTGTCACACCACATGGCGACAGTGAGGAGATGGGTGTCATCCCCAGCAAGAGACGGTGAGTAGTGGACAGCAACCTGTGTCTGGTTGAGGGATTTCTAGGAGTGTGTGTATGATTTGCCTAAAAGCTAATGGGTGGACAAAAGATCCCTAGTCAATGAGGCAACAGTGCTTCCGTGTTTGATATGAAGGGACCACCTTTTTGAAAAATGTTTTTAGAAATTCCTCGATGACTAAAAGAATGGAATAGGAGTCCTCAAAATCTGATTTTTAAAGGGAAAGAATGAATGTATTACTTGGGTGTTAAATCTAATGCTAGAAACCTGAAGCCACTACACATAGGAAAGCACATATTTGATACGTCATTAATCTGGTATTGATCTTTCTCTATATACATGGTTTGAAGCAATGGCTGGGAAGATATAACATTTTAAGGCATAAGTATTTGAAAGTTGTGCTAAACCAGAGTGGTTGTGTAGTTCAGTGTTATGTCATCAAGCCATTTCATAAAATCTCTGTGAATAACTTAGCTTGCTCTGCAGGGTGGAGAGGAAAGAGCGAGCGCATCTAAAGACTGTGAAGTTCAATGCTAAACCGGGCTTCGCGAATTCAAAAGACGTGAGTATCTCTATGAGAGCTGAAAGTGGAAATGTATAGTAGTTCTTGGAGTTGATGATCTGAAAGTCTTCTCAGTGGCTGTAAGTCTCTCTGTGCACTGGCTCATTATTGGGCAAGTGTTGGTTCCATCCCTACGCTGTCCTCACTGCAGTTTGATGTCCATGCATAACCATTTGATAGATCTCATTTCATGAACGTTTATGTGTTATTATTTACTTTGAAGAAGCTGCATTTTAAAATATCATGAAATGACAAATGATACTCTAGAGCAGCGATTCCCAAAGTGTGGGCCGCGGAGAGGTAATAATTTAGAGGTAATGTAATTTTCAATTTTTTAAAGTTTGAAATTAATATAAAAATATTTATGATGCGGCACATTAGTTATGTGAAACATTCGTTGATGAAGCACAAACAATTTAAACGGACAGATTAATAAAACAATAAGGCTCTCGCTCTCGTCCGCCTGTCGTTGTTCAACAAAAGGGGCGCCCTCTTGTAGTATTAAGTAAATATACCGCATTTTCCGCACTCCAAGGCGCACATAAAAGGCTTTAATTTTCTCAAAACGACAGTGCCTTATAATCCGGAGTGCCTTATATTTATGGATCCATTGGTTAATCGGTTGATCCATACTGGTTGTACACGGCGCTCAAGGCGCTCTGCCAAACATGCCAAAGCTCGGTCTACGACGGCGAGATGCTGAGCGGCGCTCAAGCGCGTGAGATATGGAGCTTGTTTCAGGGCGCGTCGGAGAAACAGTGCTGTCGTTCTCGCCGAGCATTTAATGAGATTATAGAGCGAGAGACGGTGGCCTTTTCTTTACAGTAGCTGAACCATCTTAACGGGGAAAATAAGTTATTCTAAAAGCAGCCGAAGATTTAAGGCGTGGATGGCGAGGGGACGGCGGGAGCGGACGCACCTCGCGACATCGATCGGACCCTGAAAGCACCGTCTCCACCTTACTGTAAAAAAAAAAAAAAACAGCGAGCGCGTGGAAAACTCATTCGAGCGCGAGCAGAGATTGTCCTCGTAAGCAACGAAGTTCACGTTTCGCAAGCGAGCAAATACCTCGCGGAGACGGACTTTTGCTCGCGCGACACAGACTTTTGCTCGCGGATGTTTTGATTTTGGTTAAATTCTTAAGGTCATTTAATGTTTTGATCAGAGTTGTGATTAAAGGTTTGGGTGGGCCGCGAAAGATTTTCAGATTTCAAAGTGGGCCGCGGCATTCTTGAGTTTGGGAACCGCTGCTCTAGAGGCTGATAAAAAAGACTAATTCAAAGAATAAAGTTCAAGACTGTGGCTTATATGGATTTTCTGTCACATTACCATTACAATTCCTGCTCCTGTATTTTTTTATGTTGTCTTTTCTACTTTTCACACATTTTTAATTCATACAACTTTCATAATTCATACCCCGGGTGTAAAATGTTTTTCGAAAAACACATCCACTGTGTAGACAAGACAGTAACAAAGATGAAGTTATGAGTAAATGTGTGAAGTCTGGTTGTGGCTTCACTCGAGCATGACTGTATAGGCAGCAGCGTTCCCCATCATCTGCAGAATTTTGTCTTTACATGAGCATACTCATCATTCATAATGTCAAGTCTCATCCTGTTAGGTTCATATTTTTCATCCCACCACTGCATGTTGTGTGCTTATGACAATCTTGTCCTTAACTAAATCCCAGTTAGGTTCTCTCTCTCATAGCATGAGCTCACGTCTTTCTCGCCGGGCTTTAAAAGGCTGTGGCACATCAAGAAGTAATGGGAGTTGCACTGTTATTCTCCTTGATATAATGAAAACATCTGAGTGATGCTTACACTCCGATGGTAGATGTATGGGCTCCATGCTGATTTCACAAGAAGTTGAGTTAACATGTTAGTTTATCCATCAAACGTATGAATATTCAAAAAGTGATTCCCCCGCTGCACAGCCTTGGTAAACGTGACTACTCATTAAATGGACTGTACTTGTACAGCGCTTTTCTAGTCTTCCGACCACTCAAAGCGCTTTAACACTACATGACATCATTCACCCATTCACACCCATTCATACACTGATGACAGGAGAACCATATACAGTGACACCTGCCGCACCTAGTCGCAGCTACAGGAGCAATGTTGGGTTAAGTGTCTTACCCAAGGACACATCGACATGCGGGTTAGCAGAGCCTGGGATCGAACCGACAACCCTCTGATTGGAGGACGACCGTGCCCCCCACTCACCCACAGTCGCACTTCATTAGTCTGTCAGTAATGAGTATTATTTTATACGTATTGTATCTTATTTAATTTTTTATTTTACCCAAATATTACCATGAATTTACAAAAGTTAGATAATATGTAATATATATTCTCTCTGTGTACAACATTCATTTATTCAGTCTTTGGTAATAATACTGTAATTTAATCAAGCCATTGGTTATAGAATCTATTTCAATATTGTTACCTACTATTTTCACTTTCATCATCATTTATTTGTTCAGTCTGTCATAAAACAGAAAGCATCACACCTTACATTTCCTCCTTTTGCCAGATCAAAAGTCCGAAACAAAGTTGTCATCTCTACGTATAATCATATAAAACGTCAGTCACAGTGCTGACATAGAGACAAACAACCATTCTGTCACATTCACACCTACTGCAGACACAGGGAGAACATGCAGACTCCACACACTGTTAGGCAACAGTGATAACCCCCGTGTTAATCTTTTTTCCTCTAATCAAATGATTAACCTAACTTTTACCCACTTGGATTCAACCGCAACATTTTATAAACTATCTTAGAAGTTGAAGTTACTTTCTTAGAATCTGGGAGAAACAGTTTTCACCGTAGCAACTTCTTGACGTCTCACACTTTGCAAGCCGCTTTTTTGTCTGCATGAACGTGACAGATACACCAGTTTGCCCCATGCTTTTTCTCCCTTCACAGTCAGTCAATGACAAACGTAAAAAGAATTTCATCTTTACGCGAAAGTTCCCATTCTACAAGAACAAAGAGGGTGAGCAGGATGGCAGTGATTCGGACCGTAAGTAAGCTCACAGACACACATGTTCCTCCACGCAGAGAGTTGCTGTTGGTGACTGGGCTGATAGGAGACCCCATTCCCTGTCCTTTGTTTTAGTGTCATTCTCTTGGACCACAGTCAAGAGAGACATTCTGGCTCACATGCTCATCAGTCAGCGGGATAGAGGCCAAAGTTGTTCACATTGGTGTGATGCGCCCCCAGTTTCCATCCAGAGATTATTTAGGTCCCTCTCAATGGGTCTATGTGTTATCATCATGTAGCTGGCTCCCCCTGCTGGCTCTCTGCTGTCTGAACACAGACAAATCTGTGACTGTGCAGCTCCTCCCTCTCACTGCCCTTCAACCTTTTACTTATGTTGCGGCTGTCCTTCCTCTCTTTCCTCTGTTCTGGTTCTCTTTGGACGGCCAATAGGACTTGGGGATAGGTGATGATGGGTATGGGACAAAGACATGCAGTAAGTTGGTCCAGGAATGTTTCCTCATCTCTGTTTACCTCAAACCTCTCACATCCACAGCCTGTTTGCATGCTGCACTTATTGGGTTTGTCTTGCTTCTCAGATGCAAAGATGGTTTACTAAACTCAAGGTTTGGAGGAAATTTTGGTTTTGGCTCCCCTCCTGTCTGTTTTATTGTAATAGAACACATGCCATTTATTATTTTATTCTTAAATAAATATATATATATACACTTGATTTTTTTTTTATGTCCTTTTTTTTTAGGAATTTCTCTTTTAACTCAAACATGAACATAAATGTAGTCCAAAAATTATTTGATCCACTTGCCACAATTGCTATTGAGCAAAAATATTATTGTCAAGCCCTGCTCACAGTCTGGTTGTTGAACCACCAGCCGTCCTACATTTTTAACTCTGTCTCAGCACTATGATTGTTGTCCCCTGAAGCCTTCCAAATGTTCCATGGCATGCTAAATGTTGTTCATTCAAGTTTCTTGACAATATAACCCCTCCCTGGCACCTTCCCTTTGATGTTGATACGGTTTGATGCATGCTTGCACGACACTGGCGTAAACGACTGAAGGTTTTTTTGTAATTGTGAGCATCTTGGTGTGAAAACTATTTTGGAGCTCCAATGACATCTGTTTGTTTTGTCATTTGTAACATGTTGTAGACATTTGGGGTCCAGAAATATACATTCATGTTAATAGAAGTGGAAAAGTTCCTTTGGAACTAAAAGTCTTTTCCTACTAATCCAGGATATTTCAGGATTTCCTTGTGCAGGCAGAATTCCTGTGTTACGGATATTTTTGTGCTCCTATCAATCGATAAGCGAAAATGGAATTCTTACAAATGTTTTTCAACTAACTAATATTAACTTCTGTCATTGAAAGTTACCACCTGAGCTAAAAAAAATCCCACAAAACTCAGATGGTTTGCTAAATGCATGTATATTGATGTTATTAAAAACATCAGGGAACTGTAATATCCATCTTAATACCATATTGGCTCAGGTTTCCTCACGTCATATAATCACTGAATTGGATGGCTTGAGAATTGGGAGACACAATATACATTGAGGGTTTAAGATTTACATGAGCTTTATATATGCATTTTTATGTAATTTATTCATATATCTACAACAGAAACATTGTTCTGTAACTTGCTGCCATGTTGTCAAATATGACGTTTAGATAAGTAATGAGTGTTTGTCCTAATGACACACTGACATTGTTCACCATGTGCCCCACCAGGGAGCCAAGAGGATGTAATTCTCTCATATGAACCCGTGATGCGACAAGAAAGTAAGTGAAATGTGCCATCAAAACCTGAACCTCAACACATGAAACACAGAGGATTAATAAGCCAGGACACTCACAGCCATTTTAATCATAGAAATAGAACAGGAGAACAACAGACATGCCCAGAGGGGCGGTCAGGGCGGTGGCCTTTTTGACCATAGCCACTTCAACCGTTGTAGCATGCTAACTTTTTAAGTAAACCAGTTTACAACAGGTCGTGGAATCATTGAGGTGAGGATTTGCAGCGACAACAATAACTACAATGTTATGTAGCATATACAGTATAGCCAGAATACAAAAATGAGCTTAGCAGCAAACTGGTGACCAGTAGCAATGCTCGGTGCCACTATCCCTCCTTCTTTATGCCCACCACCCCATATAAGGAGAAGCTAAGAGCTAACTAGCCAGCCATTCGCTTCAGCTCTCTATCCTTTGAGCCTGAATTGCCATTTTCTTTTGTACTGGTAAAATGACTAGAGAAGACATACTCGTCTGCTATTTCTGTGGTTGCGGTTGTTGAATTTTAGTTTCCCTATCCCTGGTGTGATCCAAAGACTGTAAATGGGGTGTCTGAAACCAAACTGAGCAGTTTAACCCATTCATGAAGATGAACAGACAAGAAGCACTTTAAAAGCTAAATAGCTGTATGAAGCCCCCTTCTAAATTTAGGAGGAACAACCACAGCAGTAATAATAAACTACATAAGTAAGTAGGGATGTGGCAGACTCATCCATTCCACATTGAATAGGCAGATGGAGGAAAATAATCTGGTTTATGTGGTAGTAGATTTAGGTTTAGGTTTATCTAAAAAATGATTTACAACGTATCCTTCCAAAATAAAAGAGCTCGGCAGGATTGTGCAGACATATCATTGGGAATGTGGATAGGTTCACATCATTAAGAATAGAAGGAAGATGCAACATTGAGGAAAAACCAATACATTAACATACTCCCATGCTTTCCCGGTTGGAATGATTCATTATTGGTAAAAAATCTTTTTTTGAAGATGTTTTATAGCAGCTTTGTTTTTGCAACTGTCCTAAATATTTTAACGCTTTCTAAATGGATGTTTTATCCTAAATACTATATATTACTAATATTACTTACTTTTAAGTCAAGGTTTTGACAGTGGTCAGTAATGGCAGATGGTTAAGTCATCGGGGGTTTGAAGAAGGCCCCAACGTTACCACAAAGCTCCATTTAGTGAAAAAGAACAACAATTACATATAAACATATAAATAAAGCATATGTTTTATTAGCATTAGCTGTGTCCCTCTATGAGACTCCATGAGAGTAGCTCTTATAATTAACAGATTTTCCAGCAACTAAATTACTAACATGTCTGACGCCGTTTACAACTAGTTCACTTTTTCCTTCAAAGTAAGAAGGATCTCACATCACTTACTGTAAGTGTTGGCAGCTAGTGTTCAAAACGTCCAAATATAATAATAATAATAATACAATAATATATACAAATGTGTATTATAAATATAACCACAGCTCCCCTGGACACAACACATGGAAAATAACCTCTACAAGGTTTACTTTCATGCAAACAATAACAATCAGTGTTAAAAAGTTGTTTTCTCTTCCAGTTAATTATGCTAGACCCGTCATAATTCTTGGGCCAATGAAGGACAGAATCAATGATGATCTGATATCAGAATTCCCAGACAAGTTTGGCTCTTGTGTGCCACGTAAGTATAAAATGAAATAAAGCAATTTGAGATTACTGGTTGTATTCATGCTGTTACATAATGGTTGTAGACCGCTATGCTCTAATACTGATGAGCAGGAATGGTGCTTTGTCTATTCATTTGTTAATCTGATGCTGTCACAACCACGATCACCAATGTCATCAGTGTTGTGTATAAACATTTATCACCCACTCATCACACCGCTGTTCCCTAATGTATTGCACTTTTCAAATCACAATTTGCTTATAAATTATTTACAGTGTGTTACAAGAAAACTTGTCAGATGAACTTCTGTGATGAGGATAATGATTTCAGTAGCTGACATGGTTCTAGAGGGACAGCGCACACAGGTCACTGTTGATAATCAGACCCACTGTCAGTATGGTGAGGGAAGACATTTTGAATTCAACTTATTAACCACATAAAATCATTTCTCTTATACCATTAATGGTATTTGACTGTTTTCTATGGACATAAATATTAGGTTTTATAGCAAAAGATGCCTGTGGGCCTTCGTGTAACGCTGCCATAGTGCTACAGATGGAAATTTTCTATCTTGTGTACATCTGTGTGTGTGTGTGTGTGTGTGTGTGTAGGTGTGTGAGTAAACCCAGTTCCCTCCATTTGGACTCATCCTAAAGAGGACAGCTAACTCCTTTCTGCATGTGATGTGTTCTCCATCAGCCAACGCTTTTTTCTTTTGCATGTTTTGATTTACTCATCTCTTATTTCACAATACCTTTCAAACCGTATAAAGCTGCAAACAGTTCAGGGGACCAAGGTGAGTGAGTGGATGAGCTCAGTTCATTCTTTCATCCCTTTGTCTATAGAGTGAGTCTTGAAGTCATTTCTTGTCGATAAAGACGTTTACTTAAATGTGTGTGTGTGTGTATATATATTATATATATATGTATATATATAAATATTATATGTACTGTGTATACTTTATTTACAGTATATATATTTTAACCAACTAGAACCATCGTAGAGTAATTGATTACCAGCCACCTTCTTGTCTTTAAAGATATCCAGTGAAATTGGCTCAAAACATTTCTAGCACATTGTATATTAGCAATGTTAAATAAGGAATTTGTTATTTTCCAAAGCTCTAACAATGTTTGGAGCTCATAAGTGGAGAATCTACGCTCCACTTGCCCTTTGAGTTAAAAACAATTAATTAAAGAACAAAGTAAAAAGGAAATGTATTACAACATTTAGTGTCCTGTTCCTCCATTTGCTCACATGTGCAAATGTCATGACAAGTTCTGATTGATGTGAGTGGATATCTTTAAAGATCATTGCGTAGCAGATCCCACCGCCGAACACTATAAAGTTGAAGGTGGAAGGATTAGTTACGGCACAGAGCTTTCCTCTATTCTCTATCCCTATTTCTGATTTATTGGAGCATAACTTAATGACATAACAATAATGACAATTATCTCAAGTCAATTAAAGCTTTATTAATAAAGTGCATTTCATGCACAAAAAAAGCAATTTGCTTTTCATCAACAGTATACTATAGTACTATCATACAATCAAACAGGCGTTCAATGAAAATTGAAGAACCAGAACAGGGTTTGTTGCCAGGTATGTTATTAACATACTTGTTGTTGGGCCACTACATTACACATATTAATGATGAAGACTACAGTCATTTAGAACAGAAATATAGAGTAGTAGAATGCAATAAAATGAATTGAGTAAATAATTAAAAGATGCCATACACATTATTTTAGCAAGCCAGCGAGCAGGTAGCTTAATGGAGGAAATACAAAACATAATAAAGAAACACTTCTGGCAGTATTAACATTTTTTCATTAGGAAAACTCAACTGTACATCTTAAATTACAATTTATAACTTATAATACACCTAAAAATTACTTTCCATCACCTCAGAAATACTAACCCATGAACTTTCAGAAAATCTCCGCTTGTTAGGTTCTTAATGCAACTAGGCAGGGTCCAGTGGGCTTTTCTCAAGAACACAATAGACAAGAGCCCTATGAAGGCCCTGCTCTAGAATCAGATGTGGCAGGGTTGATACACCCCTTCCAGTGTGTATCAATCCTTACAGCCTTATAGTGTCTATCTTATAAAGATCTTACTGTCCTCTTTGCACAAAAGACACCACTCGGCAGAAGAGGGACTATGAGGTGGACGGGCGAGACTACCACTTTGTGTCGTCCAGAGAGCAGATGGAGAATGACATCCAAGAGCACAAGTTCATTGAGGCGGGACAATACAACGATAATCTCTATGGAACGAGTGTCCAGTCTGTGAAATATGTTGCCGAAAGGGTGAGCAGCACTACGTGAACGCACCAATATAAATGGATCAATGTGAAGTTTAGTTCTTGCAGTTTAAATATAAGTAGAATGAATACACATGTTTATCAACCCAGCTGCTTGGTGATAATCATATCAAAGGGAAAAAGAAAAGATATAGCGTCTTTTACATAATTCTAGTTAAACCAGGAGCTTATGCTTTCGTAAACTGAGAGATGAGACTGTGTGTGCTACATCACTTGTAAATTCATGCCTCTTTCTCAGGGGAAACACTGCATTCTGGATGTGTCTGGAAACGCCATCAAACGACTACAAGTAGCACAACTCCATCCCGTCGCCATCTTCATAAAACCAAAATCTATTGATTCATTAATGTGAGTATTCACGTGTTTCCTTTTGATAATAATCAGCCTGTTTACTTTGCACTAGGGTTATGGAACACCTCAGAGATTATCATTCAGTCAGTCATTGGTGCTCTGGAAGGCCTATGCTCTCCACACAAGAGTGAAGACAATATAACGTTAGCGTTGTTAGCCAGGCTCAGTAGTGAACGACATTCTGACATCCATCCATGTTTTTAGATGAGACCAGAGAATGTGCAGTTAAACTGATCCTTATTCTTCTCATTCAAGTTACCTGAAAGTGATATGAAGAGGCTCCGCTGTGTTTATAAACTAAACAATAGTTTTTTTTATGATATATTAACGCAATTGTCGTATTGGGCAATATGTGCTCTGATTAATTTGTTATGAACACACCTCTCATTATCCGGTTTAAAGGAAAACCTTTTGCTCCTTGTGTTCTGAATCTCTGTTTGGAAGAATCTAATAACAGGAGGGACAGGAGAACATATTTTCTATTGATTGGGTTAACGCGGTAGTGTGGTGGTTAGCACTGTTGCCTTTAAGCAAGAAGGTTTTGGGTTCAAACCCGACCAGCACCTTTCTGTTTAGAGTTTGCACGTTCTCCCATGTCTGCATGGGTTGTTAAGGTGCACTAAGGAAGGTAAGAGGAGGACGGAGAAGTGAGCAGAGAGAGCTTGAGAAGTTGTGAACCAGGTTCCATTTGTTAGCAGGAGGGACCGATCAAAACCCCGCCTAACCCGGAAATGCAATGCTTTGAAGTACAAAGAAACTGCTTATTATTATTAGGAACAGGGGTTGTCACAGTTCAGGGATAGAACCATGTGTGTCCTATCTCCCTGCTCAGGGATATGAATAAAAGATTGACAGAGGAACAAGCCATGAAGACATTCGACAGGGCGATGAAGCTGGAGCAGGAGTTTGGTGAATTATTCACAGGTATGATGTTAGTAGAAGCACAAATTCAGAAGGGGCTGTCCATATTCTACTTGTCCATTACTAAACACAGAATGAACACACAAGGCCTGTTGAGTGCTCGATTAAAGGCTATCCTTTCGGCCTCCAGACAGGAACTGTCACTTTGAAGATTACTTCTTCAGTAATAAAGGAAACAACATTGTTTGAACTTTATGAAAACATGCCTGTATCAGTGGTAAGATCCTAAATGTAACTTTTAATAAAGTTTTTGAATATTTATTCTTGGCATCTGAAATACAACAACAGTCTATTTAAGAAGATAAATTCATGTTACAGTGTCTCTTTGCTCTTTTTTCTGTAATAATAGCCATATCCATAATACATTACAAACATTTAAAATGCATCATAAACTGCTGATTGTAACACTGTGAAAGTATAGTTTTAGCACTTGTAAATACCCACAATCCTTTATGAAAATAATCAGAAGATGTAAAGCATTTTTAGCAGTTTCTCCACAAGCGCTTGTCATGGAAATAAGGGTTGCACCCTATTCCCTCAAAGCATTACAAACATATTTATAATGCTTTATTACTGCTTATATCACTTTCTAATTGTAGTTATGAGTACGAAATAAGATTCATATGGATATATAAAAATTATCGCAACAGATAAAACTCTTATATCAGGGCATTAAACATTTGACTGTTGAGGTTGATGTGTAAGTGTAATAATGTAAATGTTAAAGTACATAAAAGTTCCCTTTGCTTTACAGCCCTGGTTCAAGGAGACAACTTAGAAGACATTTATAGCCACTGCAAACGCGTGATAGAGGAACATTCAGGACCCTTTATCTGGATCCCCTCCAAAGAGAAACTATAATCACTCTGGAAGGGAGCCTGGACTGCTAAAGACTAGTAATACGTTTGTTGTAACATATGATAACTGTATGGCGATGACTCCATAAATAACTATTGTGTTATATGTTTCATGTGTAATTGAGTTCTCTTTTGTTTTGTTACTGCTTCTTTCACTCAACATGAATGTTTCTGAATGTATTCCACAAAGTGTTAGGGAGTTTGAGGTCTTGGAACATAAACCGTTTGTTGATTCTGATTTGAATACAGAGGAAAGGAAATGTAGGGTGTGTGCCCACACCTGGATGCTGTTAAAGCTGGAAAAGGGGTACCGTTCAGACGTCTTTGCTTCGCTAACAGAAGAAATTAGGCGTTCCAACTGAGACATCCTCCCTCTCCCTTCACACTGCAACAACTAGCAAAGAATCATGTGAAGTTCAATGTTTTCTTGGATTTTCTCCAGAACACAGCTTTGCTTTATGTTTGTTTACAGCATCTTTTCCTTTTTTGGATTACTGTATTTATATCACATTACAATGAGGATGTGTGATGAAAATGTTTGGTTTGTTTTAAACTTATTGTTTTTTATTTTTATTTTATTTAAAAACACATAACTATTCCCACTGTTGCATTGACAATGATTAAAGGAAAAAAGCTGCCATTGGCAACAAAGATGTAACACTATTTTTTGCTACTTAAATGGCTGGGGGGCATAAAAGCACAGAATCATTTATTACTGAAACAAACTTTGATTAAAAGGTCATTTACAGAGCATGTTTTATTTGAATTATTTAGTATGTCGTGACTGTTAGGGTCAATGGGAATATCATGAAAGAAAGTTCTGTTTTAGATTTGGAGTGGAAAGGCTCAAGTGGTCTTTCAATTTACTACTCAAACACAATTGGGCTAAAACAATACCATAGTGGGATCAGTGTGCTGTGGCAAAGGCGCCCGGGGAGCAGTTATCGGTTAGGTGCCTTTCTCAAGGTCACTTCGACACACAACATGCGGCATGCCGGTTTCGTACCGCCAACCCTGCGGCTGCCGGCGCAACCACTCGACATGGAGTATAGTAGCAATGCGGAGGATAGGAATTCAAATAAAGAACCAATACCTTTTGAAAGTATGAAAGCAGAGTACACTGTAAAAAAAGTACGTTGATTATACGGTAATAAACTGTTAAATCGCAACGGTAAAAGACTGTTGATTAAAAATAGGTCATCTTCTGTTTCTATCACATTGAAATACCGTATATGTATATATCAGCGCAACCCGTAATTAATGCATCTATTTCTTGTAAGAAATACATTTTCTCACTGTTAATTGTACTAAACAGTGTACCGATACCGTAAATACACCGTATTATGAAAAACACTCAATACCGTAGTTTTTGCATGTATTATAATGTATTATAACTTCAAAAAAATACATTCTGTCCCTGTTAAATGTACGGACTACTGTGCTGGCAACCGAAATATAACATATTTTAAATGTAACAGCCAGCCCCGTTATTTTTGCATTTATTATTTGTAAAGGATACAGTTGGTCACTGTTAATTGCACTAAAAATTGTACTGATGACGGTAATCCACCGTAATATGAACAACACTCAATACCGTAGTTTTTGCATGTATTACTATTTAAAAATACATTTCGTTACTGTTAAATGTACGGACTATTTTGCTGCAAGTGGAAATATAACGTATTATGGCATTCACAGCAGGTCCAGTATTTTTTGCATGTATTATTTGTACAAAATAGAGTTTATAATTGTTAATTGCAATGAAGATTGTAGTTAACAAATGGTGAAGTTAACATGGGTAACATGGGTATATTAACCATTCTGATTTTTTATGGAAAGGCTGGGAAAGAAAGACAGAGAAAGGGAGACAAATTGAGGGATATAGAGAGAGACAGAAGGAAAGAGAGAGACACGACAGGAGGGCAGAAGTGTGGCTGTGTTAAAAAAACACAACGTTTGAAGATTGAACTTTTCAACTCCACTTCAGAGCCATTTCTACGCACTCTGCATTGCTGGAACAACGGCCTAACTGACTCCGGGCTATATTTCTTCTTGAAGTAACTTGCCTACATAATCATCTAAGCTATATTTTAATTTGATGCTTTGTTTTCTACAATTTTGCATCACTGTTGCAAAAACGTTGCACAGAACGTTAGCTAGCTAGCTAACATTAGTTTACCAAAACGTTGGCTAAGGAAAATGTTTCAATACAATTACTGTGGCAGGTTGGTTAAAACACAGAGGGGTTATGTGCTTCATTGCAAACTTCATAGAAATGAACCACGTTGTTTGTTTAAGTGCGTTGACGCTGGTTGCAAAAAGACCTCTGTTCGATATGGAGCATTTAAGGCTCATTTCTACCGGACACAAATCGTTAACTTATCAGCTTCTGTTAACGTTACTGTCGGGACAGCTCTCAAATGCGGTGTGGCGTTATGTGAACATCAGTGTCAAAATACAAAACAGCTAAAAGCGCATTTGAAGGAGCATCTCTTGGAAGGACGCGCTGTGAGTTTTCCAGTGAGTGGATATAAAAACGTTTTCATGGTCAAATCCCCATTCACTGCTCACATGTCACACAAAATGTATAATTGATGGGATTAATTAGATGTGCAATTATCCTGGTTGTTAAAAAATGAACCACATGAAACGCGAAGATAAGTCTTAATTGAATCTTGAGAGTGAATGTCATGCTGTCAGTCCAGCAGCTCCCCCTGGGTTTGTTTGCTTTGTTTGTGTTTCCGCTGTCTCTGCAAGGAGCTGTGGTCTTCCCCTGTTCATCCCCAAAGGGTGTGGCTGGAACAGCTGACGGCAATCAGCCATCAGGGGACTCTCCTACATCAACCCGGGTCTTCCTGCCATTCAGCGCCAGATCGTTCTGTCGTCAGAGTGGTAACTATGTATTCAGGCCACCTGCTATTAGACGCTGTCTTTGTTCACCTTGTCCTGTTTTTTGCCACGTTGATGCCTTTGTGCTAAAATGGGTCCTCTTTTAACATTCAACCTGACTCTTATTAATTTTGATTAACTATAAAGTGGAATTATATTAAGAGTGTTGGTTTCTTCTAGGTCATTGAAGCTCAGTTAAACACAAGAAGGCAGTGAATGTGTCTCTGCTCAAGCAGTGCATCAATCTAACTTTGCCTTTGTTTCTGTTTTTGGGCTACAGAGAGGATCATCCCAATCCGCATTGAACACCTGAGGATACAAGCCTCAAGCAGATGGTCCCGAACCGCTACGCTTCCTGGATGTTGATTTACCATATGCTTTCTTTAATATTTCCTGATGTTGACTGAAATATATGCCAACCTATTGTAATACATTATACCTTATATTTTTGCAATGGATTTCTGGAAAATACAGATGCTGGCAATTTGCTTTGAACTTGTAATAAAATACCGTAACTCATACAGTTGTACTGTGTTTATCTCTGAGAAAGACCTTAATTAGGTTCAGAATGAATGCTGTTTAAAAAACATACCGTATTGTCTTATACAAACAAAACGGTAATTTACCGTATATTTCACGGATTTCTTTTTACGGTGTATCTGTTTTTTTAATAGTGGATTTCTCTAAACAAAACTGTTCTCAACTAGGAATTTTACGGGTGCAAAAAAACGTACCGTAATGTCTTATACGGCGTCACTTTATTTTTTACGGTAAACCTCTGGCAACCACAGCTGCCAGTAATTTACCGTATATTTCACAGATTTTTTTATGCAGTGCAGTCACAACATGAAAGTTTACTAAATGCTGTTAAGTATTGGATTAGTGATATTCTGTGGCAACATTATGAAGTGAATAGAGACTTAAGAGACTAGGACAGAGTTCTTCAACTTCAACTGCTCCATTCAGGCCACTAGTTCCTTAGTCTTAATGACAGAGGGCAGATATTGATTGGATTCATAGTTAAGACCCTGCTTCCCTGTTGAGCTACTGTGGAGGGGTTCTAAAACCAAACAGGAATGTTGTACTAAAACGATACTTTGGAAGATACCTTGATTTGTCCAACTCAGTATAGTTTCTAAGAAACTGAGAACAATTTATCAAACAGGAGGATTGACTATAGCGAGCGACACCTACGTACCTTTACAATGTACGTAAAGGGACCTAAAGACAGATAGAAACAAATGCAAGGTTTAACTTTAAATATGAAAATGTCACCATTTAAACTTAGTGATGATGGACGAAAAGTACACTTACTAGTACATTCATCTTCAGGCTAAAACACTATTAGACACTAACACAGGTTCTCTCAGGACTGACCTTCTCCAAGCTTTCCATGAGATTAAATATGAGAAACAGTGATGAACAGCCCTTTGAAGTCATACCCAGCCAGGATATAATGTTCAGCAGAACCGCAGAAAGAGACCTTGGAGGCCTGAGTATAGCTCTCTCAGACTGATAATATGAGCTGAATCCACCAGTTTACTCACCGGTCTACTCATCACTTTACCCACCAGTTTACCAACTGGTTTATCCACCAGTTTACCCACCGGTTTGCTCACCAGTTTACCCAATGGTTTCCTCAAAGGTTTACTCACCGGTTTACCCACCTGTCTACTCAGGTAGGTAAAAACCATAAAGTAGAACAGTACCTCACTTTGTTAAACATCCCGTAATAAATAAATCCCGTGAGTACTTAAAGCACTCCAAATGACTAATGCATCTACCAGCCAGATAATCCTCCCGTCCTGTTATACTGCAACGCTATTGGTCGATAGATTACCATGACAACAATCTGTCGGTGACAGCCTGTATATTTTAGAATTCCTATCATTTGATCTAGACAGCATGGTTTACCCAACTTTTAGGGGGAAGTAAATATAGTAGTCACATTGAAAGCTTGTGTGTTTCTAAGCAATGGAACTTCTAAGCAAAAGTGCACTTATTCATTTCATCATTGTTTTTGTTGACAAAAAGATGCACCGTATTATAAAAAGAATGGGATTACATCACCTTACATGTAATTTGGTTGATCCTTTTATCCAAAGTGACTTACAATAAGTGCATTCAACCATAGGGATACAAACTCAGAAGAACAAGAAACAAGAAAGTGTGATTTCATCAAATAAGCCAATTTACAATTTTCTATAGATAAGTGCCATTAAAGATACAAGTTAAGTGCTACAATTTGTTAGTCTTTTACAGTATGTACGGATAGGATCGTGTTGCCATGAAATGGATAATGGGGAAAAAACACTAAGATCAACACTAGTGTTTCCTTTTGCACTGTTTCAAGATAAATGCCATTATTTTTTTGTCAATTTCCCAGACTTATTGGTCACCGCTTGACTTAACAATCAGGGCCCCTAGCCAGTTTTTTGGCCTCTGCCTCGAAAATGGCATACCTATGATAGAAGTGTAATAACTCTACTTCGTCTATCTGGACATTTTGGGGGGATAGAGGGGAACCCTGTGAGTGTTCTGTTGTTTAAAAATCAATTCATATGTTACTGGTGAAGAAATAAATGAATATAACACACAAACAAAAACTTCACATTTTGAGAAAAAAAATCACAGATTTTATTTCAAACGTGGAGATATTAGGCTAATACGTGATAGCCCAGTGTGTGGACAGTACACATTGAAAGTTTTGCGTTAGGATGGAGATGAACTCCTTGCAACGGGAGACTCAATATCTGGATTTTTTCCTAAATCAGGCGGTGGTAGACCGCCTGTTTCAACCACTTTTTTGAATCGCCTAACCCTTTTGGTGAGGTTTAACTCTACGCACAGCCTCGGCTTTGTAACTGTACTCCTGAATTCTATTCTGGGGTGGCCCAAGGTGGTGGAGGTGCCAGGCGGGTTTGGGGATACTCACAAGTCCAAGGCTGAGTGCTGCTGCATTGGAGTTGGACAATGGAGATAACTGTAGAGGCGTGAATGGGAGGAACGGCCTACCTGATCTGAACCCGAGCGGTTGTTGGACTTCTGTGCTAGTCCCGGATTATCCATAATGAACACAATGTTCAAACATGTTCATTATTGTATGTGGTAACAGAGCACCCTAGGCTGAAGAGGCCCCGGGAAGTGGGGGAGAGATTACCAACCATTATCTCCACACTGGCCTGGGAACTCCTTGGGAAGACCCCTTAGAGCTGGTAGATGAGTCCCTGTTGGAACTGATGCTCCCGCAAAATGAAAGATGAAAACTCTGGGACACCTTAGTATTATATTCCTTGTTTCTCAATATTATTTCTGTTTAGCGATACGATGACATGTAAAAGAAGATATATCTTCATACACCAGCTTAATTCTAGTGATAAACCTAATACACTACTTCCAAAGTCCTTGTGTCTACTGTCACACATTAACAGGCCAGTTGGGAGTTCTGTGTGGAGATGTAAAGGATGTGTGACCTATGCATGTTGCAACAGTCTTCTGTTTCCAGTGGATGTGCAATATTCAACACATCTGAAGTAGGGAGATACTTGCTGTTCAAACTGTTGATTCGAATCCTCTCAGCTATCGTGAGAGCTGCTGTTTGAGCCATTCATTTTGGTCAAAAAATGTAAGCATATTCATTTTTAGTTGTTGCATTGTAGTTCACATTTTATAATTCACAATTATAATTGGGGTTAATGCATGGTTTTCTATTATATTCTACTGGTCAACTTCAAGGCGCATATTTACCAGTGATTGATATAGCTAACAGGTTATTTTAAAAGCATGTTTCTAAAAGAGCTTGATTTAATTTCTGAAAATACACTAAATGTCCAATTATTGGTTAAAAATGATTGGCATGACAGATACGATGTGGAAATATTTCTTATTGTATTCCAGAACAAAAAGGAGTTGTTTTTCATCAGAATCTCACCGGGTGTACCCTTCCTGCGGCTATTTTTACAGCTGTTGTCACTCAGTAGATGTCTTATTCTTCTTAATTCCTGCATTTTATTTCACTTTATTGTATGAAATGTTACGATGTGAAACACTTTGAGTCTGCCTTGTGTATGAAAAGCGCTATACAAATAAAATTGCCTTGCCTTGCCTTCTTCCATCCAGATTGCTGTGTGTATGATCCTGAAACTCACCATCTTTCGTGTATTGATAACAATGCATGCATGTTCATGTTTTAATTGTTTTACTTTCATTTGCTAATTCATTATTTTGTACAATTTGTCTCAAATGCCAATTTATACAAGAATTGTTTACAAATAATCAATAATAAAACTTAATTTTAGAACAATGTCATTCTTCCTGGAAAATTAAATTCACATGAGGAGGAGCTGCTCTACATACATAATAACCCTTTTGCTTTTGTTCATTATCATGAACTTATGAACATGAGAGCTGTGTTTGCATTCCTGTATGAATGGCTTGCTTTAATGTGTTTAAAATGTATATATATATATATATTAGGGGTGTAACGATTCATCCACTGAATCAATTATTATTCTTTTTATATTCCTGCGATCCAACTGAATCGATCTGTGCTCCGCAAATTGGCATTCCGGACGACATATATCGATTACAAATCGATTGAAATGGTACATAATCGATTTGTATCGATACTTGGAAACTGCACATTGGATTTAAGCACAAAAACTGTATGGATGTGTGTTTGTTTGTTTTTTAGCACTTTAGACACGTTAAACGTTACTCGATTCAGTCTGCCTGTCTGTGACGACATCAGTACGCAGCGGCACGCGCGGGAAACTCGGAACAACAACAAAACACAGCGTGGAGGAGAAGACTGCGAGCGAGACATTTACAAACCAACTTATCGATCCAGCGTGTGGAAACATTTTGGCTTTTGCAAACACGGAGGTGTTCTAAATAAGTCGGTCGCTGTTTGTAGAATATGTAGAAGCCAAATAAAAAACCACGGAAACACGACAAATCTTTCCAGCCATCTACAAAGGGTACCGACCCGTACCGTACCGCTCGGTGGAAACGCACCTTAAGGGGCCGTGGGATTAAACAACGCCGACAGTCAGTCACCTCTAGCAGCAGCAGCAGCAGGTAACTCCAGCTCTGCAGACACCTCAGGCCTCAGCAGCACGAAACTCAACATCACAGTAACAATTGCCAAGTTTAGCTGTAAAGAAATGCGACCCTACAATGTGGTTGAAAATCCGGGGTTCTGTGAATTGATCCAAACATTGTGTAATTATTGTGTAATGTTTACATTGAAAATGGCACTTGATTCAAATAAAAGGTTAATACATTTGCCATTAATTGTTGTTTGCTTGATTATAATATCCATAATTAATTTAAACCTGATTTCCTTACAAGAAACAACAGGGATCTCGGAAACTTTGCCTGCACTGTCCAGTAAAGTTACTGAATCGATTTCAAGTCACTGAATCGAATCGAATAGTTCTAAATTAACCCAGATCATCCATGAATCGAATCGGCGACCATGAATCGAAGTTAAAATGAATCGTTACACCCCTAATATATATGTGTACCATCTTTTCAAAGGAAAATTAAAAGGTTGATACTTTTCAAATAACCTTGCGTGTGTCTGTTATTGATTAGAATTGTTTTATATAAAGATACCATATGGATAATGTATTATTATGAGGTTAAGGTGATATAGAGTTTGTATATTAGGAGTCATGTACACCTGTGTGCAGTGGTGGCCTGAGGGTTTAATCCCACAGTAATCATATTTATCATTTCTCAGTAGGGCTGCAATTCATTCATTCACAATTATTATTGTTGCTCTAGTCTATTGTTGTACACCCTTCTTTTCTTTTGCTGTGTATTGTTTTTGTGTATACGTTGTTTTACATTTGTCTATGAATTTGAATTACATTTCCTTTTGAGATTTTTTAATTTGTTGAAAACGCTGTGCCAATCTAGCAAGCAACAGAAGCAACCAGAAGATGGCGTCAAAGCGGCAATTCCAGGAACAAAGATGTTACTGACGGACACCAACAGACCATTTAGCGTTAGGGTCACACCAGCTGTGGTGCCAAATTGCGTGTGTGGTTTACATCTCTCCAATATTTTTGCATTCAAATTGAGTACCCAACGTTTAGCTATCAACAATGAAACTCCTTAATGTCCCTCCTTAAAACATATTTCAATGACACGTATTTCCAGTGTCACTCAATAAATAAACTGCCGACGTGGCGCAGGGGTAGAGAGGGTGTGCTGGGAACCGCAAGTCTGCCTGCTCCATGTCCCATGTCAAAGTGTCTCTGAGCAAGACACCTAAACCCTAATGGGCAAACCCCTAGGGGAAAAGTTTAAAAAGCCATGGGTTAAAAATGCAATCTAAGTTGCTTTGGATAAAAGCACCAGCTAAATCACCTGTAATAATGTAAATTAAGGTCTTGATGGTTTGATTACATGACTGTCACGGTGCGGGTTCTTGGGGGGGCGTACAGAGTCGGCACGACACAGCGGGTACAGATTCAATAAGCTTTATTGGTGCTTTTCTTTATGCAGAATCTGCAAGCTCTCCCGGCGTCTCGCTCTCTCGCCGTCGCTCTCTCCCGCTCTCCGCTACTGCATTTTAAAACCACAATACAAACAGTTAGTGGGCAATCAGCTGAGCTGAGGCCAATTGCCTCCACCTGACACCGTTCCCTGAGCCACTCCCTTCTCCGTCCCCTCTGCAGCCGAGCCAAACCACGCCCCCCACCACATACCCCCGCCGGGGAGCCGTCCAACCTAGCCTACTCCCCCCCCTTTCAGGAGCGGGAGAGGAAATCAGCCACAGCCAGGGGAGGGTCAAGCCAGTGGTCCCAATTACGTTCATCGTCGCTAATAAATTTACGGATCATGGACTTCAGAGTCTTATTCATGCGTTCCACCAGCCCGTCCGTCTGTGGGTGATACACGCTTGTACGAATGGACTTCATGCCCAGTAACCCGTAAAGTTCTCTCAGTGTGCGCAACATGAACGAGGTGCCCTGGTCAGTCAGAATCTCCTTAGGGATTCCAACTCGGGAGATGACCTGAAACAGAACCTGCGCGACACTCTTTGCAGACATATTGCGCAACGGCACTAACTAACACAAAGCGATATCCGCGTGCGCTCCGGTGAAACGGCCCGATGAGGTCCATACCGATCACAGACCACTCGAACGGATCCTCCACCAACGGCAGAGGACGCAACGACGACCTCGGCGGGGCACGTCCCCCCGGATGCCTGGCCAATAAAATCGAGTCATTCTCCGGTCCAGTGTTTTCTCGTATCCCATGTGACCAGCCATCGGGTTATAGTGAGCCGCCTGGAAAATCATTTACCGGGGGCTTTTCGGCACCAGCAACTGAGTGTTTTCCTGCCCCGTCCGAGTGTCACGACTCACTCTATACAGTCTGTCCCTAATCAACGGAAAGTGCGGAAATGACTGCGCTGCGTCAGGGCGCACCGGGTGACCATCAATTCGTATCACTTAGTCGTAGGCTGGGCGTAGGGTATCGTCACGAGACTGTTCGAGTGGAAAATCTTCCATGGAGCGAAACTCGGGAGCCGGCGGAGGCTCCACGGAAGACTCCGATGGCTATTTACAGCACTCGTGAACCCCTCTCCCTTGCAGACACAACTCCAGCTCCAACTCTGCTGTGATCCACATGTGCAATGGCAACATTGTTAAGTCCTTTCAGGTCTATGAATAGACGTAGTCCAAAGCCTTTCTTCTTTGTACTTCCCACACCCCTCCACTACCCTTCTCTAACGGGACAGAGAAAACTTCCCTCCCTAAGCCTAAGCGTAGCTAAGCTAAGCAGGAAGAGCCACATGATATGCATGATAACACTGGAACTCAAATAAATCAGGCAAATGCAAATGACTCCCTAGGCACTGCAAAGGAAAGGTGAACCACTGCACTCTAAATATGTATGTAGATATATAAAGAGAGCCAAACTAATTACGTCTTAATATATGAAGACCCGGCCTTCAACATCGACACCCAAAGAACAGTGCAATTAAGATTCAATCCCCTGAGCCTTTGGATGTGTGTTTGTCCACAAAGTCTTGTAATGCTGGGGGTCTTCATTTCATATTGGCATATTGATAAGCATACTATTGCTTATGATAGGCCTATATTGTTGGAATGTAATTATTGGTGCAGTAATGTGTTCATCAATTTAATGTTACTGCTTTTGTTAGGGATTTAAGGCAGAAGTGCACCCCTAGTCAGGAAATTATAATATGTGTAATAATGTTTAGTGTTAGAATTATAGTTGGTGTGATGTTAGATATTGGGTATTACATTAACATGTTAGATGAAGTGAATGCAATTTCAATCAAACACAATTCATAGTCATTTAAATCATATAAACACTGTACACCTTAACATTCTGTCACAATGTGATGTTAAAACCTGGGGACGGATGCCAATTGCCGTCCTTTATGGATTTCTCCCAATTTTATCCCCAAAGAGGGTTTTTTGGGAGTTTTTTCTCCTGTCAGGTAATAAATGAACAACTTAATGCGAGGCAGCCGACTGAGGCAAATGTCTTGAGAATTGAACCACATGAACTGTCTTAGATCTATGATTAGATTAGTGACAGTCACCGCACCGTGACAGTCATGATTAGATCTTACCATTCCAAGATGGCGCCGTTGATGGCCGCCACGGTGCTTCGGTGCGCTTCGTTTTTTGTTGTTTTTGTTGTTAACCTCCACTACATCCTCCAGCATCTGGACTCCCCAGGAACCTACGCCAGGATCCTGTAAGTGGACTTCAGCTCTGCCTTCAACACTATCATCCCGTCTCTGCTGCAGGACAAACTCTCCCAGCTGCACGTGCCCGACTCCACCTGCAAGTGGATCACAGACTTCCTGTCTGACAGGAAGCAGCACGTGAAGCTGGGGAAACATGTCTCAGCCTCTCGGACCATCAGCACCGGTTCCCCCCAAGGCTGCGTTCTCTCCCCTCTGCTCTTCTCCCTGTACACCAACAGCTGCACCTCCAGCCACCAGTCCGTCAAGCTCCTGAAGTTTGCGGATGACACCACCCTCATTGGACTAATCTCTGGTGGGGACGAGTCCGCCTACAGGTGGGAGTCTGACCATCTGGTGTCGTGGTGCAGCCAGAACAACCTGGAGCTCAACGCTCTAAAGACAGTGGAGATGGTTGTGGATTTCCGGCGGAACAGAGCCCCACCCTCCCCCATCACCCTGTGTGACTCCCCCGTCACTATTGTGGATTCCTTCCGTTTCCTGGGCTCCATCATCACCCAGGACCTCAAGTGGGAGCTGAACATCAGCTCCATCACCAAGAAGGCTCAGCAGAGGTTGTTCTTCCTGAGGCAGCTGAAGAAACTCAACCTGCCAAAGACGATGATGGTCCACTTCTACACGGCCATCATCGAGTCCATCCTCTGCTCCTCCATCACCGTCTGGTACGCTGCAGCCACAGCCAAGGACAAGGGCAGGCTTCAGCGGGTCATCCGCTCTGCAGAGAGGGTGATCGGCTGCAATCTGCCGTCCCTGCAGGACTTGTTCGCTTCCAGGTCTCTGAAGCGAGCTAAAAAGATCGCGGCCGACCCCTCCCACCCCGGACAAAAACTGTTTGTGCCCCTTCCATCTGGCAGGAGGCTGAGGTCCATCAGGACTACGACCTCCCGCCACACGAACAGTTTCTTCCCGTCGGCAGTCGGGCTCATCAACAGAGCCCGGTCCCCCACTGACTGACTATAACACTCCACCGGTCAACTTTATTCCCTTGTTTTATACTAACCCATAGCCTTAGCCTTATTCTACTAACCCATTGCATTAGCATTTCATTCCAATTTATTTTATTACTTGTGCACTGTTGTCTTGTCTGTCTACTGTCGCGCACTAACCGCCAAGACAAATTCCTTGTATGTTTGACATATTTTGGCTAATAAATGTTTCCTGATTCCTGATTCCTGATGAAGTGTGATGAACTGTGATCATTAATGATGGGTTGTTGTAATGAAGGTGTACAAGTTATAAGATGAAGACTTAAACGATGTATGCTTTGTTAAATTCACTCATTGAGGCATAAAGCCAACTGAATCTACATTGAGTGCATTGGAATGTGAGGGACAGATAGGACAGAGAGGTTTCAGGTTACAGCTGCAGCTTCACACCTCGACGTGAAAGGGACAATGGAGGAGGTGACCCTTTGGAGAAGAAGCCAATGACATTCAAATGCACCAAGGAAGACACACCTCAAGAGTTTTCAAAGGACCAAAGCGGGGAAAAGACTGGAGAATTTTCCTGCAGCCGCTTTGATAAGTCACTTTAGACTTGCTCAGAGGATTCTCTATTTCGCGAAATATTTTACTGTTCGCTTAGTATTTCACTTTGTAATTGCATTCCTTATAACGTTGTTTAGTTATTAAATACCTTTTGATTTTTGAATTTAAACGAATTGACTCATTCGTGTCCTCGTTTCCGGCCGGGACGAGAACAAAGGAGTGAGGCCTCCCTCGAGAGCTTTCCGAAACCCTAACACTTTCACAACCGATGGACCTGAACCCAAATGCACGACTTGAGAAACAAACGGTCCATATCAAAGTTTATTACAAAAAAAATTAAATGAAAATCACTCAAAAACCCTGCACTAAACCTAAGAACATAAATAAGATCTAGAAAATGAACACTAGACTGAAACTAGACCAGTGGAAGTTCTACATGGACCTACCCTCTTCATTTTGCTCTCAGAAGGTACAAAACCGATGCATTGAATGTAATGTGAGTCCAAGGTACACCCAACAAAATCACCCAACAAAATCCTGTGGGAAACACAGAGTTCACTCTGTACTGGACAAATATTTGCTGTGGGACTTGCAGGCTCGTTACCCACCGCTGACAGCTTGACAGGCCTCCTGCACATTGTCACTATTGCTGATGATGGACTGGACAGTGGTTCTTCTAGGAAGGGGCTCGGCGAGTGGGTTATGTTATAACATTGCATCTTGAGCATTATTTCTGCACCACAAAGGATTGTGTGTCAGTAGGCAGCATGCTGGCATGCTGCAAAATTACACAAAAGCTAGTGGGACATCCTGACATCTGGCAAACTGAATTTGACACACTTTTCTGGTATTCTAAATAGTATAGTTATAGTAGAGTTTCAGGGCCAATTGAAAACAGTTGATTGTTTTGAGTGATTTTTAATCCAAGAGAAACCAATTTTATAGACACGGTAATAAATATGAACGAGAATTTAGTGTGTTTCATCACGGTACATGATAATATAATTATATATCATTTATTCTGTGGATCAAATAAAACAAAAAAAGAGTACAGGTAGTGAGACAACATAATGAAGTTAGGCATCTAACAAGGACAAAAAGCAGTATAGATCCCATACAGAATCAAATCTAGAATAGTTAGAATGTGGAATAAACAGTGAGTGGTGTGAACTCATTAGATATGAGCAATGGAGACATCATCAAAGATAAACAGTGTATAAAACCCCCCACTGTCTAAAGCAGGGGTCTCAAACTCCGGCTCACGGGCCAGATCCGGCCCACTAACGCGTCTGGTGCGGCCCGCCAGGGGGTACCAAATCCAGCCTGCCACCGTAGACCTTTGTGCAGAGACAAGAAATGGAGGATCACCAGTGCTTTAAACTCATATTTTTCACACTTTTGCACTCTGAATTGTGAAAAACAAAGACAATCTTCTGATAGTGCTGCTTTGATTTTTTTTACTGATCACCTTAAAAGATTTACTTGTGTTGTCTCTGCTTTGGACCAACAGGAGCAATATAACGAAGGGCTTTGAGATATGTGGGATAGCATCTGGAATTTTACACTTTAACCCCATTTCCTCCTTTTCAAAAGTCCATTAATGCTACTTCATGTTTCTATGGCACTACTACTAACAAATCCTTCCTCAGCGCAAATATTCATGTTTGCATCGTTTTCATGTGCATTGTTTGCCATCTGCTGGTGAATGAAAGCACTGTAGGTGTAATACTGTTGAACCCTGCAGATATTTTGACTTGACCTAGTGGAGAAAAACAATGTTCTATTCAAGTGTCCGCATAGGCAATGACAGTGGGCCAGCATGAAGAAAGCTGGAGCCTCAAACTGAAGTGGCTAAATTACATTTTGGGTTGTTATTATATTTGTTTTTATCCTCCATGGGCGGAACATAAATTCTTTCATTGAAAAGGTTTATGGTGTCAAAATGCAAAAGTGTTGTCATCTTGAGGTTGTGTCATATTTATACTATTTGAATCCAGATAAACCTCACAGCAAATCAGCACACCCAACAGTGATGCAGCCAAATAAGATAGGCGTCAAACATGTTCAGTTGTCAATGATTTTTTACACACATATATATATATATATATATATATATGTATGTGTAAATATATACATATGTATATGTATATATTTACATATATGTGTGTTTGATTGTATAGCGATATGTGGTTTGATGTGCATATATGCGTATGTGTGTATATCTACGTATATGTGTTTACAGATTGATGTGTATTTATGTGTGTGTGTGTGTGTGTATATGTATTGGATTAATCGCAACACTACTGTTAGTGGAGGAACCTTTTTTATAATTTATATATATACTTGTGTACACATAAACAAACGTATGTAAGTGTGTATGTATATCTGCTCCACCATTAAGCAGAGAACATCCTCAGATTCTCAAGCAGAGATTAATCCAGATTTAAGCTGTTTTAAATGTGACCCACCTTTTGCAGTCAGACCCCCTCTTCCTGATGTTATTTAATTTTAATTACGAATGTTTTGTCTTTTTCAAGCACATTGTGACCGTTAGAGAGATAGCTGGTGCAATAAATAATATAATCTCACATCTGTGTAGATTGTGTTTGTTTTAGAGGGGCGGCCAATGCGCACACCCAAGTCAAAGTGTCCCTGCGCAAGAACCCTAACTGCTCCCTGGGTGCCTTAAGGGAAGCACACTGCTCCCACTGTGTGTGAGGGGTTAAATGCAGAAAATAATTTCCCCACTGGGATTCATAAAGGATACTTTCTTCTTAATTGTATTATTGCAGATTGAGAATTAATTTAAAATCTGCAAATCTATGTGGCCAAGAATATTCAGAGTTTCTGACTTGTGACCATCTGGTCGTTTCCCATTTAAGGTAGTCAGCAGATTACCTATCCTGAATAACTGATACAATCAACAAGCAGGCTGCTGAGCGACACTTTGACAACATTCAGGCCAATCATGCGTACAAAGACAGTCACCAGTTAATAAGTTAAGAAGACAAACACTAACTTTATCCTGTCCTTTTTTGTATTATTTAGGCCTACATCTTCTACACGTGTCCTAAACATTACATTTGACGAGGTTATACTGATCTCAAAAGAGCAGAAAATAACGCCGCTTTCTATTGGTGAAATGAAAGTGTCCATCAAAAGTAGTATCCACTCACAGACAGCATTACATGACGGGGAGGATGTGTTGAATGTCCACACAGTATGCTGCAAAACTGTTGATAATTTCACGGCTAAAGCATTTTTGGGGAGATTTGGGCAACGAGCCGCTCGTTTCCTCCGTTGCTGCAGACAGGTAGGGACTATTGAGCTGCCGCTACACGTTGATCGAACCATTTGTATCAGTTACAACGCGCACAAACACCCAGGAAACCAGTAGTTTCTGAACTGACATAGATTGAAAGTAGCATTTTGGAAATCCTTTTCGGGGCTGTCTGTCGAAGCCGACAGGTTTCCGCGCACCTCTGTCAAACGGAATGTGATAGATGGTGAAGTTTAATCAGGGATGTTGTTAGCAAGTACAGGCCAGTCAGGCTAAGAGCACTTTGCGAACCGGGGGAGGGGAGGGGTATAGAGCTGAGATGAGGATTGTCTCCCACCTCGAGGAAAACGAAAGTGTTTTCGCGGAAATTATATGACTGAACAAGTGTGTATTTCTGGGCGAGTTAACGCTCCGCGTTGGTACTTTTGTGGGCTGAAGTCGTTTAATGTGTCGCTGTCGCCGACAGTAAAATGCATCATCTAGCGAAGTACTGCGTTTCTGTACGACCACTATCAAAGCAGACAGAATAACTCAAAGGACTTCCGGTTTTACATTATGAAAATAAAAGTAGGACAATCTACTCGAACGTATGGTGATAACATACAGTGTACGAACAGTTTACATAAATGACCAACAAGACAAAAAGGGCATCTGTAGTCAAGAGACTACTTTGGACCCCAAGGAGGGTAATAGCCCAAGATTCAAAGCATCTAATTTGGCTTTTTGTTATTGCAAATTTGTTTTACATGTTGTACATCTGCTCCACATAAGCACACTATCAACCCAGATGGACCAGGTAGTTTTCTTCCAACATTGTTGTACAGGTTTTGGAGTATGTGGTTACTAGGGGAATCTGGGAACATCATATTGTCGTATAATTGCTACATGCTCATCCGATACCATGCATCTTATTCTATTTTAGCGCAATTTCATTTTGCATTCCACTCTATGCTTTTAAAAACATGTTTTTAATTTAAATGTATTTTTTTATATTGTTGTGTGTTGTTGTAATGTATTCTATGTGTTGTGTACACTTTAAATGCTAACGATGTCAAAAGCTATTTCTTCAACCCTAGTACTTAGCTCAAAATATGTGTTTGCGATTAAAATGCTACTTAAAAATCTCAGTTCAGGTCAGCAATACACGCTGTGTTGACTTAATCCATTTCACGTGCACATAATTAAAATACGTGATTAAAAATATAAATACATGCTCGGCGGGGCGAGCTGCTGACAAGTTTTCTTCTTCAATTTTATTTACAAATAGCCGTGCTTCCGGTTTGCGTGTGTCGTATTTTGACTAGCTTGATGCTCTGTGTTCAGTACAGCCAGTGCTGAACTGTTATGATGTGTCAATAAGTTAAAAGGTGGACGGACCAATGATGAGAGGGGCCCCCCGATACCTGAGCGGGATATTAGAGGTACGTTGACCCACGGAAACCACGCCGATGACAGAGAACCTGAGGTTGGATGGATGCGCCGTTTAAAGCCGCTCGCTGTTCTCCGCCGCTCAGTCAGTCACTCTGAGAAATAGTTATTATCGCTGCTGTGGACATGATGTCCGCCCGCTGCCGTTCCTCCGGTCAATCTGCCGCTTCCCTTCGACGCTTCATTCATAGCCGACGCTAGAATTCACGGCGCTGTCGCTGTTACCGTGTTGCTTCAGTATTTCGCCACTCGTTTCTGAAATCACCGTGTAAAAAATAAATGGCAAAGCAACTGTTTCTCAGTGAGGTGGTATGACCCCCCCCCCATCTGCATCAAACACACAGCCGCCAACCTGCGGTGTATCTAAACGACCAGTTGCAACAGCACTGACGAGTATTGTGACACACTTTAGTCCACGGTTGAGTCAGCAGCTGTTCCAGAAGCTTACGAGGCTTCGGAAACCATTGCACGTTAAAACCGTCACACGTCCAGTTAGCAGGCTATGGAGCTAGCAGGCTAACTAGCTGCTTTTATTCCTAGTAACACTGCTAGCAAAGGGAGCCACTGGCCGGCAAAATGCTGTCGACAGATGCACGTGCCCGGACAGAAAATCCCCAGTTTAATTAATCACTGTGGATGTTTACTCCCCGGAGCTGGAGACCTTCCCTCGACATCGTCATCGGAGAGTTTGACAGGAGTGAAATATCCCCACTACTGTACTGTACTTGGGGGTTCTCCTCCAAAGCAAGATGGACTCTCATTCGGCTCGTCCGTCTTGTCAGAGCTCAGATGGGCATCTTTGCCCGAGATGAGAACGTGTGCGTCGAAGGTGGGAGCACGTTAGAAAAAGCGAACACGTCGTTTGATCGCGTAGCTCGCCCATTTGGTGCGCGCGAGAAGCTCTCTACACGCCGCTTGGGCATCAGCAGTACCTGAGAACAGTAGAGAGGCTAAACCTGTTCGCAGTGAGAGCCTCGCTGCTTCACTTAGGCGCTGTGCCGAGGGATCAAACGCGTCCACTGGTCTCAGGGCTTCGGCCTACATGTTGTGGCTTTGGCCACAAGGGCGGATCGACTGCACGATTGAAGTGATCGGTGATCAGATCAGACAAAATGTCCCACCGTACTTTGAGGCTGACGTGGTCTCGTGCTATGCGCCGTCAATCCCCATTGCTCTGTTAAAGTTGCTTTGCGCACGTTTGTCCTGCAGCCGAGCTCGTGTTTCTGGAGGATTGTCGCAGAGATGACCGTGTAACGCATGACTGATAGCGGTGTCTTGTGTTTTATAGGTCATCGTCATTGCATGACAAAGGCTGTGGCAGATTCATCGTCATCAATCATACAGTATTTCCATAGCTTTTTCCTCTGTAAGTATCCTTGTTTTCACTTAACATTAATAAATACACACCCATTGATCTCGTCAGGATGATGTCCAGACGAATACATGGAATCATTAATTCATTGAATGCTAATTTAATTAGTGGTATGGGTGCAGAACAAGTGCAAACATGCCCAGTACAAACCAATAAAGGAAATGATACAGGGTTGTTTAATTAATATGTCATTTCTCTAGTGATTTTCTGTGAAAAACATTATAACGTGCAGTTTATGTGAAGAGTTACATATGTTTTATCCAGTCCTCTTAATTTTGTTAGGCCATTAGACTTTTCTGAAATTAGTTGCATTTCATTTAGCAGAATAACTTGATTATGTACCCATCTGAAATGTGGTAGCAAGACAGAATTAGGTACATATCCCTTCTATATCATAGCTTGTAACTTGCCCGCAGGGGTCTGCAATTACCACTTTCTTACCACTTTTTATCTAAATGAAAACTAGCCGAGGGAAGCTCTAAGAGAGCACAGAGTCCGTTATAGATCCTATGCTGAGCAGTAATACAGAGGAACATGTTTACCACTAGTTAAAAGCAATGACCACTGGAGCCCTCTGTTTGTCCCATTCCTGTTTCCGTTTAGAGCCTGACACATACTGGATTTGTGAAACTAATGCAGATGTTAGGGAGTCAAAAAATTAATTTTGTGTCTCACTGGCCAGTTTATTAAGTACACCTTGCTAGTAAAAGGTTGGACCCCATTTTGCCTTAATTCTTTGTAGCTCAAGGTATTGGAAACATTAGAGATTTTGGTCCATTTTGACATGATAACATGTCATGCGGCATGCAAACCTCCCATTCCATCACACCCCGAAGGTGCTCTATTGGATTGATATCTGGTGCCTGAGGCCATTGGAGTACAGTGAACTCATGCTCATGGTCGAGAAAGCCAGTTTGAGATGATATGTGACATGGTGCATTATCCTGCTGAAGTAGCCATGAGAAGATGTGTATACTGTGGTTATGAAGGGATGGACATGGTCAGCAACGATACTCAGGTAGGCTACGGCATTTAAACAATGTTCAATTGGTACTAAGGGGCCCAAAGTCTGCCGAGAAAATATCCACACATCAACAAGCCATTTTGGTCCACACAACAACCGCTCACTGGATATTTTCTCTTCTGGCCATTTTTTGTAAACTTTAGATGATCCCAGTAGATCAGCAGTTTCTGACATACTCAGATCAGCCCATCTGGCACCAACAACCATGCCATGTTGCTTGGTTTGAACTTCAGCAAGTTGTCTTGACCACGTTTTTATGCCTAAATGCCATTTAGTTGCAGCCATCTGGCTGATTAGCAACTTGTATTAATGAGCAATTGAACAGGCTTACCTAATAAAGTGGCCGGTGAGTGAGCAGTTAGCAACTGCCTGATGCTGTCATGTCAATATGGACCCAAATCTCTGAGGAAGGATATATATGTGTATATGTATGGATGTGTGTGAATGTATGAACTGTCAAAATGTTTCCAGGGTCTGAGATTGGCCCCCATTTTTGCATTTATCATTTATTTGATTCTAGATTTGAGTCTAGAAGCCAGAGCTCAACTTCTAATTCTATCTTTGATAACCATAACTGCACTTAAAAGGTCATTCGGTAAATTGCTGAGTTTATCACAGATATGTTTCTAATGATCGTAAATACATGCTTTAATATTCAGCATCTTTTGGGGAAAATGTAGCCTGATGTGATTAGTTATGTTTGTATGAAAAATGTCATTTCCATTACAAAGAAATATAGAATATATAGAAGCCAATAGAAATATATTGAATTTTCTGGTCTGGTCATCTACATCACCACTAGTTACAGTTCTAAACACTAATAATTTGGCAGATGCTATACCTGCTTGCATTAGATAATAAATAGCAAATGATGCATGTCTGTGGACATGGCCTGATGATGTACCCCTCTGTTGTAGGTGCGGTAGTACCATGAAGGGTGGAGGTAGGGGAAAGGAGCCACCTGTTGCAGGGGAGATCACTGGCAAGCGCCCAAAACGCAAATGCCTGCAGTGGCACCCACTTCTCTCCAAAAAGGCTCAAGATTTCTCTGAGGAGGAGGAAGAGGAGGATGAAGAGGAGCTGGAGAAGGTGAGTGTAGCTCAATCGGCCAGTTATTTGTCTGCTTCACACACTGAAGGGACAGAAAACAATGCAATGGTTTGTGAACTTGTTCCCAGCAGCCAGTGGTGTGTAGCAAGGACCAGGAGTCCCAGGTGCAGTGTGGAAGCACAGAAGTGGAGGAGGACTCAAGTGAACAGCGGGCCCGGCGGCCCATGAATGCCTTTCTCCTCTTCTGCAAACGCCACCGCTCCCTGGTGCGGCAGGAACACCCCCGTTTGGACAACCGCGGAGCCACGAAGATCCTGGCTGACTGGTGGGCTGTGCTGGAGCCCAAAGAGAAGCAGAAATACACTGACATGGCCAAGGAGGTGAATATTTCTAACCCTCCTTAAAATTGCAGCAAAGACACTCCATAGTTTCAAACTATTTTAGTAGTGATGTGTACAGTGGACCATCGCTTAATGCTAAAGAGCTAATCCAACTTGATATCACAGTGAGTTAGACTGCTAACCGTAGCACCGCGCACAAGGAAGTGTATGTCTATACTGCTCATCCACCTTTGCATAACCGAGCTAACTTATTTTAACTCCATTCACTTCCGAGCTTTTTTTTTTTTTTTTTTTTTTTCGGCAATCGCCACCGAGCTAAAAGCTAAAATGTCGACTAACGGTCGCGCAAAAGCCAACCTGTTACTTTGAGTGCGCAATGATATGGAACGCACGGGTCAATGTGACATTATGCTGAGTAATGCACACCCCCGTGATTCACACTCTCAACCAATCAGAACGCTGCATTTCATCTACCCGTATTATAAGTACATTTAATACAAAGTACTGTACTTGAATTTGGGCTGGGCCTGGTGACGTTTTTTTATTTTGTCATGCATTTCTCCTGTAATAAGGACATAACTTTGATTTATACTTCATGCTATAAATCCAGAGGCTTCAAGGTTTCGCTTGTAACTAAATTAATATTGTCCTTTCAGTACAAGGATGCCTTCATGAAGGCAAACCCGGGCTACAAGTGGTGTCCCACCACCAGCAAACCAGTTAAGAGCCCTTCCTGTCAGCCAGTCAGCACCCCCCGCAAAAAAGTTTGGTCTTTCTCTTCCAACTCAACAAAGGATTCATCCACTGCCAAAAAAGTGCCCAAAGCTGACAGTATGCCACAGTTGAACTTTGCCATGGCAGGTGTGTATACTAAAACATTGTGTGTTTGGTCACTATATGACCAAATGCTGGGTTGTTTTTGTAACTACTGTCGTTTTCAGATCCTACCAAGATGGGAGGCCTCAGCATGCTGCTGTTAGCTGGAGAACATGCCCTCACAAACAGAGAGGTGGATGCATTTGTGTTCTTGACAATATACTAATATTCTTTTTTTCCTTTTTGTTAACTAATACTGTGTTGTCCTCTCTAGATCCCTTCCAGCAATAAAGCAAGTTTACCTGACACAGCCAGCGAAGGGAACTCCCTTCCAGGGGATGAGGGAGAGGTGTGTTTTGGGACGTTATGTTTTACACCAGATAGTGAAGGTTGTGTCGTCTCTCTGGTCAGTGACCGGCCTTAGTGTAGGATAAAAAAACATCATACTGCACATTGCAGGTCTTGCAATTTTATGTTTATTTATATCTACTTACTTAATACTTCAGATTATTATTATGAAATAAAATCAACCATTACATTCTAATGGAATAAGCTGCCCAGCACTATATAGAGAAGTACATTCAAATGATTCAATTCAATTCATTTTATTTTGTATAGCCCAAAATCGCGAATTACAAATTTGCCTCAGAGGGCTTTACGGTCTGTACACATACAACATCCTCTGTCCCGAAACCCACCATCGGCACAGGAAAAACTCTCCAAAAAATGAAAAAAACCCTTCCAAGAGGGGGAAAAAAAGGGAAGAAACCTTAGGGAGAACGTCAGAGGAGGGATCCCACTCCCGGGATGGACAGACTACAATGGATGCCATGTGTACAGAATGTGGCTGACATGTATCCATAAGATAATTAATCTAATAATATCATGTTATTCTGAGTCCTTTTACTTTTGGTACTTTCAAATCAAAGGATTTCAACAGCAATATTAGTCTGAAAAGTTTGCTTTCCTCAGTCAGAGAGAGTCACAGATGGTGGGAAAGGGGATTGGCTAAAACTAAAACGGGCTTGCTCTCCCAATCTCAACCTACAGATGCTGTCTGGAACAATACCGAACAGAGTGCCTGAGCTTACTGGGACCAGGGTGAAGTGTGCCTCATCCCCTCTGGCAGAGGTTAGACTTAATGTCTATTCATGAATGATGCACCAGTTGTCAAACCTGAGTTTTACAGCCTCTGGAGGTCCTTTGGTTCATTGCACTAACAACATTTAAACCGAGAGAGATCGAGATTTGTTCGATCCAGTGTGACGTCCTCCAGTCACTGCAAACACAAAGTTAATACCAATCAATGTTTCTTCTCGGTGAAACCAAAATTATACAGATCTGCATAGCCATTTTAATGCCACCTTCAGGCCAACGTGTCTGAGTTTGTGTGTTTAAAAGATGAGCTGAAAGTTCATGGTAAGCTTTGGTAAGCTACGCTGCATGGTTAACTACTGAGAATCAGACCCAAACCTGGCTACTGACCAGTCAGCTCACTGGGAAGGTGAAATGACCGTTCATAAAGGATCCTGAGAGTGCAGTGAGAAGCAATAGGTATTGTAATATCTCAGCTTTATTTTAAAAAAATAAACAAATAGTAGGGATTAGTTGTTTTTTCACCCTGATTGTGTTGATGCTTTGAGTCTGTTACTCCATCCCTGCAGACCATAGTAACATAAAGAGCGAGGTGATGATTCGTTGATGTCTTCATTAGAAAAATAATCCACACTTCTCAGACCCTCTCTCTGCTGTCATCATTCATCAACTGTAGAATGTGCAGACATAGTCGCATACATATAGATACATACAGATTCCCACATAAATCTTTGAGCTTCTATCCTTACCCATCTTACTGTGTTTCATTTATATATGATTTGTTTGTTATACATTTCACCTTATTAAATATTGCTTTCTGTGGCAGCTTTATAGCACTATTCTCCAGCTGGTGTCACTGTTTCCTCTCATGTCTCACTCAGTATTGTTTAAAGCCAGAGTGCACAGAGCCAGTTGATGACCACCTTAATGGAACTGGTCATCCAGGATCACCAGTGTAAGGCTCAGTGAGGCCAGGTCACTTAAAAAGACCAGGCCCTCGGTCTAGTCTGTCCTAATACAACAGTAAATACTGCTGAATACTAATGTCTAAGCAGAGCAGTGTGAACTCATGCAAACCTTCTGCTGGCTTCACAGTCATCTCTCTCTGCGGCACCTGAAGGAAAACCATGCAGTCAGTCTGCTCTCTTCCAGCTTGCTGAGGTAAAGCATTCAACAGCTTGCACACAGTTCATTTAAAATTAACACAATATAGTTTTATTTAATAACTGGAGAGAGTGGTTAGCCTTGAAAACACCCTTTTTACCCGATTACGTCAGCTCCCCTACACGTTAGAGATTGAAATATTGTAAAAATAGTTGTCTCGTTTAGAAGTCTGTTGGCTGAAAGCAAACAATGATGATTTTACTTTTAGTGATGAAAGTCCTCACTGACTTCTGCTGTGCTTATTTTTCACACATTTGATTTTTTTCATCTGCGTCAAAAGTACATTTTCTGCTTCAAAAGTAGCTCTATAATAGGCGTCCAAACAACACTTTTCTGTTGTTGATTTTACAATGCAGACGGAAGGTCACATACAACTTCTGTGTCTTTTCAATCTTTGCCATTAATCTGATGCTGTGCCATGTGACAATGCTATCTGTAGATGCACATAAAAGTGTTCCAATAAGGGCACAGTGTAAAGCAAGCGACTGACCGATACATTATTCAGTCATGGCTACATTGATAGAAAGAATGTAGCAACATATTATTAGGAGAAAAATCTTATGTCCCTTTTGTATTGCTTTGTTTACCATTTGAGTTCTTTGTTGTGTCGGTAAAGATGTGCTTAGCGTCTGAAGCTGGACAGATGGACAATGCAGTGTCTCAGCAGCCTGAGGACTGCTCCTCTGCAGCCTCTCTCCAGCAAACCACAGTCAAATCAGAGATCAAGGAGGAGACACAAGACAGAGACGACTGTCCCCCTGCCTCTTGCACATCGGACCCCTCACCTTCGCTCTCCTCCGTCACTTCTACCTCCACTGATGCCATTCCACCACAACTCAGCAGCCAAAACACCCGTGTCAAAGCTAAAAGCAAGAAAAGAGAGGGGGCCAAGTCAAATGACACGGACGAGATCTCCTGCTCAGCAAAGAAGATCTTCAAGAAGAGTACCCCGGCAGAGTCCAACGTGGACAGTGTCTTCAGCACGATCGAGGCAGTGGCCAAAGGGGCCTGGAAGGACACGGAGGAGAAGCCCAAAAAGAAGATTCAGAGCAGTCCTGGTAGTGGCAACATTGGTGTGCCCAAAAAGAAGAGTAAGCCCAAAGTCAAGGTCCTGGTCCAAGACAAAGAGGAGGAGATGGAGGAGGATAGCGGGCAGGGTGGGCAGCACAGTGCCTCCGAGGTGGAAATGAAGAACGAAGAAACTGAAGAGACGAGCGATGGCAGTCCCAAGACCGAGGCAAAGGAGGCAGGCATGGGAAGCACAGATACGCAGGGCATTATGGCAGAGCCCCATCTCTCCCCCTGCAGCCCCTCCTCTTCTAAGCTCAAAGAGGAAGACAAGGGGAAAGAGAGGTCAAGTGAAGGGGCCCCCGACTCCAACACAGAGAGCCACGGCTCCAGGAAGTCAGAGCGCAGCTGTAAAGGAGCTCTGTATAAAACCCTGGTTTCGGAGGGAATGCTGACCTCACTGAGAGCCAACATCGACAGAGGTATCCACTTTGAAACTAGGGCTAACTGGGATTTCATGAGTGCTCTTTTTCTGTTTGTCTGAAGCGTTGTATGCATCATGTGTGCAGGTAAAAGAGGTGCTCTGCGTGCATCTGATCATGATGCCAACTGGAGCGATGACAGCTGGACAGTTTCTCAGATAGGAACTAATAATCCCAAGAAGCTGAAGAAGTCCAAGTCCAAAGAAGAATGTTCACAAGGGTGAGTGATGTCTTATTACCATGGTGTATCTTTCTGTGGATGATTTAATACAGTTATCTTCATTTCGTACCTTGTTTTAAACACAATTCCGAATAGCGGATTTGTACATCCATATAACTCTTAAAAGTTCTTCACCAAACCACACCAATCACAATTTTTTGATTTATAGATGTTTACAAGTCATATATATGTATCATGGATCTCTTACCTCAACATAAACATTCAGTCCACTCATTTTATGACGGAAAAAGGACTATGGCGATATGTGTCCGTCTTAACAGGGTTTCAGGAGGCTGCGGTCTCGTACATATGAAACTCATACATGCTGTAGTAATCCTGGGTGTTAGATCTGATGCTCTCGCTGTTTTAAGATCCTTCACTAATCTGAGTGTTGTTTGAAGGTTTGGTTATATGCTCAGATCCAACGTTTGACTTTGAACTTCACATGTCAGCCTAGGGAAACTGGAGGAGGAGTTTGAAAGGAAGTTTAACAGCCTGCCACAGTACAGCCCCATGACGTTTGATAAGAAGGGGACAGCTGTCACAAAGAAGAAGAAGCCCGACGGCTCCCTCACCCAAGAGGAAGTCACTAAAGCCGGAAAAGGTAAGAAGAAAAGCAAAGATATGAAATAGAGACTCGTCTTTAATATCCTCTCATCTCATCCATGTCCCACTCTGCCCTGTTGGTAGAGTCATGCTTTCTCTTTGTTAAAGACTCCACAAAATAGTATTTCCATGCTCCTGTTTTCCTTGTTTTTTTGCTATATCAGGGTCATCTCCATCTCAGAAAAAGACTTCATTCCACAAGATTGTTAGGAAGCAAAAACTCAAAAAGGAGAGACCATTTGCAGGCGACAAAGGTGACGTTTGTGCATTATGAAGCAGGCTATTTAACAGATTCCTCAAACTGTTTTTGGATTTTTTTTAAAGTTCTCTTTGTCAAAAAGACTACTACACAAAAATGACCTCTTTAAAAACATAAAGAGCCATTATCTGCGTTAACAAGGTTGTAAAAAACTCAAATTATTAACTACATACGTTTAAGGTTGAACTGTTGAATGTATTCATAACAAATATTTATTGAAATTATCTTTTGAGGCCTGTGTGCCAGCCCAGCAATGGACTTTGGTATGGTAAAATCCAGATAAAACTAATACTGAAAGAAGAAGCTCAGAGGACTGAAACTCATTGGATTTTCATTTGTACCTCTGAATATTTTTTTCACAGTAGTGGCGCAGAGTGACTCCACGCTGGATTCAGCTTCAAAAGCCAAATCATGTACCCCCGTAGCCATAATGTGCCCGGATGTCCAGGGCAGCACAAGTATGGAGATGCTAGTCGGTAGCCAGAAGAGGAAGGCCAGGAAGACCAAGATCACACATTTGGTGCGCACAGCTGACGGCAGTGTTTCTCCAGTGGAGGGTGAGTGATGGACCCTCGACTGGTCGGGAGCAGTGGGATGCCTCCGTCTAATGTGTGAAGGCCTTTTCTTTGAACCAGATTGAGCTACAGCTATTGTTCTTATTATTGTAGTGTGCTCTTCTTTTATGAGCTGTACTTTTAGAACATCCTGTTTTAGAGAAAGTGGAACAGTTACTGTCGCTAGAGAGGAAGTACTTCTTAAAAATACCAAAATAGAGCTAAATGTCCAGTTGACAAACTAGTAACTAGTTATTGTGAATATTTACTTTTACTAGCAAGGCAAACAGTTGCATTATCCCTACAAAACAATCAATATAAAATGCTTTGCAACAGACTATTTTATGTTTTTGTTTGTTTGTTGTCACAGAGGATAAAACTCGGGACCTGAACCAGGAAGAGGATAAGAAGCCATTACCCCAACAGAATTTATGCAATGAAAAAGGTACCCACAGTAATCCGAAAGTCAAGGAGGAGGAAGATGACGAGGAGGCTGAGAGGAGCACCGCACCACAAGAGCTACCTGCTTTCTTCAGCCTGGCTGCCCTAGCTGAGGTAGCAGCCATGGAAAACGTTCACAGGTAGAGACACAGCTCGGCCTTATCACAACCCTGTTCAGTAGATTATAAAATATGCTGATATAGTCTCTCCCCTAGGTTTACAACTTTGCAGGAGTGGACTGACCGACAAGAGGGGGGGGGTGTAATATAAAATAATAATATAAATGTGACACTTTCAATCCCATTTGTTAGGACATCATCACTTTTAATATAGCCAGTCATGTCTTTCACCGCTTCTCAGCAAGATCTTTTCTGTGGGGGACTCGCGTTTTTTCATAACCAACACCCCTTTAAGTTTCTAAGTCGCTGTGCAGCCCTTTGATTGCGCATTCTGGACCACTGTGAGATGGTTCGGGTCCCTTAATGGGACTACCTAAACTGTTCAGTTCAGAATGTTACTTCTTCAATTGAGCATGCCTGACAAGCTCTAAGCCCTAAACCTAAACAGATAGCCTTAAATGGAAATTGGTGAGATTTGAAGCATAATGGAGTGCCTCCAAACATGTTCGCAATAGATGTTTACAACATGCACAGAAGAGGGTTTACTGAATCTGACTTGGAAAGCAGAACAAACCTCAAAGAAAAAAATGAATGTGGTTTAACGTAGAAAAACTCAAGTGCTTCATGAGGCCTGTGTCAGTCCTCATCATGTCATCCTCACACAGAGTAAATCCTTTCTCATCTTAAATGAAGAAAAAGAGCCAACGGCAGCGTTGTTCAGATTCCCTACATGGTTTAGTAAAACAAAACAAACTACCTAAAAAAAAAAGTGTCTTAAACTCTTCATTCACTTGGTCTTTCAGAGGCCAGAGAGGCTTGGCTGAGAATCCCAAGAAGGAGCTGGCCCAGACTCCAGTGCTCATCTCCTGCGCTGATCAGTGAAACTCTGCTACTGTCATGAGAAGCAACGACATGGACATTGGCGGTGAAGCTTTGCTATCTACACTGAAAGGAGACCCAATCAGGAAGCGTTGGACCGACTCCATGTTACCTTTGTGGTGAATTTGCTTGAGCTGGGGTTCATGATAGGGGAGAGAAAGCCCCTCTCTTCCTCGCAATCTGTGTTTCCCCAGAGCGCCTTCCTTTGGTTTGAGTGAGGATGCCTTTCTTTTTTCCTCTCTCCCCCGCTAGATGCCTCGTTTGGGCCTGTGGAAGAAACATGCTGTATCCCAGTGCATGGCTTCCTGTGTAGAGATGGTTGTCATGGAATTATTGTACACAGTTTTGTCAAATAGAGGCCATTTTTAAGGTCAAGTCTTGCGATTTAAGAAATTATAGCGTTTTAGGTTTGCAAAAAACACTGCATTGGTTTTCTAGACAAACCGCTTTCTGTCACCTTTTTACCTCACGCACACGCCTACTGAAGAGCTCCCTCCACCCGGGTAGAAGACCTCTGTATTTGAATAGTTCTGATCCCTTGCATTCCTTCCAGCTTTGACCCAAAATGACTTTAGCCAGGGTAAATGATCGTGATGGATAGCCTTTCATCAACAACCCCTTGGTGAGTGTGTCTCACCCAAGGGGTTGAGAATTCATGGCTGAGTATTTGATATATAAGTTATGATGCTACTGTAAGACAGTTTTGGTAGCTACAAATAATCATGTTAGACTTGATGTGTCAGAGTAGATTTGTGCAGACTTAGCATCTGAGCTTGAGTTTGCCAGAGCTGACCCTTTAGTAGTAGGTTCAGTGTCCTGTCAGGCTAAGGAGACCGTAGGTCGGCTTCAAAACGTCTCTGTGATGGGAAGTTGTGTGAAAGTGAATCAAATATAGCCTTAACCCGCTCACCCAGACCCCCATCCAGACATAGAAGCAGCTTCTTGCTCGACGTCATCACAGCCCTAAAGTCAGTGTAAACATTTTAAATAGTGAAATGCAGTTTTGTCAATACTTGATCTTATTGCAGTTTGCGTAGCAATTAGAAAGGTTAATTCCTTGTGTTATTTCATGGAATAGGTGTTTTTAATGACATAAACACTGCACTAACTTGTAGCTGAAGTTTAAGTTGCTCTCTGAAGGGTAATAGAATGCCTTGTCTCCACCAGTCAAGTGTTCCTCCACCATAGTGTCTTCAGGGCCTGTATGAAGCCAGTCTCAGGCGACGACATGAAAGCATGTTTGTCCATCCAAGTGGAATATTTTTGTCATGAATTATGTCTCATCAAATGAGCAATTCAAAATATAGAATAAAAAATCTGATTTTGTGCACAGGCAATATTGATTGAATGTGTTTAAATCAGTGGGCCATGCTATGGTTGCTCACAGAGCTAATGGAGACAAGGCATTTGATACCAAATTCCTCTTTTTTGTCCCATTGGCCTTTTGAGATTGTATTCCCGAGTAATGGTCTACTCAGAGGTCTCAGTAATCTCAGTAATGTTTTCATTGTTTAGAAGTATTTATATTATTTAGATGCAACTCTGTGTTCTTTATGTTTGGCTTTGTTTTGCTAATGCTTGGTCCAAGTCATTCCATTTCCATTTCCTTTGTCGTGACCACATGTTAATTTTTAGTGACCCATCTGTGGGAGTAAGGAAAATAAGGAAGGATGCAGTTTTGCTGCAGGGTTAGTCAGAAGTTGGAAGAGCTGCCACGTGCATGGAGGATTAGTGAGAGCTGATAGCCCCCGCCTCCTTTTGTTCCTCTGTGTAGACCAATACTTAATTTATCACATTTGAGATTCACATTTCTAACTTTTATAGCTCTTTCTTTTCTATTTAATCATTCTTCTCTTAACATGTCTGCATTTGTAATGCTCTTTTTACTAGGTCCTCTTTATGCTTTTCCTGAGGTCAAGTTTACTGGATTAAGAATGTTGTTAAAAAAAGATCAAGCTCACAGACGAGGAATGCTCCTACGCTTACATGCTAAGCAAACAGGCACTGAGAAGACATGCACAGTCTATACAGTGAGCTCGTCTCCTCACCTCTGGAGGGGTGTATTCCACTGCGACTGCATCACCGTTTCTTGGGTATATGTTAAGAAGTGTTAAGAGTCTGAGGACTCTTAACAATGGGACTGACAGATTAAAGGGTCTTGGAGAACTAGTGAATTTTAAAGGGGAATAGGTTTCCTAATATGAAGGCATTGTTACATGGTAATAATGTTTTGCCCATGTGTGCAAATGGTACAGTACATGCAACACATCTATAAATCCTGTCCAATTTTTTTCTTATTATCTCACAAACTAACTGCAAATGTTTCCCAGGTAAGCGTCATGCTTTACAATTATCCTAATAATAAATGGTATATCTATTTTTTTCAAATACAAGAAAAAGTAACATTAAGGATGATCCAAGCAGAAAATGTATACTTCTTCCACTGGTGGACATCAGTGTAATTCTTTGCAAAGACAAAGAAATTGTCTTCCCCACAAGATAGAGATATATTTGCTTATAGTAAGTGAGTTTAATGACATTTGCCAAAGAAAAGGGAAAGTTATATTCAAATGGAAATCTTGTTTTAAAATAAAAAATAAGAAGAAAGCTGGCAAACCAGTTCCACCTCATTTCCTTGGTGTGTCAATCTTCAGGTAAAAATATCAGCACAATTCATCCTGTGTGTCCAGTGGGATTTCCTTGGTGTTTGAGCTCAGAGTTGGAATGAAGTGCAACAAAAAGGCACCACTCAATGCCTCTTTTAATATTCAATATTTGCACCTTATGTCCCAAACCAAAATGATCATGGTCTTTAAAAAATATATCATTTTTACTCACTCAATGAAAATTATGCATTTTAACTCTTATATATGCGAGAATCCAGTCAATAACAAATCCACACATCAAACAGCCATAATATACTGTCATCTCCCATCCCTCACTTTTTCTATCTAGAAAAGGCTTCTATAAAGTGAAATTCCTATATTAGTTACCTAAATGACTATAATACCCTTTGTGCTAGTACTGTCTTCTTGAATGTAATCATTTTGTACCTGTATTTTTCTAATTCAGTCTTGATTGTACTGTATGTATGCTATGACGGTATACTCTTCCTTAGGTGCATAGTTCCTTACGATCGACAGTTCTCATGACAGGATAGCTGCTGTGCTGCGAACTCAATGGAAACGTGTGGAGGTTTAAGTCCAAAGGACTTCCTGTACTGTGTGAGCATCCATGACACTGATGACCATCCATGAAAGATTCTTGCATTTAGAGTGGTGGGACAAACATTTGCCCTGGTTTGCTACTTCTGTTTTTCCCCTTCGCAGTAGAAGTGAAAGTCGGATCACGACAGTTTATAAAACGAAGACGCTCCTGCACTCAGAACAATTGAATGCTTGAGTTTCAACTTATTTATTACTGTTCCTTTTTATAGATTTAGGTGAATAAAAATATTATAAAATATACAACTGAATATGCATCCATTTATACATGAACGTGTATAAAACAACCTACCCTTTACTAGAATGTAGATCATGGCTTCCTTTTTGTTTCTTTTTTTGTGACGAGGTTATGCCTGATCTTTAAAGTCTCTTTCCTCTGATAGTTTGTACAACCTGTGCTTAATCTAATTTATGCTACTGATGACCATCATGACAGCTGTGTTGTTTTGATTGTTACCGCCCAGTGGTTAAATGCAGCCTTGCCTTACTGGAACCCCTGCTTAGTGAGGGATCCCTCAGCCACTTTACCGCCCCCCACAACTCCTATGTCATAACACTGTTTGCTGATGCAACTATTATTCCTTTTACACTTTCTGCTGACGCAACTACTTCTTCTTGGACACCTATTAAAATAACATCTATTGCATCTGTGTGAAAAGCTGTGTTGTTCATGCTGCTTTGTTGAGTGTTTGTTCTTCTCCCCTGTGGCCTCACTGGACGTAGGCTGTGGTGGAGTTTGAGCCCTTGAATTCACACCAACTACAACGTTGGTTTAAAAAGAACTTTGAGTAAATATAATTATATTGATATTGCAGAATGTCAAAAGTTGCATTATATTTCTTTACATATATCATATTTGCTTAAAATCTTGCAGAACCTAAACTTACATCTTACACTCCAACATCACACTATCCCATAGATGGGATGACCAAACCACAGCCCGCTGGCTCTTTTTAAATGGCCCTTGGGAAATTAAAAAAAACGATCTTGACTATGGCTCTAACGAATTGCATTGTGTATACATTATACATGCTAGTTTCAATACAGATGTCAGCTACATCTGGACATCAAGTCCAGTGAATGATCTTGAACCTCTTTGAACAGAAACCAATATTTACTTTGTGCGTGTTCGGTTTATTACTTGATTGTATTAGACAAATTTGTATCTTACATTGACATTGTAATCTTTTAAAGCTAGGGGTGGTAATCTTAAGAATTAAGATGTTGAATAAAAAAATATATCTATATCCAACCTAAAGACCCCGCTCGGTGTTGTCTACTCTTTTTTTATGAAAATAGTGAACAGCTGCAATAATGTCCGAGTCCTCAACTGACATCTTATTCCTCCACCAAAATGATAATAAAGGTAAACAAACAACATGGCTTCTGTTATTGTTTGCATTAATCCAGCAGCTCAGATTTTGTGCGGAATACACTATGGTAGACGTGCATTAAATGATTGGACGCGTTTATTACAATCCTGTACAGCCGCAGACCATATTTGCTTCCCCTTTCTTTATATTAGAGCATTGGATTCGTTGATTGTCAATACAAGCACAAAGCGCATTGACTGGGAGTCGATGTGCTGTCAGCGCCAGTAACCGGGTACCCCACGTGACTTTAGTGTCACATGACAACGCCCTCTTAAAGCTATTTTGCTGACGCTAAGAAAATGGCAGCGTTCTTGCAGTGGAGAAAATTCGTATTCTTTGACAAAGACACGGTGAAGGACCCTGTGGATAATGGGAAAAACTTTGTGCTTCCTAATGGAATATCGGCTTGTGACTCCGGCCGGGGTCACATTGTTCTCGGAGATATCCTTCTGACGAAGCACTGCTTAGCTAGGTTAGCTCAGCTAATGCTAGTACAGGTTAGCGCAGCAAACAGCAAACTTTTTAACTGAATAACTTAACCGTAACCATGCCAACGCAATGAAGACTACTCAGTACTGCCAGGCTAAGTTCCGGTTTCCAGTACTGGAAATGATGCCATTGACGTTCAACTCAACTGACTTGCTGTCAGCCAAACAAACGGGTACTCTGGTTTCCTTCCCCAGTCCGACCATTGGTGTAAAATTGTCCCCTGACTGGCGTCCAGGGTGTTACTCGTCTCATGCCTCATACTACCTGACACCCCTCGAAGGATAAACGGTATAGAAGATGATTGATCGACTGAATGGTCTCGAACCAGTTGGATTGAATTACTTAACTACAGTCATTAACATCAATAAATGCTTCATCTAAATAGTACATCCATACGTAAATGTCCTTAACTTCTACAATGTCACATATGGATGGCAAGATCTATCTGTTGACCCGCTCCCTGCAGTTGACATCTTTTCAGGCCTACAAGTTGCGGGTAACACATCTCTACCAACTGAGGCAGCACAGCATCCTTGTGTCAGTGGGACAGGATGAACAAGGAATAAACCCTCTAGTAAGTGATCGATTCCTTCCAGAAACCTAAAACACAAACTTTTTGATCGGACGACCCCTAAACTGAATCTGTAATTGTTTTTCAGGTAAAGGTCTGGAACCTTGAAAAGAGAGACAGTGGGAATCCTCTGTGCACTAGGATTTTCCCCGCGATTCCGGGTAACAAACCGACAGAAGTGTCTTGCCTAGGTGTACATGAAAACCTCAACTTTATGGCTATCGGTAAGACACAAAGAAAGGGTCTGCTCTGAGCCGTTTGACCCAGTAATGGCAGCTCGGCCTCCCAATTAATAATGGTGTTGTGTTACTTAACAGGCTTCACAGATGGCAGCGTGGTTTTAACTAAAGGTGACATCACTAGAGATCGTCACAGTAAAACTCTGACTCTGCACGAGGGAACCAGTCCAGTCACAGGCCTCGCTTTCCGCCAGGTGGCAAAGGTCACCCATCTGTTTGTTGCCACTCTGGAAACGGTCCATGTAAGTATGAGCATCCTTGGATAATGTGACTTGTTCTATGACTCTGCTCTAGAGGCGGTCTGACCTCCTGTCCTCTCCATGCCAGTGCTATACCCTGTCTATCAAGGAGTACCCAAAAGTAGAGCTGGATACACACGGCTGTGCACTGGGGTGCTCCTCCCTAGCAGATCCCTCCCAGGACTCCCAGTTCATCGTGGCCGGTGAGGAATGCGTGTACCTGTACCAGCCTGATGAACGAGGGCCCTGCTTCGCCTTTGATGGACACAAGCTGTTGGCACACTGGCACCGTGGATATCTGTTTTTACTCAACAGGGATGCCAAGTCGTCCAACAAGTAAGGACACCGCTGAACAAATTTGATGATGATATACTGGAAATCCTTTTATCTTCACCAACTAGACAACTTGTCTGCAGCATTTAGAGAGAGGAGTGGGGAAGTGTGAACTTCTGATGTGTTAGCCAGCTTACACAATGAGAGCCAGAACCAAACTGAGCTTTAATAGCTTCGGACAATAACAAATGCAGTGACATCAATAGAATATTCCAGCAAATCAAAGATGCATTATAATAACTTTACAGAAAGCTCAACAAAGGAAAGCTGCAGCAGAAGTTGTTGTGTTCCAAACATTTCCTTTGTTGAAATGTATTTTTTCTTACTATGGACGGCTCACGCCTCCAGTCTAGTGGCAAACGATTAGAACAGACAGTAATACTTATGAAGTGACGTTGGTTACCTAATCTTTTTCTCACATATTATCTTCCTCCTGCATGAGGAATGAATTGCAGTTCCTCTTCAATCAGTATTTGAAGGTCAGCAATACCAACCCTTTATTGTGCGCTCCATTGAACAGCATCATTTTTTAGAAATAGCGTCACTTTGCAATGAAACGGACCGTGGCTCTCCTCATTTCCATCTATAGGAATACAGTCTCACTGATTGCTCTTCTACTCAGGACAGAATTTGGTAGCAGCTCTCCATCAGACAAACAGCTTCTTACCATTTATGACCTGGACAACAAGTTCATCGCCTACAGCGCCTCTTTTGATGACGTCATAGACGTGGTGGCAGAGTGGGGGTCCTTCTACATCCTCACCAGAGATGGAAGAATGTCTGTTCTTCAAGAGAAAGACACACAGACCAAACTGGAGGTGGGTGCAGAGTAGGGGGCACCTCCTGCACGTGGTAGTTCCTGACATGCACAATCAGGATCGGTAATGATTGAGTCCCTTTGTTCAGTAAATACAATCACTGGAACTGTGATCAGGAGTCCTCCTTGTTTCTCCCTTAAGATGCTGTTTAAGAAGAACTTATTTGTGATGGCCATAAACCTTGCTAAGGGCCAGCATCTGGACAGCGACGGGCTGTCGGAGATCTTCAGACAGTACGGTGATCACCTTTACCTAAAGGGAGATCATGACGGTGCCATTCAGCAGTATATCCGGTAATGGTTGTCTTTTTCCAAACTTATCTTACAATGAATGTTAAATGTATCTTCACTGGTTGAACAGGTGGGTCAGAAATCTACATGACAAAAGTAAAGCGCACAAATCTTCTAATCATTCACAAATTGTTTTAGTCATGTTTTCTATTGGATAAAAATGAAACCGCTGTCTCCAGGATAATTTAGCCTAATACATCTAGTCTTTACCTGCTGGCATTTTCTCTTGAATGTGCAACTATTATCAGAGGTGAAAAGGAAAGCTGTCTCTCCTCGACCACAAAGAAACATGTGTTTTATTCCTCTTTATGACTTGCTAGATGTTTTAGTCCAGGGGTCTCAAACTCCGGCCCGCGGGCCACATCCAGCCCGCTGGGGCATCTGGTGCGGCCCGCCGGGAGCTACTGACTTTGGCGCACCCCTCCGTCCACCATACTGCTCGCCGTTTTGACCGTCAGCGCCGTCGACCGTACCGTTCGCCACAGTGATGAGTTTGTGCTTCTGGTTCATTGTCAATGTCACTTAATTTGTTGAAACATCCCTTTCCCACAGCACCATTGGGAAACTGGAGCCGTCATATGTCATCAGGAAATTCTTGGATGCGCAGAGGATCCACAACCTGACAGCATATCTGCAGGCCCTGCACAGACAGTCCCTAGCCAACGCAGACCACACCACACTGCTGCTCAACTGTTACACCAAGCTGAAGGACAGCTCCAAGCTGGAGGAGTTCATTAAGGTGACCGACCATTATGAGTAAGAGGATGTTGCTTACAGTGATACTAATGGGAATGGAAAGAAACTGCTGTTTCGCGTGTGTGTGTATGTATATGTATGTATGTATGTATATATATATAGAGAGCGAGTGATATATCCCTTATAGTTTAAAGCCTATATAAAAATGACTGCCATATTATGACACCCGTATATGTATTTGAACAGAGCAATGAAAGTGAGGTCCACTTCGATGTTGAGATCGCCATCAAGGTTCTTCGGCAGGCCGGCTACCACAGCCACGCTGTGTTCTTGGCAGAGAAACACATGCACCATGAATGGTACATGAAGATCCAGCTGGAAGACTTAAAGGTAAATAGACATGCAAATAGCAACCAATATAAGTGTCATAGCACTGCTTTTGCCTTAGCCGAGCATGTTTGGCAGAGCACCTTGAGCGCCGTGTACAACCAGTATGGATCAACTAATTAACCAATTGATCCATATATATAAGGCGCTCCGGATTATAAAGCCTAGTTTATGGTTCTGCGTTTTCAGAGCGACGCAGACGCAAGACCCCCTTGAGTGTCCCTTGCGTACCCTTTCACACCTCCTTGCGTGTGTCGAGCCATTTTTCTAGGCTTGCGTCGCTTTCGACACAAGCGACGCAAGCTTCTCGCAGCACACAAGGCTGCGATTGGTCTGCTAACTACATCCTTTACGGAGTCTCACATTTCCGTTTTCATAGCCCGATACCGCCATTATTAAAACGAAGAATGTTTACGAGAGGACGGATCAGATTGAAGAACTTTTGTCGGAAGAAATGCGTAAATATGACCGCTTATACAACCCGTAATTGGCGGGTTGTAGAAGCGGGTTGGATTCATGGAGGGAGATCGCCGCAAACGCCGGTTTCGAGAGGTGCACAAAGTTGTGGAGGAACATACGGGACAAATGTGTCCGCGATGAAAAGCAGCAGTGGCGATGCACGGGGCAATAAAGTCTATGATAAATAAATAAACAAATAAATAAATAGACGTGACTCTCTAGGTTGTCTTCAACAAAACACGTTACTCCGCCTGTTGTTCTGGCGGTGAATTGCTCTGCAACACACGCAAGACTTTTAGAACCATGAATTCAAACGAGTGCGACGACGCAGACGCATGCGCCAGCCTTAAGGTGCACTGTTGTTTTTTGAGAAAATTAAAGGCTTTTAAGTGCGCCTTATTGTGCGGAAAACACGGTAGTCCAAAATTCAACCCAGTGCACCGGGTGTACTGGGCAACTGTATTGGATTGAAATCAGTTTACTGTAACAAGTGGGGGCAGGCCCCCCTCGCTCATCATAGTCCTTACTTAGGGCTTCAACTGCCAAATGTACAGTCTTTATCCATTCAGAACATTTGTATCTCTCTTTCTCTCATAGATACATAAAGCCAACAATGTTATTCAACATGTGAGCATTTTCCGCATCTTCATAGGGTTTTGCTCTGATTCCCTCCTAAACCTAGAATTACCAGGAAGGGCTGCGCTACATTGGACGTCTGCCTTTCGAACAAGCTGAGAGCAACATGAAGCGTTACGGCAAAACACTGATGCACCATGTCCCCGAGGGTACCACGCTGCTCCTGAAGGGATTATGCACCAACTACCAACCCAGCACAGACGCTACTGAAAGAGACAGCCTGGATAGGGGTCGGGCCAACAAGGTCAGTCTGCAGCACTTCTGTTTCCTTTGTGTTCATCGTGCTGTGATATCTCTGTGGACCAGACTGATCCTACAGGGTCGCAAATCTTCTTTTAACTGCCTTTCCATGTTTGGTTCATTTAAAGGCCAACTCTGAGGAATTTATCCCAATTTTTGCCAACAACCCTCGAGAGCTGAAAGCCTTCCTGGAACACATGATGGACGTGGACTCTCGCTGTCCCCAGGGAGTGTATGACACATTGCTGGAGCTCCGCCTACAAGACTGGGCACACGAACAGGACCCTGTGGTCAGTGCCTCACATGCAAACTATCAATTAATAAGCGTGTGTGTGTGTGTGTGTGTGTGTGTGTGTGTGTCATATATATATAATATTTAAAAAATCAGAAGCCTTTGGAGGATTCAGCTTATCAAAGGATGTCTCATGTGAACTAGTCTTTGTTACGCATTTGCTTGGAAGAGGAAAAAGGTCCTGCAGGGGGAAGCGGTGTCCCTCTTGAGAAGTGACAGCACGGTGTTTGATAAGGCCCTGGTCCTCTGCCAGATGCACAACTTCAAAGAAGGCGTCCTCTACCTTTATGAGAAGGGTAAACTGTAAGTGACAGATTAATATGCATGCGTGTACCTATATATAAATATCTATTGACCATGATTTGCATACACTGTGCAGGTACCAGCAGATCATGCACTACCACATGCAGAATGAGGAGTACGGGAAAGTGGTTGAGGCCTGTCAGCTTTATGGGGATCAAGAGGGTTGCCTATGGGAGCAGGCATTGGGATACTTTGCCAGGAAAGAAGAGGACTGCAAGGCCTACATCAGTGAGGTCCTACATCACATTGACCAAAACAACCTGATGCCTCCATTACTCGGTGAGCTGCTGGGTGCTTTACGTAAATGCTGCATGGGTTTTGAGATTTCTTTTCAGGAGCATGTTGTTTTTGAAAGAAGCCCAGTATTACAGCCATGTTTTTTCTGCTGCCACAGTGGTGCAAACACTGGCGCACAACTCCTCAGCCACTCTCTCCGTCATCAAGGACTACCTCATCAACAAGCTGCAGAGGGAGAGCCAGCAAATTGAGGATGATGAGCGCAAAATCTGCCAATACCGCGAAGAAACAGCCCATCTTCGCTCTGAGATCGAGGAGCTCAAAACCAGGTGGGCCACGTGAATGGTGGAAACATTCATAGACTTACCTTTTAGACCAGTATATCTCCAGTGGGGTATTGGGGGAAAACTGGAATTCTTTTAGAGCAAACCTGGTGAATACAGCGGGGGGGCAAATCCCTTTGTAAAAGTGGCGTCAGTAACCAACAAAGCACAACTGGTTTCACATACAAAATTGTGCATTGCATGAAAGCGCACACCATCACCGAGGAGCTCAGACTCCCCGCATATTGATGACACATACAGACACAATAAGAAATCTTTTTGCACATTGGTTGTTGGAAGACCTAACGGTTGGTTGTTCTAACTAAATGATTGCACATTTTATTTTTATTTTTTTCCGATGGAGCAATCAGGTTTATTTGAAAGTGATTACAATTGTCTTCACTCTATTATTTAATAAAAGATGTGAGAAGCAACAAATCAATAAAAATTCAACATGAACCGTTTTTTGTTAGAATTTTGTTTTAACTTCCTTTCTTTTCCTCCAAAGTGGGGCGTGACAGAAAAAGTTGAGAACCACTGCTTTAGATGGCCGGGGTATATTATCATTCCCAAGTATTTCACTTCTACCTGTTTCTGCTGTCCCGTCGTGCTCATTCCTTCTGTAGCTACTTGTGCTTATGTGATGTGCAGAGGTCCTAGATTTCCCAATGTGACTGTAAATCTTTGGATTTCTACACAGTGCCAAGATATTCCAGAAGACCAAGTGTAACATGTGCAACAGCCCTCTGGAGCTGCCTTCTGTTCATTTCCTGTGCAGCCATTCCTTCCACCAACACTGCTTCGAAAACTACGCTGAGAGTGAGGCAGAGTGCCCAACTTGTACTCCCGGGAACCGCAAAGTCATGGACATGCTGCGTGCCCAGGACCAGAAACGTGACCTGCATGACCACTTCAACAGACAGGTGACCATACTTGAGCTTTGACTGGAAGGAAGTCAATCAAAAACAATAGAAGATGGAATGTTGGAGTTAAAGTTCTTGTGTCTGCTTTTCAGTTACGCAGCTCCAATGATGGTTTCTCGGTCGTGGCTGACTATTTTGGTCGAGGAGTGTTCAACAAACTGACTCTGATCACCGACCCACCTGGCAGCAAAACTGGGAGCCTTGAAGTGAATCTGCAGAGAGACCTTCTCATCCACACCAAGAGAAACTGCTGAAAAGATCCGCTACCTACCTGAGCTGGCACACAAGGACAGCCTCTCCACCTTCCCGCTGGCATGCCACTTTGTTTGGCAGCTGTCATGGAACTATTTGCACTGTGCTACTTGTTGTGTATAACTGGGAATGTATAAATGTGCTTAAGTCGAAACTAGTAATACTGTGTCTGCAGCCTTGCTGAAGTACTTTTGACACTTTTGATGTGTCTGCTCGTAGTGATCATTAACATATATTCCCCTGTAAACCTCAACAGTCTGTCTCTCATTGAAGAAATGTATGCATGTTAACTTGAAGAATTCACGGTCAGATTGAATAAAATCATGTCATGGTTCTAATGATGAACTCTTTGAACTTCAAGTCCTAATTCTGAACCTGTTTCATAATACCTTTTTAAAATAACATGCTCTATTGGGAAAAACGAATAGCGTTTAAGAAATATGCATTAAGTTTGCTAAAATCAAGGGAGTAAATAAACTGTTAATAGTAACTAAATTAAAATTGATTTCAAGGACGCATGCATTCACTTTACTTGGACGTGTCGTCATTAAATATACGCCCACTATCTGGACGTGGCCCAATTGACATTAGACAGAAGTTTTTCGACGTCACTCTTCTCACGTGGACCAATCCCGGTGCAGTGCGTGGAGAGATGGGCGGGTCTGGATTGGGGGGTGCGCCATTGCCGATTCTTGCTTAAGGCATAAAGAAAGATTAAGTGCATTACCGGGGACAATGTATTTTACCTTTCAAAACAAGAGCACATACAATTATCTTAGCCAATGCCAGCACAGTGAATACTGAGCGTTAGCCCTTTTATAAGACCTTTGCTGTGATTATGAAATTATATAACGTTTTTCTACAAGAAAAAAGGCAGTAATCGCAGTATATACCTTTCCCTTTGTCTGTTCGATTTTAGCTAATTTAATTGTATCAATACGAATGGGCCTCAATTATTTTTAGGATTCCACTGCCCTGTATATTCCATTTTAAAATGCATTACATCAATGCGTTAGAAGCCTATTTGCCGTTATTAATTTTGAATTAAAGCCCGATAAAAATAAGTAGGATTATGCTTCGTTGCGTTTTGCGTTTAGCTGCTAACCGGAAACAGTATGTTTGGTTACTATTAGCTTGATAAAACGTTTTCTCCCAGCAGCACCATCAGTTGATCCAATGAGGTGACGCCGCGTTCCGGGCCCGGTAGCTGAGAGCGAGCCGGTGATAAGGGGAACAGAAAACGGAAAACGTGAGAGTCAAAGAGGTTCTGAATCAAAGACAGATAAGGGAAGCTAAGCTAAGAACCCCCCGGAAAAGCACAGTCGACACCTGCATTTGTGTTCGGGATAAGGTGAGTTGGGTTGCTGCCTCAGCACAGTGCGTCAATCATGCGTTCGTTGGATGGTTGTTCAAGTGAGCTAACGTAAGCTAACATTAGCTGTCAACTTCTCCTCCTGCTGCTTCTAGTTCCGCTGGCTTTGATCCGAAAGGTCCAAACATGGTCCACGTTGTCCAGATGCGTTTGAGTAGAACCGTTTATGATAGTACTCTAAGCAATGCATATTGTATCCAACTTTTCCGTAAGGGGATAAGTTTTCTAACTTAATTCACATCAGCAGCTTTTCTTCCATCCAAAAGCTGATTTTGAGTAAGTTTTTATTACATTGAGGTTTTCAGTGCATCCATTTCGCATGCATGCGTCACTGTATCACTTGTGCAACACACACGCTTCCTGATGTGTCTTGCTGAAACACGCGCGCGCGCACACACACACACACACACACACACACACTTTTCTGGTCTTCATGTCATTCTGAATTTCTTGCTTCAGTTTAGATTTCCACCATTGAACATGAGAGCCATACTTCCCTCTGAGTGCGGAGTCACTCCTGTGTAAATATTAAAGCTTTAGACAATGGTGTTAAGGCCACATGTTTGGACCAGTCCACACCTATTATGGGGGGGTCAGGTGCATTCACTGCTTTGAATATTCTTAGCCAAATAGCACTACCTGTCAGTGGCACTGCTTCAGGTTACAGTAATCATATTAGCACCGAAGAACCTTGACAAAACCTATGCAATGCTTAGGCAATTGTCTAAGGATAGATGTATAATTATATCCAGGTGTCTGTCTGTGGTCAAACTGTATGAAACTTGCTTTTCAACCGCGACGTCCTCATACTCCCACATCATGAGTGAAAGGGACAACAACTGGACTAAAATGTTCTTTTCAGGGCAGGCGGCAGTACAATGAGGAGTAGGGGATTAAAGGTGTTCGGTAGTGATGGTGGTGTGTGATCAGGTTGTCACACACGTAGGACCCTGTGAATCCAGTTGATTCTGACGTTAACTCTGTTCATCATACAGCTCATCATGGAGCGGAGGATGCTGGCGCCGTTTCTTCTCTTCAGCCTTGTTCTGGCCATGTTGCCCTCTCGCACAGGTAATGTGATCTATGAACGTATTTGCCTAGAAACAAGCCCTGGTGCTCGTGCTGACAAGTGCTTTCAACCGACCGATTACGCTGTTAACGACACGCAGGCCGCTTAGCACCGCTCACCAATCGATAATGCAATTCTTTGATTTAGTGTTCGGTCTTTATGTAACCCGTCTTGGTGTCTGCAGTGACTGTCGCCGTCATGTCCATTGACCTGGGCAGTGAGTGGATGAAAGTTGCGATAGTGAAACCTGGTGTGCCGATGGAGATCGTTCTCAACAAGTGAGTGTTTGCCCTCATCAATGGTACAGTGAACATACACGCTTGGCTCACACCCACAAGAAAACCGAGCGAAAGTACATATCAGAACTTAAAAGAATGTCTGCTTTTTTCTTCTTCAGGGAGTCGAGGAGGAAAACCCCCACGGCTGTATGTCTGAAGGAAAATGAAAGATTTTTGGGAGACAGTGCCCTGGGAATGGTACACTATCTATTCCTAATTCCACAGTTCAAATGACATCAAACTATGTTGTGCTTATGTTAATAATCTTCCCATATTGGATACGTTTCAGTCTGTGAAGAACCCCACTACTGTTTATAGACACCTGCAAGGCCTCCTGGGCAAAAAGTACGATAACCTGCAGGTGGCGCTCTACCAGAAACGGTTCCCTGAGCACCAGCTTCTGGAGGACCCAGTGAGAGGCACAGTCTACTTCAAAAACTCTGAGTGAGTCTCTTTACACCGTTTCCCAGCATACACAACAATACGTTCCTGTAAAATATTTTAACCTCCCAAGTCCTACGGGTGCTGTGTCTGTTATTCACTTTCTACACAGTGTGTAAAGTAAAATAGTAATGCTTTTCACCTCACTGATGCTGTGTGGACTGGGACCTCTAATCTCTTCTGTGTTTGGCTCTGCCAGAGAAATGCAGTTCACACCTGAGGAGCTCCTTGGGATGCTGCTCAATTATTCTCGTGGACTCGCTCAGGACTTCGCAGGTCAGTTGGCCTTCAGAAGAAGATGCATCAGTGTATATTTAAATATGCAAAGCATGTATTCATTCCTTCCTCCCGCTTACAGAACAACCAATCAAAGATGCAGTGATCACAGTCCCGGCCTTCTTCAACCAGGCAGAGCGCAGGGCAGTCCTGCAGGCTGCACAGATGGCGGGTGTAAAGGTCCTTCAACTCATCAACGACAACACCGCTGTGGCCTTGAACTATGGGGTGTTCAGGAGAAAAGACATTGACAACACTGTTAAGGTGCCTCTTCAGCATTACTCCCAAGTACATGTTAAGGATCATTCTGGTGGAATTCTATGTCCCTCTTGTCAACTCATCCATGTACATAAGTGTGCAAGAGTGAAGCTAGTGAGTCCAGGCTGAGACGTGTCTCTGATTATAGTGGAGCTCGAGTATGTGGTATGCCATCTGCTCAGTGGAGCTTGCAGCTCAGAAGTTGGAGCGCCACAGTAGATGGGGCTTATGCATAAGATTCCAGAGTATCTTTCACTGTAAGAAGATGAGCTCCTGTGAGTGACTACACATTGCTTAAAGTCTGATATGTTCCCTTTTCAGAATGTGATGTTTTACGACATGGGCTCAGGCAGCACCACGGCCACCATTGTCACCTACCAGACAGTCAAAACCAAGGAGGCTGGCACACAGCCTCAACTACAGATCCGAGGGGTCGGGTGAGTCCAGGCAGAGAGGGAGGGGGTCTTTTTTATATAAAAAAAAAACTTTTTTTTTCTTTTGAAATAAACTGTTGACAGATTTACTGTTAATGGAAAAACTACAACCAAACTAGTTGATGCAGAGAAACGACACATCATAAATTGAGAAGCAGAGTGTTTTCCCTGACTGAAAACAGGAGGTCCTCCAGACCCCAAGTGTCCACAAAGAGTTGTCCACAAACCAAACTCTGCCCAGCAGCCCCGTCCGCATCAGACTCGCGTCCTCTGACCCTTCATCCCGCACACGGTCTTTCCTTGTTTTCCAAATGACTAGTTTGGACATTCCTGAAAAGAAATTGATTAGTACACGCATCTGTCTTTTCCTAGCAGAGTGCGGAGTTTTCCTAGCAGGGGCAGTAGAGAAAGAAGTGTTCACCTAAGCCAGTGCTATCCAAACTAGGGTGCTGAACTACAGGGTGTGCAACGCACAGGCACAGAGAGACACACTGCTGGACCGAATGTAGATCACCTGCACCGGGTGTAGGATGGAGGTCTTCACCAGGTGACGAAGCTTCATACAGCCAGCCTCTCTTACTCTGGATTTGAGGCTGGGACGTGATAAAGCTGCCTCCACTGGTACAGCCCCCAGCTTGGGGTGCCCCCATAATGAAAGCACCTGATGCTACCCGTGTTAGCGTACATCATGTAGTGCCTCTCTCCGTGTTTCACCATCAAGGAGACCTTTAGCGCCTGTAATGGAACAGGTTAGGAACATGAACACCGATTCCCGTGAAGTACTGGACGTACTTCAGCTTCTCGCTCTTGGAGCCTAGCCCCACAGCCTGGATGCCACTCACTAGCGTGCGCCTGGTTGGGGATGAACGGGGGAACACCTGACTCAGTGACCTGCATAAAGGGCACTGCGAGCGGGGACACCTGCAGGTACATCGTGTCCAGCGACACGCCGCTCGCTCAGTCTGTGAAGAAAAGGATGGAGAGAATGGACGGATCATGTCTAACTGGGTTTTGTGGTGTTATTCTGTCCTTATTTTTCTTATGTAAGAGCTTTAAAATCCACAGATAAGACCACCTGAGGCTTTGAATAGAAAAGATAGCACATTTTGACCCCCCCTAAACCCATGTCCTCAGTCTAAGGTAATATGTCCTGTTCTGGCTGTAGGTTTGACCGTGGGCTGGGGGGCTTTGAGATGGACCTGCGTCTCCGCGACCATCTGGCCAAACTGTTCAACGAGCAGAAGAAGAGCAAGAAGGATGTGAGGGAGAACCAACGGGCCATGGCCAAGCTCCTGAAAGAGGCACAGAGGCTCAAGACAGTGCTCAGTGCAAACGTGGATTTCATGGCCCAGGTGAGTCCAGGCATTTGAAACGGCAGGACTCAGACCAGCTGGAAACACACACGTTATCCACAATTTAAGGACATTTTCAAAATCTTTAATTATTTCAAGCAGTTTGAATTGTCTGGGTACTGCCATGAGGAGTCGGGACAGTGAATATTTGTTTGTTTGTTTTCTTCCAGGTGGAGGGTTTGATGGATGACATCGACTTCAAAGCTAAAGTGACACGGACTGAGTTTGAGGAGCTGTGTGCCGACCTGTTTGAGAGAGTGCCGGGTCCGGTTCAGGAGGCTCTGACCACGGCAGAGATGAAGCTGGTCCGTGTGCTCAGTTCATGTGTCTAGACGCCTCGTCCTGTTGGTCACGGCTCCCCTGTTGTGTGATACTGATGATGTGGTACTATCCTGCAAGATGGTGTTTATTGAGCGTGTATTCTTATTTGCTGCTGTTGATGATGCTGGTTGGTTAGTTCACCTTTGCTTTGTCATTTTTTACCAATGTTGGACAACATAGCACTATTCTAATCCATATTATAATTGTGTTGAGTGGCACTAAAGCAAAACTCATTTTAGAAAAAACCTGTTTAGTTCAATTGCATCTCAAGTTGGGTGGACGAATGAAATATGAATTGCTTCTGGAGTATGAATGAATGAATGAATGATTGAGTGAATGTCTGTTCTTATTTCTGCCCATAGGAGGAAATAGAGCAGGTGATTTTAGTCGGTGGCTCTACCCGTGTCCCCAAGGTTCAGGAGGTGCTGCTCAAAGCTGTGGAGAAGTAAGTGTCAATCACTAGTGTATGAAATACCTTTCACTTGCCATTAAACCTAAGCAAAAATCTGTTATGTGAAGACCTACTTTAGAGCGAGACAGAGGAACTGAAATACACATGCTATCTGCGGTGGAGGTGCAGTAAACCTTCCCCATCAGGAGGAGTAATGGATTAAAGGCCACTGAGGCTCTCCAGTTTGCCAATCAATGTTCTTTTTCTCTCTCCTAACGCGGGCCTCCTCCGTGCACATGTAACGTTGCGTCTGTGTGTGCAGGGAGGAGCTAGGGAAGAACATCAACGCAGACGAAGCAGCAGCCATGGGTGCAGTGTACCAGGCGGCGGCCCTCAGCAAGGCCTTCAAGGTCAAGCCTTTCCTGGTGCGAGACGCGGCAATCTTCCCCATCCAGGTCAGTGCCTGAGTCTGCATGTCATCCCTTTGGATGCATATGCAGTCTTTTTAATTTACTGGACTAAAATCCATATAGGATGCATCAGTGTTTCCCACAGATCCAACGTCGGAGGGAGAGCAGGGAAAGGAAATTCAGCTGAACGAATATGCTGCATGATTTAAATAGCGTTAAAAAAATGCAATGTGTTGCGGCCGGTGTTGAATCTGTGGTGCACCGCCATCAATTAGTCTGTGGGAGACACTGATGCATTGTTGAGCTACAACATCAGCTGGTCAAATAAGTCCTGAATCGATCTGTTAACAGTCATTTAACCCAACAGGTGGAGTTCACACGAGAGACGGAGGAAGAGGGGTTGAAAACCCACAAACACAACAAGCGCGTCCTCTTCCAGAGGATGGCGCCCTACCCCCAGCGCAAGGTCATCACGTTCAACCGCTACAGCGCTGACTTTGCTTTCTACATCAACTACGGCGACCTCAGCTTCCTCAGTCAGCATGACCTCAGGTTAGTTAGCTACGTAAGTGGTGTTAATGACATCGCCGGACGGCTGGTAGTAATCCACTACCTTAAAACTCTGATCCACATTGTTCTTCTCACTCGCTGTGTTCTGTCATGATGTGAATGTAAGCCCCCTTTCCTCTCCGACTGTGTTCCACAGTGTGTTTGGCTCTCTGAACCTGACCACAGTCAAACTGTCTGGAGTGGGCGACAGCTTCCAGAAGCACACAGATGCAGAGTCGAAAGGCATCAAAGCCCATTTCAACATGGATGAAAGTGGAGTGCTGCTGCTGGACCGAGTCAGTAACTAGTCCCCTAGCTCCTTTTTTAGTTTTACCCTTCTGATATTTCAGACTTCCAAACAGTACATGTATGTGTGGTTACATAAACGCATACGGAGCATGAAACACAGTCCGGATGTCAAATCAACTTTTTTTGAGCTCGAATAATCACTCAATTTTAACATTTTGATTTGTATCCGATTTTAATATAGTATTTTCACCCACAGGTGGAGTCTGTGTTTGAAACTATTGTGGAAGACAAAGAGGAGGAATCAACATTAACTAGTAGGTTTTGGTCTGATGTGCACTTTATGAAGATTATTTTCTCATATCAACCATCTATAATATAGATGGTTGATATGAGAAAATAATGATCATATAGATTCTATATGATCATTGGTACACCTGGATGTCATTTTCAAAAGGTTGTAAACCGTCTGTTTTATTAATATGTATTGTGTCCTTTGGGTGTTAGGGTTAGAAGTTCATCGTGAATGAATAGTACTGCGAATCAGCATTGTGTCAAACACAAGGCCCTATAAGCACATACACATCAGAACATTACTATTTGATGATCATTTAACTCTGTAAAGTGCTGCATTTTTAATGTGTAATGCGATTACTGACTTGTGTACTTCTCAAGGAAATGTTGCAGGGTAAAGTACTCATTGCACTGTGCTCTCTTTCAGAGCTGGGTAACACCATTTCCACCTTGTTTGGAGGAGGATCATCGGAACCCTCCTTGAATGCAACTGAACCTGTCCAGGTAATTGTAACTCATGACACAGTGACCATCACTTAGGAAGGGCCAGGTGCATGTTTACTATCCATTTACAGATTTCACACTGCAATATCTTCCACAACATGTCGTTGATTGTAGCTAACATCGTTTCCTGATGTCTTGTGTCCAGGATGAGGAGGAAGTGCCTCCAGAGTCTGAAAAGGACGGCAAGGAGGAGGAAGGTAAAGCTGAAGGCGAGAAGGAAGAGGCTGCCAAAGAGAAGCAGGAAGAGGCAGAGAAAAGTGCAGATGAAGAGACTAGTCAGGAAAAGACGGAGGAGACTGGTAGCAAGACTGATGCCAAGGTCAGATCTGTTCCTCATACTCTGAGAAAGTCACTGTGGGGGTCTACATTTTGCACAGCACTTGGTGAAATTCAATATTGAAAAAGAAAAAGCGACAGTGTTGAAAGTAACCGCATTTGTACTCTTAAAGGAGGAGGATGGAGAAAAATCTGTCAACGCGGAGGCGGAGAAGGATGCAGAGAAGGATGCAGAGAAGCAGACCAAACCTCAAAAAAAGAGCAAGATTGCTGAAGAGATCACAGTGGAACTCGTCATCAACGACATCCTGGACCCCACGCTTGATGATGTCACTTCCTCTAAGAAAAAGTAAAGCAACAAATTCTATTTCTTTCGGTTTGTTTTGGTGCGCATTATTTCATGCCTATGCTTTGGTCCTTGTACCTTTTTCAGACTGCAAGATTTGACAGACAGAGACCTGGCGAAACAGGAAAGGGAGAAGTCCTTGAACAGTCTAGAAGCATTTATATTTGAGACGCAGGTGAGCAAATTCCTTTCAGGTTTATCCGCTTTCTCTTTTTTTTTTTTTTTTTTTTTTTTTTTTTCTTACATTAACCCCTGCTGTTAACTAACCAGTGTAAGAGGGGGGGAAATGGTATGGCATCACAATCCCACCCAATACTTTTGTTCTTCCTCCAGGACAAGCTGTACCAGGAGGATTACCAGCAGGTGGTGTCAGAGGAGGAGAAGGAGCAGATCTCCTCCAAGCTGAGTGAGGCGTCCGAGTGGATGGACGAGGACGGCTACGCGGCCACCACAAAGCAGCTGAGAGAGAAGCTGTCTCAGCTCAAGAGCCTGTGCAAGGACATGTTCTTCAGGGTGGAGGAGCGACGCAAGTGGCCAGACCGCCTGGCTGCTCTGGACAGCATGCTCAACACCTCCAGCTTCTTCTTGAGGTGAGGGTGGAAGGGAAGGAGGACATGTGGGTCTGCTGTTGTGGCTCTGCACTTATGTAAAGACTCATTTCTTTTTCTTTCTTTTAAAGGAGTGCCAAACTTATCCCAGAAGATGACCAAATCTTTACTCAAGTTGAACTGAATACGTTAGAGAAAGTGATAAATGAAACGGCGGTAAGTGGTTCTAAGGTTCTAGATGGCCAACTCACTCATCTCCATAACCCCCGATCATGATGTTATTGATTGTTACTGATTTATTGTCCTGAAGACTAAGGGATCTTTTGTTTTGAAATAAATCAAATGCTCTGACAGAACAAGAAACAACTCCTGTGACAGGACCAGGACAATCTTTTCATTCTCCCTGTTTTTCACTAGATATACCTACTTTCGCTAAGTGCTGCTAGCTCCTTTCATAGGGAAGAGTTGGCAACACTGGCCCGGGTCGTAAGGTTGGACACTTTTTTTTTTTTTTTTTTTTAAGAAATCTTGAGCAGTCTCCAACCTACGAACGGTCCCTCTAGGCTCACTGTATACAATGAGAAGTGTTTCTTTAAGCAGACTAATTCTCATTGTATTGAATGAACTGAGCTTCAGGTGTCAATTTGTCTCCGGCTCCTCCAGAAGTGGAAGAATGAAACTGTCGCAGCGCAGGAGAAAAACTCTCTGACGGAGCGGCCCGTCCTGTTGTCCAAAGACATCGAGTCCAAGCTGACTCTTCTGGATCGAGAGGTGAACTACTTGCTCAACAAGGCCAAGTTCGCTAAACCCAAAGCTAAAGCCAAAGCCAAGAATGGCACCAGCTCTGGTAAAAGCAGCAAAGGTAACAACACGGAGGACAAAGTCATCCCTCCCACAGAGGAGAGCACCGACACAAAGACTGGTAGGTCCACAACAGAACTCCATATATGAGCTGTAATAAGGGCTAAAATAACTTTTCATGTATGCTTTCATCAAATACAGAGAACTCTGAGGAGGTGCAGCCAGGCCAAGCGCCGCCCACTGAAGAGAGCACTGAACACACAGGCTCAGACAGCCAATCACAGCCCACAGAAGAAACCAAAACTACAGGTCGGTCTGCCACACCTGTTGCCGATGATGCCAGGGAACTTTAGGGCCTTGACAAAATGTTTGAAACGCATTCAACGTGATCCAATAATATCTCCTCTGAACAGAATGAACTCGTTGACTGACTCCAATGGAACATTAGAGTACTGTTGTAATGGATTACATTGTTACAGCAGAAAGTAACAATGTAAAGTCCAGCAATGAGCTCATCCCTCCTCCAGTGCTTATTTTTCTTATATGATTTGTAGAATCTGCTGTAAAAGCTTCCCATGGTTCTCATCTTTCCCTGAGAGAACCTTAGGGAGACACAGAGCGTCCTTTTTCCATTCTTTTATGAATAAGTTGATCTTTACTGCAACTCTGATCTCCCCTGAAAAAAGTAGATTTTTTTTTTTTTCCTCAAACAACGATAATGTGTGGGAGACACAATAAGTACTGGTTAACTTCCAGTGATCTGTTCCCTTTCTGGACATCAAACAGTGATAACCAGTTATATATTGGGTTTCTATTGCAATAATAAATCCTGTAACAATGTGTCAATGTATTACATTCTTGTTTCACTGACTTCTCAGATGTGTTATGTAATTACCCAAGTGGCTTTGCAAAAGCGTGCGTACATGGCTGGTTGAAGGAACGTATTCTCTACAGAGCTGCTTCTCTGCACTCATAACGTAAGCATCGATCGACATACACACAATTCATTTCCTTCTCTGTCCTCTTTCCAGCACCAGCATCAGGAGAAGCCCAACTTGAAAACCACAATGAATTGTAACAACTGGAAGAAAGAAAATCATTATTTATTGACAGTATATAAATATTTGGGTTGCTCCGCACTGTCTTTTTTTTTTTTTTTTAAATCTTTGTCCTTTTTTGTTTTTCGAACTGCTGGAAGCTGATTGGATAAGGATTCAGACCACTCAGTCTTGCGTCCCCACCCCTTTTCTGTTCGCGCTGTTAACCTCTTCGATGGACTCTATAAGCAACGGACACGGAAACACCATGAAGAAGCACTTAGATAGAAATATAGGCCAACACTGTAGATGAAATCCCTTCTGGTGTGCTGATGGACAGGGGGCGTGTGCAGTGCTTGTTTGAACTATGGACTCATGACAAGTCGAGCACTGCTGTGATCTGGTTTTTCCTTCATGAACTTGAACTTTGTTTTCTGCCCTCTCATCGACTACACTGTTTGTCCTACCACCTGCTCCTGTTCTCCTTCTTCATGGTGGAGTAAACTGCACAAAACGCTCTTCGTCACTGTCCTTCAGAGGATGCTCAAGGCTTCCCAATCCACCATTGAGTTGGAAACTTAGTTGGCGACTGTATTCGTAAACCACGACAGAAAGTGGAAGCCCTTTACTTTGAAAGAGGATTTGCTTTATAATAATTCCAATCTGTTTAATCATAACCTTAATTACAAGCCCTAACTATTGATAGAATAATGGGAGGTCACACAAAATCACTGAAGGGCTTTTAGGACCTACAGCCTATACCAAGATGTCGACTATAAAGGGATTGCTTGTTTCCGGATAGAAGTCCATCAACCCTCTCATGTCTAAATTTCCTTTCCTTATTATTGACCACGCAAATGAGCAGTGTTAGTGATGGACCCCTCAGCTGTGCACACTGAGCTAGTGCTTTACTTTGACATGCCTTGGGGTGCACATTCTTTCTCACATGTTGGTTCCATTTTTCCGTTACAGCAGACTGGGGGGATTTTGGACTCTCTTCAGGACTTTAGGTTGGCTGTGTGCTTCTATGTTTGCAACAAAATAAAAAGTCAGAAAATGGGAGATGCAACACTGTTGTGTTTGTAAACTGTTAATTAAAAATCTGTTTTTAATTGTATTGATTTTGTCTTTTGTCGACATTGACAAAGTTTCTTTTGTTGTAAACTGTTCTATTCTGTCAAAGTGGACAGGGCAAGATCCTACACCTGACCAGCTTTCAGCAGATCCACCAGTCGTAGCTAGCATAGCTTTTTTTTCCTGACGTTCCAGTAGTTTATGTAAAAGTTCCTTTTATAGAAACCCTTTTTCCACTTGTGCTGGAGGTTTGATATAGAAACTGACCTCTATTTTTCAGGCTTACTTGGTGCTGTATGGTATAGTCACTGCCACTTAATGTTTGGTTATTTAGTCCTTTTCTTGGTAGTTTTACCTCTTCACATCTCAACCTTGTTTGTGTCAAAATGCCTGAAGATTGTCTACCCTAAAAGTCTGGCCAGAAAAAATAAAGCGCATCACCTTCTTAAAGCTGCATAAATCTGATGTCATCAAAACGTATTATGGAGAGATATGGGATTTTAACCTGTTTTAGTTGATAACATTCTTTTTACAAAAATGTTCATGACCAAAAGGCTTTAAAGCAGCTGGTCTTCAATAAGGTATGATGCAATGCAAGAGGATTTACCATGATGCATCGTTTTTTTAGGTAGAAGATAAATCTGAGGGGGTTCAAAGGAGAGCGAAAAGGAAAAGGGTCGACGTGGCGCAGAGGTAGAGAGGGTGCGCCAGGAACCGTAAGGTTGGTGGTTAGAGCCCTGGCTGGCTGCCCCATGTCGAATTGTCCCTGAGCAAGACACCTAACCCCTAATTGCTCCCCGGGCAGGAATGTAAAAAAGCCATGGAAAAAAATGCAATGGTCAGCTAAATGACCTGTAATGTAATGAAAAATGGCCCTTAATATTAAAACCTGAGAGTTTGTATGAGATGAAGTAACACATTGCATTTACTTATGCAGAGGGCTGACTTTTCACCTCTGCCAATTCATCCTATAGTTTACCATAGACCATGTACTTTGATTTTGGCTACTTCCTTACCTTGTGCCACAGCTCGATTCTCATACAGGGGCCATAAAAAGTGATTGGATTATACCTGTCGTACCAATACAGGTGAAATCCAATAAGGACTTACAAGTGGTACAGGCATATGCTGCAGGCATACATTTTGTTCTGAATTTTTTTATGGGGAGACTTAACCTGAATGGGTGGAAAACTCAAATCCACTTCAGAACCATGGGCTCAGGAGCAACAGTTTCCAGCTACACGTGGACAGATTTGGAGATTTCCAGTCTCACAGGGGGAAGATGTATTATTTGGCCGAGGTCCATACTCAGAAGAGGAGAGGATGCCTGTAAGCACTCATCGAAGATGATGATTTGGCAAAGTGGCGAGTTGGCATCTTATGCTGTGTGGCGCCTGTAACCAACAAATGTAATGTTAAGGCAAGGAAATTGACATTTGCTCATTTTATGCGGATTAAAATGAGCAAAAGACACACAGCCACTGGAAATGGAATTTGCTTTACGGCAGAACACGTGTCCGTACATGTTCCCTCTCGTTCGTCCTAGTGGAGTTAATACATACATTTGAAATGTGTTAGGGTCTCAACACTATTATTGTCATCGCACGCACATGCGCAGATAGACCCCTAGTGGTGCTCAAGCACCTGCTCTTTTGCCCTGGACAAGAAAAGTGGATTGAGAACCTGCCCCGCAAAATGTCTGCGCACGTGCCAGAGTATCTGACAGGTGCGTTCGATAATTGCTGAGACGCAGCTGCAGTCTCCGGCAGCAGTCCGCCCCGTATGTATAACGCGGCTGTGCAAATGAGAGCGTTCCATTCCTCCTGTGCTATTGGAGCGTCCTTCGCCGGGGGGCCGCCCGTACCGCTCCGCGCGCTGCGCCATTGGCTCGCGTGTTTCAGATTCACTCCGCCAATCTGAGAAGCCTCTGTTGTTATATGCTTTTCCTCCCTAAAGCATTACGTAAAGATTCGATCGCGCCCGCTCACAGTCTCACGGCCTTTCCGCCGAGCCAATAACTGACTGGAACAAACATGTCTGGCAGAGGGAAAACCGGAGGCAAAGCTCGAGCGAAGGCCAAGTCCCGCTCCTCCCGGGCTGGACTCCAGTTCCCGGTGGGCCGAGTTCACAGGCTACTGCGCAAGGGAAACTATGCGGAGCGCGTCGGTGCCGGGGCTCCGGTGTACCTGGCGGCCGTGCTGGAGTATCTAACAGCTGAGATCCTGGAGCTGGCAGGTAACGCGGCCAGGGACAACAAGAAGACCAGGATCATCCCCAGGCACCTGCAGTTGGCCGTGCGCAACGACGAGGAGCTTAACAAGCTGCTGGGAGGTGTGACCATCGCGCAGGGGGGAGTGCTGCCCAACATCCAGGCTGTCCTCCTCCCCAAGAAGACGGAGAAACCGGCCAAGAGCAAGTAAAAGACAGGCCGCAGAACCTGCTCGTGCTCGTTTTTGGGATTGACATTTTCCAATAGTGGACAGTGTTTGGTGTTGCTGTTTCTACAATGAAGACATCAAGTCTCTTTCCATCGGGGCTGCTCACAGACTGGTTTTCTCTCGTGTAGTCGACTCGTGGACGAGATCCGATGTTAACATGGACTTGTTCTGAGGGGAGGGCTTCGTATTGGTTCGCTCTGCTGCTACCAGACGTTACAGATGGTTGTGTTGTTTTTGTCATGTCTCAATAAAAAGACCCCGCAGCCTCGTGGCATAGGGCGAGTACATCCGGTCTGCATGGAGCCTGTGTACTGTGTCAGCAGTCAGTAGGAGAGAGAACGACATGCAGCTTGTGCAGAGTTTAAACGGGCAATGTAAAATAGAGTACTGGTACTGTTTTTTTTGGTCCCATATTATGAGGGTTTTCTCCATCACGTGCCTTCTCATGCTGAAATTATGAACGGCAGTCCTTCAAGGAAGCCGTGGCAGATTGTGATCATGTTTCTATTCATTGCTACATATGATCCTGTCCTTTGAGAACAATAGAATATCTTGATCATTTTGCAGTTGAGCGAGCATCTCTCCTCTATTCATTTCTTTTCCTTCAAGGTACATTTCTAAAACTGTACTTTACTGTGCCGACCAAACTAAAATGAGTAGTTTAGTTGAACTGTCAAACATTCCCAAGGCTGGGCCTCTTTTCTCATTAGGGTTCTCATTGCATTGTTTGTATTAGTCACACACCCTGAAACTGGGTTTCTTCTAGATGCAACTCACAGCATAAAGGGGGAATTGGAAACATTATACTTGGGAAACATTTAGACAACTTACTACTCAATTATTTGAGCTGATGTAACTTTTTTTTAAACCTTTCTGTCTATAATAAAACAGTTCATAATCCTCTGAATTTTGTAGTATGAGCACATCATCAGATAAAACCTGTTGATACACGTCCTTCCATCCTAATTTACTACTCTTGGCTGAAAGCACAGACGCTGTTGCTCTAACATCACACTGCTAATACCACTTTTCAACGTTAGTGTGACATCATATTTCATTTAGTATTCAGATGTATGAATGGGATTAATTTGCTTCTGTTGGTCACGAAGTTCCTCTGGGTCTAGATACGTCAACCAGCAGGTGTATTCTCATCATTCAGTAATGACATCAAGGGCGTATCTATATGACTTAGTAGTTGTGTAAGCCTACACAATTCTAAATATTTTAAATTACAAGGGAATCTCCACTGCTTATTCCAAAATAAAGCGTGGTCATTCTGCTGTTAGTCAGCCAGCAAGATTTTCCTCCTCCACAGAGGACTTCATGCTGAGGCGTATAGGACTCAGGGGCGTTATTAGACACCTTGTCACGTCGAATGTTGTCCTCGGCCTGATACTTCTTGATTAATGGACACATCAAATATGAGGATGTACCTCTCAGCCAACTGCTGTTCTCAAATGCATGACAACTCGTCATTGATGAGGGAACAATTTAAAGCATTTGTTATTCCAACAGGGGGCAATAATACTGAATTATGGGGGCAAGTGTCCGTATATATTAATATGTTAAGATTTAGGTTTAGTAATATCTTAGGACGTAAAACATATTTACAACAGTCTAGATAGCGGGTCTGGGCCTCCGATTCAAAGGGTCATAAGGTGCACATAATGTCATCTTCATTTTCATCGCCATCTGCATTCTCATAACCGAAGTGCAGGGTTGCAGCAGTCTGACCCTCTTGCCCACAAGATGAATAGAGGACACAAAAGCCTTCCAAAATTGTTGAGTGTCGTGATATTATTCTGTGAGTCGTAGCCTTGTGTTTCCTTCATAAGGGCCAGAACAGATACTGTCAGTCCTAATTTACTGTCTGTCTCTCTGCCCTTAAATGTCTCACTGCCCTGGTCATGTGGCTCCACTGTTACTAGGCGAACATTCTTTTTACAGTTCATGTATCATTACAGTCAACTGACAGACTTGTTTAAAGACTAAATATCTGTTAAATATTATATATGATGTATCTTTTAGATCTTTAGCCATGATTTAACATACAAGTTGCTTTAAGAATTCCTAACATGAAATATGATCATACCAAAATTCAGACATCAAATATAATTTTCAAAGTTTCCCTCTATATTCGTTGTCATTCTAAAAGCACAGTTAACACTATTATCGCTCTACACGGAGATCACTGAAGGGTAATGGTGGAACATACTGCTCCATACCAGGTCCAACACAGTCCAAATGGAAATGTCAAACATCAAAGATTGGACACATGTGTTTGGTGTATGGGTTACTGATTGTGTTTCGGATACATTCTTTATTAATTCAATTCTTTTTGTTTTGTATACCCCAAAATCCATAAGAACCTAGGTAGAACAACAGAGGAAGAATCTCTGTTGGCTTTAAGCTAAATATGGTTGGATATAAGTATGGAATTTGTGCCTGCTACATCTAAAATGTATAAATAAATAATGTGTATGAATCCTAAACTTTTAACTTTTACTAAGAATCACATGATACGTTTAATCAAAAAGTCTATGGAAACCACATGGCAGTGATGTCATGGAAGGTCCCTCGGTAGAGTACAAATAGAGCTAGAGATGAGGAAACACGCAGAGTGGAAGTGTGATTGTTGGTGAGATGGAACTGAAGCTGCAGCTCAGTGTCTTCGTGTTACTCATACAGGGTGAGTCCTTCACTTTCAATACTTATATATCAGGCACGCTTTGTTATGAAAAGTAATGCTTAAAGGACAGTGAGCTCAATCTGACGTTAAACCGGCACATGAGGCTACTGGGAGTCATGCTTTTGCTCATGACTTCGTGGCATGAGTCGTCTTTCAGTGTGTGATGTTTCAAAATGTGAGCGTGCTGAAAATATCATGGTTGCACTTGTATTCAGTAGAAAATGAAATGTTGCCTGAGTTTGTGCTTTAGATGTTTATATTTTAGAACGTTTTTCAGTCAAGCCGTAGATGAATTGCCTCCCCATTTGGATTTTTATCCAATTTTCCTTGTTTTTACATTATTTTTTATTGCAAAATTACTGCAAATACCATCTTATTTTCTCTGGTTTTCTTTTTGCCATACAGTACCAAACAAAAAAGGTATTTCTCGTATAATTTTCATCTATTCCAATGTTCAGTTAATGTAATGTCATATACAGTATACAAGACAACCCGCGATGACCTTGGGCGGTTCAAGCCCACCGCCCTCACTGCTGGTATCAAAATGCCCCCACAAGTGTATTTTCCAAACAGCTCGTAATTTCCCCCCCATAGGAAAGAAAAAGCACCTAAAGCCCTGAGAACCACCCGCTGCAATTCTCTAACACCACCCTTTACTTTCTCTTTCACCCAGAAGCAACTGACCACATTACTTCCTGTCACACTAGAATATACGTTGACGGGGGGTTGCTTCTTTTGTAGTTGTAGTACAGTGAAATTGATGCCATTTTTTTGAAAGGTTACGTTTATCATTAAGCAGAACATTGTGCTCACTGTGAATTTATGAGGAAATGGAAGTTTCTGTTTATTTGTTTGTAGTTTCCCTTGCTGTGTGGCGTCATGTGACTGTGATAAAGGGGGAGACACTCCGCTTAAGCTGCCCTGTTACTGACGCTAACATGACCCCTGTTGACTGGAAGAACCCTGAAGGATATATTATGTTCTTTAATCGCCAAAAAGGTGACTTCCACATATATTTTGCTTTGATCACTCAACAGACATGTATTATCAGCAACCTAAATTGTCGCTCGCTTTTTATTTATGGATATTAAACATATATGTATTTGCCCTCCCTCGCCCAGCCTTACAGGACAAGCGCTACAGCATCAACAAACTGTCTCAAACAAAGTTCATCATCAGTATTTCCAAAATCACCTTCAAAGATGGTGGCAACTATACATGCTCTCAATATGGCGCACACACAACAGAGAAGAAAGTGGAGGTGACGGTCTTAGGTGAGGGTAATGATTTTGTCACAGATTGCATTATTGTTTAAGCCAACGACATCACATAGTTTTTAATAACCTTTAGCATTACTCGTCCAGACCATTGATGATTTAATGATCATTTTATAAATAATATATGATGTTATAATATCTGGCCCTATGTTGTTTTAAAGGCCGTCCCAAAATGGAAGTAGCTGAGCATGAAGGAAGGTTTGTCATAAAATGCTCTGCTAAGGGGAACCACTATCCTCCTCAAATTTCTTGGAAAATGAATAATTCCCCTGAAGTTCTTGGTAAGTTTGTAATAACTGAAATGTCAAAAGCTACGGTGTAATGAAGAAGTGAACCAGAGTGGGGCATATAAAGTAAATGAATAACATGAATCTGGCTCACAAAGGCTCATCACCTGCCACCTTTAGCAGTGTGTGGGTGGTGCATCTTTGCTCACTACAATTTTGAATCAACACTCCGCATGAGTGGGCTCATCTCTCAGTGACATTTTCCATACCACCTTATGGTTGTGTTAGTGGGCCGGGCGGATATTATTTAAGACCTACGGATGACTATGACCTTTTAATGACAAAAGTAGAATATTGGGATTCTAGATGTAGATCAGCAATTAAAACTCTCCATAGACAGTTCTCAGCAATGTCTTATTCCGATTGTTCTTTTATTAGTACACCTGCTTACAAGTAGTACTTACGATATCTGTCCCTTTCCACAGCTCATAACATGGAAGAAATTAGAAGTAACACGACATATGCCTCAATGGCTGTGCTACATGTTGACTCAGTGGAAAGGAGGACCACAGTCAAATGCCTTGTTCGCCATCCGGCTCTCCACTCACAACCTCTGATGAACTTTGTCAACATTATACAACACCGTGAGTAGAATTTATTCATTTCCATCTTCCGCCGAGAAATTGATTTAAACAATGGCGCTTACATTAACCAAAACTTGCTTACTTGAAGCAGTTCTGCCTAATGGCTGATATTGGACCGTGAAAGTGTAGTTGTGTCATCACAAAGCAGGGAAAGCACTGTAGAGGGTCTTTTTCCTCACAAGTTTCTCAATCCACAGTGCCAGCCCTGTTTGATTTCCTCTTTCTGTACTGCAGAAGGTTGGGTTTCCTGTATTCAGATAATGAAAAATGAAATGCTAATGTGTTGTCTGCAAATTGTTAAAATTTCAGCAAGAGTTTTTATTTTGACTGTGCATGTATTAAATGTTGATTCTGCTTAGTAATAATGTAAACCCCCTCTCTGTCACAGCAACAAAGTCCCGGCACACAACCACAACTAATTACCCCACAACCCAGCCTCGAGGGTCAACAGGGGTGCCAGCAGGGCACCTTGCAACCACACACATGTTCTCCCACGAACCAAAGACGGTCCCCAGTGGACGTCCTCTGATCCCCACTGGCTCAACTCTCACAACCAATGGTGTGTCAGTCGGTTTTCATTTATGTATCATTATGTTACATGGACTTTAAGAAACAAAATATTTCACATCAAATCGAATGACATGCAGAAATAAGATAGGATACACAAAAGGAACATCCAAAAGAATCTTTCAACAACAACAAAAAAGTATTTTTAATGTTACATGGCAGAATACATATATTCATATGTCATATCAGATTCAAATAGCGGCATTGCTCAAAGACTCAGAATTCATAGACGTCTAACCTATACTAAAGATGATCAGGCGCATAACTATCATTACAGTTGTGATACTAAATCTGTTTCCTGTGACGGAAGTCTCTAAGTATAGTGTGAAAGATGCACTGACAATGCAGACCACTGTCAAACATTTCAGCTGCAGCTCAAAAAACTGCTGTTTACACATCCTTTATTAAATTAAAAGTAATCCAGAATAAATAAATAAAATAAATAATAAATAACATGCAGTAGATATGCTGGTCTTAATGCAATCCAGAACTTATTTCATGAAAGATCGGACCTCCTCCAAAGCATTTCAGTCATACGTTTTGAAAAAAAAACAGCAGGGCAAGAATATGTAAAACATAACCAAACTGTTGAAACTCTCAAAAACCAATATCTTAAATGTTATCCCTGAATTGGATTTGGCCAGTAAAGTCCCCAGAGTTTCCTTATGAGGCTTGTTTGTCAAAGGGTCTTTATTCTTGTACATGAGTCAACAACCTCTGTGGCATCAGCCTTGACCAGGAGGCGGAATGATAGTAATCCCACAACAGGTATAACATGACTGCATTGTAAGATTAAAACTATTGCAGACAGATGTCGGATTCCACCCAGTGGTCTGAACGACACAGCTGATGTCTTACAAAGTGAAAACAGGGTTGACTGAAGCATATTTTTTAAATAGCTGTTATTTATTGTACCTTTCTTCTCCATAATGCCTTATAGACTGGACGTCTGTCTCCGAGACAACAGAGGGCATCACATCCAATAACAATACAGTTGGAAACACAACAGGTAGACTGAAGTTCAGTTGCCCTGCTTTGAAAAACAATAATGAGATGACAGTCTTTACAAGCGATTAATGTTTTGTTAAACTAAATAGTATTGTGTCAACTTCCAGGAAGCATTAATGACCCAAAGATGTGGACAGGACCTGAAGGAAGTTCCTCATTATTGGTCTTCCTGGTAACATGCCTGCTCTTTGGTCTCCTTGTGGTTGTCATTTTCTTTGCAATCAAGCTCAGGAGAGCACACACCGCCTGGAAAAGAGGTAAGCAGAACATATTCTCTTTTTCTGCTCAGCATCTAATTAAACCAAAGAAAGCATACCTTACCTAAGTTATGTTTAAAAAAAAATTTGACAGTTTTTATTGTTACAGAGAATGAAGATACTGTTCCATCAGAGGAGAGCAGTAAATCCAAATCAAGCCAAGAAGAGAAGAACGTGCAGGGACAGAAGCAAAGAGGTGAGCAGATAATTCAGCACTCTTTTAAAAGCCAGAATAAATGTGGAAAAGTAGACAGTTATGGTCGACAGAGACATAGCCTACATCTACAAACATTTTAATTCCTTTTCTTCCTATGACTTACCTTTGTAAAGACATGGATCTGTTACAGAAATGTTGTGCCATGTGTTGATATTTAATCAAATTGAATATTAAATAACTTTTCGCTTTGGGAAATGAATGAAGCTCAGTAAAACATGTTTATGTGGAGAAACCTGCACACACTCATTCTGTGCGTGTAAATCATGTTTTTGCACATATTTTAGTATATAATAATAATAAAGCTTTTGTGAGTGAATTTCTGAATTTCAAAGAATTGCCTCTTTAATTTCGCAGTCCCAGGTGGTATATCCAACTTGCAGTACTGCTGACACACTTGTTTTTCCACCGAAAACGGGCAGTACCCTCCTTCTTGTTCCCGATTGTAAAAGTATCTCTTTCTCTCTCAGGCTTTTTCAACACAGCATTCACACAGTACGTCGTTGAAAAACCAACAGCGATAAGCTCTGTGATGAAGGGAAATTCAATGGCAGCAACAGAGAGTGTAAATCCACAATCTCAAAATCAACCTCAAACCCTGAGACAAACTTCAGCCCAGAGAGACATAAAGGAGACAGAGCTATGACAATCTGTAAAATACTGTACATATATCAATAATAGCATGAGCACCACCAGAATGCTCACATATTAGAATGAGTTGTTTTTTACAATGACGAAATGTATATTTACATCTTAGAAAACAATGTGACAATTTGCTTTTTACAGTTTATATATTGTATGTATTTTGTCTTTACATCAACCAATAAATGATGTTTTGCTCAAACACACTGGCGAGCTTTGTTTGAACATGGATGATTTTTTAGGGTGAACTGAATGCAATCTCGGTGAACGCAATAGTCTCCGATTCGCCCCTGCACTTTGTAAAAAGATCTGTTGCATTCCCTAGGATAGTCTGATCGCCTCTCCTTTTTTCTTCTACTTGGTAATACACTAATACAGTACTTGAATAATTCAGAAGGAACAGTTCAAGTTATTAAAATAAATTAAATCATTCCCAGAATCAGAAGCCTGGAATGAACAGACAGGATCGCATACTGCACACAACATTGCTTTCCGATTTGGTGACGTTTGGGCCTACAGTTCACAAACCTGAAGAGGGGCAATGAGGGGGACGAGCAAAGCCACAAGCAAATAATTGAAAGCAAAGATTGGAATTGGAGGTGGAAGGAAGGCCAGTTCAGGTAAATCTGAGGGACCGATGGGGGGGGGTTGAGAGAAGAGGCCAATTGAGATTTATTAGGAGTGAAGTGATAGTGTGCCATCATTTTTTGTGAGTGGCTAGAAGTGTTCACACTGCAAATACTCTTCCTTTCAAATTAACATAATCTCAACAACCTATTCTGTTTATTCCCCCTAATAAATATGTACATTGCTCTGCACTTTGGGAAACTCATTATTTTGTCTACCTATAAACATACGTAGTTCGTATGGATATAACATATCAGATAACGTTTGCCTAACCACGTCCATCCCCAGGTAAAGCTGTAACGGGGCCATGAGGTCTTTCATTTTTATTATGGAATACAGATCATCAGATCATAAAACAGGAAGTATACTGGATCTTTCCCTACGTCATCAACTATACTACGCGTGATTGGTGGACCGGCAAAGACTCGACGTCTCATTGGCTGCTTAGTCGTTGATATAAATAACTCCCGACAACGGCATCTTGTACTTTTCCCTCCTCATACCGGCAAGGACCAGCAAGCCTCGCTGCTGTCCATTTCAACAAATCCCCTTAAAACAAATTCGGCTCCACATTTCGGTAAGTAAAGAATGCATGTTTTACAAAAACACCGCACCCTTTTTTCAACCCTTTGATGAGATGAATGAAGTTGGCCTTCGCCTTTTGTTCACTCGTTCTCTTTCGGTAACGTTATTTACCGACATAAATAATGTAACGTTACTTGTTTTTTGTAATTATTGATGCCGACTTGTAACAAAGAAGGCTAATGTTGGACTGTTCTCTTATTCTGGGAAAGCCTGGAACGTTACTGACGCGCATTAGCTAACGTTAGCTGCGTGGGAAGGGTGGGGGTTGGGATTTTGAGACCTTCGAGAATGTTCCTCAACAAAGTGTCAAGCTAGACCGTATGAGCAGACTTCCGGTTTATTTTTTAGAGCAATGTGTATTGCCATCCATTTACGATGTCCAGGCTCTTACAGGAGTATTGCCGTTATGTGATCAAAGTAACTGTTTACAGTAATTTCATTTTCATTAACTTGATTTATTAAAGAGTTGCTATCTGGTTGTCTGTGATGCCACATGGAGGTGTCCGCTTGCTTCGTGTCGTTTATTTACCGTTGATACTGCCGCAGTGGAGCCGGCGCGAGCCTCGCGCTTTTCCGGAAATGACGTAGTGACTGCCGCCGTGTGGGGCCTGTGGTCGCGGCGCTCTTTAGTGTTATGTTACATGTTTGGAGATTTTCGTTTTGGGGTAATTTTAGACCTTTTTTCCCCAGCCAAATCAACTATATACAATATATCCAACCATCATTTATTGAATGCTTTCAAATGCCAATGTGTGTCTACACATGCCTTATATCTAGGGTCTCCATATTGGTTTTCAACAATTATTTGTGCGATGTTGTGTGCTAGCGAAGTCTCCCTGAATCAATGTTATTGACAAATCAACTCTTCCATGTTTTTGTAGGAAACATGTCTAAGGGACCAGCAGTAGGTATTGACCTTGGGACCACCTACTCCTGTGTTGGTGTGTTCCAGCATGGCAAAGTGGAAATCATTGCCAATGACCAGGGCAACCGGACCACACCCAGCTATGTGGCCTTCACAGATTCAGAGAGGCTGATTGGCGATGCTGCCAAGAATCAGGTTGCCATGAACCCCACAAACACCGTTTTTGGTATGAAATGCACTTTTTGTTTGTTTGAGGGATATTGTAATTGTCTGCCAAAATGCTGCCAGTTGATTGTTAACGTTGATACTCGTATGAAAGACTGACTGATTAACTAACTTATAAGTGCTAAAGCACTCCCTTGACATTCATAGTTTCTATCGGATGCTGGTGGCATACATACTACTTTTGGATTTTAATGGCTACTGTCAGATTTTTAAAAATCAATTTGAATGTATAAAATGGTTTTATTTTTATTTTTTTCAACAGATGCTAAACGATTGATTGGTCGCAGGTTTGATGATGCCGTTGTGCAGTCAGATATGAAGCACTGGCCATTTAATGTCATCAATGACAACACTCGCCCCAAGGTCCAAGTAGAATACAAGGGCGAGTCAAAATCTTTCTACCCAGAGGAAGTCTCATCTATGGTGTTGACAAAGATGAAGGAGATTGCTGAAGCCTACCTCGGAAAAGTACGTATATTCCATAGCCCAGGAAATTGTTGTCTTTGATGGACGATGTGCTAATGTTGTTTCCTTTAAAGACGGTCAACAATGCCGTGGTTACTGTGCCCGCTTACTTCAACGATTCCCAGAGGCAGGCCACAAAGGATGCTGGGACAATTTCTGGCCTCAATGTCCTGCGTATAATCAATGAACCAACTGCTGCTGCTATTGCCTATGGACTGGACAAGAAGGTAGGAAACTTTGCATAATTGTACTCGAATGATCAATATTGTAATGGAAAATGTTAAGGCAATCTCTAATGTATATGACTAAATTCAAGAAGATGTTCATGATTTGGTAGCATTGGGAATGTTTTAACGCCAGTGTTATTTCAGGTTGGCGCTGAAAGGAACGTCCTAATCTTTGACCTTGGTGGTGGCACCTTTGATGTGTCCATCTTGACCATTGAAGATGGTATCTTTGAGGTAAAGTCCACTGCCGGAGATACACATCTTGGTGGGGAAGATTTTGACAACCGCATGGTCAACCACTTCATTGCTGAGTTCAAGCGCAAATACAAGAAGGACATCAGCGACAACAAGAGAGCAGTCCGTCGGCTGCGCACAGCATGCGAGCGGGCAAAGCGCACCTTGTCTTCCAGCACTCAGGCCAGTATTGAAATTGACTCTTTGTATGAGGGAGTCGATTTCTACACCTCCATCACCAGGGCTCGTTTTGAGGAGCTCAACGCCGACCTCTTCCGTGGCACCTTGGATCCCGTGGAAAAGTCACTCCGGGATGCCAAGATGGACAAGGGGCAGATTCATGACATTGTGTTAGTCGGTGGCTCAACCCGTATCCCGAAGATCCAGAAGCTTCTCCAGGATTTCTTCAATGGGAAGGAGCTTAACAAAAGCATTAATCCAGATGAAGCTGTGGCTTATGGGGCTGGTAAGTCTTTAGGGAGATGGCAGAGCGCACAGATTTAAATTTACTTAGTTGTTTAAATTGTGAGCAATGCAGCAAAAGGAGATGGAAGTCATGAACTATGGTGACCTATACAATAAATATACTTTATTTTAAACTTAAAATTGTTAAACCATTCCTTGTTTTCATAGCTGTCCAAGCTGCCATCCTCTCTGGCGACAAGTCTGAAAATGTCCAGGACCTGCTACTTCTAGATGTCACCCCTCTGTCCCTTGGTATTGAGACTGCTGGAGGTGTCATGACTGTGCTGATCAAACGTAACACCACCATTCCCACAAAACAGACTCAGACCTTCACCACCTACTCTGACAACCAGCCTGGTGTGCTCATCCAAGTAAGCCAATCATTCAAGATACTAGTCTCTAAATTTCGCAGTGATGATGTTTATTCCTGCCATTCGTAGTTTCCACCAGAGGTTGCAAGACCGAAGAGGGCCCCGACCTTCCTTGGATGTCTGAGCGAAATAATTGTAGAACTGTAGATGTCTTGTGCACAAATGGTGTGCCAAACTCTGCATTATTTTCACAGGTCTACGAGGGTGAGCGTGCTATGACGAGGGACAACAATCTGCTGGGCAAATTTGAGCTGACCGGCATCCCTCCAGCGCCCCGTGGTGTTCCCCAGATTGAGGTGACTTTTGACATTGATGCTAATGGCATCATGAATGTTTCTGCTGTAGACAAGAGCACTGGCAAGGAGAACAAGATCACCATCACCAATGACAAAGGTGAGCTTTTAGTTGAACTCTAAACATAATCTCAAATGTCCTCTGACAAAATAACCAACTATTATCTGCCTGCAGGTCGCCTGAGCAAGGAGGACATTGAACGCATGGTCCAGGAAGCAGAGAAGTACAAGGCTGAAGATGACGTTCAACGTGACAAGGTGTCTTCTAAGAATGCCCTGGAGTCTTATGCCTTCAACATGAAGTCCACTGTGGAAGATGAAAAGCTTGCTGGCAAGATTAGTGACGATGACAAAACAAAGATTTTGGAAAAGTGCAAGGAGGTCATCAGCTGGTTGGACAAAAACCAGGTAAATCGTCAATCTTTTAGTAGAACTTTTCTTTAGTGGAGCTGTGATAAATGGCCAAAACGCCTAAATGGTTTTCTTTTACAGACTGCCGAGAGGGATGAGTATGAGCATCAACAGAAGGAGCTGGAGAAGGTCTGTAACCCAATCATAACCAAGCTATACCAGAGTGCCGGTGGTATGCCAGAAGGCATGGCTGGTGGCTTCCCTGGTGCTGGTGGTGCTGCACCAGGCAGCGGTGGATCTTCTGGACCAACAATCGAAGAGGTCGACTAAGAGTGGCTCACTTTAACCCGCTACTCCAGGATGTCTCCAAGAAAGTAACCCTCTTATAGCAGAAGTTCCAACGAGCTATAGAGTGTATTAAAATGAATAAAAGCTGGGTTCAGGATCACACTTATTGCATGGTTTGCAACAACTTGTAGTTGGCGCTGTTGGTTCACATGTGTGGGAAATTGTTTTGTCACTGCCTTGACAATAAAAAAATAAATCTTAGCCCTCCTCTGGCCCCATTTTGTATCTTGTTTAAAATTTCACCAGAGATGGATAACAAAGGCAATATGTTTTGTATAGGATGCTCTGCATTGAGAATCATAGCTGCTTGGTGGTTGTAAAAACTATTTACAAAAGCCTTTTTTTTTTTTTTCCCTACCCAACATTTGTCCACCGATTTCCTGTTGTATTTGGACTAGTCTTGACAGCGTGGCAGGACGAAATAACCAGCTGCAGGGTAGTTGTGGGCAGACTGGTCGACGAGGGAGGTAGTCGTTGCTGCCAGTGTTAATTTCGTCGACGAAAAATGTTCGTTAACCTTTTTTCCATGACTAAGACGTGACGAAAACGGATCTTAAAAAATAAACTGACTAAATATATTCAAACTTTCTTTTACAAGACAAATGTTGGTGGTTGATTAAGTCACAATACTCTTTTCCCCCTAAATCTGCATACACCTAACAGACATGGGCAAAGTACGGCGGATATTATCGTGTCATGATGACGTCATCCACGAACCCAGAACGCTCGCGCACATCGGTGCAGCGGTGGTTCTTGTGCACCGACTACATCCACTCGAGCACGGTCGTCCTCCAATCAGAGGGTTGTGGGTTAGATCCCAGGCTCTGCTAACACGCATGTCGTTGTGTCCTTGGTCAAGACGCTTAACCCAACATTGCTCCTGTAGCCTGACTACTACTACTACTGACCACAGTGTGTGAATGTTCGTTACTGATGGGCAGGTGTCACTGTATGGTTCTCCTGTCATCAGTGTGTGAATGGGTGAATGATGTCATGTAGTGTTAAAGCGCTTTGAGTGGTCGGAAGACTAGAAAAGCGCTGTACAAGTACAGACCATTTACCATTACCATTTACATACCGCGACGACTATTTTACGCTTCGGCGAGTTTGAATGTGGGCTTCCTTAGTTTAGCTCAGCTGTCTCGGATTAGCTGATTGTTAGCAGGCTGAAGCCGCGGTGCTTCAGCTGTGTAACACACTGTCGGCCAGCAGAGATCCATGCGCACCTTTCTGCTGCAATTCCTCGGCTGGATGAGACGGTCCGTTACAGGCGTCTCCAAACACGTCTAACGTAATAAACTCATTGCAGTTTCTGAAGCCTCACGCATTGACCGTGTGAGACACGCATTTCAACCATATCTCGCACGCCACATCGTGAGAAGACTAGGAGGCGGAGGCTTTTGATAGAACTGCTCGGTGCAAGTTAAAGATGTAGCAGCACAGAGCAGGTGGAGGAAAACCCGCAGGACTCAAGAGACACAAATGAAACCAAAAAATAAAGTGGAGACAAAGAGAAAGAAAAGACTGTTCAATGAAAAGTGGGGGTCCAGTTGAGTGGCTGGTTTATGATGCAGCCAAGAAAATCATGTATTGCACTGATGTTAAGGGGTCTCTTGTTGGGACAAGCAATTTCACAGTGGAAACAAAGGACCATGAATTTTCCGTTGGCCATGTCAAAAGCATTGCGAGTAAACAGACAAAGACAACAAAGTGTTGAGTTTATGTCCCTGGTCCTCATGAAGTTGGCGGAGCTTTACACCCTTGTCATTTGTTAAATTGACTTGCAAATAAATGCTTTGTTATTGGTTTCAGCTGAGCTTTTCCAAGGAGCACTTGAAAGCAGCATGTGAGCGTTGGCGTTTCTATGGTTGCGTTGCTATGGAGTACTGCCACAACAGGTTAGTATCTGAAGTAATTCATGTTCGTGTACTTAGCGTTAACTCTACCGTTGTCTCTGTTTGACTGGTCACCGTGTTAACGGTAAGCGGGGGGATATTGTCATGTCGTTAGTTTTTTCTGTTTTGGTAAAACCTGCTAAGCTAGCGGACGTTATCCTAGTTAACGTTATGTAACCAAACCAAGTTTAATAGTTTGTAGTTAAGCGATGGAAAAAACAACTGTCCTCTTCCTTGCGAACAGTATAAAACTATTCGTTTTCATCCCTAGCGTTAGGACTTTATTGGAGGACATGTATTCATTTCATTGGCCGACGGTGGGATGAGTGCCCAACTAAACGATTGGTGCTTGAATGTATAAGAATCAACGTTAGATCCCGTATCCGTCTCTCTTGTATTCAAACATGCAACAGTCAGTCCTAGCTAACTATTCCTTCAAGCCTGCATGGAACACGTACATATGCTGTAATGTGTACTACACGGAAATAATACGTTATCTTATTAGTGTATTTAGGGGAGTTAGTATAATCTAACTAGTTCTTCAAACATCAGTAAACGGTTGTACCTAGTAAGACATTCGATTGTTATCAACGCCATTAGTGATGTCTTCTACCTAACGTTATTTAAGGTTTTCACATGGTTCCACTGGAACACATTAATGGGCTATTGCCAGGATTACAGTCATAGTGATACAGTAGCTGTGTTCCATAGTGGTTAGGTGTCAATAACTTAAAGAACATGCAGGTTTATATAGCATATAGTTCACAGCCACCAAATCAATACACGAATGCTAAACATACTACTGCTGCTTCTACAGCGTGCTGATGTTCTTGTACAATACATCTATCTTCTTGTTGTTGCAGTATTTGTAAGTTGCCCTCCAGCTGCAAGCGTCTCTGGTCGAATTTGACCAACAACACAGATGATGAAATCTTCATGAAACAGACACAGACATGTTGAAGAATGAGCAAGTGAAGCGGCAGTCTCTGAAACAAGCGGTTCTGGCCAACCAGTGGGGATCTGTGGTGTCCAACACAGGGAGCTTGGCTCACGAGAGAACTTCCCGGCAACAACTTGAAATGTGTATCGGCCACCATGACCAAAACAAATACACACTACGTTGTAAGCAGAAGGCTGACTGCCTACAGCAGAGAGATGAAGATGGATTCAGTGATGATGAAACAGAGGATTGTCAGCTTTATGATAGCCTTGATGCAGCATCACACAACCATGCCAAATGTACCCCCACCCCGTTACAGACTGAATATGCAGACACAAGGTAAGTTACTCCATTTCTGCAGTGCTGCGATGTAACACACACACATCGAGCCTCAGTTAGTGTGGTAAGAGGTGTGTTGTGTTGCGCATCACAGGCATTAAATAATGGAATCAGGCTGCAATGAACACGTTCTGAGTATATATCATTTTGGCAAAGTCAGAACTGTGATTCTGTTTCTTCATTTGTGCCAATGAAGAGACAGAGACATCTGGTGGTTTGTCAGGCTCACAGCACTACACATATGAGGAACCAAGACACTCACTCATCAACACATTTGAGAGGTTTTGGTTCCTCATATGTGTAATAATAGTCTGTACTTCTCTGGTTTAGAAGCATTTCACATCATGAAGATGGCAGTGTGTGTGTGTGACAGTGCGACCTCCTGTGTTTGACATCATGGTTGATATAAAGTTGCAATCAAAATTACTCGACCCCCATTGTGTATTAGGCTTATTAGCAGTAACAATAAAAAAATAACAGTAAAATAGTTGAATAATTGAATTAGTTTAATAAAACAAATATTACCATGGTTGTCATCCAAATTCAACACCTGATTTCTTTTTTTTCCATAAATCTATTTGGATTTTTAACTTAACAAGTTAGAACTCAAGAACTTTACAATGCAAGAGAAGACATGAGACAAAAAAGGGGGAAATAAAGCAAGGAAAAAACCCCCAATTAAACAAGACAAAAAAGACAAAACAGAAAATAAAAATAAAATAACTACAGCAAATAATATCACAATCGCGCAGAGTTCTTCTCAGTTGTATCATCACGTCGAGACAGTATTAGTACAAGTGTTTTTAATCTGGCAGGGTACAGTTGAGCCTGAAGGGCTTCATCCTGTCTAAGACTGGTCTAAAGGATGACCTTCCAATGTCCACTTATACCAATCGCCCGTCGAAGGTGTATCTGTAGAAATCCAGAAACTGACTGACTGCTACAGAAGACTATTATCTTTTGTGCTATATACAATATATTCCAAACAGTTTAGCGTTGTTGCTACTCCTTGCACTGCTCACTTTGGCTGGCAGAATACATGGCAGGGTTAAAGCTCCAAGTCATACCCGATCAAGGAAACCACTTTGTCCTTCTCTCTCCAAAATATTTGTATATTTCCAAAACATGTAAGTACCAGCTTCAGAATTACATTTACTCATGTAGGAGAACCTAGGCCAAGCCTCCCCCTCAGTGGGGCTGTACAAGGCAGTCTGCGTAATATTTTAAATGATCTTTCTCTGTCTGTGCTACAGTTCAAAATCGTAAGTGTATTTTCCATAATTAATGTCCATGTATTTTCTTCTGGCATCTGACACTCTAGAAAAGGTGAGGGGTGGCAGTCTGGGATAGGGTCTGTATGGGTGAGGTTGATGGGGGGGCAGCAGGACGGAGTTAAAGTTATCAGTAAGAGCAGTCTGTTGTCACGTCTTATGTGTATTTAAAAACAACGTCACCTAACTTAAGTCATTTTATAAACTAAGTTGTGATGTTATATATTATAACATATTATAATATTAATATGATAACATTTCTATCGGTATATATTTGAGTGAATTCTATTTCATAACGTTACATTTACAAAAGTGAAAATCCTCTGTGCTGTTAGCTCACCTGCCTCCGTCCTAAATAAATTAAATCCTTGTCGTCCCGCGCTGCATGATGGGATATGCTGGGCCCCAAAGGATAGATCAAATGTGGCTCCTTTTAGGGCTGCGTCCCTCGACCAACTGAATGGGACAGCCGAGTTGCAGCCAAAGTGACATATGCGGCCGACAAATGCGTCCTTAAGGATGCAACTTAGCGGAATTGGGACAAGGCCAAGACAAGACACAATCTGTGGTTTTAACTCAAAATTGTTGTAGTCTGTGTCTTTCAACTAAGGCAAACTTAACTCTGGCAGAGAGCCGCTACACAAACAACCATGAATACCCTCAGTTTTCACTTATATTACTGGTCTTGAACATTCACCCTTGCGCTGCTCCACTGCAATGACCGAAAGCCCCCGAAAGTGGATGTATTTCCCTTCTTCTCATGACATCACAATAGCCACAGAAAAACATACAAAATCCAAACTGTAAAGGAAAACACCTGTCAATATTTCATTGACGGGTTCATTTAATTATTGAGGATTTATACAGACTCTCATGACTTGGGGTCATTTCAGCATCTCATGTTTAAAATACACGCTTTGTAAAGAAAAACAGACTTTTATTTGTGATTAATCTAGATTAATGAATATCGAAATGTGAGATTAATTCTTATTTTTTCATTTATTTAATTGTTTTTTTCCATTATTTTTTGTTTCTATTGACAGTGCTACTGAAAAAGGAACCTGCGGGCTTAATTTTCCTGGTGATATAGTAGATGTTATGTATGTTATCTAATTATTGTCAGTGTAGCCTTGTGGATAACAATAATTACATAAACGTGGCATTATATTAACTACTCACCATGATGAGATTGGGATGGGCCTGTCCTTGTTCAATTTGCCTATTGAACTTGACCGTCAATTTCAATGTCTGTAACAAATTCATTGAAATTAACCAGATAATAGTGACGCTTAGATTGCATACAGCAAGGAGAATGGCAGCAGCAATCAAACCTTTTACATTTAAACATTACATGGATGATGAAAGATAAATAGCCCTCATTCATCACTTAACAATGAAGTGGTGTCAGTTATTTAATGAGATACAGGCACTGATGGCACATTGTAGAGAAAATGGCCTAATTCAGGAGCTTTCACAATAACAGCTTTCATTTGAGGTAAATTAGATTTTTGTCTTGTTTGGGTGGATCACAATAAGTGGTCACTCGTAGTCCATTAACAAGGATCATTGTTGATGAAAAGGAGATGTCTCTTTCTGTCTTTTGAAGGGACAGGGGTAGGCATCTATGGTGAGAACAATACTACATATTTTTTGGAGCTCCATTCTTTCTCTTTCTGTTTTCTTTCCAGCAGACACAGCCACAGCAATTTGCCTCTAAAATAGAGGAGGGGCATTCTCCATTTTCCCGTCATTAACCTGAACAGATTGATGTCCACCAAGTGTGGGTTCGCTTCCAAAGTACATTGTTTCAGAGGAAAATGACCATGACATGTTCTCACAAAAGGCTCCATTTCATTGAGCCGAGGCAGTGGACAGTCCCATTCCCATCATCGTGTTCTCATAGTCCTCCTCAAAGCGAGTAAGCCCTTTCACACAGTGCCACTGCATAGTTTACAAACGCAAGGGGCATTTCTCATTCAAGTAAAAGATTCCTATTTAAGCAACTCCATTCATTCCTCTTGACAATGCTTTACACCTCGCTCAAAATATTGCAAAAGGATATTTGAGTGTAGTAATTTTTTTTATTTTCCCATTCAGTGTTTGTAACAATATTTCTCCTGCTTTTGTATGTGCCAGTATTTTCATGTCTGTATCTTGGGCAAGAAATATTAGGCTGTGGTGTCTGCCAGTGTTGCAAGCATCACTTCCAGCTGCATGTTGTCTATAATGCATTCTCCAACTTGTATGAGTCTGAGTCATTAGAGAGACATCCCTTACCCTTTTGGCCTCATCCAAGTGAAGGGCCCTACACCTAGGCAACCCTCCCCCCGACGCACAACATAACGGCAGGAGAATTAGGCTCCCTTCGTCCTCTCCGTAAGCACAACAAAGAGGCTCTCCGCTATTTATTTTAATGAGATCTTTTCATCACCATCAGAAAGAGCATTTTAGTCTGCAATTTTCAAGCCATTTCATAAGCTGAAAATTGCCGTTTGTGAACCATTCCCCCCCTAGTAGCTCTCAAATACACTGTCGTTAATGAGCCTGGAGGTGAAAATACGAAAATTATCTGTAAATACAGGCACATAATCTCCCTCATCAGTTTCAATTTCAGAAGTCTCTGATAAGGCCCAGCTCTTTTTGTTTAAGGACAACATTATTCCACATTGTGTAATGCCTCTTGTTCCTTTGACCTTAAAGGCCAAGGGGACATTCACATCTTTTGGCTATGGGGATGTCAGCAATAAAGCTGCTTACCAACAGTTGAATCAGTTACTAATAATATAGTTTTTTTTCCCTGTACTGTGCATATGTGGACACATTTTGGGATTATTCAAAATTCTTACCTCCCTTATTGATTACAAATAGCAATATAGTTTTAACTTACTGATGTAACTGTTGGTCTTAGGCTAGATGTATTGAGCATATGATAAATATTGTTTGTTTTTTAACCTCACAGCCAGCTGCTCACTGACGATGCCTACTATGACCTACGCTATGACCCCAACTGGAGGACCAACCTGAGGGGAGCTGGCCGCTTCAACAAGAGTCCACACATTTCTGTTGAGGAATATTACCAGTTCCCGAAAGAGAAAGCTGCTCATCCACCTGTTGAGAGCAGAGAGCCTGTTACAAAAGGAGGATACAAATACATTGTTGCCACCAGTCCAGCTGTTCTGGTAACTCCGGATATGGCTGGCAATGAGCCTGACCAGCCGTACCGCCTCCACCCACAAGATGTTGAGACTAGCACACCAACATCTCCCCACTTTCATCACCATGCGTTACAATTCCGATCAGCAGTGGTTGACCTTTCAAAGCCACCCTGCAATAATCCTAAAGAGGAAAGGGACAAAAGTTTACTGACAGGTGATAAATGTAAGACCTTCTTCCAGCAAGAACCGAGATGTCCACAAGGCAGACTCACTGCAACAGAGCAAATGACCGCATTTCCCAAGGATTTGTTTAACAAAAAGCCGGAAAGACTGTCAGGGGAGATTGTGGAACGCAACAAAACAACCCTGGGACACAACACATCCAAACGTGGCTCGTATGCGAGTGTGCATGTACGTAAGCAGGATGTCAATAAGGTGCGTATATCATTTGGAGTTTTCTCAACCAAGAACATATGCTAATGGTTAGGATTCCTGGATTGTAATGGGATGAATTCTCATACAGCTCTTTAATGACCTCTTTTAGGGAGGACCTGTTGAAACAGGTTGCAATTACAGAAGCAGACAGCAGGAGCTGCACTAACATTGATAATGATTCTTTGGATGTCGAGCTCTTGTTACACCTGCTGGACCTAAGGTTAGGTTTTTCCGGGCACTACATGAAATATTGGAATATAACATGCAACATGAGCGAATGAATGTGATGATAGGGCTGCGTTATGTTTTGCGATATCTTTACCAATTACAATGTTTTAACCACAAAAGTCAGTTCTGTGGCTTGTTAGTGCGCATGTGCACAGCACAATATGTTGTTGTGTCTTTATGTCTTTCAGAGATCTGAAATCACTGTCCTCCCAAGTGAAAAGCAGTGCGAGTGTCAGTATATATATTTCTTCTTAGAAATACTTTTTATTGGCCGGTTCCTTAAATGTAGCTGTTCCCCTGAGCACAGTATAGGCCTAGATTGTTTTTTTTATTCATCATGACTCAAGTTAATGATCATTTAGGAATATTATTGGTATCTCTATACCCTTCATTGTCATCTCAGAGAATATCCTATGATGTGTGCCCTGACAGAGTCTAGAAAATTAATTTGGCAGAGGCGCATAGCTGTTTTCATCCGCCTTTCTCCACTATATGAAAAGAGCCAGGTCTGGCAATGTAGTGCTTATTATCGGTTGATGTGTACAACAAGAACATCAGAGACGCATGGTTACCAATAGGCTCTCAGAGATCCCTGCACCTGGCACAGTGGCATAATTGGTCAGGATGGCCCGTATTCCCCATTTGTTGGGCCACAAGACTGTTTGCTGGCTATAATACCCCCGAACCATCTGAGCCCCAGCCCTTGACAATGTCTCATATCACCACCATTTACATAGTCGAGAGCCGTTAGCTTTGTCCAATGGTAAACAGAGCCTTTCCCTTGTGTGTTGCCATTTCCCTCTAAATTCGCTTATTAGTTTTCCATTACCCTGTCTCCCCAAAGATGTGTCTTACTTAATGGGGACATAGAACTCAAAGGAAGATTAAGCTATGAATTGGCTATGTTCTGGCAAATGTATAGTGTATCAACAAAGCCGCTCAGAAATAGGCTTAAAGCAAGGTCATTTCTTTTATCATATTTTAAAAACAGTCTCACTAAAATACAGTAATATCAATATAAAAACTGCAGTTCTTTGCAGAATTGTGATTAAAATTCAAACAGGGAAAGAGGGAAATCCATCCAAAGAGGAATAAACATAGACAATTTGTGAGAACTTAGACAGTTAATTCTTCTCATCCATATGTGAGCATCAGCAAAATCAATACACCCCAACACGCCTTGGTGCCATCACCATGAGACTTGACTCATTGACTTGCATTATTGACTAATTATGAAATAAACGGCTGACTTAAGCATGCCAGTGGCAAATGCTCAAGGCATATTTTGTTTAATTGTTAAATCAATGCACAAACTGTTTCAACTGAGTCACAGTTTGTAGTTATTGAGTTATGTTTCACAATGAGCTTTGGAAAAGGTATGTTGAGTTTCATGAGCTTTGAATGAAATAATATATTTTTATAAGATCAAAGAACAGACTTTTGAGAATATTGCTATCTTCAACCTTCAGTATTTGATTTTTGGAAATATAATGTTAAAGGTCAGATAGAAAAACACTCAGATAACCACATATTATTTTGCAAAGCTTGTTGTGTTTCCTCCCACCCTTCCTTATCCGTGGCTCCTTGTGAAAGATAGCAACACTCCACATACAAATCACATCACTTTCACAAACCAATGTGTCCAGACAAGCCAGTTGTTAGGCCTTTATTAAAACAGCCCATTTGGTCTTTTGAAGAGCAAGGCCATCTGAAGTCAACTTGTGACAATTAGACGTGTTATTAAATGTACACAATTTCCTAATGCAGCAAATGTCTAGCTCAGCCAAGTGGCAGTAGCCATGATTGGCTTCATCGGGGTTTGGGCCTCCTTTGATAAACACAGAAGTAGCAGATCAATCTTCTGCTATTGCACTCACCCCTTAGAGTCCCTACTCCTCCGGTAGGCCCTCACTTCAAAGCGAGGGCAACATAATGTACAATCTTTTAATAGCTTTAGACCAAAGCTCTAGGGAGCTCTCTGCCACTGTATACCCTGCCTCAGTCTAAACACCTAATCAAGATTACCTGAGCTGGCCACAATAGCAGCTAAATGCAATTCAAGATCCACAGCCCCTTTGAAGTCTTCATTGCGGAAAGCAGATGTTTCCCGGATATGGGAGGTAATACAGCTTGCTGCAATTGCCAGACTTTGTTGTGACATCGTCTTACAGGGAAGCAATTATGAGCCTTCCAATTTAGGAAAAAAGATATTACACAGCTTAGCATGTTCAAAATGCAATACAGGCCTGATCATTTGCTCCAACTGACTGGGATGTTTATTATGGCTGACAGAAGGTAATGGCAGGGAGAATGGGTGAAGGTGTTTGTGATTGTGCTACACATGAAGTAGTCACTCACACTTGCTCCCGGCCATTATAAGAATGTTCTATCCTTACTGATCATCTGAAACAGTACCCTCATTTCTATAGGGCTCATTTCTAAATATTCCCTTTTCATTGGCCCGGTTAATTATCAAAAGCATGAAAATGTCCTCAAAAGCCACAGAGAGAAGACAATATAGCTTACATATTGAAATAGCATGATATCTAAATGGCTTGTCCAACAGTGCCCTGACTTCCTCTCAGTATAATAGCGGCATTTCAGCCTATTACATGCAATCACAAAGACAGATATCGATAGATGTGTTACGACTGGATCAACTCATTCCTTGTGACCTTCGCCTATTCAAGCTCACAGAAATGGTGGCATTCAGTACAGTCTTCAGCCGGTCAATACTATCGATCGACTAAGATCGTCCTCTACCACGGTGGGGAGTCCTGAAGTTTACTAAATGATTTTCATTAAAGCATTACCTGAGCATATTTCTGTGCCTCAATGGGTACATTAGGAACAACTGAAACAGTAAATGGGTGGACTATGAGGATGTCCATTCAATTAGACAGGTATTGATAGTAATGGATGCAATATTGATGCTACAATATTGATGTAACTTTAGTTTTGTTGAGTTTGATGGGCTTTATTAAAGGCGCCACTACTGTATAGACAGAGAATATATAACATTATTCTTCACAATGAGCACGTTACTTTCTCTTTATTTTGGATGCAAGCAATGCCTAAGAAAACAGCCAGCACAGAAGATCAAAAGGACTATTCAGAGACACAGTTGAGGGTAGGAGACTCTTGATCTTTTCCTTTGTCAGCCCTAGCAGCAGTGTGAAAATCTGGCAATAAGTAGTTACTTTTGCAGTATTGTGTATGGACTCTTCTGCTGCTGCAAAGTTGGGATCCCATCCCCTTATCTCCTAATTTCCTTCAGACAATATGCTCAGTGGCTGATGCTGTTGTTGTACTGTGGCTTGCCAGATATAGTTTTTCCTAAAAATAGAAAAATGAGTAGCCAAAGTGAAAAGAAAAGGATTTGAGAAACATTATTATTTTGAGCACTTGAGCAGCCACCATTGCGCTGCCAAGCAGATGAGGATGCATATTTTCCACTGGAATGGGAAAACCTGGTTGGTTGCTAAATCAGCGGCAATAGATGCATGATATTATGTTTCTTCATTTGAACAGGGACAATTTCCCCTCACTCATAGAGCTCTTGCTGAATAATTGTGTAAGATCATGCAAAGAAGATCTCCAGCTTATACTTGGGAATGAATTCTACCTATTATGAAGCGCTTGTGTTTCCCTGTCATTTTTTTCTCATGTGAATGTGTAGATTTAGAATTGATGCTATGCGTCCACACCAACTACAGATATAGGCCAAGCTAGACACACAACTGCAAAGGATATAGAAAGTCCAAATTTACAGCAGCATTCTTTGCCAATGAAGATGGGCACATTTAACACACAATTAGTGTTTGTTTGCAGGTAATACAAGACAGTATTCCAGATGGGTATGATGCTGACTGCCATATGCCATATATTTGGTTTTGTGAAAGAACACCCCTGCATACCAAAGTCACCATCGGTACCCTTTGGTACTGACTTTTTACATCAATAAAAAATGTTATTCTTAAACTGTTAATCCTTCTTTAGTCCCCAGGTACCCGGATCAGGGAAAGGAAGAAAGCCCAGCAGAAAGAACACCCCAAACCTCTTCTACCGCAGCAGCAGCCCCCAGCTGAGTGGGGAGACTGTCAGAGCTCCACATTGGCAGGAGCATCCGCTGTAACTAAGCCAAACCCTCAGAAGGCGATTTCATTGCAACCTTTGCTCCCCACCATCCACCTCAACGTCAGCCTTAACACTGCTTCCTATTTCCTTCCGTCAATCGGAGACCCGGATGGCCTTATAGATTTAGCATCTCTTCACAGTTGTCCACATTGGAGCCCTGCATCTGAAGATGAAATTGCTTCGTCCCCTGGATGTCAACAAATAAATCCAGGAATATCCTCCTGGATGTCTTGGAGACGGGTAAATCTGCCCCACCGAGACCAGGACAGTTGCTCCGAACAGCGGCAAAGGTGAACCATTTATACACTTTGTTTTCTGGACAACATGAGAAAGAGCTCACATTTTGAGGATTGCATTGGGAAAATTGGATATTTGCTGCACCCAATAATAGCGGTCAGATAGAAAAAAAGGAAAAAAGTATGTGAAAAAAACACTAGTGCCATTATAACCGGATGTTTCAATGAAATCCTAAATGACAGAATTCTTGTGATTTATTGACTAGCAATGAAGCACCATATGAAAAAAGAAAATGAATATAGGAATATGCAATATATCAAATATAATAATAGGAATATACATTTTTGTGTTGTAGTCTATATATTCATCCATCAATAACTTTGTTTCAGGGGAGCTGCATTGCAGTGGCCAATAACCTGTGAAGGGGAGGACCAGAAGGAAATTGCACAAAACCTCACTTTGTCACTGGGCTCCAGCTCTTACCCACTTCTGCCAGCTATAGGAAAGTCAATGACAGGAAAAGAGCCCGAGCAGAGCCCTGATGTGAACTCAGCCTATCCCGTCCATAGAAGCAGCTCGAAGGGCTACCTGGTTAAGATGGAGAAACAGAAACAACTAAGGACAAGAGTCCCATACAAGGTTGGTATGTCTGTGAGCTTCATTGGCGTCACAAAATGAGGGATACTAAACGCTAACAGGTGTTATATTATATTACATTGTTAGTGCATTATCTGTATGGCTGTCATCTAATCTGGGATGTCACACAGATAACAGAAAGCTCAACAACAACTCACCAAACACATGCTGAATAATTGCGTTCCAGTAAGAAAAATAAGAAGTAATTATTCAGTTTCACCTAACAAAAGTGACAGATGAATTTTTCAATTGAGTGGCATTTCCCTTTAATCCCCATGTACACGAGAGGTTACACAAATAAATGCCCCTTTGAAGATCCAGATAATCCCCTCAGCTGTCTCCATGCAGGGACAGCTTAATCCAGCAGGAGTGTTCTGGTGACTAAGGACACAAAACATCAGGTTAATTGTCTAGCTGCACTAAGCTACACTTAATTGCCATAAGATGATGACTATATAAACCACAGAGCTGCAGACTCTGAAAAGCCATTTAAAGATGTGTTAGAGGATATGGTGATTAGAAGGGAGAGAGTCTGTTAGGCACAGTGCCACTAAAGATGCCCATTTGCATTTAAAGATTTGCCTGCAGTTGTTCACTCCCCCTTTCCCTTGGTTTTCCGGGCTGAGATGTGTGCTGATGTTGGGTATATTTAATTACAGTAATGCTTTTTGTGGTTCAAGTCGGTACAAGTGTCACTGTTAAAACTGATCCCCGAATTGGTGCAAACTGGCAACAAGCAAAATGAATACTGTTATTGTTTTGCTCCCATACCTCCAGTTTTCCATAGTTACATAGCAGTTGGATTAACAACATCAAACGATGATGTTATATTGTGGGATCTCCAGATCACAACATTATAAATCTTTTCAGGCTTTAAGGAATGTGTGTTTGTCCAAGCAACTTGTGGCCAGTGTGTCTGTGTAACAAACCGTCTGAATCATCAGGTTGGCTTTAAGTACCATCATATAAGAGGATAATGCGCACATTAGCACATGACTGGCTATGAAAATGATACCCTTTTCTCCTGCAATGACCTCAACACAGACAGATTAATTATATTTTTGGACAATAGGTGAACTGTAGTCAACTATTTGATAATTTGATCAAAGAATGAGCCAAATTGAATTGTGGTAGTATCTGAAAAATGTGATTATGATAGAAAGGGCCACTCCAAAGTGTACCATATGTCTTGTTACCACAACCAACTATGGAGTAGGCTAGACCCATGAAAGATCAGAAAGGAACCTTCACATATCCACCTTGTGGTGCCGAGCACTCACCCTTTGACCTCCCGTTTCTCCCATCATGTTAGCCATCATGTCTGACGAGATTACAGGCTCAACTTGTAAAGCAGTCTTATTGCAGAACCCGGGCATGAAAGCAGATGAGCGTGTCTTAGTGGTGGAGTGAGCGGGGAGGGGGCTTGGAAAGAAAGGTACCCTGTTGTGTGCATGGCCAATGGCTAAAGCAAACTGAAATCCTCCTATCGAAAAAGCAGCCAGTCTGGAATGATGAGCCCCCTTTGTCTGGGGTGGCTTGTGGATTGCATGCCGCCATGCACATATGGTGTCACACACACCCACATACACACCACACAGGCACGCACGCACACATACACACCACACACGCATGCACGCACACATACACACCACACACGCATGCACACACCCACACGCAAACCATCACCAGTGGCTGCTTCGGAGTGGGTATACAGTACATCTTTGTTTCTTTGCGAGTATTACTTGTACCACTTCAGCTTCTCCTCATCCTCCGGTTCTCTGAGAAAAATACTTTATATCATATCAAAGCCTGACAAGGAAATATTGCATGCAATGCAATATCCTTTAAAAGCTCACTACTCTGTTTGTGTGAAGTCGTTTAACGACCACTGATGCACACAAATGTATAGGAGTAATAGGTAGGATATAAGAGTAATAGGTTCCTGGATTATTAGTCAATTTTAAATAGAAGCTATTGGTCAAAACCCTAAGTAATTAATTTCAAATCCATTTATTTTATTTTGTAAATCCCAAATTACAGATTTGTCTCAGAGGGCTTTAAAGTCTGTACTGCGACATCCCCTGTCCCAAAACCCTGCAGGATAAACTCTCCAAAAAAAGAAAAACCCTTCTATGGGGAGAAAAAGGAAGAAACCTTAGGACGGCAGAGGAGGGATCCCTCTCCGGGGATGGACAGACTACAATGAATGTCATGTGTACAGAATGAACAACGTAAAAGATGTACAGTACGTTCAATGCAATATGACAGTAATAAGTAGTCTTGGGTTACCACCAATGAGAAACAGTCATCAACCTTCAATACGGATCAATTTTTGGAAAATATAAATTATGATATAGTCGAAATTATGAGAGACGATATGGGCAGGCTCCTTTATAGTTTGATAAAGTTGCAAAGATATTCACAGAATCAGACTTCATTTTACCAATAATGACCGGTCTGCGAGCCGGACGCATTGGTCTTAATGTGCCAGTAATGATGGTAAATTCTACGGTCCACTAATGTATTGTTTTCAATCATGGTACCATTTTGACTGCCATCAAAATTAATTCAACACAGATCCTCTTCAATTAAGAAATCAAAAGTGTCACTTGTTGTTTGATCACACAAATGTGATCCCCCCCCCTCTTTGCCTTCCTCTCTGTTTCAGGCATACAGTCTGAAAGACTACAAGCAGCTGAAGTCAGATATAGTTCTGCAAGGCCTTGGTCCTGACTACACAGCTATAGAAGAGACAGTAAGTACTGACCTGCAACATCAGTCAGTGTCAACTCCGCAAAAATGTTCAATGGTGTTAGGCGTGTTAATTCATCCGCAAAAAAAAAAACTGCACAAAAAATATAAACATGTTAAAACATGCATTAACAGCCTGTCATTTGTTTTTATTAGAGGGACAGTGTGTAAGATTCAGGGGCATCTAGTGGTGTGCTGCAAGTTGCTACCAACTGAATACCCTTGACCTCCCCCCTCCCTTTCTAATTGTGTTGTGGAACAACGGTGATTGTTATCTTTAGGATTTTATTACAACTAGGGGCTATTCAAATCAATACTAGGTAGATCAACATACTTGAATAATTGCTTTTTACAAAAGAGACATTTACAAAAAAAATGCTGTTCTTATGTAAACAAAGCAGTGGTGGCCAATTGAATAAAGTTTTACTTTTGTTTACATGTATTGTAGTGAGACAGATATGCGTAGCGTAATAGGAAATGAGTTCTAATAAAAAAGCGATTTTGTGTATCAACTGTTCTTCATTCATAGGCTTCCATGCTGTTCGACGGATAAAATTACACCTCCAAAGCAAATAAGGGTACCTCTAAGATGTTAAGTGCTTTATGCTAGGATGCTTTTTTAAATCCCCAGCAGTGAAAAGTGAGCATGTTTGGCCAATTTACACCAGATTGAGCTCTGGGCATCTCCAGGTCCAAATTGTGAATGATATGTGTAAATGTTGCCCCCCTGAATGGCTGGCTGTGTTTGGTTTTGTTGGGCTGCGTGGAGAGGCTCTGCCGGGGGGAGCACGAAGAGAAAGGCCTTAAGAGAGAAATGGCTCAGTTAATTAAAACCCCTTTTATAATCTGCTTCTATTTCTCTCTCACTCCCTCTCTCGCTCTTTCACCGTCATCATGCTGAGAAACTGAAGCGACAGAAGCTGTATTCAAATGTGATCCGCGAGCAGAACAAAAAGATAAGTAGGATTCCCTTTCTGCTGGCCAAGGACCCGGAAGGCAATGACAACAAAGTTCCCAGGCTGAAGGTGCGTGGGTGCTCCTTTGAATGTGTGAAACCGCACATGTGTTTTTCACAACAGGCATGTGTGCTTGAGGTTGTTTAAGAGACAAGTTGTGACTAAGCGAAAAGACAAAGAGTGTATTTGATCAGGGAGAAGGTCTTTACATGGATCCAACCCGTAATCTGGGTTCTCTAAGCGGGACACTGCTGATCCTGGCTAGCCAGTCTGACACAGCTGGTTAGCAAAACATGAATATACATTAGAAGGAAATTACAGATTTTTTAAAATAATGAATAGCTTAACAGTTGTGCTCTTACTGTATGTGTATTTAAAGACATATACTTAAAGTAATTTACTACCAATAAACATAATATATACACAACCACACAATGATAAGTCAAAGATAGAAAGTTGTTGTCCTACAGAAAGCACTGACCAAAATCAATACAAGGGAAAGCCCCATGTCCATCGAATCAGACTTTAAGATACTAAATTCAGACTGGCAGTCGGCAGATTATGCAAAAAGCACCAAGTGCAGCACGACTGCGACTGTGAGAAACTTTTCAGCATATAAAATGCTCCCGCCTGCAGTTCAGTGATTCAGCGAGTACTTTCATTATGAGATTTGTATAAACTATTTATGCAGTTATTTATTACTTTGAGTTTGATCTTCAGTAATCCAAATGCATTTGTTGAAGTATTTTCACTTTCGTTTAGTTTCTTTTTTTCCCTGCTTCAAACTATTAATCCACTATTGGTTGACCTCTGGTGACATTTATTATAATCAATACTACAAATTATTAGGACTGAAACCTTTGTCCAGTCTCACAAAGTTTAGAAGTTAAATCCACCAACAATCACATAGTCATTAATAAAGGATTATACATCACATGTACTGTGTTGTATTTTGACGTACTGGTAAAGTTATATAACCATGACATGTACCCTGTGAAGTCAGATGAATACACTCTGAAAGGTCACAGTGGACAGAGGTTTTACTGAGTTATTTGAATACTTGTATACAGTAAATTAGTAGAGTGACATTTATGGGTCTCTGTCTATTTTTATCTTAGGCCTTGGAATATGCTAAAACCATAGCCAAACCCCCTCTACAGTTTCCACCACGGCAGAGACAGAAACCAGTCCAGTCCAAAGGCTTCCCTGAGCATGCTTCTGACATGGATGTCCCTCATATGGCCGTACTAGAAGTCCTTAGAAAACGGCATGAAGAAGAAAAGCAGGCCGTGTCACTCTTCAGAAAACAACATGCTGTCTGAGGCAAGGTGAATCGATCCCATTTAACCATGCCACAGTGGTCTTTGGTTTGGTACTGCAGCATACAAAAATAGATTTTACTCATTAAAAAGTTTACTAATGAAATCCTACTAGTTTGAAATATAAATCAGTTTTTTATGCACTCACATTATATCTAAGATTGGAACTGGTGTCCATTAATATATAAAGGACTGCAGCATTTCTGCCTTGGCTTTACTACTCAGTCGTAACTATGGGTTCCTTCTTACATCCGAATCAATGCATTTACTCCAATTCATGTGTTTTAGCAAAATCACTTTTCCTTCAGTTCATTTGAATGTGAGTAGAGGGTTTGGGATTAAAATAAATAAATAACTCAGTTGTGAAAATTTGAACCAGCATCCTCTCTGGAAAAAACGTGAGCCTGTAAACATCACATTCAGGAAGCAAATCAAAGCAGTGATCAATGGGCCAATAAAGTGAAATAGGATAATAAAACGTGTGTCACTAACATGGGCCAACTGTGCGAAAAAGATCTTTGGATGAATTCTGTTGTCATGCGTTGTCTATTACATCCAACTCGTTGCTCATGAATTCTTCCCCAGTGTACTAAAATAAATAATGAAGCATCTGGTTCTTAATCCATCCTTCCTGTTTCTGTAGTATCTATTTACACACACACAGGAACCATCTTATCACAAGCAGCAGAGACTTTTACACATTACATATACATACATTTTCTATTCTATGCACTACATTGGTTTAGGTGGTATACTATTATACAGTATACCACCTAAACCAGATGGCAGATATTTGCCTTTCTCTGAGTGTCACTGGAAACCTTTCCTTACTCCAATGATGTGCAACTAGCGTTGGATGTCACTCAAAGCACTATGGCTTTTTATCTTCATGAACGAGTCCACCTAATTAACTATCCCACAGCACTGTCCAATGCCCACACTCTTCATCTTTCCCAATATTGTTGTTTTCCCCATATCACTTTGTCTCCTCTTATTACACAGTGTTTAACCTAGAATATTCCACACGCCTTTTTGTTGTGGGTCATGGTCATTTTTTCACGGGGAAGAAAACCTGCTCAAATGAAGATGACACTTTGAAGCGCCCTGATTTGCTCACGGTGCCGTATTTTGTAGCCGTATTGTGAGTAGTAACTCCTCCCCAACACAAAGCACTCTCAAGCAGCTCATTTTACTAATTGAACCCTCAGATCATTATCAAAGCCCTATTTACCTCTGTGCAATATTTTAATGAGATTATAGTCTCTATTTATCCCATCATGGACTCTTTGAAGCCCTGTGTTTTTAGTGTTAAGTCCTCAGATGCATGGTTGGAAACAAAGGACCAAGCCCTTTTTAATTTAATGAGAAACACCGCCTATCTAGACTGAGTCTCGTTGCTTCTTTTTAGGTCCCACCTACTTGTTTTTTGCCATTGAAATTCAGTTAATTGAACGAGTCTGTCTCCGTTATACAAGAAGGGGCCAAATTAGCATCCCTTTCTGCCCATTGGGAAGCTAAGGCAGACAAGGAGGCTTTGATGTGAGAAGCACACTTTCAGTAGGCGGCAGGCTTCCTGAAAATTAGCTGATGGCCCTGCTATTAGGTCCAAATGCAGATGCGTCCATGTGTTGCAAAACGCTTAATCTTTTAATTGATCACCTTCTGCATGGCCTGTTCTCCACGTAGTCCGTTTCCCCCACCGCCTGTTAATCCCAAGCACATATTGAAAATTACACAAATGGCTTTTTTTTTTAAAAGGATGGCAACTCCAGCATGAAGGACCAGAGAGGAACAGTTGTTATTGTGCAATGTGGCAATGTTAAAACTAATGAATACATGCAAATGTGGCAAAGTAGATTTTATGTTGATATACAAGTGAATAAATAAAATAACCCTGAAATGGTGCAAAAGCGTCCACCATATAGCTTATTACACACACTGTTAAAGGAAATCCAATCTCCAAATCATAAAATCATGTTACCAGATTGCACACATCAAAAATCTTTGGAATGTATTTACAGTAAAATGACACAATGTACAGCTACTTTTATGGAATCTGTACAATTTGTACCCCCTTTTTTTTAAAGAATAATACAACGAAAAAAGTATATTTTCCACCTCAAAACGGAGCTTCTGATAGAAATAATAAGTTCATGATAAAGTTCAAATACAAGATATTTCCATGTGCACATTCTGCAGTGAACAAACAGATGAATGGCTGCACAAGAAATACATTAACTGTCTTGAACTATACCGCATTTTTTGCAAATTAATTCGTGCAAAATTAATAGTTTTTAGGTCAAACACATCATATTAAACTACTAACGGTGTTGATATTAGCTAAAAGTAAACGACAAAAATATATTTATGAACAAAAATAAGGTTACTGGATTTCTAAGCACTATACTTCTGAAGAATTTTCAAAGACCAGCAGAATTGCTGACATAATCAGACGCGTTCAACATAGTTGCGACACCATCATTATTTTCATTTGAAGTAATGAACCATTATGTCCGATTATGTATATTTCCATCCTTGGACTGATATAAATGCTTTTCTTGATCGAAGTCGACGACTTATGTGTTATTATAGACATTATGTGATGTCTTGCTGTCTGTGTTTTGCGTCCCTGTTAGCGGGGTTAAAGCGCAGCGGGCTCCAGACCAGCGAGCAGGAAGCAAAACGGAGCTCCATGCTGTGGAGACTCCTTTCTCAATGCAGCGCTGAAAGGAGCCGAGCCGACCGCGCGTAGCTAAAATAATAGCACTGCATATTAGTTGCATAAATGATCCATTCAGTATTATGTGGTTATTATTTTCTTCCCCAAATATGTTTGAAATATAAAAATGTAAACGACGAACACAAATCCGCTTTAAAAAAAATAAAGGATGACAGAATAACCCATTAATTTATATACTAGATATATATATATATGTATACAGACAAATATAAACGCCAGTCACTCAAGTGTTTTTGACCAAAAACTAATTTAAAAAACTTTCAAAAATATGTACAAACGGCAAATAATATATAACAATACACCAACAAAAAGAAAAACTATATGTGCAAAGGAATGGGGTATGACGCGTCTATGTTACAAAGCAAGTAGCGGTTCCTTTGGCTTATTTATAAGCATCTGTACAGATTTTCTGTCCAAAAATAAAAAGACAGAGCTAGATGACATGTCAAAATCAAAGTCTAGATTTTAGTCATAATATTTATCTAATACTAATTGCCATAATAAACGCGTGTTTTGTCAGAAGTAACAACACCAAAACTCTCATCGAGGAGAAAATTAATAGGCCCACTTTTTATGTTTGAATAAATATTAACATTGTATTGTAAAGCCTCGTCCCCTTTTTGTTTTTAAAACAGTATAGCTGTGTAATGGAAAGGGAAAGAGGCCAACTTTATATACAGTGCATTTACATTGCGGATGGAGCTGCGATGAAACAACTCAGCAGCCTACTATAGTAGATGTTCCGGGGAGCAAATGTCGTCCTCAATGTCCACATCGTCGTCGTTCTCCTCCAGCAGGTATGAGCCGGGCTCCAGTCCAAGCCGCAGCTCCTCCGCGCTCTTCTCGTTCAGTTCACTCTCGCTAGAGTTGTCTGCGGATCGGTCCAGCTCTCCGGGCGTCTTCCGATCGTCCTGCGCTTTCCTCAGCTGCTTCTTGTGCTTCATCCGCCGGTTCTGGAACCACGTTTTTACCTGAGCAGCAGAATATGAGATACTTATGAGGATTTTAAAAACATAAATATACGTAATTCATTTCTCAAGGGTCTAGAAATCCAGTGCATCAATATCAAGTCAATATTTTTCACTTTTATGATACACTCACAATAAGGGGTGGCCTATGGAATTATGCTTGCTACTAAATAAAATAAATATTCACAACCCCAAATCTTAAATCATTATTCAAATATCATATATTCCCTTGATTTATATAATCCATATATTATTATATTATACTGTGTACACTATAACTACACAGCAAGCTAGAATGCATTGTCTTACAACGCGCTAGGCTACATACTGTCTTCCGCCGTGCCCTGTTGCGTGTTTAAATATGAATGAGCATTTTATAATCGATCTGTTTTGTGTGTTGTGGTCGAATGAAGAGTACGTATTATAAAATAAACAAAGGAACCGCTTCAGAACACTTTTCCGTGCCAGCCTCCCTGCGCTCCTGCTGCTTTCAGGTGTGCGCACGTGTGTGTTTGTGCGTACGCGCGCGTACCTGTGTCTCGGATAGGCTGAGCGCCGTGGCCAGCTCCACTCTTTCCGGCGTGGACAGGTACCGTTGGATTTCGAACCTCTTCTCCAGACCAGACAGCTGCGAGTCGGAGAAAACCGTCCTGGCTTTCCGGCGTCGGCAGTGCTTTCCTGGTAACTCGGCGTGGTGCTGGAACAGGGCCGGCATCTGCATGCCTACAGGTGGTAGGAGCCAGTGATGAGACATTCTCACTGTTCAACAACATAACACGCACGAACTCTTCATAAGTCGGACAAACTGTAAAGGAATTAATTGGCGTTAAGTCATTCTTATTAACACATAATTTAGTTAAATTAGAGCAGCAACGTGTGCCGTTAGTGCTTAAATATAAATGAATGATGATAAAAGCATTTAATATAGTGTATTCGGAGTTATAGTGTATTCGGAGTTATTTATTACATGAAATGAAGGTTTACTAAATGTCTCCTTCAAAAAAGAAAGAAAGTGATGCGATTAATAAGGGTTTATAGTTCCTTCCCATTATGGCTAATCAAATACAGCGTTTATATCTAGACTCCAGCAGCGTGGCCACTTTACCTGTGTTTTATCTGGCACAAGTTTCGATGTAACTCTCAGGCCTCTCTACACCTGCTATCAGAGGCTCTCTCGTGCTTACCAGAAGTGAAGAAGTACTGGTGGTGCTCTGGCTTATGGAGAGGATGGTGCGGATGTGGCGCCAAGATCGGGGTGGGCATCAGCGGGTACCCATACTCCAGGATCGGCATCCGGGAGGCAAGGGAGCTGCAGAACGGCGAGGGTATGACCTCTCTCAGAGGTTTGGGTTTGTGCAATAAGATGTCCTCAATGAAAAACGACGTTGACCTCTGCGTCGGCACCGCAGACGCGTAGTTCATGCTCATGATTCTAGTTTGGGTTTGTTATGTCCGTGCCTTCAAACCTGCTTCAGCATCTGCCTCCTCTCCACAAGTCGCCAGGCTTAAATGCACTCTGTGTGACCAGTGGACGGCAGTACGCTGAGCATCACGGAGAGATCAGTGGGAGGGCACACTTCCAACTAGCATTTATTCAGACAGATAGCGGATTGGGGAAATTGATTTACGCATCAGCCAATTGGAGTTGTGAATGGGCGGAGGGACCCGTTCTTCGTTCTGATTGGCTGATACATGTCCGGAGCTGAAAAAATCAAACAAGAGTCCAGAAATGCAGCGCACCTGTGACCTCAGCATCACAGTTCATTTGAATAGCAACTAAAAAATCCACCCGAGAATCAATCGTAGCGGCGCTTATGCGGTTGCCTAGCAACTGTGCTGTTTTTTTCGCAAGGTTTGCAGCTTACATGGCCTAGCGGAAGAATTCGTCTTTATTGAGCATACGAACAAAAGGTGTACTAAATCTTGACCATGGATAAAAAGGAGTTACAGCTACTTGCTATCCCTTTTCGAGTGTGTGTATGGTGAATATTTTATTTATGTATTATTGGTTTGGACTTTGAGCAATTATTTTGATGGGAATTTGGAAAATGTATAGTCCGCATTTTCTAAAATGCTCTACACATAGATTTTTCGTTTATCTCGGTTGTAGTTATGAATATAGTTTCACCATTTTCTCAATTAAAAAAAATCTGTTTCGGGGTGCAGTCGGACGGAATAAACAAAGGAAACCGGTTCAGAAACACACGCTTTCTTGCAGCAGCATTTCTACATCTCCTGAAAAATATATGAATACAAATGAGATGAGCTACTCCGGAATCCGCAGTATGTTCAGTATGCTCAGGATGGAAGAGTTTAGTTGTTGGCGCTCGGCATATGCTGATAACCCGCTTGTTGGCTGTTCCGTGGTGTCGTTCTTATACTTTATTGTAACAAACATCTACTTTTCATTTAATGGCTGAAATTCAGTAAACTGATCAAAATTGTTCCTGCACTGCTGAAAACGTGCCCACAGTTCAACTTTTTGCAAACGTGAGTTAAAGGTGAATCTATCCTAAAAGTACATGCTTAGATATGTGGAAAACAAGTTCAATTATCAGACGTATTATAGCATTATTACACATGGCTGGTAAAACAACCGGATTAAATCTACATTATGTTGTGTGTATTTTACTCTTAATCTAAATTGTATCTCTCGTGGCATTACTCTGGCGTTTTACATACTATTTTGCTTATATTTAGGTATGGATTATTCCCTATAGTTGTACAATGGGCGTCCATGCTTTTGGCACGGCGTCTTTGAATTTTTTTTTATCTTGAAACTTAATTGGCTCTGGTAAGTTCTGATCTCTCCGTTCATTGAAGCCGTGTAGTCCGTGTCGCAGGAGGATTCTACTGTTGCAGGTCTGTCTAGTAATTCTGCCCAAATTGGCTGTAATTGTCGGTATTAAAATCTGGGAGAGTACAAGTGCCGCTCCTGTGCCCATTTGCGAAAGAAAGCACTGCGCTATAATTTGTTGATACGGTGTTGTCATCACATTTCCAATCAGTCCGGTTAATGTGAAAGTGTCTTAATGTAGGCAGAATTCACGCTGCAATGCTATTAGGTAATTAAGGGAGATGTTAAAGCGGAAGTTGTAATCCTGGTGCTCGAGGACAGGATTTCCATCTGATCAGATGGAGGGAGAACAAATTAATTGCTCTCTGTCTATTGCACTGGAAAAGTGCAGCTCCGCTACATTAGTTTGTAGGTTTCTATTAAATGGACACGTGCGCCCAATATTCACATTAGCATTGCGGAGTAAACGTTTGCTCCGGTTTAAGAAGATGCATGTGAACATTTCCCAAACTGTCATCACTTTTTTTCTCTCTAAAATGCACACGGTGTTCCGACGACCTTAAAAAAGAAAAAACAAGATTTAACATTGTTTAATAGTCAAAACATAAGAAACCTTATTTCCTTTTTCTAATCAACAGTAGAAAAGAAAATACATGGCCAAAGCAGATGGAGACATCCTGCACCTGGCTGTGCGTCAATCCCTTTAGTTGAGCGCATCGGGCTAACAAGTTGCTTTTTGAGGGGAAATTAGAAAGTAAATGAAACAAATTGTGAGAAAATCGTCTTAAGAATCCATTCTTAAGGCGCGGTTAAGCGGCTTTATGTGGCCATTTCATTAAGGGAAATGTTGAGTCGGTCTCGCAGTGCGTCACTCAGTTAAGTGGCGCGTTTGGATAGGAGGTTTGCAGCAGTTCATGGAATGCTTAGAACTAGTAATACGGGTCATGCAGGAAGAGAACGCCCCAAAGGGATATAGGGAAACCCACCTGCGCTTAAGTCCAAGTTTATGTTGTATATTTTCAATTTAAGTTATTTTACAATCGTTTTGCTCTTAAATTCATCTGGTTTTTCTATAAAAAAGAAATAAAAAGAATTTCTATCCTTCATAATAATAATAATAATTATGAATAACATAGCATATACTGTAATTTGTTTTATATATATATATATATATATATATATATATATATATATATATATATATATATATATATATTACAGTATATGCAACACATTACAGTATATGCTTGTTATGTTATATATAATTAATCTTAATCCCTATAGTAGAATGCTGTATATGATCGTTGGGTGCTTATAAATTGACATCGCTGAGATAGAGGCAGGTCTGTGTCATACCTGCCTCTATCTATGGAGAAATAGAAAGAGCAAGAACAACACACAAAACAGTGTCCCACAATAACCCACACTTATTACTAAGTATTATGATTATTAGTCAGTCTACAATGCTTTATAATTCATTTTTTATTATAAGTCATATGATGCAGTACGATTAAAAGTATGTTTAGAATACATTTGGCAATAACTAAGGTTATTGACACATAATATCATAAAGCCAAGGAGTGACTTGGACATAAGCAGGCCAGCCTACAAAAGTTTACCATAAAATGTTAAAAAAACATCAACTGAACAGTCAAATTTTCACCAATCGTTTTATTCGAATTATTTAAACTTTCCCTGTTCCACAGGTCTGCTGTGTTTCCATGCTGATGGTAGAAATACATATCTCATCAACATAATCAAACGTTTATTTCTGGATGATGGTTTCAATCTTCTAATGAGAGTTATTGCTCCGGGGGCATTCATGCATCCGATAGGCACACAAATAGAATATACCTGGAGAGAAAGAGGTGCGACAGGAGATTACATGGCAGCTTATGTGTTTTTTTTTACCATTCCAACTTTCTGTGGTTTATGTCATTTAGTTCAAAGTTTTTGTGATTAGACATTGTAAAAACAAAAAAAATATGATTTGAGTTCTTTATTTTCTTGTGAATGTGAGTTGATTTTGATCAACTTTGTGTTTATGTTGTCACCAACCTCACAAAACATGTCTAAGTTCCTCTGGTATATCCAAAAACATTTGTAGAGCATAACAAATCTATACAGTAAATATACTTTAAATTACGTTGTTTACATGCAAGTCATAGTAAATGTAGTTTGAGTGGCCTTAGCTTGGCATGCAGGTTCTAGTTGGTGCTACAATATCTTAGGTAAAATCAATCCTGAATCTTATAAGTATTTTGAACCCGTCGCTTTCCATAACTTCATAAAGTATGTTTCATCTATATTCAAAACTGACCGAATGCACTATTATAGGTTATGAAGGAACACACAAGGAGTTCACGGAGATCCGAGTGAAATGTCACAGGGTTTCAAAAAGAGCACTGCTGAAAAACAACTGCTTACCTGAAAAAAAGGTGAGCACCACTGACACCCAGCCAATGATGTAGGACCAGGAGAACCTCCAGTTCCCATAGCGTTTGCCATAGTAGTTAATAGTCACACCAGTGTACACAGCCATTGCTAGAAAGACTAAAAAGCCTGGGTGGGGAAAAGACAAAATAAACATAATGAAAATGTTTGGAGAAATACACAACCATTCCAACTGGCTGCTCATGGAATATTTTAGTTTGAAACAATAGTCAAATGCAAATACATGTGAAACCAAACTAACAAAGTAGAAACACAATGATATGGAGTAGCACTTACATGAGATGAAAAACAATATGCCTGCAGCAAAGGTTTTGTCAAACCTGTCGAAGGTGGAGTAATGGATGAAGGCCATTATGCCGATGATGATGCCGATGAAGCAGGCCAAAAGAGAGAGGATCATGAGGGCACGGGTGGCATCTAAGTGAGCTGTGGACAAGGTCAAATGTCAATGGAAGTCAGTGGTGGGGTCAGTGCAGGCCAACATAGATGAATGATGTGACATGTCACCCAGCTGACAATATGATGAAGAAGGGTACATTGTTGAAATAATATAAACCTAATTTCCTCCATGTCACACCAAAATCCGTATGGCATGTTTAACAGGCCATATGACCCACAATAATTTAGAGGTATGTTGCCGTTTGGGAGCTAGCGGCACCAGTTAATTAATCAATTAATACATTTGGGCAGTCAATAAAGTCATCAGGACCAAATCGTTGTTATAATCATGACTTTTATTTTAACCTTCCTCTTGTGTTAGCTTTCTGTTACCATCCCTTGTGTTAACGGGTCGGTTTTGACCCGTGTCTTAAAGTATCACAGCATTTAATTAGTTATCAAACAAACGCGCACGTTCTCTGTGTTATTCTGTAATGAAAAATACTAGCCTTATTTCTCTTGTATTTAGTATGAAAATGTTGTGTTTGCGACACATACATCTCTTCCATTGGACTAAATCCAGTGAGTAAAATATGTATGTGCTATATATATAAAATCATATATATATATATATAGTCCTGCAAATTAGAAATAAACCCTTCTCTTTGGCAGTATACAAAATGTTTGACGTACCTACTAAATGGACAATCATGATGATTCACGTAATCATCAACGTATTTCTCAAACTCCTAAAAAGGCACTAAAATATTTAGAAATCATTTTACATTACATTACTACCTCCATTTTCCATTAAAGATGAGTTCAGCTTAGCTCTGCTAATAAAAAGATTTCTGTATTGTTGAGAAATGGATCATCTCCATGAACTATGCGTGTCCACACTTACCGATGCTGTCGTTGTGTGGGAAGCATTTGCCGGGTATGCAGTACCGCCACAGGCCCTGGTGCATATAGTTGCTGGACTGCCGATACTGCATCCAGTAATCGGTTGCTGTGGAAACAATCAGGAGGATGTTCCCCACTCCTGCACAGAACAAACCTCCACCCATAAAGCTGTACATCCTGCACCTGCAGACACAGACATAGAGGAACATAAGGTCACTAAGCATCAGCGGTCAGTGAAAGGGCCCCCTCCTCTCTCAATCACACACACACACACACACACACACACACACACACACACACACACACACACACACACACACACACACACACACACACACACACACACACACACTTCACAGAGAGAGGCTCTAAGTGTCAGTAATTGCGTTGTAATGAACATATTATTTCCAATGGATTGAGCTGTGGGGTCGTCCATGTGTATGTGCTCCACTTTGTTCTCTAGGAGATCAGTCAGCGCATACCCGGGGACCAGTGCGCGCGCACACACACACACACACACACACACACACACACACACACACACACACACACATACAACAGTCCAGCAATGCTTTGATACTTGATACATCTATTGCTCATTGTTCCACCTGAATGCAATATCCTGCACCCATCCTCTCCTGCTCATAGAGGACTGCCATGAATTTATTTGTCCTTTTTTCTGTGTGTGTGTGTGTGCGTGGGGGGGGGGGTTGATGGAAAGATATGTTTGAAACCTGAACTGAACATGATGCTCGTTGAAGAGCTCAGTGTATTCATTGAAGAGCTCTGTATATCCGCAGGACCACATTTTACTCTGATCAGCCTCAGTTCAGGAGTCCAAAGCAGAGCACTTTATAATCCATTTGATCCCCACCATATAAAAACCATTGCAGATGGTCTAACAATTTCAATGTTATTTGCAGTATATCAAATTCAATTAGCCAGTTGGAATGAATAATAATTTTAGGAAGTAATTTCTTTGCAGACAGGCTAAAGTCCCTTGAAAAAAACAAGTTACGTGAATTTTCTTTTTAACTAGAGGCAGGCCTTGTGACTAGGACTGAGATTGAGCTTACCTCTCAATCACATCACTCAACCTTTCCCCCCACTCACTACAAATGTATTATATTCCTATGAAACATCTGAGACTTGGACACACCAAATATAGAGAAAGTAAAACTAAGAATACGGCTGACAATTACCCATCTCCATCTGTTTTTTTTTGTTGGCCTCCAGAGGAGGCTGGGTTTTCATTCACCACATTAAGACAGAAGCTTCTCATATCTGTACATTTGTACCTAATTGGCTACGGAATGACAACCTTCCTCTCCATGGAATTATACATGAAGACATTTTAAAAGGCAATAAAGTGATACAAAACTCAATGTGTGCACATTTTCTGATACAGTAAATACTAATATTTACAATGTTCCCGGTGGAGCTCATAAAGCTGCAGCTGTGTCCGCATGGAGGAAAATAGCAGAAAGTAATACAAAGAAAAACACAAACAAACAAATGAACAGTTATTGGACCGAATTCAGTATAATCTTACCTTAATCAATGTGGTTTCTGAAGATGTTTATGAGGACAGCGTTACCTGTTAACAAAATACCACAAGATCCTATGATGTCCAGACTACCATACATACCAATAGTACTAGCGTTTGGCGGGTGAATAGGGATAGACTGGCGTTCCAACAAACACAGCGCTCTGACAATAGGCCAGGCCGGGCCAATCAGCTCGCACCAGTTTTGTGGTCTGGGAATCTGCTGAAAAAACAGAAACGGTTAAAGCTTGGCAAGCTGAAGTAATACTGATGACTTCATGGTTTTGATTGAAAGTAGAGGACTGAACTGGCTTTAGTGGAGGGCAAGCCAGGCACTAAATCACAGTTGTTGACTGCTCCGCCTCTGAGTTGTTCATTTTTTAAAGCAACCACTATCGCCCAGTTTAAAAAGTGCTATTAAGTCTCAATAAGGCAGTGAAGTTTAACCTTTTAACTCGATGGAAACACTTAATAAATATAGGGCTTTTGTTAACTTACAATTTCAGTCAAAATAGAGTAACTTATCACATTCACCATTTAAATGTTCTCCAATCTTAAGAATCACAAAGGACACACAAAGGAGATACATGGGGAGAGAGAATTAGACAAAGTCAGACATCAAAGACAGCAAATATTGTATACCAAAATGATGTCACTAATACGATGTGTCAATGTGGTGCTGTGAGCCCAGTAAACTGGGGAGATACAAATCTCTATCAAGATGATTTAAATTACCAACAACCAACAATCCCATGAAAAACCTCAACGCAAACAGCTCCCCATTTCAACCAAAAACATTTTGATTAGGATGCAAGGTTTTAATGCACCATTGCATTACTAGCACTCCTGATTTTCATTTTATCAGTAACTTTGAATGACCATCAAAATGTGTTGGCTCAAATGGCAGTATAGCAGTATATACTGAGATTAAATGAAGATGCAGAGGTCCAATGTTAATTGCTTTTCCTAGTATACTCATTCAGTTATGTGGAAACAGTTCTATACACCAAGTGAGTTTGTGATTTACATTTCCACCCAGTTTGCTGCACAGTGCACAATGCTGCACAGGTGTAAATATGGGGATCCCATTGTTTCTGTAACAGAACTCCAACAGAATTCATTAAGATGAAATGTATGTTTTAATATAAACTTTCTTTGACCAGCTTCAGGACTTACTTACTTTTACTACATAAAAGCAGAGCCCTCTGCGAGTAAGAACACCTCCTCAGGTGGATAGAGGTCATTTGACTGTCTCGACCTACATTCATTAGGTTCCTCGAAAAACTTCATCAGGTGCTTGTAAGTGCTGCCCCATAGTATCAAAAAGATGTGTTTGTTTACAGTGAGTGTTTGTGATGGTTTTCTCTATGCTGGTGTGAGCATTAGATAAGGAAGGAAGTGGATTTTTGATAGCCATCACTGTTCTGAAGGTAGACACTCATTTTAACAATACTCATTTTATTTTCACAGTGTCATAAAAAGATTATCATGGTAGACACAGTAGCAATATGAAAAAGTCAGATGATGAATTGGAATCAATCTGTTTCATTCAAATACATATGTTACAGTGCTTGTAGACAAAAGAAAGCCTAACCCTGCAAGCAGCTCACACTGGTTCTGAGCCCATCACTGCGCTGTGACTCATGTTTATTTCGCTCGAACCATCGTATGGCTCCTCTTGTTTCCTCTTGTTGTGCCTCTTTCCCGTATCTAGCCTGGCCTACCCATAACCCCCCCCCCCCCACACACACACACACACACACACACACACACACACACACACACACACACACACACACACACACACACACACACACACACACACGCACAAACCCCAAAGATGAAAGGAGAAGAGTAGCTCCATTACCAGCATTACAGCAAGTTGCTCAGACCAATTGACAACAACAAAATGCCCCTGAAAAAGCATTTTTTCTCCCCCAAATTTGAGTGCCGTACTTACATCTAACTTCATTTTTATAGACCACAGGCTATTTTCTTCCATCTGGAGTGTGGCAGCCAGAAGGGCATTTGATATCCTCCCATGCACCATCAAAGTGGACAATATGCCTCTGTGACAGAGCAAATCCATGTTTTCTTGAATGCATCCAGCTTTTGACAGATTCATTTTGTTATGGAAAGTCTATATTTATGTGGTATCATCAGTGGGAATGGAGCTCATGCAGCACTTGGGAAGGTAATGTGACGGGAGTAATTACAAGAGTGTGTGGCCTCACTAAGCCGAAGCACGTCTGGAATCCTGCGGCTCGTGGGCTAGCAAGAAGAGCTCCACACTCATGCAGTGTCTTGTCTTCGTAATGTCTGCTTTGGTAATGTACTGTCTCACCTTCTTAGAGTTACTGGATCACAGGCTTCACTGGCTCAAGAAATCCAGGTGCTTGTCGGCCGGACATTTTAATGATATCTGAGCCATGCTGGCAAGTAAGTTACAGTACATTTGTTTAAGTATAATTCTACTCTACTCTAGAGGTACTTTACTTTAATAATAATAATAATAATAATAATAATGGTAGATGTAATAGGAATAATAATAACAATGTTATAATAATAATAATACTAATGGTCGTTTGAGTAAAGTGTGGATTTATGTTTGGGCCACCAAAAACGATCAGGACAATAAAGGCAGTGTGTTTGAGGCCACACAGTCCTAGTCTGGCAAAATAAGTTAAAATACTTTTTGGAATGGACCATTATTATTATTATTATTATCAATACAAATAATCCACTGATGCACGACTGAATGGTAGGGGCCATTCTGCTTTGAGTTGTCTTTTCTTTTACTCCACCAGAATTTTGAATGCGGCACTTAAATAGTATGTTTACACAGTTTTATGCTTCTTTTAAAGATGCTCGACATCTTCCACCATTATATAGGAAGCTGAAGGATATATGTGCAGAATCAAAACATGATAAATATTGTTTCGTAATTGCAGACTGAAGGAGACAAATGGCCGCAGTTTTCAAGCTCAAGGAGGGGGATTAGTCTGACAATCACAATAAGCTTCTATGAGTAATTAACAGTGTACCTTCATGAGAGTCACATTCCCACATTGCCTGGCCTCTTTTTTAGTTGTTGATAGTAATCCCTAGGCTAAACAATTCATTTTGTGTACGAGTGTGCAAACATTGTAAGATTCATGGTGTTATAAACACATGACCGCAAGGCTTTAACAACAACAACCATCTTTTATTCCATTCATATGTTTTCATATTCACAGATGAGGAAATCTAAAGTGTTTTTATAGTCACATAGTTTGTAATGACCCTGCATCACACAAGTCCTCGAAATGTTCTTTAGTTTTTGTATTCATTTGTTCCTATTACTTACCACTTTCGATAGTCTTCAGTATTGCAATGGCACACTCCATATACGGTCTGCACCAAATCAACCCCACTAACAGATCCATCATTCACAAGCTTCGATCCATCTTCGTGCTAATGGAACAAGTGGCTGAGCAGCAGATGACCTTTCATTATGGACAAAATGTTCACATTACAGCAAGGACAAGGCTGCTGAACAGGGAAACGGCCTATAGATCATATGAGAATAGAGGTGTGAAGTTGACAGAAATTAGCCAAAAAGTATGAAAAGCTGGTATTTTCCAGCTGTGCCGTTCACAAGGCACAAGGCCACAAAAACCTATAATGGCCTCTAAAAGTTATCGACATTAGCGGGCAAAATGCTTCAAAATCTTTACGTTCCAACCACGCTATGCCTAAATACTTAAATCAACTCCTCGAAATTGAATTTTCAAGCCTTCAAATGGCTAATTTGTGGTAGCAAGTGCTTTCAGCGTTTTCTCAGCAAATGAACGGCGGCTCTAATCATAAGAGCATGTGGATGGTGCTGCCTCTCCACACCCACCCATGAGACAGCTGCGTGGACGGGGAGAGAAACATTTCCACTTAACCACTTAAATGAATATATCAAGAAACTAATTTGCCATTTTAATTGCATGATTTAGACGACGCTACTTCACTTGCCCCTCTTCCATCTTGGTTGATTTCCAATGTGAGCGCACATTAGATTGATCTATGAAAGACTGCAGAAATCACAACACTTAAGTCTTTTCATTTTCCCTCCCTAATTAAATAATTGAAATTCCTGTCAGTCTCTGCACTTAAGCCACACACAACATTGCAGGCATGCTGCGTCGCTGAATGAATCATGAAAGGCTTGTTTTTATCACTTCTTGTTTGCCGCCTGTTCCTTTCTCTCGCCCTCTACCTTTTTCATTTTTGTCTTCCAAGAGCCACGGATTCATTCCATCTGTCAAGCCCACAAATAGATCAGTACATCCATTTTGTTGGCATTTGCCCGTCCCATTAAGTGATTGCTTGCAGAAATGGCAGGGGACATTTCTTCTGATACGTTCCCTGAAACAGCGCTGGCAGACATTAAGGACACATTATTGAGTCCCATTTTCTCCCCGGCCACAAGGATATCCATTAGCGAGGCACACAGCCCTGAATTTTTCCATTTTCTCGCTCACCAAACTTGACTTTACACATTATTCTGCCTCTGTTTTGCAATTTGCAGCCACAAATTATATCAGGGAAAAGCCATCTTGTACCATGTGGCTCCACTTCCAAGGGCCATTTGCCAAGACTTGATTCTGAAGTGTCAAAATGGGTCCATCGTTACGGCTAATCATGACTGACAGCCGGGTGGTTTAAAGTCCATACAAGTTGGCCCACACTCAAAACTTTCTGTATGTGTGTGTTTTGTGTCAGACTTGTGGATTTAGTTTTTAGTTCCATGTGCTTATCTTGTTCTCTGATACTTGCAAATCCAAATTTTAATAGAAAGAATGGCTTTATAAAGTGCTATATAGATTTATTAACCAAATGTAAAGATTCAAAATTAAAAGAGAATGATCTACATTTCTTGTAAGCAGACCCTAGTATATGTAATAATGCAAGATATTATCAGTTATAAGGCAGTAATAGAGTTAATAGCAGTGCTTCAACTTCACGCTGCACCTCCAGCCTCTTTGTGTCTGCCTGAAATACAGGCTAAATCGTTATACTTTAGAATTTTCCTAACACTTTCTTTCTGTTTTTTAAAAAGTGCATTAAATAAAGAATTATGTTCTTTTATTTTGAATCTCTACACAATGCATTAACATGAAGCACAGCTTACAATCTGTGGCGGTTTTTAGAGGCCTCCGTGATCCCAGCAGAACTCCTGTGGGGGTTTGGAGTGTGTTGACAGCATAAAGTGCCTGGGGCTTACCCTCCCAACATGTAATTCCCTTCCAGGGGGATTTTTTTGTAGATGAAAACCTCCCCTCCCACATTTCTTGTTTGCACCTACGCTACTGCTTACGTAAAGACAAAGATGGCCATAACAATTAATAGAAATAAATGAAGAAAAGGTGAAGTATTATTAAATCTAGCACTAATTAGGAAAAAATATAACCGTTATATTATTAAAGTGAGATTTATATAAAAAAATGTATTAAATAAAAATAAACAATAAAACAAAAATAAAACATTTTATTTAAGGGTTTTTGCATCTTCGGATTTGTCTTTCACTACAGTACAGCAGTTCCCTTATACAGCAGGTCCTGGCAGCCTTATATTTAAGATAAAAAGGCTCTGGTGTTGTCCCTGCAGTGGTCCTGCCATACACTCGCAATTATTTGCATCATCTCTGTTATAGGAATTGAATGTACATTGTTCATTCTGACATCCATTGTAGACTGTCCATACCGGGAGAGCGATCCCTCCTCTGACGTTCTCCTAAGGTTTCTTCCCTTTTTTCCTCATGGAAGGGTTTTCATTTTTTGGGCAGTTTTTCCTGTGCCGATGTTTTTGAGACGGAGGATGTCACATGTGTGCAGACTGTAAGGCCTCTGAGGCAAATTTGTAATTTGCGATTTTGGGCTATACAAAATAAAATAAAATGGATTGAATTGTGCACTAGTTTGACTTGCGTCTTATTTTGAAAAAAAAACATTATTTCACTGTATATGTGCGAATTAGACAAATGATGTCCTCTTGATCATGACCTCACTCTTTTACTTCCTCATTCAGAGACAACTCCAGGGTATCATAAGCACAATATCCTTGTAAAAAAGCAAATACATTCAAGACCAGATCCACCAACAAACGGGTCAAGCCTTTTCACAGTGTTGTGGAGAGCACAATCACAGAAACGTCAGAAGGCAGCTCAAAGGCCACAGCAGCCCCCCGCTGAGCTGACATTCTCATCGTGCCTTGCCCATTAATTCTGTCATTGTTGCTGCCCTGGCCTCCTGGAGTCCTATCAAAGACTCAATAACCACTGCTTAACCAGAGTCCATTGGCAATTCCCCCATCTCTCCCTCCCGTCTCCCTGTCGCTCACTCTCCGCTACAAATCATCTGACACTATGCAGGTGCGCGGAGCAACTGCCTTTCACTTCGACATGGCCGGGTTGAAAAGGCCATTATTACCCTGTAATTGTGGGAGTCAAACCCAATTAAGCAAATCTATATGGGGGCAGATGCTGCTCTCCCCTCTCCCTCCTCCTCTACACACACACACACACACACGCACGCACGCACGCACGCACGCACGCACGCGCACGCACGCACACACACACTTTGTTTACCATTTTCTCTCACTTGCTGTCACTTCACTTAGGCCTGCTTGATCTCGGATACAGGCTGAACTAGCGGCGTTTCAGACCCCCAGCCAAGAGGGACATGTTGCTAATTGAGTTCTTGCTGGTCATTTTCCCCTTCCAAGTGAGCAAGAAGAAAAAGAGAAAGTTGCTGCCTCATCTGCTGAGACCATGGGAAGAAGTAAAATGCCACTCCTGTGGGCAGCAAGCAAAGGGAAAAGAGGTGAGCGAAAGCCGTTTAATCCACAGGGAAGGCAGTGAGGAAAGAGGGGCTTAGGCCTGCTCGGCCGCTCCAGCAGGGATCCGTGCAGCATGAGGGACGACGGCTTCGAGTGCGAACGCTCCCATTCAATCAGCACGCCACCCCCTGAGTCCAACACTTCCGGTCTCTGAGAGGGTTGCCTCTGGAGAGTAGAGCTCAGGGAACATTCACACTCACATGGATAAATCTGAAAATGCGTCTTACGCGCTTTACTTTTTTTGACTATTTGGCAGGTGTTTCTGAAAAGGTTGCATTTTGAAAAAAACAAAAAATACAAAAACCAAAGGGTCTCTTGTTATGTATTTATATTTATATACCGTATGTACTGTAGTATGTTATGTGTATCTAGATATATATAAATGTGGTATCATTTTTGTAATATAACTATATATCAATAATTGTGAATACACTGAATACCAAACATTTCTGGGACATAGGCAGACTGATATTATAAATCTTGACCGAAAGGTGCTGTTTTTTTCATTCATTTCAACAGTCCTCAGAAATTGTGTTAATAAGTTAATGAAGGAATCTCTTGGCCCAATCCAAGTGTCTTACTGTATTTATTTGTGGTTTTGTTCTTTTACTACAGAGGTTGAATTTGGATAAATGGGTGGAGAGATGGTATTCTAATATTCTAATATTGTCAGGCAAGCCTGAGCAACTAATGAAGCAATCAAGCAATATCTAATGCCAATTACCCATTACGACTTTACATTCTAAAAATGGGAGAATTGAGGAAACATATGTGTCAGACATGTTCACTATTAAATAGTGAACATAAACTTTAATGAAATAGGAAAACACAAAAAAGATGTACATTATGTACGTGAAGCAAGCCTATGTGAAATAAGTATTGTGTAGCATTTGTCAGCCATCAAAAGTAAAACTTGTTTATAATAACATAACTTTAGAGAAATGTTTCTTTCATAATGGCATTTTCTTATCCAATGATGATTTTATTTTATGCCACTGTTTGTTCATCTTTACAACTGTCCAATGTAGTTTGTTGACTAACTCAGTTTCCCCAAAAGTCAACCCAAAAGTCAACCTGGGTAGAAGCTTTAGAATATGCAGCCACTGGTTTTCAGGAAAAAAACAGTCAAAAACAAAAAGCAGATATGATTTAATTGTCAAGCCACAACTAAGAAATACAGATCAACTGATGATATCTTTTATGAATAGCAGACTGTAAATAAAATTAACAACAGAAACCCCATGCCCACTGGTCAAACAATGTGCTGTTTTGCGTTTGTAACGCTGCTAACGCATTTAGTGGAAATCTCATGAATGCAATCTGGCCAGGTCATCAGTTTCACAAATATGTAGCCTAACTATTATGTGTGCAAAAAAAACTGCTGCATCTTTGGAAATACACCAAAAGACGATTTATAACAAACAACGATTTATGACAACAGATAGAAGTGTCTACAATGTGAGTTTTGATAGATATATCCAGGATGCCAAACTGATAAAGTAGTGAACCAAAGGTGAAATTCACAATGATGATTGGCCAGTCTTCATTTGGGTGGCACAACTTAGCTGAGGGTCAACTGCAAGACTCTCTCCACCAACGTGGAGAACTTGGCAGTCCTTAGCCAATCACATGGCCACATCTCTTTAAAGCAATTAAACTGACCAACTGCTACCATATTTGGTCAGTTTCTGGCAGTTAGCAACAAATTAGAAATAATTGAATAATTATTTTAGTTGCATTTCTTTGAAGATGTTTATGTGGTCACTTAGCAAATAGGTCACTTCCATGTTGAGTAATAGTGCAAGCTCATGATCAGGCCAAGCTAGCTAGTCGGCTGGCTTGAAGCTGTAGAATATGCAGCATCGTCAACGTTCCTAAATTCATCTAGTTCCGCTATATAGCTCTCAATATGGCATTGTCTGAGGGGAACCACAGGCTGGACTAATTCTTCTGCCGTGACCACATATTTCACCTTGACTTCCTAATGAGCCATGTGCAAAGCAGTGGCAGTGAACTAGCCTTAATTTACACTGAAAAACCTGCACGGTCAGCTCCACTACTACTGAAATCTCAACTGAAGTAGACATTACTCTTCCATATTTTTACATAGACTAATGTTGTTTCCTGTTTTGTTTCCAGACATTTGAGGACCAGGACAGTCACATAGAGTGGTAATCAATCAGTCAATCATTCATGCATTCTAGGTATTGAAGTAATTACCCAGTGAAAATACCAACATTGTAAAAACAATGACTTAATTCAATGAGCAGTGTGGCCACTTCAGCTTGTCCCGGACTAATATGGAGGCTGCGAACAAGCAAGACATTGTCAGCGATTGCCCCAGTGGGTATCGCGTGAATAAGAGCACTCATCCAGTTGATTTAAATGTGTGTGATCTCACGCCTCTTTCACTCCCACCTTTGTTGCCTTCAGAAAGGACAGGTCATAACGGGTCAGTGGACACACACACATGATAACAGGCTGCGCATATGTTTCTGGATGGAGGGATTGGCTGTTGGCTGGGATATCCACCCCTGTTGAGCATATGCACAGTGTTGCTTTTTTTGTTGGGGTGGGCAAGATATGCAAAGCCCAGAGTTAAACCGGAGATGCAGGGACTCATGTTCTTTTGAATAACAATGCTCCCCCACCACATCCCTACCTCACAAAAACTCACGCACGCTCACACACGAGTACAAACACAGACACACACAAGCGTATGCTATATTAAGGCTAATTATCACATTTGCTTCGGAAGGTTCCTAAGTGAGTGAAATGACCCAAAAGTCTAAGTGGCCACCATGATAAGAGCTGTTCAAATTCCCTAAATGCTAATGAAAGAGGCTTCAATGCTTCTTCAATTAGCTCCTTTAGCATAGGAACCACTGGACCATCCTTTTGGAGAGGAAAGAAGATAATTCCGTCCCACAATTATGTGGCGGCGACATTTAAATAGTGACGTATCGTTAGGCCATTCACGAGAACTAACGATCATGACCGAGAAACGCAGATAATGCCGTGTCACTCATAATTATTCTAAAATCAAGTCATAGTGGAGTGTTCTCTTGGCTTAAGTCACTTTAGCCCCTTTTTTCAAGTTTTAATTTGTTTTCTCCATCCTTTCTGGGTGTTAAAGAAAATTATCAAATAAGGATGAAAGTGTGTCCAAACAGATCTATAAGTCCGTGTGTTTGGATATATATTTTTTCAGTACCTCGGATTTTCGATCATGGCAAAAATGTAAGATATACAAATATATTATATATACAGTATATATCTATCTAGATATAGATCTATATATATATATACTATATATATTACAAGAAATACAAGTAAATAGTACATAGGGCTGTCAATAGATTAAAAAAATGTACTATTTACTTGTACTAATATACTAATATACTATATATATATATATATACATATGTTTTTTTAGGGCTGTCAATAGATTAAAAAAATGTACTATTTACTTGTATTTCTTGTAATGATTATTCACGTTAGAAAGCGTGTATTTTATACACTGTTATTGAATTGTATTTTAAACACAAAACTACAAACATTTCATTGTCTCCAAGGACACATGTTGAGCTAGCAACTCTTCCTACTGTCCTTGTGCTCTCACTCTCTCTCAATCTCCCGACATTTAGCCAGGACGTTTTCCACACCACTGTCTTTCAGGGAAACATTGGTGGTCCTCTGCACACTGCCGTGCAGGGTAGATATTGAGATGGAAGTAGATTAGCAGCAAGCTTAGCCTATCAATGCGTAATGTGGTCTGTTGCCACTCATCCCCATTCTGTTTGACACGTGGAGGAATTCCTCTGCACAGTTCTCAACTAAGTTACCGTCATGTCTGTCCTGTCTAACTGCAGCTACCGGCGGTTTTCGTTTCTGCAGCCCTACCAAAAAAAATATCAGCCGCCACTGCATGTAAGGCCTTGTTACTGGGACACTGATGAATTGTTGATCTCTGACTGTGCATCATGTTTATGCTGCAAGGTTTCTTCACTGCAGGATGGCCTATCCTCTTCAGAGATATTAATCACTGGTCACAGTAATCGTCAGTTTGTGTCTGTTTCCATGCGCAAACAGCCAATTAATTTGTCCTCAGATGTCTTGATTCCCTCCTGTGGTTACCGCCTCTGTCAATCAGAGCATAATTGCAGCCAGGGAACAAATGCAGCACTTGGAGGGACAATTGAAGAGGCCGACAGTCAGTAATTAAGCAGTTCACAAGGTAATGTCATTAATTATCTCCTTCACTGGTTGCTACATTCTCTGGACGTCCTGATTACATGCTTATTGACTCTGAATCCTATGACAAAATGTTCCTCGCTCGACTTTCTAATGGAGTCTAAAAGAGGAGTCATTTACAAATGGCTTTATTAGGCAGAGTGCCCACATGGACCTTTAAAATGTTACTTGAAAATGCAATTTCACCTGTCGTTTGCAAGAGGCTTTCATGCACTTAAGCAGAGGTCATACAAACAGCAATGTAATTAGCGGTCTCCCTTTTACAGACTTTGCTGATTTGAAAAGCGTTACACACCTTTCTCGTCCATTCAGCATTAATGATTCGTTTTCAGGGGTAATTTCTAGGCTTATGAAAGACAAAATGTCATTCTGGCTGGCCGCTGCATGGGGCTCTTTCTTTGAGTGGATTTGTTAGACGTGCCCGAGGAGGGTTGAAAACCTTTGTGTCATGTGGTAACCTACTGCAGAAGAGGGAGGACTTTTAATTTGCTTTGCTAGGGAGAAGTGTTGGGGTCAAGCAACATTTAAAAAGTCAAGAGTCTCACTTATTCATTTTAATTTTTAAAGAAACTTGATTTACATAGGAAATCACTTGCCTAAACAAATTTTACTGAGCTTGAAAGTATTGACTGAGAGAATGAATGTGCTAAAATGAATGGTTTGTTGCCCTACATGTCAATATAGAAATATATACAGAACAAATCTGTGAGGACGAAACATTAAAATACCTTGATTACCAAATCTGACAGACCAAAATGCAGCTAACATTGAGTATTTAACAAATTTCTGGTGCAATGGAGGGACCTCTTAAATGCGAGCAAATGCTGAAATTGGCCAAACCTCCTCAAAGCCCATCCTAGCTCACGTCGAGCCTCTCAGCATGACTCTAAATGCAGATAACGAAGAAATTGAAAATGGAGGCCAAATTGACCCTTTCACAGCGTGTTGTGTCAGTTTGTATGGGTACCTGGAGAGGCTGTCCCCCTCCCATCAATAAAATAATTTAAGAACACATTATACTCCTTTAAAAGGGCCCATTTGTCAGACCAGGTGACTCTTAAAAGACCCTGCGGATTAGAGACGCCCTGCATCAGGTACTTTTAATTCAGCCGCGATCGATATGGCTTAGGCCACCGTTGTGTTGAGAGTGAATATTAAAAAAGGGTATTTCAGTTAAAATGTTTCTTGTGCATAAAGTCAATAACAATGGAGGGGGGTAGCTGGAGTTTGAGACCCCATACACTTTGTATTGTAACTCTACATGCCATTTGTGGAATCTGCATGGGTTTTCTTGAAAATAGTACTAATAACCATAATGACGTAGTATGAATAATTTCATCCATGGAACAAGACAGAATGAAACTGTTTCCTTGATGTACTTTCAACATGCTGTGACGTGATCCGCCTCAACCCCTACAACCTTTTCTATCAGTTCTTTTCTCTCTGTGTCCATTATCTCACTGAGAGAGCAGAGTCGCCTCATTCACCATGTAACGTTTCAAATGTCATATCATATCAATGCCTCATTTTGATATATAAGTTAGAACTGGGACAGGTTACTGCCTCACTGCTTTATTTTACAGGACAGTGTTGTAAATAGAAAGTAAATATTACTATTGACAATGTTTTCAATGGTAACTATTGTCATATATATAGAATAAACCAGTTTTTTTTTGTAATTATACAGTAGCTTGTTAACAGCATCTTTATTTAAATTGTTCTAATGTATTTATAATACAGTAAGGACATAAAGTAATTACTGTTCTGTCACTCAACGCTAATATGTTGTACACACATAGCTAACTGCTTTCGGCCGGTTAGGTGATTTAGGTTTATTTGAGTTAATTATATGTGATTCAATTTTTGACCTCATTCGGTTTTGTTAAGATATTGATTGAACTATATATTAGGACTCTTATTGCAGACAGACCTTGTTTTGAAGGGGGGCCTTCCTCAGAGGAATCTAGTTTGCACGGTTCGATGCAAAACTAAAAATGCAAAACCTTTTTAAGATATGGAGGGACTAAAACAAACATTTTAGAATAGTTAATTCAGTCAAAAGCTTTAGACGCATCTATGAAACATATACATATTTGTTATATGGGTTGCATTTACTAACAATTTCCTTAAAGGCAAATATACATAAGTCGGTAATGTGTTTTATTTCAAACTGAATTTATTCATTATGTATTGTTTTCCTCTTGAAAGTACGCTAGCTTTTATCACTGTACACAGTCTTCTTATTTATATATACACCATATATATATACTCTTGACTTTATCGGCTTTCTTGCACTTCTGTCTCAGTAACTGTGCAATGACAATAGTTTGAAGTTTAATCTAATCTGATTTTATTCAGTAAATTAACTGTGATCTCAAAACATTTCACTGTGCAGGGATTAGATGTTGGTAGACACTGCAATTTACCATATAAATAGATGTATAGATATTACATATTTATATTATGAACGTACTGTACAGTTAGGCTGTAAATAACCCATATTAATAACGAATAATAATTTATAATTAATGAAAATATATGGAACTCACTGAAAGTCAGCTAAATATTAATTACATTTAATAAATTAAAAAAATACACGCCGACTGCCTCGGATTGGTCCCTCATGAACCTATTTGACAAAGATATCAATCGGACGACTCAAGTACACGACTCCGAAGACGGATGTAGTCGCAGATGGGTTTTATTCTTAGACATGTTCGAAGAGGGTCAAAGTTTGGTACACATAAATAGTGGAGGGCAAAAGTAGAGGGTCAGGTAGAGACGGAATCCAAAAACGTAATAAGGGGTTGTAGAAACTTACTAGACGGGGCACAAGGGTGCTGGCAAGATTGATGGTTGTACAAGACGGAATGGCAACAAAACACAGAGCACACCACTAAGTACAAATGGGCAGAGTGAGTTAACGAGACATAGGGGGCCTCAATAAGAAAGAGAAGCTCTAATCAGCATACTGGTAAAACATGACGGCGGGTGTGCTGTCCTCGCTAAAAGTTGTTGGAAGAAAAACGTTTTTCTAGCTATACAACCAGCTTGACATATATTTTCCAGCACTGTATTCTCCAAGGAACCGACAATGGTTGTGTTGGCAGGCTTTAATGCAGGAAAATGTGGATTTATAAAACTTAAAAGAGCACAATACAAAAGGTAAGTGCGTTGTAAGTACAAATGATATCCGTCAGAAACTAAAGGCTGTTAGCATGAGCCATGAGCAGTTCAATACATATAACATATAACAGATGAAATACACATCTGTTTGTTAGCGCCAAGATGTAATGACCATGCAATAACACACTCATACTGACATCATGACTACATTGTAGTGGAACTTAACAAATATCGACATAGACATGTTAATACAACTGTAAATAGTGGCAAACTTGCGGATGAAGCCGATTTTGTGGATTCTAAAGCACAGGATTATAGAGATTGACGTCTAAGATGCTAACTTGAGCTCATGGGCATGATGAACTTCCAGAACTTCACTTCCATACGTCACTTCCTGTTGTTGCTAGCTAGTCAGTGCGGCAACCAACATTCGCCACTAGGCGTCAGTATGGAACACACAAATTAAACAACGTAGTGGTTCCAATACAGCGGGCATACCGTCATAACATACCATGACAAAAAGTTAACAACTATGTAACAACTTTTTCTATCTGGACAATTCTTTCTATCAGGATAAAGGGGAACTGTTCTGATGTGTAAACATCAGTTTAGATGTTACTGGTGAAGAAATAAATCAATATAACACACCATTTTTGAGACTAAACCAACGTGAAAAAGAGAGATAGCTCCCTTAGGCACTTAGAAGACCAAACTGAAATAACTTAATATGAAGCTCAGAGTGAGCATTGCCTGAACCTCCCCACCCCCCATCTAACCCGTAAAACCTGCGCAGAAGGCACTGATGCCTTCTGCGGCCATTGTATGCGTACAATGGCCGCAGCACATATCTCACAAAAACAAAAAAAACTGATTAATTTTCTAATTTTGCTCAAAACGTTGAAGGTAAGAAACATTTATGATTCATATGCTTGGTGGCGATACTCAATTCGGTGTCTCATTTTCTGTGTCATTTTCTGGACTAATTTGCATATCATATTTCCAACTTGTTGGAGTTGTGTTTGGAGTATTTTCAAAAAAATAAGTGGATATTGTAGCCATGATTTAATGTTTCGAACGGTGTGAAGCATTCATATATTTGTTTGTGATGAGTTCACAATATTCCTGTTGGAAGTTGGTTCTGGCTCGGCCTGTGCCCTTTAGGGCGACCCTTGAGCGTAAAAGGTTGGGCGTGACAAGTACTGACACCATTTGTCTGACTAAGGTGGAGATCTTAATCTAACAGTAAGTCATGTGACCAACACGTTTGTGTTAAACAACTGGACGTTATCTCATCCCTTGCTGAAGACCTCATTTGTGAAGACTAGTCTGATCGGAGGAGTCTTTCGAACAGAACCTGTGGTGACTCTTAGGTCTTTTGACTCATTCTGAAATCATCAGAAATCATTCTGCTCAGTGACAGTGACAGTGACATTTTTCTAAAGACATTGTCGAACGGCTCTTAAATCTCTAGACAATGGTCACATGGACTGATCATAGCTGTTGATTAAAACCTTGCAGTTTTTCACGATAATAAATTCCAAAGAATTTGGCATTAGCTCGATACCTGCATTTGAGGCTTCCGAGCAACAGAGATAGTCAATTATTTTCTAAATCAAGATTCAGACCAGACATTCATTGTCTCTCAAGGTAAAATATACAGCTGTGTTCGAAGTGTTCTACGGCTCTATAATTCTCTTAATATGTCAAGTCATCTGGCAGATCCACTACCAATAATATCCCAATATGTATCTTTGTTGTGTTGCAGACATTTTTGTCTGTAACAAAAGGATTTAAGTTTATATTACGGTCTGAATTTAAGTAAGCACATCATCCACACTTTCTGCCGTGGAGTCTCTTTTTTCTTTGTCTGTTTGTCAGTGAGTGGAGGTTTGCGGCCGAGTGAGGCAGTGATTTGGCATGTTAGGGAGTGTGTTGGGGCTAATCAGACAGAGGGGCCACTGTAATGGACAGAATCTGGGCAGAATCACAGCCAGACCTGCTGTGTTGGGGAGCGGATAATACAACTAATTTCTCCACTGTCTCAGCACCGCGCAGACGGAGATGGGGTCAACAAAGGTGCAGACGGCATCAAATGAACAGCTGTTGCCTTCATCATTGTAGAACTGCCAAAGAGGAGAGCTTTAGCACAGCCCCCCACCCTCCACATGCTTTTTGTATAAATGCAGAAGAAGGTATGGACAAATTAAGGGCAGGACCTGTGCATATTACCTTGATTCTTCATCTCTGAAGCCAGTGATGGAATACTATCTATACCAGAACACTCGGTGTGGATGTATGATGAAATGTGCATGAGGTTACTCATAGAGTCCTTTATTGGCTGAGGTTTGTTGCGATGGAGAAACAATTGGCTATTATGAAGATGCCTCTCGTAGGGATATAAGGTGCTAGTGTGTGCATTGGAAAGGCTGAAGGTAGCAATGTGAAGTGTGGGTCTTTGTGGTAAAAAGTTGTGTATATATTAAATCAAATATAAAGATCCAATCGCTGAATGCTCTGAGAGTTTCTCTGTGATTGGACTTGTCAAATTCAAATCACAAAGAACAGATGTTTGATACTTCATTTCATCAGGATGCTGGCAGCAATGTAAAGTATTTTTTATGAATGCAAGCTAAAACATACAGACCTGTGTGAACTTTGTTAACATTCTATCAAACAGTCTTTTCTCTTTTAATATTATTCGAGTTTGCTTCACAAATGTATGGTGAATCTAGAATTATTGAAGTATAACTTAAAGGTTCTTTATCGGTGTCACAAACTTTATATCTGCAAAAGTAACATACAAAAAACTAAGAACAATGTTATGTAACCTACAATAATGGTTCAATACCGGCCCACCTCCAACACCAACTGGCCCCCCCTCTGACATTGCCGGACGCAACTATATTGTATGGCATATTGTATGCCTCAAAGAATGCATTTGATTTAACATGTTTATAATCACTGGCTGCAACTAATCATTTTAATACATTAATCTGTTGGTTATTATTTTTAAATAATCGATGAATCGGATGAACAAAACAAAATATCATTCAAAAACAGAACAGAACAGAAATTCAAAGTGAAAAAATTTCCAGAAAGTGCACAAACAGGTTTCTCCTTGAACATCTCCGAGCTGTAATAATTAAAACAAATAGTAATTGTCGCAGGAATTGAACGTATTATTACATTACATTACATTACAGGTCATTTAGCTGACGTTTTTATCCAATGCGACTTACATTACATTTTTAACCCATGGCTTTTTTACATTTTGCCCAGGGAGCAATTAGGGGTTAGGTGTCTTGCTCAGGGACACTTCGACATGGGGCAGCCAGAACTCGAACCACCAACCTTGTGGTTCCCAGCACACCCTCTCTACCCCTGCGCCATGTAGACACCTTTTATGCTGTTCAATCTGCACACATGACATCCTTTGTAGTCTGTCCATCCCAGGAGAAGGATCCCTCCTCTGCCATTCTCCCTAAGGTTTCTTTTTTCCTTTTTTCCCCATCGAAGGGTTTTTTCAGTGGCGATTTGAAGGTTTCGGGACAGAGGATGTCCCTGTCCCTGACTGTAAAGCCCTCAGGCAAATTAGTAATTTGCAATTTTGGATCATACAAAACAAAACAAAATGAATTGAATTGAAATGAACTAACACAAAAAACATATCCTTTACATTTGCCCAATATATAGGCTTTTGTGCACAAAAAAGAAATCGGTATATGGTAAAGGCAGGTATATCTTTGTTTAAAGTTACCTGAGCTGTCCGATTTTATAAATAATAAAAAATCTAAAGAAAAAAACAATTAAAAAACTGAACAGAATTTGTTTAACTTGTTCTCTACAGAACACTCACAGACGCACACACTTACCAACTCTCACACTCACAAACTATCAGAGATGTACACACTCATAAACTCTCACACTCGGACACCCAAGTTAACTTGTGCAAGTTAAGGTAATACACCATATTTGAATACAGCTTTGGATGACCAAGTGCTACAAAAGAACCAGTTCTTCTTGCTTTCTGCTGAAAATGGCATACCTGTGCTTAAAAGTGTAATATTAATAAGTGTAACATCTTCCGCCGCAAACTAAAGACACACCTCTTCAGACTCTACCTCGACTAAAGACTAACAAATTGTAGCACTTAAATTGTACTTGTAACGTCACTCATCTATAGCAAATTGTAAATTGGCTTATTTGAGGAAATTGCACTTTCTTATTTCTTGTTCTCCTGAGTTTGTACCCTATGGTTGAATGCACTTATTGTACGTCGCTTTGGATAAAAGCGTCCGCTAAATGACATGTAATGTAATGTAATGTAATGTAATGTAATAACTCTAACTACTTTGTCTATCTGGACAGATGATTATTCTGCAATATCAGTTTATGAAAAATAAAGAAAAATCACAGCCCCTATAAAACATGGAAATACTAGGCTCAAACTACTACTGTCCAGTGTGTGGACAGTACACATGGAAAGTTTCACGTTGATAGAGTGAAGATAAATTACTCTAGGACGAGCTTTTCTGCAGGCCTCACGGCAGAGAAATTGGAGGTCCCGATGTCTGGTATTTTTCCTAAATCACGCTGTGGTAGGCCGACTTGCCTGTTCCATCCACATTCTTCCGAATTGTCTGATCCTATTGGATCCGACTAAACACACGTGAAAAAGAGTGACAGCTTTGTTAGCCACTCAGAAGCCAAAATGGGTAGAGCGTAAAATGAAGCTTGTGAGTGAGCATTGGTTGAAACCCTGAACCGTAAAACCAGCCCGGAAGGCCCGGAAATTACTTGTAGTCCGCCTTCAATGGCTGTAGCATGTATCTCGAAAAAAGGTAAGGGGCATTTATGACTCATATGCTTGGAGATTACTTTTGCTTTGGTTTTGGCAAGGTTTGTGTGAGAGAAATGATACGTATGTCATTGTCTTCCACTTTGTCTCAGCTACCAATTCGGTGTCTCGTTTTCTTTGTTAGCTTCTTGCTTCGCTTAGAGAAATGTACATAAGCACCGCCGTGTGCACACTTTTTGGACATATTTACTAACTTGTTGGAGTTGTGTTTGGAGCATTTTCAAACGGATAAGTGGATATTGTAGCCAAGACTTATGTCACGCCAAAAATGAAGTGAATCTTTGCAGGGCTTTACTCACCTGACTAATTTTAGTTAATTTGCCTTCATTTGTGCCAAAAGGGGGCGTAGCTCATCTCTGTAAAGACAGTTATCATTTCTGCTATCCAGCGTCTGGCGATGTATTCGCTTCGCAATATTTGCTTTTTTGCATCTTTCGCACCACCTGTTGAAAATTTGCTTAATGCGCAACCATTTGCATCTGTGTATTGACTTTGCATGGAATCTCCTTGCACGAATAATTTGCAAGGCTGGGTGGTATACTGGTTCAGATCAACAAGCCCTGACACCATTGGTCTGACTAAGGTGAGGATCTCAATCTTACAATGAGACATTAGACCAACATATGTGTTAAACAAATTTTGTCTTTATCACATCTCACTAGTGAAGAAGAGTCTGAGATCGAATCAGAGGGGTCTCTCATCCAAAGGACTGCTTTTCGATCAGAACCCGTAGTTACTCTTAAATAAAAATCGTTCTGCTCGGTGACAGCAACAATTTTTGGATTTTGCTCTGTAGTTTTACATAAAACAAGAAACAGAATTTCAGGGTCATAGTTAAATTTGATAACACAAACATGAACTTTGACTTTGACATGAAAATATCATAAAATAATCTAGTTATAGGTATTTCTTGCCTAGGCCAGGCAAGAAATACCTATGCATTTTTATCACAGTACTTATGAAATAAAGACCTGTAGACCACTGACCTCAATCACATTGCCTCCTTCAGCCCTGTTCTTACATACAGTATATCCATCTGGTCAATGCATTGGATAATATACCAGTACATCCTGAGAGACACTATGAAATATATATATTTACAACCTGTTACAACCTGGGCCGCGAAGGTACTGCAGGTGGGCCGGGAGAGGTGCCCTTTTGTTCACAGTAGCTGAACCATCTTAACGGGGAAAATAAGTTATTCTAAAACATTACATTACATTACAGGTCATTTAGCAGACACTTTTATCCAAAGCGACTTACATTACACTTTAAACCCATGGCTTTATCACATTTTGGCCCGGGGAGCAATTAGGGGTTAGGTGTCTTGCTCAGGGACACTTCGACATGGAACATGGGGCAGCCTGGGTTTGAACCACCAACCTTGTGCTTCCCAGCACACCTTCTCTAACCCCTGCGCCATGACAACCCCGTAAAAGGAGCCATTGGCAGGCGGCGTGGCTGGAGAGCAGCCGAAGATTAAAAGAGAGAAAAGAGAGAAGAAGCTTGCAAGTCTCTTGCACTCAGTAAAAACATGATAAATAGTCTCTTGGAGGTCACAGAAGGGGTACTTGCTCAGAACAGTGGGATTAATAACAGAAATAAAAGCATTGGAGGCGACAGCAACATGTAAAATTCTCCACTGGATGTCAGCAGTCCGTTTCTTGAGGGGAGGTTTGTATAAAATCCTCCACTGTCCATTTTGTCCCAGTCTGTTGGACCACACAGTGGGGAGCCTGTTGCACAGTCCGAACCTGTTTATGCACTTCACGCAGTTAAAATACAGTCTTCTTATCTGCTTTGTGCAATTTCACCCTTTGGGGACGCGTTGTAGCGAGCAGGGGGGCGATGAGTTCCCCTAGCCCTGCTCTCAGGTAGATCTCAGGGAAGGGGTCTGCAGGGTCCGGCTCCACTTCTCTCTGGCTGTATTCTGTGAGGAGGCTCCTCCCCCGTCAGCTGGTTTCACAGATCAAGGAGCCTCCTCGCCACCCGGACGGAATGCAGCCCCAGCAGAGAGCCCAGGACCGGGGCGTGGCTCAGTGTCGGCCCCACTACGTCGGCCCCACTGCGTCCACCAGCTGCTGCAGGCACAGGACTCGTGCCTTCAGCAGCGCCCCTATCAGGCCAGGGGTACCACTGCTGCTGATGTCCAGCTTCGCTCTGTGAATCAAAGGCTCTCTCAACAACCAGTACAAAGAGGAAGACTTAAAAACTATGGCGTTATATTTGTGCCACAATCCTGAGCGCGTAATTTTAAGTTTTGAGCACAGAGAACTATATCTTAGCAAAGAAAAACATATTCCGTGCGCGCAGTTTACTCAGGTGCCCTCTCCACAAACTCGTTTTCTGCGCGCAGGCAGCCGTTGCTGCGCTCTCTCCACCTCTTCACTCTGCGCTCGCTCGACGTTTCACTCACGCGCTCGCTCGACTTACAGCAGCGTTACATGTGTGCCACAAAACCAACCAATCAGAGAATTAAAGAAGGTCAATTGTGATTGGCTGTTGGTCTCCAGTCCGGCTAGCCACCATCAGACATGACCGAAGCAAATAATGAGAACAGCAAGTGTTTTAATCCAGGCCATTAGCATTTAGCACAAATGCTGCAAACTTCAACAACTCGCTGAGCAGCAGCGTTCCATTTGTGCCACGAAACCAACCAATCAGAGAATTAAAGAAGGTCAATTGTGATTGGCTGTTGGTTACCAATCACAACGCTAGCAGAAATACCTACAGCATCGCGGAAGCTCAGCGAGCCAATCACAATTGACCTTCTTTAATTCTCTGATTGGTTGGTTTTGTGGCACACATGTAACGCTGCCGTAAGTCGAGCGAGCGCAGAGTGAAGAGGTGGAGAGAGCGCAGCATTGGCTGCCTGCGTGCAGAAAACAAGTTTGTGGAGAGGGCACCTGAGTAAACTGCGCGCACGGAATATGTTTTTCTTTGCTAAAATATAGTTCTCTGTGCTCAAAACTTAAAATTACGCACTCAGGATTGTGGCACAAATATAACGCCATAAAAAACACCCTGATAAAACGGAGGTAGCCCATTTAACTTTAAAACATTAGAATCAATTAAAAACAGAGCAGTATCCAAGTTGTTTGCACAGCTGAAAAAACAGCTGGCCACGTCCCTCCATACTCAAACATCCGGACCTGTGAGATATGTCTCTAAAAACTAGAGTGTAAAAGTGGTCGTCCGGCTGGCCAGGTGGACAAGGCCCTGTCCCCCCTCCTCCCTGGCTAAAAACAGCACCCCTTGTGGCACCCAGTGTAGACCCCCCAAAATAAATCCACCATTTTCTTTTGTATGTTGGCTAGGAAGCCTGAGGGAGGGTCTAGGCAGGTGAGACGATGCCACAGCTGGGATGTAATCAGGTTGTTTAAAACCAAAACTCTACCTTTAAAAGACATTTGAGGGAGCAGCCATTTCCACTTGGAAAGTTTCCCCTTAATTATTTTTGTACCGTCCTCCCAGTTCTGTTGGACGATGTGCTCTTGTCCCAGATAAATCCCCAGGTATTTAAAACCATCTTTCCTTCACACTAGGCTTTGGGGAAGAACTGGGAGGCCGTCACGCCATTCACCGACAGCGAGGGCTTCACTTTTCTTCCAGTTCACCCTCGCTGCCGATGCCTTGCTAAAACTTTTCACAATGCTATTTAAAAAGGTCTAAATCCCTCTGGTCTTTAATAAAAACATCGTCATTCTTCTTCTAAAACCAGGTAAAACCAGGCCCTCCAGGCTAGAGCGTATTTTGCCGAGGAGGGGTTCTAGGGAGAGTGCATAGAGCATCCCTGATAGAGCCACACACTCTAAAAGGAGCACACAGACTACCGTTTATATTCAGCACACTCTCAATGTCCCTGCACAACATTTTTATCTTAGCTATGAAACCAGCGCTAAACCCAAACTTCCCCATGACTGTTATGCTCAACGACTTTGGACAGGAGCTTGTAATCGACACACAGCAGGGACACAGGGCGCCAGTTGCCGATGTCCTGCAGGTTCCCCTCTTTTGGCAGCAGCGGTATTACAGCTCTGCGGCAGGACATCGGCATGGAACTAGAGGCCAGACTTTCATTAAAAACCTCCAGGATGTCACCTGCAAGTATGTCCCAGAAGGCTTTGTAAAATTCGGCTGAGAGGCAGTCAATGCCTGGTGCACGCCTTCCCTGCATGCCCATCAATGCTTATTGGCCTGTCTAGCTGCACATTGGCCTCCTCCAGGACCTGTGGCAGCTCACCGCAGAATTCCTCCATCAGTGCCTCCTCCTCCCTGTACTCACTGGTATACAGGGAGGAGAAAAGGTGACGCTGAAGGTCTGCTGTTGACAGAGGAGCCCAATCTCAATCTTACCGTAGTCCCACCACTGCCTAAGATTGCTAAACTCACTCTTCCTCAGCCTAAAAACACCACAGAAATATACAAGGACCTCTCTAAAATTGTTATCACAAGTTAGAACTGAGTTAAAATGCCCATATGCACTTCTAGGTAAAACGTTTCCAATAAAATCATTACATAAAAGCAAAGAATGATTGGTAAAACCAGCAGGGACAATACTGCACATCTTAAAAAAATGAAATGTTGCTTAAAAACATCTAACCTGGCTGAGGAGATTCTACCTTCTCTAAAAGTGGACCACGTGTACTGCCGGCAGTCTACATGCATCCTTCTCCACACATCCACCAGGCCATGAGACTGGACCAGCTGCCTCAGAGCGCGCTGGGAAGCTGGATGTGGCTTTGCGTGATTACGGTCTTTAAATCATTTTCAGTTAACCCCCCCAAGAATAAAAAATCCTCCGGGGCACAGCCATTTAAAACATCATCAATTTTATGTAAAAACAGCTTCCTCTCTGCACCGATTGTTGGAGCATACACGTTGATAAAAACAACAGTAAAAAGGTTGAACCGTGCTTTGACTAAAAACAACCTCCCCTCAATTTGTTTGACCTCCAGTGACAATGGATTAAAAGACCTGGTGAAGAGGAAGCCCACTACTCCACTGAGGTTTGTATTGTGGCTTAGGAGGACTTCCCCTTCCCACTCCCTCATCCAGTCGGCCTCGTTGGTCATTGCTCTGCGTACTTTCGATAACAGCTTTTTTAACCTAAAACCCTCCTGCTCAGTCAGGCCGGACTCTTTCCTACGGCTCATGTGGTGTCTGGAAAACTTTTTTTTTACACTCTTTTTGCCTTTTGTTTTCTTTAAAATTTTTCCTATTTTTTCAGCACTGTACATCGTCTGTTGCTGGCCATTAGTTAAAAACCCTGTCGGGGCATCACTGCAGTCCGTCAGTTCCTCCTCACTGTTGCTGTCCTCTGACTGCCTCTGCCCCCGACCAGTTTGCGTGTCCTCCCCACCCTTGCTGGCCTTGGCTTCACTGCCTGCGTTTTGGGCCTTTTTCTTCCTCTTGGGGGCACATTTTTTACCCCCCTGCCCCCTCCTCCTCCTCCATTTCTACTTCTTCCACCTGCTCAGCCCACCCCCGCCCGCTTATACCTTCCCCAACTCCTCCGCCAACCCGTTCTGCTTCCTCGCAGGTCAGGCACAGCAGCACCCCTACCATGCCGCCTCGGCACTGGAACGGGCCCCCCCGCCGCCACAGCCCCACACCCGGGCCAGGCGTAGCAGGGATCCCGCGCCCCGGACAAGCTAACCCCTCCTCACCGCAACCGAAACACTTCATGAGGATGAGGATGTTGCAAAAATCACATATTCATAATCATCTACCTTAACATGAAAGCGGAGGTTGAGCTCCACATTCCGGTCATATACATATACTACGTGTTTCAGTAACTGAGACTTACATCCAGACAAGATCTTTTTGATCGGTGACACCACCTTTCCGTGTCTGGACAGCTCTCTACTGAGGAACTCATGGGTGATAAACGGAGGGACATTTGACAGAACAATTTTTGTTGCCAGTTGCGTTACCGGCAACACCTAGACAAACAATTCATTCAACTTGAGGCCTGTCTCGATGACACAGTTCACCTTCTCCACCTGGTCCAGGAAGATGACTACGGCGAGGTCGACATAATGCTGCTGTGCCCGACCTTCTCCCCCACAGCCAGCCCGATGTCCTCCACGCTTTACGAGAAGCCATGTTAATGCCATGCTTCCTCGTGAGCTTGGAGAAGGTGTCTCCATTTACCATGGCGTCTAGAGACGCCGACTGGCGAGACACCGGCAGGAGAGAAGAACCCAAAGAAAAAAATAACAACAACTAAACCCACAATTAAGGTGAAAAACAACCAATAAACCACATTAAATTAATATATATAACTAAGGGAAAAAAACTATGAGAGAAAAAACACTCACTCAGCGACGCTAACACACACTCACTCCCAGCATACACCGAGAGAGAGAAATACACATGCTATATGCGTCTGCGGTGGAGATGCAGTTAACCTTCCCCATAAGGAGGCATAATGGATTAAAGGCTGCTAAGGCTCTGCAGTTTGCCAGTCAATGTTCTTTTTCTCTCCTCCAACCCGGGGCCCCCCTCCTTCCCTTCCCAGAAATTGATATAAATGTATTCATGTTGCTTCTACTATTTTTGCTCACAACAAGGCAGTTTGCTAAGGGTTGCAATGGCGGGAGGAACAAAACATTTCGTTTTTGACCAGGTGGTAGTCCGTCGTGTGTGGATTGAGGAGATGATCAGTCGTTTTAGCGAATCAGCCAAAGCAGTACTGAAGGGGAAAGCTGTGAATGCGTCTGCTGTGTAGACATAATATTAGTAGTGACTTCCAAGACGAGTGCAGTACATCCTTAAGATGTTCATCCAACCCCTGTTAGTGATTTCTATACCCAAACACTCAATGAGAAAATGAACCAGAAAAGAATGAATTAGGAGCATTCATTCTGAACACCACACATCATGTCACTCAGCTTTGATAGTAGCGGCTGAGAGAAACTAAAATACACATGCTATCTGCGGTGGAGATGCAGTAAACCTTCCGCATCAGGAGGAGTAATGATTAAAGGCCGCTGAGGCTCTGCAGTTTGCCAGTCAATGTTCTTTTTCTGTCCTCCAAACCGCCCCCCCTCCCTCCCCTGTTGCCTTCCCGCTGGAAGAAGTTAATTTGCCATCAATTGGCATCTTGGCTGGTGCCATTAATGCACGCCCACAAAAGGATGACACATCGCATTATCGCCTCACTCCCTTTCAAATTAGAGCTGAGCGATGCCTCGGCGCAGCTTGTGACTGGTTAACACTATGAGCTATTTGTAAGGATTGTTCCCTAATACGCAGCGTCTAAAGATTTCATCAGGCATTTGATGACAGAAATAAATCAGTGCCCACAGGGAAATTGAACTGATTAATGGAATTATGCGTCGGAGGGGAGTCGATAAAGGCAGCAGAAACTCACATTAGGATCAGCAGAGCTGTCGGTCTGGACCAGACTGGAGTGGCTTGGCCACCAATCGCACACCTCGAGTACAGCCAGGCATGTGTTGAGGAAGGGAAAAGCTGGCCATTAAAAACTGTGCTGCTGTATGCCTTCACTACAAATGGCCACAACCATGAGTCTTCTCTTGCACAGAAAAAGACCAAGAGGTCACCCCATGTAGTGCAGTGACAGCGCCAAAGCTCTCAAATGCAACTCTTTCTGAACTTGTACTCAGATATTTGGAGAAAGCTTTTCACCATGACCAATATTCTTAAAATGGTCTATTGTTGTCACTTGCATATATGCAGTTTATCCATGTAATGTGCAGGACCTATCCTTGTGTTCTTTTTTGTATAGCCGAAAATTTGAAATTTGCAAATTTGCCTTTACAGCAATAAAACAATCGTGAATCAAGTCTCAAAAGTCAGAGTTGTCTTTCTCTGTTTACTTCTTGCGAGGGAAACAAAAACTTGCAACAGCTTCACATGGATCGCAGTGACTAACTTCAACCATACAAAGCATCACACACATCGTTATACACACAAACACCTAGATTTATTATGGTACAGATAAGAACTGGTACTTCCTCACCATATAGTCAAAATACATTTCTGATTCTAAAAGAAGAATGGGCATCTTTGCCATGATTCCTGGTGTCAGAAACTAAGACCTACATCTTCAGCTCTTATCAGTTAATGTTGCTTTCTGTGTCTCTTCTGCAAAGATAAAACAAAACAAAGGGCCGAGCGGACACCGTGGAGACAGTTAAACAAGACTCAAGGAAAACACAGGGAACCCTATTAACGCACAGTAAGGCTATGTCTGGGCAGAAGTTAGATTAGCACGTGTTGTTATTTTTGTTTACTGTATTGTTTAACAAGATATTGGCTGGCTGAATTTCTCTGAAGGAGGCGAGAGTTAACCCACTCCTGAAAAAAAAAAAACCCTCAACCCATCTGATTTTGATGATTAAAATATTGAGTAGTAAGCCGGGTGTATGACAGGACCACTGCAGGGACAACCACCATCCACATAAACCCGTGGGGAGGGAAGGCATAAAGAATCAAAGTCGGTAATCTAAATTTAGGATGACAGTAATAATAGGATTAATAATAATAATGATAGTGATAGAAGAAGGTTTGAATTGCAATAAATCCAGTCTAGAAGTAAAAAATCATAAACTATTTTTTCTGCATCACTTTAAGACGTGGAAGTGCCTGATTTTTTATTCATAACATAGTTGTAAAGAGCAGTCCTTGACTATGTGTTGTATTATCTCCGCTTCTGCTGAGCAACTACAAATTCTAGGACGACCCGTTTCCACAATAGCTCCACATCACCACTCCTTTTGCATGAAGTATTTCTCGCTCTCAAAGATGTAGAATGGTAGCAATGGTCTTTTGACAATTAGCTACACGTCACACAATAATCAGTTAGCCCATTAGAGCTATTCGCCTCTACTCTCCTCGAGAGTATGTACGACCTGAGTGAAAATGTGTTTTCCATAAACTTTTATCATCAGCTCTAAGCCATTTCATGTGAACTGCAAAACACTAGATTCTTCTTCCATTGTTGCATAATCAGAATTAGGGTTATTCACACTGCTAAAAGAAAGGGATAACCTATGATCACCATTCTCACGTGGATTAACAAAACAAATGCGATCAATTGTTGATGTCCTGAAAAGTCTTTCAATTTCAATATTAACAGAAAGGGAAGACTAACAAATTGTAGCACTTAAATTGTACTTATAACGCCACCCATCTATAGCAAATTGTAAATTGGCTTATTTGAGGAAAATGCACTTTCTTGTTTCTTGTTCTTCTGAGTTTGTACCCTATGGTTGAATGCACTTATTGTAAGTCGCTTTGGATAAAAGCGTCAGCTAAATGACATGTAATGTAAAAGTAAATTGTTCCTTTATCCACACAGATGAAGCCTTTTTTTGCAGAAACTTCAAGGCCCGTCTGAAGACAGACCCTGCAATAACTACATAACCTACAGTATAGGTCGTATTTCTGATTAGCACAACACTGATCACAGTCTGATAAAGTTCCTTGACGGTGTGTGAAAAAACGGACTTCTGATTATTCTGTAATAGTGTGTTGCTGAAGCAAACTATAAAGTTATTAGCAATGATTTATTGATCTCCTTGATGGCTTGAGCTTATGTATGCAACCTTTGTCTTCAGTGAAAAAAGGAAATCATTTTTTTTTGCAGGTTCCAACAACACGCTTCTTCTAAGCGTTTTGTCCTTTCAAACGTCCGTCTTCACAGAAAGTAAGTTATAGCTGCCGATGGTTGACAAACTTTGCTTAACTTATCTTTTGACTTCCTTCAGTAGTGACTGACAAGTCATGGTTTAAAATAATTTAAAAAGCCCTTCTCTTCCGACCGTTTAAAGAGCTTTACACTAGCATCATTGAATCAGTCAAACATATTTATGGCTACCGTGCAAGGTGACAATCTGCCCATAAGAACTTCAGGACAATGACGCTGTTCTATTGGACCAGAATCGTGTGTTGATCCATCACCCCTTCCGCCCTCCTAAGCACTCTATTTTACAACAAATGCTCTTTAGGTCCACTAATGCTGCTGGTTAGATTACATTAGTTATTTAAAAGGTGTGTCATAGAGCCATTAAAGAGTGCATTTTTATGTTGATTTTTCCTGTTCCAAGGGACACTGACAAGACTCATGAGATGAGACTGAGCAATCTCTTATGTATATATTTGTAAACTTTAAAGCTTCAGCAAGAGTGCCCTCTGGTGCAAAGGCAGTGCAATTGGAAAGTCAAATCCAAATCGCCTGAACAGATTGAATGGAACATCAAACCTACAACTGTATATCATATTCAATGTTTAATCAACTGAATACCCAACCCATTTGCGCTGGCATATTTCTCGGGGGTTTCCATCTTAAATTATGTATAAAGCCCATCATGAAACAAAGTGAGAAGTGACAATTATTTTTCAATACTGATATTAGATTATCTGTTGATTATCTGTCGTAAATTATTAATAAGATTTCAATATTTACATCCTTAAAACGTACGCATGAGGCCAATAGAGTTTCCATTACTTCTCAAAATGTTTGTATTTCAGGATCATCAGATAAATAAAACATGAAATGAAGTTTCCCTTTTTTCAAATCTTCTCCCTAAAAGTGTTGAGTGAGTGAATAAATCCAACAACGTCTGAGGCAGTTGACCTAAGTGGACATACATCCCAAATCTGTTACAATCGTTGGCAAACACAACCTAATGGTTCAGTATGTCAGACATGCTTTATGATCAAACCTGTTTCAGCATTCTTTGTCCACTATCGCTCTTCTTTTATATGCTTCTAGGTCAACTAAACCGCAGGTGAGATTTTAGTCAGAAGAGCTCCCACAACATTGTATAGAGGTTTTAGGATTATAATCCTAAAATGCATTGTTACATCCCCAGTACATATTCGTATAATGATTCCGATTTGGGGATTGCGTGTAGTTGCGTGTGTGTGTGTGTGTGTGTGTGTGTGTGTGTTTTCCAGATAGGATTGGGACCCGGAGCTCCACCTGACCCTCGTCAGTGGTCGCAGCTGGCTGGGCTCTTTAAAAAGCCCAGTTTTGGACCAGTTCGCTCTCGCTGCATATGCTGTGACTTGGTCACAGCATATGCCCTGTGTGGGAAGATTTCGATAGTTTGTGTTAAATAACTTAACTTGTGTTCCATTTGGAACTTGTAGCAGCAGGAGGGAGCAATTGTTTGTTTGTGTCCTTTGAACTAATTATTTGTTATTATTTCTAGTTTTCCTTCCACTTCAAGCGCTTCAAAAACTTCATCTTATCATTTAACTTTTCATATACTAATGACATATTAAATATTTTCAGCTTCTTCCACAGAGTTTGTGTTTTCTATATATATATATATATATAGTTATATACATTTCAATGTCCTTCAATTAAACTTTTGTGTGCTATTTATAACTAACATGCTACATATGTGCATGTCTTCTGGTTTTTAGGTTTTCTTTCCCCTCGAATTATAATCCAATAGCCCAGGGGTCTCAAACTCCGGCTGGCGGGCCACATCCGGCCCGCCGCATCGTCCGGTACGTGCGCCTGCCGCCGGGGGGTAAGGCCCCCTCAGGCCTGCGTTCCGTCGAAGTGGGCTGCATCTGGCCCGAACGAAATGAGTTTCAGACCCCTGCAATAGCCTATCATACTTAACAATATAAAACATGGGCACTTGCACCTTGAAGAGACTACTGCTGCGCTGGCTTTCTCACTCAACAGCCAGGATTAATGTAATTGCGTCCTAAATCGGGCAGTTTTTAGCCAAATATTCAGAAAAGTATTGATAAAAAATGATCATGTAATGTTTTCGGGTGCTTTGATGGTGTATAAGTGAGTGTAAGCTCCTTACCTTTAAAGCCTTTAAATACTGTTTTAATTATGGAAGTTAAAATTTGTCTCAAACAGAGTTGGTATAAGGAAGCAGGAAGATCAAACAGGTGCTCTATTTCAGGCCATCTTGGTTATTCAAAGGCCGATCTGCCCTCAGTCTTGTTGATTTTGAAACCAGACGTCAGGCATTAGGTTAATCGTGCACGGCCGTCCTACATGAGAAGGCGGAGGAGTCCATCACCGAAACCATGATTCTCTAACAGTACAACAAAAATTAAACTTGACTGAATTGCTTTGGTTTTCTCCATTGATAAGCCGGAGATGATTATGACCGCATGTGAGGAGTTCAAGACCAGAATATGAATATTTGAATCATTTCTGTCTTTTAAATTGTATACGTAAACGTATTTTGCACGTTTTACGTTGTTCATTCTGTACATCCATTGCAGTCTGTCCACTCTGCGGGGAGGGATCGTCCTTTGTCTCTCTCTTAAGGTTTAATCGATAAAGCATTAAATTAAGCTTGAGAGCGACAAAAAATCGACACTGACTCCTTTAACGACATGCCAAACAAACAAAGTTCTGTCTGAGTCATGCTTCAAGGGGGTGGCTGTATTGTACTGCAGAAACAGCAGATTTATTTCAGAATTCCATTCAAAAATGCAAAAGGGGATATTTATGATTCAATCGTTTGAATGTTGGTGGTTTTTGTATTCTTAATTCGGCATCTTCTGTCTAAGGGAAATGTTAAAGATATTACTGGATTCAGCACAATTGATTTTAGGTGACAGCATTCATCATTCATCAACAAGGATTGTTCAACTTTTGCACAGCCGAGTGTACAACTTCTGCAATAATTTGTATATGATACATTTGTTTCTTACTAAATTGTTAAAGTTGTGTTTGGAGTATTAAAAAAAAAAAAGATTATAGCAGAGACTAACTCTTCAAACTATGTGAAGCATACATACGTTCAAGAGGAGTACCAGATGGTTCGGTTCAGGTTCCGTTCTTGCCCGTTTCGGCATACATTTTGCGACCAATTGGGGGGCTTTAGGGTTGTTTTAAATAAGGCTGCCAATAAATTCAAAAAGTAAACTAATTAAATCGTAAATTTTGAAATTCGTAATCTCAATTTAAGGGTGATTAATGAATGTTGTTGTTTTTAATGAAAGAATAAATCTTCAAAGTAATCTAAAAGCCTGTATTTTAGACACTGTTGTTGTTTAATAGCGACTCTTCCTGCTGTGCACGTCCACTTTGCTTTCACCGCTCCATAATTTAACAGCTGTGTTTCAAGTGCCAACGATCTTCCCACATTTAGCCAGGACGCTTTTAAAGTCATTTAGGGACACAGTGGTGGTCTTCTGCGTTCATGTCGACACCCCTAGTTTTAAACACATTGCTTCTGGGGAAATTCTTCAGGAAATGGCTGCATTTCATCTAACCAGTTTATAGAATGTGCCTTAATTGTCAGTCAATCTTATAAAACTTTGCTCTTTAATTCCAGAGGAATCGGTCTGGACAGTCCAGGGGTGGGTAAAGTCGGGGCTCTGCAGCACTGGGTCGCTGCACATTGCCTTCTTCAAGTCAGTGAAGGCCTCCTCATGCGGTCCTTCCTATCTGACTCTTACAGGACCGGCCTTCCTGCTCAGGTCCGTAAGGGCTGCTGCTCTGCTGGCAAAGTTAGGTACAAACCTCCGGTACCATCCCGCCAATCCCCAAAAGGACCGGACATCCTTCTTGGTTTGGGGCCACGGGCAGTCGCGGATCGCCTCAATCTTGTCCCTTTGGGGTTTGATCAGCCCCCGACCCATGATATGTCCCAGGTACCGCACCTCCTGCTGGGCCAAAGCTCATTTCTTCGGCTGGGTAGTCAGTCCTGTCTGATGTAGGCGGCGTAGCCCCTCACCAAGATGCTTACGGTGCTCGTCCCAGGTAGCACGGAAATCGACGATATCGTCCAAGTAGGCGCCGTAAAAGGCACCCGCCCCATCCAGAACACCAGGTCCATCAATCGCTGGAACGTCGCGGGCGCACCCTGTAGGCCAAACGGCATCATCTTGAACTGAAACAGGCCCTGGGGTGTTCTGAAGGCTGTGCAGGGCCTGGCCTCCTTAGCCATTGGCACTTGCCAATAGCCTTTACACAGGTCCAAGGTGGAAATGAAGTGCGCCTTCCCAAGGCGCTCGATAAGGTCTTCCAACCTGGGCATGGGGTAAATGTGATTGTGCATTTACCTGACGGTAATGCAGAAATGCATGGTGCCGTCCTTCTTTGGAACCAGGACAACAGGGCTGCTCCAGGCACTCTCCGACCGCTCAATTCTTTGTGTCACTTGCAGCTCCTCCTGGAGGGCAGGTAACATTCGCTCCGGAACTCTGTACATCCGCTGCCGGATTGGGGTGGTGTCAGCAGGACGTTGTGTTCAGCCATGGATGTGGCTCCAGGCTGATCGCTGAAGAGCCAGGGATCAGGGATGACAGCCTGCAACTCCTGCTGTTGTTGCGGATGAGATGTGTAAGGTCAATCTTACCGGTTGGATGGTCTGTAGGGAAGAACTGCTCTGGGGTGTCTTCCTCCTCAGTCACTGCTTGTACAAGCAGCTGTTGGCTTATTGGAATGTCTCTCTCGTGCCACTCCTTCAGAAGATTAATGTGAAATACCTGCCGCTTCTTTCTCCTCTCTGGCATGTCCAACTCATAGGTGGTGGCCCCCAGCTTCCTGCTGATGCTGTAAGGTCCCTGCCACTTGGCCAGAAGCTTCCTCTCCTCTGATTAGGAGTAGTAGTAGAACTTTCTGACCCGGCTGGAAGTTTTGCTGCCTCTTTCTTATTGTACCACCGGGTCTGGGTTTGTTGCACTTGAAGGTGAAGGTTGTCTTTCACCAGGTTGGTCATTTCTTGGTCCATTTTCTCCCTCATGGTGATGACATACAGTAGGTTAGAATGTCAGTAGTGGTAGGCTTTGGTGACTCCCAGGTATCTCTGAGCAGATCGAGAGGGCCCCTTACCTGTCTACCAAACAGGAGTTCGAATGGGGAGAACCCTGTTGAGGCTTGAGGAACCTCCTGGTAGGCGAACATGAGGTAGGAGAGCCAACGGTCCCAGTCCTTGCCATTGGCAGCCACAAACCGTCTCAGCATGCCCTTCAGCGTCTGGTTATACATTTCTACCAGTCAGTCAGTCTGGGGGTGGTAAAGAGTGGTCCTAATACCTTTAATACCTAACAAGCTATACACTTGCTTCATTGTGTTTGAAAGAAATGCTGTTCCTTGATCAGTTAGAATGTCCTGGGGAATCCATACCCTGGAAAATAACTATAAGAACCGTGGCAATGGTTCTAGCTGTGACCTTACGTAAGGGAAAAGCTTCGGGGTAGCGTGTGGCGTAATCACAGATCACTAGTATACATTGGTGACCTGCCTGTGTGCGCTCTAGGGGGCCTAAAAGGTCCATTCCTATCCTGGTGAATGGCACATCAATGACTGGAAGAGGCTGAAGTGGGAAAGGCTTGACCTTGTGCTTGCTTGAGAGTTGACATGTTGGACAGGTTATGCAGTATTTGTATACCTCGGTATATATGCCTGGCCAAAAAAATCGGCTAGCTATTCTCTGAAGTGTTTGTATCCTACCTAAATGGCCAGCCCAGGGATGTCATGTCCTAAGCTCAATATCTTTGGTCTTAAGCCTGATTTATGCTTCTGCGTTTTCAGAGCGACGCAGACGCAAGCCCCCCTTGCGTGTCCCTTGCGTCCTTGCGTGTGTCGAGCCATTATTCTAGGCTTGCGTCAAAAGCCTCCCGCAGCGCACAAGGCTGCGATCGGTCCGCTAACTACATCCTTTACGGAGTCTCACATTTCCGCTTTCATAGCCCGATACGCCATTATTAAAACGAAGAATGTTTACGAAAGAACGGATCAGATTGAAAAACTTTTGTCGGAAGAAATGCACAAATATGAGCACTTATACAAGCCGTCATTTGCGGGTTGTAGAAGCGGGTTGGATTCACGGAGGGAGATCGCCGCAAACGTCTGTTTGCCGGTCGAGAGGTGAACAAAGTTGTGGAGGAAAATACGGGACAATTGTGTCCGCGATGAAAAGCAGCAGTGGCGATGCACGGGACAATAAAGTCTAGGATAAATAAACAGACGTGACTCTCTAGGTTGTCTTCAACAAAACACGTCACTGGCGGTGAATTGCTCTACAACACACGCAGAACCATGAATTGAAACGAGTGCGTCGACGCAACAACGCAGACGCAAACGCAGAAGCATGCGCCGGCCTTAAGGCTACTTGGGATCACTAGCTGCTCAGTGCTGCGCCCTTCAGGCTGGTGATTTAACAGGTCTTGTAGCACAAAGTAATATTCTCCCGACAGTGCTTTTGCTTAGCCGGTACTCACGCCATCGACTTTCACAGCCTTGCTGAAGAGGTCTTTTAGGGACTCATCCTGCCTCTGCAGCGCTTTTAAATCATTGGGAACTGCCCATATATCTCCCCCAGCAACTGGAACTGGGTCTGGCTCTGACTCGGCCATTACTCTAACCGTGTCCAAAAACTTCTCACGTCTGCGCTGCTGACGGGTCTTCACTGTCTTGACCGTCTCTGGAGGATTGATTTCCTCTTGGCTGAAGGGCATAATCTCTTACTGCCTCTGGGACCTCTGAGCCCTGGTAGCCACCATACTCACTGGCAGAGTAGCCTGCACCAGTTCTGGTAATATAAGGACATCCTGGCCTAAAACCATGGGATGGTTCAACCCTCCAACAATGCCTGCTCTTAGTTTATAGTTATTTCTGTTCACTGTGAGACAGATTTCGGCTACCGGGTACACATGCTCATCTCCGTTGACACAGCACACTCTGAGGCGTTCCCCTGTCAGCGTTTTAGGCTGATCTACCAGGTGGGGTTGCACTAGTGTCTGGGTGCTACGGTGTCTACTGGCCTCCCGTTTACCATTACTTCTATGGTCTGCACCTTGCCGACATATTCTGGCCCTCTAGCAAGGGTCTGGATAGAACACACAGAGCTCTTTGCTCTCTTAACAGGGCAATCTCTAATAAGGTGTCCTGGCTTGCCACAATAGAGACATAAAACGCTGTCCCTGTTCATGGGGGTTATACCTGTACGAGTACTGGAATGTATGGCGTAAGAGTGCTGTGGTGGGTAATATCTGGTGTTTGGACTCCTGCTCTGCTCGCTATTTCTAGGACCAACTCCACTCCCATAAGCGCCAGACTTACCCATTGTTAGTGGTCTGCTGGCACCTTGCTGCAGGAAGTCCTTTGGTCCTCTGTGAGCTGCCAGGAAAGCCTCAACGAGCTCTGCGGCTTTAAGTCCCGTGTGTGGGTGCTCTTTTACCCAAACTTGCACATCCGGAGACAGGGAATGGAGGAACTGCTCCAATATGAGGATCTCCCCGATTTCTTCCACCTTTCTGTCGGCTGGCTTAATCCACTTGGTATACATGTCCTTTAGTCTCTTATAAAACTCTCTAGGAGTCTCTCATGGTTGCCTATTTGGGTTTCTAAACCTCTGTCGGTATACTTCAGCACTGATTTCATATTTTGCCAGGATGGCATTTTTTACCTGGGAGTAATCCATAGCATCAAATGGATCCATGGCTACATAGGCAGCCCGTGCCTTTCCAGTCAGATAAGGCACCAGAAAAATGGTCCAGTCAGCTCAGGGCCATCTGTAGGCTGTAGCCAGTCGCTCCACGACTGGTATTGCTCCACGTCGTCCCCTTCCTCCAGCCTTGGTATAGCTGCCCGGCTCCCCATGGCTGGCGACAGTGCCACTGGTGGTGTTGCAGGCGCCACGGGTCTGGTAGCGGTGCTGCAGGTGCCGGTGGAGTGGTCGAAGGTGGCTCTCTATTTCTGTCACCCCTCTGCTCCTGCTCATTCCAGAGTTGTACCTGCACATTTCGCCACCTCTGTTCATGTTTGATGGTCTCACGTTCTTGCGTCTGCAGGGACTTCTGTAAGAGACCATACAGAGCCGCGAGATCTGGTGTCAGCAGTCTTGCCACCTCTGGCTCCTTCCTCCTGCTGGTCATCTCTGGCCTGTCTGCGTGGCATTACCTTTCGTGGCTGGATCCGCCTTCCCGGCCTCTTTCTCAGTGTCCACGGGGCGCCACAATCCCACTTCTGACACCAACTGTGACGTAGCGCCTTTGAGGCCAACGCCAACACAGGATGGCGACGTCAAGGGCTCACTGAGCTTGGAGTTGGGATGAGGTGCAGTCAAGAAATAAGCCGCGCTCTGGGATGCGATTAACCATTCTGTTTTATTACCTTTTGTTAGTCTTCAGCAAGACAGAAAAAACAAACATTTGTAATGGCCAGAACAAAATGAACCAAATAACAACAACCTCTCTGCAGGTGACTTCACTCCAGACTCTGAATGAACCTGCTGTATCCTAAACAGTTATGCTAATAATTCACATACATTCTTATATAACGTCAACACTGTTGTCAGGTACATGTGAACAATTATATAATCAAGTGCTGACATTAATGTACACATTTAGGCGGTTACATATATATTCTGTGCCCTGTCCCAAACAAGGAATGAACTCGCCCACTTGTCAGTCAATTTGGGGAAAAGGCGCTTCCTTTTCACAAGCGTCTTTCACAATGTTTCAAATACTTACAGCGGGTGTATTGCATTGCACAAAATATCTTTATGTGCAGCTGTGCCTTGTTTATGTTGCTGAACATGACTTTGGTAGGACACTTTCTGGACAGTTCATAATGTTTCTAGTGTGTCCCATTCCAGATTAAATCAAGTACGAAGTGATTATTTGTGCCATCTAGACCTGCACTTTCTGAGAGAATACGGTACTCCATCACAAAAATGGATGGTGCAATATATTCCTGTGTAAAAACAGCATTTTCTTTATTTGGGTGGTGCATGTGTTTTAGTCGGTAAAGTGATTTCTGCATATAATGTCTCTGCTCTTCCATCCTGGACATCTGCAGGGTAAATGGTGTCCTCATCAGGGTCCTCCATTTGTTGGGCAGGGTGTTGCTCTCCTATAATTGTGGCAATATTATGGAGAACAACACATGCCACAATAATGTCACAGGCCCTGTCAGGGGTTACCCTGAGGTGGTGCAGGCACTGGAAAGGAGCTTTCAACAGGCCTAGGGTCATCTCTACCCGGGCTCTTGTCCTGCAGTGGGCCACATTAAAGTTGTTCTGGGGGCCTGGATGCCTGGATCAGGGTCAGGGTAAGGAGTGAGCAGAGTGGGCTGGCACGGGTAACCTCTGTCACCCAGCAGAAGGCCTTCAAACTCTCCTGTGACGTATAGGGTATACATTTGAGTGTATTTAAAGAGGGCGACTGGTGAATAATACCGTACAAGATAAAAAGACCCACTTCTTGAAACGGACCCCAGGAAGACACACCAATATATAGAGTGGAAACTAATAAGACATAGGAGAAACAAATCAGGCAAACAATCAGCGAGATGATAGGGGACAAGTGAGTGACAGACGGGCCGGGGTAAAGCAGAGGGCGGAGTCTCCGGACAATGACCGAAACACATGACGAAGTAAACAAACAGGGGTAAACACGTGACATAACACAACACACACACAGTAATCACAATAAAAAGTGTCTTTTAGACCCCGGGGATCTTAACACATTCACCAACTGGCCTGCAAATGACAAATCATTTAAACAAAAGTAAAAAGTCACAAATCTCACCCAGTACGGCCTGCAGGTATTCTTTAAGACCATTCTGTTGAATAGAGACCTTGCCAACTATGCATAGATTTGCGATTTCCTGTTGAAAAAAAACACTAAGCATGTACAAAATATAATTCAATGAAGCTGCAATAGCTTTTGCTCAATTCTGGGTGAACAACATCCACAATTCATCACTCATAACATATTGACATATAGTAATTGCTGGCCTGTATTGGAGTGGACTACACACAACAGCATAATTGGCACAGTAAAGGCAACAGGTCTATTTTATGAAATCTATTCAATTATTATTTATTATATTAGTAATTTCTTGCCATTTTGATTGTTTTAGATCCATTATGCTTGAATAAAATAAAAGCTCAATTAACAAATATAGTTTTTATTATCAAAAACACACTTCTGCATACGCTCAGTGCAGCTATCTTAACACACATAAAATCCAATACTATTACTACTACTACTACTACTACATTAAATAATGTGTAGATACACAACAATCAGGAACTTGGCATTACATTAAAGTGCACATTATTTATATAGTCATAAAATGTGACGGATAGTATAAGCTGCCTTCAGTTCATACTGCTCACTGAGCTCTGATCAGCACAGACTGCTCTTCAACAGTTACAGCTTTCTGACCTTAACTTGCAAGCTACAGTTACAAACACACGTTTTTTTCTCTTACCACACCAGCCAGCTCAGCTACTGGCTGCTGTCATTCAAACATTGATAAATGAAGGGCATATTTTACTGTTAGCTCTCAGGAATTGGAAATAACGTTGTTAAAACCTTAACGTTATATTTGTCATCCACAAAACAAGGGGAATATGATGCTTCCAGCCAAGCTACAGGCACCAATATTGTATGTATACTAACGTTAGCTTATTCAGACACTCTGATAAGATGATTGTGACATGACAAAGACAAAAAAGAGCAATTCTTTTCTGTAATAACCAATATCTTCCATTACTTACCTTAAAACGGCCGCTGTTAGTTGGGGGTTACTGGTTTGAAAAGAGTTGGTCAGTCGAAATGGAAGTAGGTGGGTCGGACAGATATCTCACGGTCGTGATTGGTGGTTTATGTTGTCATTCATGACTTTTCCCTTAGAATTTTCTGGAAAACAGCTATTATTATGGAGGAGGCAATTTAGGGCCCAAGTACCAAAGTAGCGGTAGTCAGAGCAAGGACCTAACATTATTGTTTTTCTAACATATATTATTAATATTAGCCATTTTTAAACGGGAAATGAGGCACCCATGTAAATTCTTCAAATTGGCAGCTATCTAGCTAACATCATGGCATGGAGGTTTTTTTTTTGTCCCATATCAAATTGCGTATTCGAAAACTCTGTACATCGATTTGAAGTTTCACCGGTATACGGCAATCACCTATAACTTCGTCATCTTACTCTGCAAATTCTCCTACATCAACGAGATACATCTGAAACCAAAAGCCTATTTCTTGGAAAATACATGCTGGATAGCAGCAGTGTCACTACCTGCATTGTCAATTTTAGACACACTGCCTAATCATCTGGAATGTTATAAATCTTTTACAACGTCCTATCCAGAGCCAAAGTATAAATAACCACAATTGCATTTGTTACAAAAAGTTGTATTTCCATTGTACAAAACATATCCAACAACCTGATAATACAAATAGAAAAGAATATCACAGGCTGCAGGTGGGAACTGAAGTTAATCTAAATATTCAATCTAATCGCTTTACCATATCATTATATTAGTTGGAAGTTTGCTAAAGAAAACGACTGAGACACGGAAGACCTAACAATTTCCTTTTAATTCCATGAACTAATGTAAATGCCAAACATAGACATAAAAATATAACTTTAGTTGAGGGTATTTTCATCTTTCTGTTGTCCGAAGCTTGGATTTCGTCACACAGCTCTCTCCCTTTATTTGATAAACTGTTTACTATTATTCTACACAATACTTGCCTCACAGCTCCCATTACGGCCAAGCTGCCTTTGGCGTGCATGGAAAATACCTTTAAAGATCTATACAGCATTATCCCATCTCCACAATGTCTTGCTGAAATAGCAGAAGTGAAGATCAGCCTTCACAGATCATGTGAAATGAACAAACAATTAATTACAAGGGCACATATTGACACAGTAGTCACAGTAAACCAAGCTTTTGTAATCTCAACAGGACATTTGACAATTCATCAACGTGCAAAACATGCACAGTTCATACAAATAAGTGCAAAAAAAGTGGAGGATTGCTGGCGGTTGAAAAAGGCATGTTTCTCCTCTACTAATCCCAACGCTCCACACATTTAGTAGGATTATATTTACTGAGAAGCCCCTACATAGATGGTGTTCCATAAAGAGGCAGCAGAGGGAGCACATCTCTCATCTATGGAAATCACTGTTGTCTTAGTGGGAGCAAAATGGCTTCAGGAAAGTAAACAGAATTCCTGAGTGAGAGAAATGTTCCTCTTGTTAACAAAGACAGAAATATAAGTAATTTATCTGTATTCCCCCTTGTTGCACAATATAACTATCAATAACACCATGTGACAAATTTAGGCACACATTCTTTTTAGAGAAAAGTAATCTCCAATAGAGCTTGTCAGGGCATGAAAACTGTCTTGTGTTTCGACCACTCACACAGACTTGTCTGACGGTCTGGCTCATGTTCTCTTTAAATGGGGAACAATCTATGAAGGTAAATCAATGTCAAAATCCAAGAGCGCAAATCCGGTCCATGCGCGTGAACAAATCAAACATTTGCGAGTAAAAGTCTTGAGCGAGTCGAAATCTGTGCGTTTGATTTCCGCGCACATGGACCGGATTTGCGCTCTCGAAATTAAAGATAAAATAAAGTTAGATAAATCTAGCACTTCCTGCTCGTACACAGTGAGAAACAGTCAAAGTGGGGAAAGTGGATGAACTACATAACACAAGGTGCCAAATATGAGAGATTCCGTCCTCTTTCTGCTGGATTTGTATTGCCCTCAAGGCTCATTCATTTAAACATTTCCCAAAGAACTTTAGACTGTCCACTGCAAGGGTAAGACACTTTTACACTCATACGTATTTGCCATTGAGAGGCTGCTGGGCCTAGAACAAGATGCAGCTGGGGATCAAGTCAAGCATCTGCCAGAGACCAAGCAGTTGTTTTTCAGGACTTCGCTCACACACATCATGGCTAATATGCTCCCCCTCCTCCCCTGTGCTATATATGAATACCTTTACCTAATTAGATTTAGATTAGATTAGATTAGATTCAACTTTATTGTCATTGCACAGGGTACAAGTACTGAGGCAACGAAATGCAGTTTAACATCACGCTTACCGTCAGCGGCATCAGCTGACGGTAAGCGTGTTGCGTCACTTCCTGTTGCCAGCGTGTTTGATGTCATCGAACTTTTCACAGCTCTAGCTATACTGAGTTGACTGTAGCGTGATATTTTTCATCACAAACAGTCAATTCTTATCTATGTGAGGCGTTGTTAAACACCTGGTGATGTCTTCCCTCCCTACCTCTCCTGCTCTCTCTTGCTCGGTGTGTCACATGTTTAGCTATTCCTCTGCCTCCCTTACGGATAATGGTACATGTAAGAAGTGTAGTATATTTGATAAATTGGAGGCGAGGCTTAGTGAGCAAGAAGCACGGCTCAGGCTCAGTCGTTAGCCGGTGTTAGCCGGTGTAGTTACCCAGCCCACCCCCGTAGCCGGTGCGGGCCACATAGACGTAGCGTTCGCTCCTGCTAGTGGTCCCCCGGCAACCCCCGAGCAGCCGGGAGGCTGGGTGACTGTCCGGAGTAAGCATAAGTCTAAGTCGAAGCACACGGTTAACCACCAACCACTTCACGTTTCAAACCGCTTCTCCCCACTCGGTGACACACCCGCTGAGAAGCCAACTCTGGTGATAGGTAGCTCCATTCTGAGGAACGTGAAATTAGCGAAACCAGGGACCATAGTTACATGGGGGCCAGAGCGGGCGACATTGAGTCTTATCTTAAACTGCTGGCTAAGGATAAACGTAAATACAGTAAGATTGTAATACACTCCCGATTACGTTGCTCGGAGGTCACTAAAGTTAATGTGGAATCGGTGTGTACATACGCTAAAACAATGTCGGACACCGTAGTTTTCTCTGGGCCCCTCCCAAACTTGACAAGTGACGACATGTACAGCCGCATGTCGTCATTCCGCCGCTGGTTGTCGAGATGGTGCCCAGTAAATAATGTGGGCTTCGTTGATCACTGGAAGACGTTTTGGGGAGAGCCTGGTCTGATTAGGAGGGACGGCATCCATCCCACTTTGGATGGAGCTGAACTTCTTTCTAAGAACCTGACCCAGTTTCTTAGTGGACTTAATCCATGACCCAGAGTTCAGACCAGGGAGCAGAGTCGCAGTCTTACACACTTCTCTGCGCTTCGATCTGAGCAGTCACTCAGCATAATTAACCCTATAGAGACCTTGTCTGCCCCACGGACACAGTCATCTAAGTTAAAGGTAAACAACCGAGGAGTTATAGTAAATAACTTAATTAAAGTTAAAACTAATAATGCAATAGTGCAACAAAATAGGAGAATTAAAGGGGGTCTTTTGAATATCAGATCTCTGTCATCTAAAGCTGTTTTGGTAAATGAACTAATATCAGATCACCATGTCGATATATTTTGTCTTACTGAAACGTGGTTGTTGAATGGGGAATATTTGTGTTTAAATAAAGCGACTCCTCCGAGTCATGGGAATACTCATATTCCCCGAGGCACAGGCCGAGGGGGGGGGGGTGTCAGCTATTTATGACTCTTGCCCTTTAATAAACTTTAAACCTAAGGTGGATTATAACTAATTTGAAAGCCTGGTTTTCAGTCTTTCGCAACCGACTTGGAAAATAATCCAGCCGGTTCTCTTTTTAATAGTGTACAGGGCCCCAGGTCCTTATTCAGAATTTCTTTCTGAATTTTCACAGTTCTTAACGAGTTTGGTCCTTAAAACGGCCAAGGTAATTATTGTGGGTGACTTTAACATTCACGTGGATGTCGACAACGACAGCCTTAGTACTGCATTCCTTTCATTGTTAGATTCAATTGGTTTCTGTCAGTGTGTAAATAAACCAACTCACTGTTTTAACCACACTCTCGACTTGGTTCGTGTGTATGGGATTGGGATTGAACATTTAACAATTTTTCCACAGAACCCCCTCCTGTCAGACCATTGTCTGATAACCTTTGAATTTCTACTATCAGAACCACCTCCTCCTGCCAAGGGTTTCTACAGTCAACGCTTATCGGATACCGCTGTAGCCTTATTTAAACAAGCCATTCCTTCTGCTCTAAGTTCAGTGCCCTGCCTCAAGATACAAGAAGACTCCTGTGAGAACCTCAGTCCGTCCCAGATCGATAATTTTGTCAATACTGCTACAGGCTCTTTGAGAGTGGCGCTGGACGCTATTGCTCCTCTGGAAAGAGGAATAGCAACAAGAAGGAAGTCTGCTCCGTGGTATAACCCTCAAACACGGAACCTAAAGCAAACGATTATGGCGTTCCACCAAATCAGAAGGATCTAGGCTAGTTTGGCAAGACAGCCTTAAAACGTATAAGAAGACTCTCCGTAACGCAAGAGCATCTTATTACTCATCATTAATAAAGAAAAATAAAAACAACTCCATGTTTCTCTTCAGCACTGTAGCCAGACTGACAGAGAGTCACAGCTCTGTCAAGCCGTGTATTCCTTTGGACCTCACCAGTAACGACTTCATGAACTTCTTCAATGATAAGATTCTGACTATCAAAGAGAAAATTGATGGTCTCCTGCTTTCAACCAGTGCCGACCTGTCCTCTGATGTAGGAAACTTGGATGCAGCAGTGGGCCCTGATGCCTGTTTGGATGCCTTCTCTTCCATCAACCTTGATCAACTGACTTCTTTATTTTCAAAGTCTAAATTTTCTACTTGTCTCTTGGATCCGATTCCGACCAAGCTGCTTAAGGAAGTTTTTCCTTTAGTTAGCACATCCTTATTAGATATTATGAATCTGTCTTTGTTGACAGGACATGTACCACAGTCCTTCAAGGTAGCTGTAATTAAACCTCTTCTTAAGAAACCGACTCTTGCTCCAGAGGTGTTGGCTAACTACAGACCTATCTCTAATCTTCCCTTCCTCTCTAAGATCCTTGAGAAATCTGTCGCAAATCAATTATGTGACTTTCTACAAAACAATGCTTTGTTTGAGGATTTCCAGTCAGGATTTCGAGCGCATCACAGTACAGAAACAGCATTGGTGAAAATTACGAATGATCTTCTACTTGCATCGGACCAAGGACTCATCTCTTTTCTTGTCTTGCTGGACCTCAGTACCGCATTTGATACCATAGACCATTGTATCCTGTGGCAGAGACCAGAACATTTAATTGGTATCAAAGGAACTGCACTCAGCTGGTTTAAATCCTACTTATCGGATCGATCCCAGTTTGTGCTAGTAAACGGTGAATCCTTAAAGACCACCAATGTTGGTCACGGAGTCCCACAAGGTTCTGTACTTGGACCGATTTTATTCACCCTCTATATGCTTCCTTTGGGCGATCTTATCAGGAAACACCGCATAAACTTCCATTGTTATGCAGACGATACTCAACTGTATCTGTCGATCAAGCCAGAAGAGACGGACCAGCTAGTTAGACTTCAAGAATGTCTTGGAGACATCAAAACTTGGATGACCCGCAACTTCCTGATGCTAAACTCAGAAAAAACGGAAGTTATCCTGATAGGCCCAGAGCGCCTTCGAAGCCAGCTGTCACGTGATACAGTTTTTATGGATGGAATTGCTCTGGTACCCAGCAGCACCGTCAGGAATCTGGGAGTTCTCTTCGACCAGGATATGACCTTCAACTTGCATATAAAGAAGACTTCAAGGACTGCCTATTTTCATCTACGTAACATATCAAAAATCAGGAACTTCCTGTCTCAAAGTGATGCAGAAAAATTAGTTCATGCGTTTGTCACTTCCAGGCTGGACTACTGTAATTCTTTGTTATCAGGCTTCTCTTGTAAATCTCTTAAGCCTCTCCGGTTGATTCAGAATGCTGCAGCACGTGTATTAACAAGAACTAAGAAAAGGGATCATATCACTCCTGTATTAACTTCTCTGCACTGGTTCCCTGTTAAATCAAGAATAGATTTTAAGGTACTTCTCCTCACCTACAAGGCACTTGCTGGTGAGGCACCGTTGTATCTTAAAGAGCTTGTAACACCTTATTGCCCTACAAGGCAGCTGCGCTCCATAGATACTGGGTTACTTGTTGTTCCTATGGTTTTAAAAAGTAGGCTGGGGGCCAGAGCCTTCAGTTATCAAGCTCCTCTTTTGTGGAACCAGGTTCCACTTTCAGTCCGGGGGGCAGATTCGATCAGCTCTTTTAAAGTAAAACTTAAAACTTTCCTCTTGGATTCTGCCTATAGTTAGGGCTGGCTCAGGTTAGCCCAGACCAGCCCTTAGTTAGGCTGCTATAGGCTTAGAATGCCGGGGGAATTCTTAGGACACACCAAGCTCCTCTCTCACGCTCTCGTTCTACCATAATTCACGTTTTATTAATGCACATGACCAATTCAGCTTCTTTCCGGGAGGTTTTTTTTTTGTGCTTTCTCCCCTATCAGGTCTCCGTAGATCGTGGTTCCTTCGGGACCCTGGTCCTGACACCTACCGTGGCCATGCTGACGCCTGCTGCTGCCATCATCATCATCATTATTATTTTAGATATTAATCATATTACTGTACTCGTAAACCAAATTACCCTCTCCTAAAGTCTCTGTGCTCTCCCTCCCCACAGGCTTCTGTGGATGGTAGTTCTATCTGATGGTGGTTGCCCCTGCAGTGGTCCTGCTGTGCGCCTGGCTTAATACTCATAATTACGTGAATCATTTCTGTCATAGGAATTGCATGTATTATATACTGTTCATTCTGTACACATGGCATCCATTGTAGTCTGTCCATCCCGGGAGTGGGATCCCTCCTCTGACGTTCTCCCTAAGGTTTCTTCCCTTTTTTCCCTCTTGGAAGGTTTTTTTCATTTTTTGGGGAGTTTTTCCTGTGCCGATGGTGGGTGTCGGGACAGAGGATGTCGTATGTGTACAGACTGTAAAGCCCTCTGAGGCAAATTTGTAATTTGCGATTATGGGCTATACAAAATAAAATGAATTGAATTGAGCATCCAACCAGAAGTGCAAAATAGCAAAAAGTGCAGAGTATGTGCATATGTAAAGTGTAATAAGTGAATAAATAGATATGTACAGTAAGAAATAGTTATGCAATATGAACAGTAAGAAATGGATATGCAATATCAGTGCAAATGTTTAGCGGCTGGAGGATGGTGTGTGGCAGTCAAGCCAGGGTGGAGGGGGGAAGTACAGTCACTGAGGGAGATGTGTGTGGGGGTGGGGGGCAGAGTTCAGTAGAGTGACAGCCGCAGGCATGAAGCTGTTCCTGAACCTGCTGGTCCGGGAACGGAGCACTCTGTAGCGCCTCCCAGAGGGGAGGAGGGCAAACAGTCTGTGGCTGGGGTGAGAGCTGTCCTTTTCGATGCTGCGTGCCCTCCGCAGACTTATCTTGCTCTGGACAACCTCAATGGTGGGGAGTGAGGAACCGGGGATGCGTTGGGCAGTTTTCACCACCCTCTGCAGTGATTTACGGTCCGCGACAGTGCAGCTGCTATACCATACTGAGATGCAGTTTGTAAGGATGCTCTCTATGGTACAGCGGCAGAAATTCTCTAGAATCTGAGGAGACAGATGGGCCTTCTTCAGTCTCCTCAGGAAGAAGAGACGCTGGTGTGCTTTCTTTACCAGGGATGAGGTGTTGAAGGTCCAAGAGAGGTCCTCAGAGATGTGGACACCCAGGAACTTGAAGCTGGCGACACGCTCAACCTCCATCCCGTTGATATGGATGGGGATGTGTGTGCCAGTTTTCATCCTGAAGTCCACAATTAGCTCTTTGGTCTTCTTGGTGTGGAGAGGTTGTTGTCGGCGCACCATACCGCCAGGTGCTGGACCTCCTCTCTGTAGGCCGACTCATCGTTGTCACTGATGAGGCCAATCACCGTTGTGTCGTCTGCAAACTTGACAATGGTATTAGAACCGTGTACAGGTATGCAGTCATAAGTGAAGAGGGAGTAGAGGAGAGGACTGAGCACACAGCCCTGTGGCACGCCGGTGTTCAGGATGAGGGTTGAGGAGGTGTGGTTCTCCACCCTAACAGACTGGGGTCTGTTGGATAGGAAGTCCAGTATCCAGTAACAGAGGGAAGTGTTGATACCCAGGTGACTGAGATTTGTGATTAGTTTGGAGGGGATTACAGTTTTGAAAGCTGAGGCGAAGTCTATGAACAGCATCCTCACATAGCTGTTGTTATTGTCCAGGTGAGAAAGGGCTGAGTGTAATGCCGTGGAGATGGCAGGACAAGCCTCTCGAAGCACTTCATGATGGTTGGGTGCAACTGGGCGGAAGTCATTTAGGCTCACTCCGGTGGAGTGCTTTGGCACTGGCACGATAGAGGTGGTTTTAAAGCACGTGCGGACAGTAGCTTGGGCTAGTGACAGGTTAAATATGTCAGTCAGGACCTCAGCTAGCTGCCCAGCAGAGGCCCTGAGCACGCGTCCGGGGACGCCATCAGGGCCAGCAGCCTTAGGTGCATTAATCCTGCACAGTGCAGCACACACGTCGGTGGAGGAGAGTGTGAGGGGCTGGTGGTCTAAAGTGAGCGCAGCCTTGGTGGCAGCCTCCTGGTTGTCCCTGTCGAAGCGTGCATAAAAGCTGTTAAGCTCGTCAGGGAAGGAGGCATCATTGTTTTGTGGGGTGGTGTTGGTGGGTTTGTTGTCTGTTATGGCCTGGATGCCTTGCCACATGCGACGGGGGTCGGAGTTGTTTTTGAAGTTCTTGAAGTGCTCCTCAATCCTTAGCTTGTGGCAGTGCTTGGCCTGCTTGATGCCCCTTTTCAGGTCAGCCCTGGATGAACTGTAGGCTTGAGCATGTTGCCAGCTACCCGTCAGACAGCAGTGTAGCTCCCTGGATGAAAATGATAAAAAGTTAAAACTGGAGATCAATACATATCTAAACTGTCATGCAAGGCTGACTTCTGCACAAACTTGTTTGCTCTCCCTCCCAATGAGGTTAGATTATCCCTTTTAAAATTCAATACACTGTCTAACAAAGTGGGTGACAACTCACCGTTTGTCCCCACGTTACACTATTCTGTGTCTTGGTTACTTGCCATACTTAGCAGGTATCCTAGAGATCAAAGAGGAATGCAGACAGTGAGGCCTGGTATTTATACAGGGTCAAGACATCATTGGGTCAGACCAACTATCGGGGGGTGGGGAGGTGCTGTCGTAATGGGTGGCACCTGTACGCATAGTGCGACCTATAGGTGGTTGACAGACGGCACTATAAAAGAAAGTTAACTGAAGTTGAGGACAGTGACTGTTAAGTGGAGACAGGAGAAACAGCTGGAGCTGTGTGCACTTGATTGATTAGTTTATGTTGTGTTGAGTTTATTCGTTTATGTTAAATTGAACTAATTTGGTTTGTCTTGTTTCCGTATTTGTTTGTTTATATGTTTATCATCGACTTATTGCAAATAAAACCGTTTATGCTTTCCAGACAAGGTAGGAGGCATTCAAGTCTTGCCTGTCTGCCTCCTACCATTCCAGAAGTCACTCCGTTCTGGCCTCCTCACACTTTTTATTTTTTACTCACAAGGTTGGGTTACATCATCAAGTTCCATCAGCAATGTGATTTGGCAGATTTTTCCTCTTTGTTATAGTCAAAATCGCTGAATTTTCCTGTTCAAATACGGGTAGGCGGCAGCGACGAGCTGTGCCTCCTCTCGGATTGCGCAATCCCTCATAAACCCAGTAGAGCTGCTTATGTTTTTGCTCAATTTGAGCACGTTAATGTCTCTGTATGTCACCAATGTAATGTCCGTACACACTGTACATCACATCCCATAGTCTTGGTTATGCATTTCATGCATGTTAATCTTGCTAATCTGACATAACGGCGCAGTTGAAAAGCAGTGAGGAGGCAGCTAGACTGGAGCCTCCCTTCCTGCTTGTCACTGCTACGGAAGTGGAGCCGGTACCTCTGCCTGCCTGAAGGGGGCATGTGTGAGCACACAGGCTCGTTCTGCTATTGTTTTTCTTCACGTACAACTTTGTGTTACTGCCTAACATTATCCTTGGAAAAGTTATTGCATGAATTTACATGAATTTCTCTCTAAATATTTGAAAAAGTAACATATGAATATTGTCATGCTTTTTTGTTGATATGATAATGCTAAATGTAGCAAAACTGCGCAGGATTTTAGAACGTGCGACATTTCACAAACGGCGCCCCATAGTATACGCACGGTGAATTTATGCTACTTTGTTGAATTCATATATTTGTGAATCTGACTTTGAAAGAGTCAGTGCCTCCCCAGCCACGAACCTCACGTCACTGATGATATAACATGTCTGCATGCATGTATAGAAGATACACAGAGAAGTCAACACAGCAGCCCTCCATGTCGTTCTTTAATAAAACATTTTGCGACACTAACAACAGGAAAACCAAGTAAAGTTGCTGCATTCAAAATAATCGAACCACCAATAGAAACTCCTGGTTTATTCAGCAGCGTAAGCCCAGCCCACTCCCTACATACTCAGATCGCAAAACTTTTTCATCCGTTTTCATTCGTAAGTTGTTTTTTTTGAGACCAAAACTTTTTTGTTTTGAGAGCAATAGTTTTTGTTTTGCAGGCGAAAACATTACGCAGGCAAAACTAAGAATATTTTTACTTACAAACTTTATTTTTGTTTGCAATGCAAGCAATTTTTGTTTGCATGATAAAGACACAAATCTACCTTACCAATTATGCCAAACACAGAACTTTACATTACTTACTATTTGTGTCACTAGGAGAATATTGGGTTGTTGCTGCAAATTATTTATTTTTGATTTTATCATGTTTTATTTTTAGGATTTTAGCATGGTTTGTTTTAATGACTTTAGCATTGGTTTGTTTTAATGAGTTAAACATTTGTTTTGAGTTTGCATTGTTTGTTTTATTACATTTAAGCATGTTTTTATAGCTTACCATTTTACCCGGTGTTGGAGCCTACTTTAACCCGCATCTCCATCCATCCATCCATTTTCAACCGCTTATCCGGGGTCGGGTCGCGGGGGCAACACCTCCAGCAGGGGACCCCAAACTTCCTTTTCCCGGGCCACATCTACCAGCTCTGACTGGGGGATCCCAAGGCGTTCCCAGGCCAGTGCAGAGATATAATCTCTCCACCTAGTCCTGGGTCTTCCCCGGGGCCTCTTCCCAGCTGGCCGTGCCTCAAACACCTCCCTAGGGAGGCGCCCAGGGGGCATCCTCACCAGATGCCCAAACCACCTCAACTGGCTCCTTTCGACGCAAAGGAGCAGCGGCTCTACTCCGAGCTCCTCGCGAATGGCTGAGCTTCTCACCCTATCCCTAAGGGAGACGCCAGCCACTCTCCTGAGGAAACCCATTTTGGCCGCTTGTACCCGTGACCTAGTTCTTTCGGTCATGACCCATCCTTCATGACCATAGGTGAGGGTAGGAACGAAGATTGACCGGTAGATCGAGAGCTTTGCCTTCCGGCTCAGCTCTCTTTTCGTCACAACGGTGCGGTAAAGCGAGTGCAATACCGCCCCCGCTGCTCCGATTCTCTGGCCAAACTCACACTCCATCTTCCCCTCACTCGTGAACAAGCCCCCGAGGTACTTGAACTCCTTCACTTGGGGTAAGGACACATTCCCTACCTGGAGTAGGCAATCCATCGGTTTCCTGCTGAGAACCATGGCCTCAGATTTAGAGGTGCTAATCCTCATCCCGACCGCTTCACACTCGACTGCGAAACGCTCCAGTGAGAGTTGGAGGTCACAGACGGAAGATGCCATCAGGACCACATCATCTGCAAAAAGCAGCGATGAGATCTGCAGCCCCCCGAACTGTAGACCCTCCTCCCCCTGACTACGCCTCGATATCCTGTCCATGAAAACCACAAACAAGATTGGTGACAAGGCGCAGCCCTGGCGAAGGCCAACCCCCACCGGAAGCGCCTTCGACTTACTGCCGAGCACCCGAACACAGCTCTCGCTTTGGGCGTACAAGGATTGGATGGCCCCAAGCAAGGACCCCCTCACCCCGTACTCCCGCAGCACCTCCCACAGTATCTCTCGGGGGACCCGGTCATACGCCTTCTCCAAGTCCACAAAACACATGTAGACTGGATGAGCATACTCCCAAGCCCCCTCTATGATCCTGGAAAGAGTGAAGAGCTGGTCCGTTGTTCCACGACCAGGACGAAAACCGCATTGTTCCTCTTCAATCCTTGGTTCGACTATCGGCCGAACCCTCCTTTCCAGCACCTTAGAGTAGACTTTACCCGGGAGGCTGAGTAGTGTGATACCCCTGTAATTGGCACACACTCTCTGGTCCCCCTTTTTGAAGAGGGGTACCACCACCCCGATCTGCCATTCTTTTGGCACTGTCCCAGACTTCCACGCAATGTTGAAGAGGCGTGTCATCCAAAACAACCCCCCAACACCCATTGCTTTTAGCATCTCTGGACGGATCTCATCAATCCCCGGGCCACTGCGGAGTTGTTTGACTACCTCAGTGACCTCCACCAGGCCAATTGACGATGATCCCTCCTCCGCCTCCAGCTCTGCCTCTACCAAAGAGGGCGTAGTAGTTGGGTTCAGGAGTTCCTCAAAGTGTTCCTTCCACCACCCGATAACCTCCTCAGTCGCGGTCAACAGGGTCCCATCCTTACTGTACACAGCTTGGATGGTTCCCCGTTTCCCGTTTCTGAGGTGCCGGATGGTCTTCCAAAAGCACTTTGGTGCCGACCGAAAGTCTTTCTCCATAGTTACCCCGAACTCCTCCCATACTCGCTGCTTTGCCTCCATCACGGCAGAGGCTGCTGCCCTTCAAGCCTGTCGGTACACTGCAACTGCCTCTGGAGTCCCACCGGATATCATAACCCGGAAGGCCTCCTTCTTCAGTCGGACGGCTTCCCTGACCACCGGTGTCCACCACGGGGTTCGAGGGTTACCGCCCCTTGATGCACCTAAGACCTTGAGGCCACAACTCACCGCCGCGGCTTCAGCAATGGAGGACATAGACCACTCTGGTTCAATGTCCCCTACCTCCACAGGAATGTGAGAGAAGCTCCGCCGGAGGTGTGAGTTGAAAATCTTTTGGACCGGGGCCTCCTCCAGACGTTCCCAGTTCACCCTCACTACACGCTTGGGTTTACCGGGTCTGTCCCGAGTCTTCCCCCATCCTCTGACCCAGCTCACAACCAGATGGTGATCAGTTGACAGCTCTGCCCCTCTCTTTACCCGAGTGTCCAGAAGATGCGGCCTCAGATCAGACGATACGATTACAAAATCGAACCCGCATCTGCGTTCAATAAACGCATGCACAAGGAGGGACATAATTGATTACAGGGACCAATCAGGAGCGCTGGCAGTAAAGCAACTAGCCAACAGTGTTGCAGGAGGACAGGATCTACCCTCCCCAATTATCACAGCCACTACTAAAGAGCATGAAGCACAGCAGGACAATAGCGAAAGGAAAACAGGAAGGGAAAACGGCAGAGGATAAGCAGGGCAGAGTGCGAGCAGGCCAAAGGGAGGAACAGGGAACAGCAGGACGGGCAGGGCACGGAAACGAGCAGGACGGAGGAGCACACCAGGAAAAACGCCAGAGAAAGACATGGGGCCGACAGGTGGTGGTGTCTAGACGGTTTGAAGAGCCCAGGACGTATGAGTGACTGAACTAACTGAACCTAACAAACCCTCCTGGTGGCCTGGCTTTTTACCTGCAGTTGAACTCTTTTCATTTTTTTTCTTTCAGTCAGCTGGACTGTTAACATAATTGCAGTTTTATGGGTTTTTAGTCTAAAATAAAAGTATCTTTTCATCTTCATTTTACGTCATGTGATCCATGCTGTTCTCCCGCCAGTGCAAAATAATCTGTTTTTATGGAGACCTAGTCTCCCCAAACTAGGTGGCATTGCTGGTAAGTTATATGAATTGGATTTTAAATCCCTGCCTCACAGGGCTGACATTTGCAGGCACACAGTCTTGAAAGGAAATCCAGACAGCAAAAATTGAGTATACCCATGTGAATCTGAAGGCATTGGATTCAAAAGAACTGACAGTCTCCTGTGTTGAGAGCGCAGACCCACTTAGATTGTCTTATTGTTGTCAATAATCAAGTTTGTTTATGAAGTTCAGCTGATTCATCTGCAGGCTTCATCCACATGATGGAGGTCTAGAGGCTCGTCCTTCATCCTCATCCGACAGTTTTCTAATCAGCCCAACCGACTGCTCCTCTGGGCATGTGGCGGGGGAAACAGTGTTATAGTGGTATCAGATGAGGGAAACCCCATCGGGTGGGGCTTTCTCTCAGTGGAAACACTGGTACACTCTATGATAACCTCATTTTAGAAGTTGCTCTGTAGTAGATTTATTTCCACACTAGAAGCAGTCTATGATATTTTTAGCAGGTTTTTGATTTTTTTTTTAATGTAAAAACAATGTACCATGTGAGATTTCTTGCATGATATTAGATGATTCCCAAATATTTTCTGTATGGAAAGATTAAACAGTGTAAATGCACTGGTCTCCAGGGTTTAAATGTATCTTGCACTGTGAGGGTTAAACTGCTATTAATCCGTGGTTCAGATACGTGCCAAACCGTGAAGGTGATCGTTTAGAATCCAAGATCGACCAAACTAAAAATATTTCTGATGTTTTCCAAAAACCAAGCAAAGTAGTTTTATTGACCAACCCAAATAAGTGGCTTCATTTGAAATCAGAATTTTAGTTTTTTTAGGTAACTGTTTGTCAGGTAGTTGCTGTATGTTATGCTATAATTTTGAGGCAAAACTCACAAGAAATTGGAGTAACCTTTTCATTAGATATGATATGAACTTGCAACTTTATATGAGCACACGTTGACTGGATGAATATTTCTAACTTTATCTAGTTAGTGTTGTCAGACAAGAAACAGGGCCATAGCCAAGGACAAAGCATAGGTTGTAGCATTCTATCAGTTGTTGAAAGTCAGTTTCTAAGACCGCCGCTCTTTCCATTATTCCCCTGTTGGTGGAGGCTTTTCAAACACTGTGCTCCACTTTCATTTGATACATGTAGATCTGAGGTGTCCCAGCATTGGGATTCAGCAGGACCATTATGCACACTGTAATACGCTGCTGTGAATAGTGAGGCCTTTGTTAATGGCTCCACAGAGTGGTACAGTATGTCACTAACAGGGGAAACTTAATTATTGATCACAAAGAGGGACAGTATGAGTGAGGGCACAATTTAATAAGAATGAATCATGCCAAACTTGTATGGAATTTGTGAAAAAGGTTTTATGAACTGCTGTTCCAAAGTGGCTGTGAACCTACCAAGTTCAGTGGAATGAGTCCACCCAGCCATCACATATACAGCCAATCCATCTGTGTTTCATTTGACCCCCAACTGTCCACCATTTATTCTCTCAGTCAAAACACTTCCAAACACTTCCACTTTCATTTAATCATATTCACACCATTTTTCATTTTCCTCAGCATAGGTTTACAGTGGCCGATGCAAGACTTGACACAGAAGAGCTATTGCTTTCATTTTATTAACTGACCACAAATTGGTACATGCATGGTAAACTGAACTAATGGAATAGCATTGACATTGTCTTTCATTAAATGAAGCAGGCTCTGTAGCTGTTTTTGATTAAAGATTAGGTCCATGTAGAAAGATAAATCTGAAGCATTACTCAGCCACGTAAGAGCATGCAGGGAATAGCAAGGGAATTTGAATTAATTATTTATATGATTCACCCTTTAGAACAAGTTCTACCTCTTCAAAGATACAATATGGGGAAAGTAATGACATATTGCCTTTTGGCAACAAATATGTTTCAAGAACATATCCCGGTTTTGATACATGAATCCTTCTTTGAGTCTATGCACCGATTCTTTAGTCTTTTGAGACAAATTTGTGATATATATAGATTCTTATTCAACTAAAAGAAAAATAATAATTCAACAAATCAGGCCTCAGTAGTGTGAATCTTTCAACACAATTTCTTGGGATTATTAGTTAGGGTCATTTAAAACAGTGGTCCCCAACCTTTTTTACCTCACGGACCGTTTTCATGTCAGACAATATTTCGCGGACCGGTCGAGAGGGTCCGACGGGGGGGGGCGATGGTGTAGTAGTCGCGCGCTCTGTGTTCGCTGGGGGGGGGGTTGTAGTGTTCGTTGGTGGGCGAAACTGCCGTGCACGGTAAAAGGACAATTGTAAACGTGAAGAAAAACACATGGGGCCTCATTTATAATTGGTATTTATAAAAAGTAAACTTGACGGAAAAATGTGCGGTCCTTCACGCAAGCTCGGACCCATGCGTAACCGTCGGCAAATGCAAGAAACACGCAAACCTGTGTTAAAGTGTCTAAAACTAGACTCTCATAAATAACACGAACACCCGTTTGATCGATCTGCAGCGTAAAACAACAAATTAACACATTTTCAAAAAGAAAAGTGAAATATGTTCTGCAATAATATTGGCATGTTATGCAATTCATCCTCAAAACACAGCTGTTGCTTGTCAGATGCAATCAAACGGACGGTAATAAAATGCCAGGATGCCATCGCAATGCGTAATGACGCGAAATGGCTGCTCTTGCGCTCTTAGAATTACATTACAGGTAATTTAGCAGACGCTTTTATCCAAAGCGACTTACATTACACTTTAAACCCATGGCTTTTTCACATTTTTGCCTGGGGAGCAATTAGGGGTTAGGTGTCTTGCTCAGGGACACTTCGACATGGGGCAGCCTGGAATCGAACCACCAAGCTTGTGCTTCCAGCACACCTTCCCTAACCCCTGCGCCACGACGACCCCAGAAGATGTGGCACATGGAAGGATTTGCGCTGTAGTGGAGCGCACCATCGGCCTGTTTGAGGGCAGACGGCGCTGCCTCGACTGCACTGGAGGGACGTTATTGTTTACTCTTGAAAAGGTGTGCAAAATCGTGCTGGCATGTGCTGTGCTACATAATGTGGCACAGATTCCAAACGTGCCTCGACCCCCTGACGCCGATGGCTGTGTTGGCCCAGACCCTGTCCCCGATCCCCAATCATTGCCGCCAGTCTCTCATCAAGAGGGGACAGCTCCGGTGTCCCCTTTCCTCCACCCGTGGCAGACACACTTTGGTGATGGCGCGCTAAACGCGTTTTTGCATCTACTTTGATGTCAGACCATTTTTTCTTTATTTCGGCCACGGTACGAGGTTGTGAGGCTGCAGCGTTGCTCTGCAACCTTTTGCCAATCTAGTGCCTTTTTGGCATTAGTAATGTCCATACATGACATGAAGCCGCAAAAGCTGCGCTGCATTTAGAAGGGATTGTGATTTATTAAGGGAAAACTGCGGAGGAGGTTTTATAAGTCTGAATATTTCTGTGCGTACAGACGTCCTCCGTTTCATCCGTACGCCACTTTTGGCGCAAATCCTGCAAGGTTTTATAAATGAGGCCCCTGGTGACGCGTGGGGAATATGTCAGAGGGACGAGCGCACATAATTAGGAGAAAATCCGGTCAATTTTCAAAATAAAACATTTTTCAGAAAAAAAAAAAATATATATATATATATAAAAGCTTTCTGTGGTGCGGCCAAGTACCAAACGGACCGGTACCGGTTTTAAATATGTCCCTCAGATTGTGTTGGAATTTACGGTATCTACAAATCATCGTGAAGAAGAAACAAAAGAAAGGAAAGGGGATTAAGTAGAGCAAAGGGAATACCATAATTACTGCACATTCGATTGTCCTCATCTTCCCTTTAGGACGGAGCATCAAGGCTCCTCACACAAATCCAAAACAAGTAAATTCTAAAATGGATTTGGATAGGCTCAAATCTATACAACCATTTCATTCCTTTTTAAGCTCTGCTATGAAGATGCATTTGAATGTCTATTAGTCATTTCATCACCGAGCCTCTCCGGCATCTTGATCCCTGAGGACATAAGAAAAGAAACACTTACAAACTTTTATAACCGCATTATCATTAATTTATGAGCTGAAGCTATCTTTGTCAATACAATTAGTTACACCTACTGTGATTTGATAGAATGTCTTCTACCGACCCTCATCCCTGTAAAGTCATCTCTTGATATACTGAGTATTGCTGAGCTGTCTGCAACCTTAATATCAAAGCTGTGGCTGAATTACATGAATCATTCCATGTTTGACCTTGATGTTAGTGAGGTCCAATTTGATTAGATGACCACGAGTGATTATCATGCAAAACAGCAAGTCAAATAAATGTCTGACTAACATTTATTCATCCGTCTCTCAGGGGCTGAAATGTCATTCACAATAAAAAAGAACTGGACTGGAGAATGTTCAAGCTTGTGGCAGACATCAACTCATCAAGGGCTGTTCAGGGCTTCATTAGCAGGCAGCAGATCTTTCTATGCTTTACTCCACAGCACTTCCCCAATTGCCGTCTCAGGTGCATCCTACATCTTAAACTGTAAAACTTAAATATTGCTCTCCAGCTCTGTGAGATTTCCCTTTGTATAGTCCCAATACATGCACAGACATGTTTTTACACATCCATACAGTCACATGTTCCATTCTCTTCATTGCAAATCCTGGTGCAGTTCCAATAAAGAGATCTGACATTAAATTGTAGATTAATATGACTGAGAAGGGTGCTTTGGTATGCACTACATGAGGTGAATAAAAATGAATGAAGATTTTGGCATTGAAAATTCCATCCTCTTCCCCCTGGTCCCTGGAGTTGGAGCCCCTGGCATATTCTTTGTCCCTGCTGTGACTAGTCTGTTGAAAATCATAAGATTCCTTTTTTCTTTTTCTCTAGCAACGCCGGAAGAAATGTGAGAACAAATAGGTGGTTGCTATTTTCTGCCAAGCAAGCAAATCATTTGACACAATTTACTGCAAGAGTAACTCATAAGTTACGAGGGGTACTCTTGTCTTTCATTTTTCGATGTTGCTTTGAGATGTGTGTCTGTCGGTTATAAGTGTTCATGGCAAGGGAGCAGAAATATCCCAAGATCCTCTAGTCTCCTTTGGCAAGACACTAAACACTACAGTGTTTTATTTGTTTTGTTGTCAAATGTCCTAATGTCTGTCCAATGCACCAGCCGTCATGTAAAATTTCTGGTAGTTACCAACAAACGTTTGTGATTGCTGATCCTGAAATGTTTCTACAATAGTTTCTTTGAGCGGCCCCGGCCAGAGGCGAAAAAGAGTCAACTGGCTTGAGTTTATGAATCAAAAAGAATTTAATAGTGATACAGTTACAAAGTGAAATGTTATGTGAATAGAATAGTATTTTGCAAAATAGACCCGATTCCATCTCATATGACCATAGCGGCTGTGATATTGCAATAATGAATCAGATCCCTCTCAACTGTCGTCAGAAAAGACCTAAGACCGTGATAATGTTAAAGATAAAGTTTGCAAAGTGATATTCCCGGCGTCGCTGCACAACCGACTCACAGACGCTTTATCCGACGGCTGCGTTTGTAGCCGTCTGGCCAGTGTCCCGACGTGCGTGGAGTAGCTAGTTGTAGTTATTAGTTATAGAACTAGTGGTTATTTCGCTTCGTTCGCATCCCACTTTATTTGCGTCTAGAAGGGGGCGTGGTTTATCTCTGTTACTTGTGTCCGTAAAGACAGTTGTAATAATTTCCCGGCGCACCCTCTCTACTCCATGCGCCACCGTTGACCCACTATATGCTGACATTTACGGTATTAAACGCGTAACTGGTATAAAGGCTATTCAAATAGCAAATTCCGGACAATAATGTATGTGTGTACAGGACCTCGCTGACTACTCGTGTACAATAATTGAAATATTTGTACAGTACAAATTTGGAGATTTCTCCAAAGTAAAAGCCCTATGCTTGTAAGTTAAAAAACACCATTTATCCATATTTGAGCTTCAATAAAAACTGATTTCTCAATACTTCCAGACAAAGACCAATGCATGTGTGTTAAGGACCTCTCCGACTACTAGCAGGCTTAAAATGAACTATTTGTAATGTACAGATTAGGAGATTTCTTCAAAGTAAAAGCCCTATAATTGCAAGTTCAAAAACACCATTTCTCCATATTTGAACTGCAATAAAAACTGATTTCTCAATACTTCCAGACAAAGACCAATGCACGTGTGTTAAGGACCTCTCCGACTACTAGCAGGCTTAAAATGAACTATTTTTAATGTACAGATTAGGAGATTTCTTCAAAGTAAAAGCCCTATAATTGCAAGTTCAAAAACACCATTTCTCCATATTTGAACTGCAAAAAAAACTAATTTCCCAATAGTTCCAGGCAAAGACCAATGTCCCCATGTTAAGGACCTCTCGGACTACTAGCATGCTGAATATGAAAGATTTTTACTATACAAATTTAGAGATTTCTCCAAAGTAAAAGTCCCATATCCCATATCTAAGTTCCATATCTCAAAAAGATAACTTCTCCATATTTGAGCTGCAATAAAAACATTTTTCCCAAAAATTCCACACAAAGACCAATGTACATGTGTTAAAGACCTCTCTGACTACTCTCTTACAAAAAATGAAATGTTTTTACCGTACAAATTTAGAGAATTATCCAAAGTAGATGTCCTATTTTTGCAACTTCAAAAAGGCAAAAAAGTTTTTTGTTTGTTTATCTTTTGTGACATAATATTTTCAGCGGCACTAATGTTGTGGTTAATTTATCACCAAACAATGTCAGGGGGAATGCACAAACACCTTTGTCACCTGTTTGTCTGATGCTGCAGTCGTTTGGCCCTCAGCCCTGCACAACCACTAAGTTGAGGAGGATGATGAGGGAGGCGAGGGGCGCGGCTTGTGAGTGCCGCGGAGCACGTCGGGGCGAAATTCTCACAAGAACTCAAACAAATGCCTTGTCAGATATCAAAACACATTTGCGGGAAATTGATGACAGAAAGAATAATTTTTATTCTTAAATATGGATGAATGAAGATAAGACTGGGCTCCAGCAAATCCAGGGCAAAGGGGCAGGTCCTTGAGCACCATTAAGGGCCTATCAGTACACCTGCCTGGCACTATGTACGCTGCTACTATAGTCCTGCAAAGGACCCCACCTACATTAGTCATGGGGCTGCTGTGACCGCTTGTCGGCCTCCGTCTTTTCAAGGGATGCGCAAGCCTTTTTTGAACCGCGATGAACTGATGTTGAATCCTTTCAGGCTTTTCCTCTTGACCTGCAGCGAGTCAATCTGACTGTAACTTCCTGGGCTCATCCAGTGGTACGCCCCTTGAGCATCCCCCCCTGCCTGCATGGTAGTCCTCACATATTTCCGGTTTTCCCTGTACCTTTCCTGCGTGTAATGATGAAAATGCTGCTATTCCCCATCTTGTCTGATTTTCTCATTCATGGTCTATTGATGACCATGCAAATAAGCAGCAGTTAAATTTGAATAAATACGCTCAATTCACCATAAACCCATTATAGTTCATGGGTCATCAGATCACATATACAATCTGATGTGATCTGTGTCCAGGATGTCAGAAATGAATATGATGTTGTTGTCCCTGATTCAAAATTTACAAAGTTAATTTTGATTGGTCAAAGGATGTCTGTGTCTATTTTTCCCTCAACGATTCCCCCTTTGTTTGATCTTTTTGTTTTAAAAAAAAATTGTAATTAGGATTTTCCATTTTGTCTTGCTGTGTGAATTACCGTAAATATTGTAATATTGGGGGGTCAAGTCTGACATGTAGACTGAATATTTAACATTTACATGTAACATTCAACATGTATATTTAACATTAACATGTACATTTAGATGAAACATTTATATGATTAAAAACTTTGTGTTACTGACAAACATTATCCTTGGAAAAGTTATTTCATGAATTTATCTCTAAATGTTTGAAAAGGTGACATATGAACATTGTTGTGCTTTTTTTCATATGATAATGCTAAATGTACCAAAACTGAGCAGGATTTTAGAACGTGCGACATTTTACACACGACGCCCCACAGTATACTCACGGCAGAAGTCGGCGCTAATAGCGACTTTAATCTGGCTTTATACTAAAACAGGAAGTAGCTCTGTATTTTCTTCTAACTAAAAGTGCCAGCGATACTCGCGCAAAGGTACGGGATGTGGTCACCAGTTTGTGTGCTTAATTTGAAAAATAGTAAACCGGATGTCGAGGCTTGATGTCCGCCCGCTTTCTTCCAGCACCACTGCCAATAACCTCTGAGCCGAAGGAGGGACGTGGTTGAGCTGCGCTGCTTGTGCTTTACGGTCCCAGAGCAGCATCGCGCACTGGAAGAAGAACACTTTTCGGGATTTTCCAGACGAACAGACAGCCGGTCGATAACCATGAAGAACGCTCTTTACTGGGCCATGCTGGTCGGGATGGCCGTCCTGCTGATGGAGCAAGGTAAGAGATGGATCTCGTCCTCCTTCGCACTTGTTCCTCGCATATCCGATTCTGTTGGAATGGAAGCGCCTGTCAGTTGAGCCCTTTAAGTGCCTGCACTGGTCACCGAGATGCTCGTCACGTTACCCGCAGCTCAAAGGGAGCGATTAGTGAAGGAGCGGCCAGAGGCTCGACTGTCCAAATGTCCGAGGAGTTGTCCTCGATGCGTTTTTCACACCAGGCTGCAATATGTCCTTTGGAACTTTAATTTGGAACTGATATGCTCATTCTCAGCATTATCAGTGCTGCGTTGGTTTCTGTGTTTCTGCGAGTGAAACAGAAAAGTATTATTGGTCTCTGTGTAGCATGCGCGGCGCGGCTCTTTATTTGACAGAACTTGCATTCAATGTAGCAGGCATTTTGCCCCAGTGGCTCATTGCTGCCTGCGGATCATCTTGAGTCGTGGTACATCTCACTGACGGAAGGTCTTTGCTGCAAAGTTGATTAAGTATTTATTCTTAATCCACATAATCAATTGCGCGGTCAGGCCATCCAAGTTAAGCCGTGTTTTCCCGGGCAGCAGGGCTCAGTCCTTCTGACCTTCTTACACTTGACAGCCAAAGACAATCGAGCAAGTCGATTGTGGCGAGACTGAGGTGTGCTTGAAAACATTCAAATAAAGCAGAAAATACCTTTGGTACCTTTGTATACCCGTTGTGTATCCTACTTACCTTAAACCTCTTGTCCATCAAGCTCCACCAGATGCAGCAGAAACTCCAGGAGAGAGGAGCACTGCTATTTCTGACTGTGCTCTCTGCACTTTTCAACTTCATTATGTATTTCAGTCTCTGTGGTCACAGAAAGATGGAATAAGTGTTTTAAACTTGTTTTAATGAACAGACACTCCCACCATTGTACCGTAATGTACTATATATCATTAGCAAATGTACTATATATCATTAGCCATCCTTTGCTGGCAAGAAACCAATGTGAACGAGAACTTCTACAAACGATCTACTAAAAAATACTGCATTTGAACTGAAAGGGGAAGGCGTTTGGTTTTGAGTCACATTACTGCAACTGGAAAAAAATGGATTTCAAGTCCCATACATTCTCCAGATGACACCAAAAATGCGCTAAAGCAATTGCATATCATCAAATCTCCTGCAGAATCACAAATGTGTTAGATTGGAATTTAAATGGTTCCCAGAAAGAAATTGGGTCATGCAGCAACAGACAGGGTACAGCATGTTTGATAAGAAAACAAATGCAGTGCAAACAGTGCAAAAGAAAATATGGAGGGAATGAATATGGAATGAACGAATAGAGACAATAGCTGATAAATGAAGATAATATTTTATTATTAGTGTTGTGTGTGGATAATATCCTATCTCTGTTCAGCATGGAACCTCCTCATCAACCAGGGTTAGTTTTTCAAGATTACAATTATTGGCAACTTAAAGTGGCGGTATACAATTAATACATCTACTCCTTTCATTCTTACCTTTCAGAATAAAAGCCCTAAGCATACGCCACATCACCAGAGAGCATTTTGCTAAGAGCAAACTGAACAAAAGAACATATCATAGCTAACCTGAGAGTTGTGAACGTAAACTGTGGGAGAGAAGCGCCTGTTATCAGATGAATCTGAGAAGGTGAAGAGGGAAACACTTTCTACAAAGCGAGACCAGTAGCAGCCTATTTACTACCAGGGGTTGTACTCCTGCCTTATTCTAGCATTGACATCAAGGGCAAGCGTCTCACAATATGAAACAAATCGCGATAGGTGTGCCACGACAGAATAAACTGCGTTCTATTACAATACAAATTGCAATATATTACAATACACGCATTTTTCTTTCCTGAAAATGTAAAAATAGAGCTGTAAATACAACTTGCGGTGTACCTACATGCATGCCATATTGATGAGCAGAAGACATGCGATTACAACTACTTCAAAAGGTATCTGCATTAAACTGTACTCAAATCACTTAACTGAGAAAAAAATGTACCCCACTCAAAACATGAACATGTACAGCATATTGTCTTCTCATGGGGTCACTGAACACTATTCATTTTTATTAAAATATACGCCGTGTTCTTTTTTTTGTTTTCTGACTCTGCTCTTAACTTGCATTTAGATGCCATAAACATATGCCCTTCGGCTCAGCTGTCAGTAACTCTGGGATGGTATTGCCTGCCCGGCTCTCGTGCTGTGGTGACGTAACCATAACAATGGGATCCACTGTGGCTCAGTGGAGAGCCGGGTCCTTAACCCCATGTTGGTTACTGATGGACATGTGTCTTTGTTAGAGTTGTCACGATACCAACATTATGACTTCGATACTATACTTGCCAAAATATTACGGTACCCGATACTTACGATACGATACCACAAATACGAAACTGGAATATTTATCTATGATAGTAATAAATCAAAAACTGTAAGTTTCCCATTTTTACCTGGCATCTGTTTGACTGTCTGTGGGATAAACAATGCTTAATTTACTTGCATATAGAGTTTGGTATTCTCACATTCATATTTTATTAACGAAAAATAAAAGAGATCCACCCTAAGGCTCCACCAGCATGTAGCCTATTGCATCAAGTGTGTATTATTTGGTACAATTGTGTGCATTCTGACCTTGTGACACCCGACAACATCTCACTCTGGACCGATCACAATAACATTACAAAGAAGCCGACGCGAGAGCACTTAATACTAGCATCAATGTCCGAGCGTGTTATGACAAGCTTGCTAACGAGATGTCTAGCGGCTAAACTAGCAAGTCAACAATTTTCCAAACACAGTCAAACATCAAGCAAGTATAACACCACACAAGGCAGACGTCCTCTTTTACCTGGACATTTCCTCTTTTCGAGACCTAAAAAATGTGCCCGGGTAGGACGTCTGGTCAACCGAGCTAAGCTACGCTAAGGCTACTCGTGTTAGGCTGTATATAGGTGAGCAGTCTGCTACGTGAGGGCACGTCTCTCCTGATAACTCGCTGTGAGTGACGGCTGCCTGTTGCATGTGTGAGACTAGAAAAGTGAACCATTTTCAACTCCGGGGTGTAGTTGTCCACACATCACATGTCAGGGCTGCTCTCTTTGCAGGGGGAGCCATGTTCTGACTCGTTTGGGACATTACCAACTACTAAGTGGTTATTAATAATTGTGTGGGTAATTTTAAGGCTTCGCAGGGAGCAAAAGAAATCCATGTGTCGACAATAACACCGCTTGCCCATATTAAAGATTGTCAGTTGAGACAATCCTCTTTTTGTTGGACACATTTGCTGCTTTAATTGTGGCTTAATTCAATGGAGACAATTCATCTGAGGTTTCTTTTGCAAACAAACATTCTCTGATAATAATAAGCATGTAAGTGCAGACACCAGTTTAAATGAATCAAATAAAATTATTTGAAAACATGATATTAATATTATTAGTCATTATTAGTAATATTAGTAGTCGTGGAAACGGTTCGTCCAAGCGCAGGGTTGGGGGGGTAGTCAGTTCGCTGGTGCTCTCTGCTCTGCTGCTGCGAGCGGCACACATATATTCACACTTGTGTCAGGGTGGAACTGCCGTGCGTGGGAAACTAATTAATACTAATTAATTAATAACTAATAACTAATTAATTTAATTAATAATTAAAATAATAAATATTAAAATAATAAATACAATTTTTCCCACACTATTTCAGGGTTGGGGGTGGGCCCTGTTTTAATGGTAGGGAAAACAATGCACGTTGTATTATATATTGTACGTTTCTTTTCTGTAAAATAAAAGTTTGTGGATAGGTTATATAGCATTACAACTCTGGTTCCGGGTGATTTTTCGAAACAGATATCTGATCGTGAATGATCAGAACCAAACCCTAATCATTTTAGTAATTATTATTGGCTCTTTTTATTGGTATGCATTTAGCTGCCAAATATGCGTTTATCATTGCTTTTACACGCAGGACTGAGGGTCTATTTCAGAAATATATAGAAGCTCTTCTCGTGGTTTGATCTAATAACTTAAAATGTTCAGTAGAGAAATATGGATATTGTTGCTTGAATACAGATATGCAGAGGTGGGCAGTGGGCAGGTGGGGTGGAGAAAAGCATCTATGGCGGGTTCTGGAGACGCTGACTGGCTGAGGCAGGAAGCAGCAAACATTGGGATGGCAGCCAATAAGTGCTCGGAGCACCTCGGGGGGAAGAGCCGCAGGCTAAATGCTGTGGGGCTGTGTGAGCTCACTGGAGGAAGAGATGCCATGTCCAAAAAGAAGGTCTGTTCAGTTTTTCGTTCATCTCTTTTGTGTCCCATAATAATTTCAAGGACACAATCAACACAGCACAGTGTCACATTGTCCTTTGGCTTTCTCATGCGTAGTGAAATAACAAATGTCAACCTGTTCAAGGTTTCTCACTGAATGCAGTCTTGTATAATTCTCTGTTATTTATTGGCACAGGCAGTGTGCACCCCTATGGCAGAATTGACACACATCAATGAGAAAATAAATCAGCGGTACAAGAACGTGTGCCTGGAATGAGCTGTGCAGTTTTTAAAAATGTTTTCTGCAAAGTGAGGCCGTAGAGTTCATGTAGCTCAAACAGAGAGCACCTCCTGCTTTAATGCAAACGCTCCTCCAGTTGCCTCTGCCAGTAGATCGAAATGTGCAAGTAACTTTCAAAGGGTTTCATCAGAACCAGGAAGGGATCTGAACCTCAGCCGTTGATCATCTCCATGTGCACCGAATGATATGTGAGATGGGAAGCCACCAAAAGCTGACATCAGCGTACTGTTGTATTTTCTCAAAAAAGAAAAAAGTTCACGGAACAAAAGGCAAACCTTCACAAACACAGCAAAATTGCCTGTTATTAAACTGCCCCAAACGAAGGAGCACATGTTCTTTTCCTGACAAAGAAAAGAAGAGTGTTTCTTTCTGGAGTATTAATCCGGCTTAAGATAAACACTGGTAATGAGGCAGCCTCGTTGTCTAAGCGGGCTTCCTCCCTCCCTCTGTCTCTGTATGTGGCTGGGAGAAGAAGACAGTGTTGTGTTGCCAGCATGCAGCGCATACTCTTGTGTTGTGGCTGAGACCCTGGAAGGCCTGTGTATTGTGCCACCGTTCCTCCTCCATCAGCCCGTGTCAGCCAAATACAAGAATTATAGCCGGTAGCATCAAAGTTGGGAGCAACAGCTGTTATTGGATGACCAGGTGAAAGAGCAAAGATGGATTGGGGTGGTGGTACGGAGCCGTGCTGTGCTGCTTGTATGCAGCCTTTTGTTAAAGACATTGAGATCAGTGTTGATGGAATTTTTATGGCTATTATTGCAGGGCTACAGCTACCTAGCAGGGATCTCAAAGCAAAAAAAAAAGGCAAAGCTGTTGCTCTGAAAACTCTTGGTCCGTGTCTGCATGCAAATTTTCACAAAGCTTGGAGCAGAATGGGCTGGCCGAGCAGGCAGATGGCCGACAGGTAGACATAGAACAAATAAATGGACGTCATGTAAATTGCCCATGAGATGCGCTATGGAATGTATTCCTTTGATGCATTTTAGCTGAATCTGCCTCATTGACCTTTACTTCCAGAATGCACCCCACTGACTGGCATAAATCAGTTGCATTCAGCTGCGAACTACAGGATGAATTTTGTGGGATGTGAATAATAATCCTTTACATTTACTCATTAAATAGACATTCAGTTAATTCACAGGTGGTCCCTCTTTTTTTTATTAGTTCTCATCGTAAAGGGACTGTGTCCAGCCTCACAGATCGCATCGTGTAAATCTGGGACTGATTGCAGGGTTCCCGCTTTGTTTATTTGTTGTTTGTTTTTGTCTACTTTAGGTGAGAGGTCATCTTCATATGCATATTACAGAACCACACAGATGTTTTTTACTTATTGCAATGATTGTTTGGATCAATAATGATCAATCTGCGAGCCCAGTTTTACTTTGGCCAAACCAGAGCTTTGATGGGTGAAATTGATTGGGTATCCTGTAGTCTATTTGAAAACTCTATTGTTGTTCAGGCCTTTTCATTGGGATTAGGGTCAATTATTTTAGTGTTAAGCAATCAATTGCTCACCTTTTAAAACCATGGACAGCGCCTCAGCAGACAATGATGTTCTATCTCCCAGAATCCCCCACAACAGATATTGTTATCAAGTAAATGATAATTATAAACAAAAATGCATTGGTATTATATATTGTTAGATATCCTTTTTTAAACACATCTGAAACACAATGTTCTTAGCAGTGTGCACAGGCCTAAAAGGCTGACTGGTATTTTCCTTAAAACAAAGCTTGCAAGTCTTTTTGTGTACTTTGAAGAACTTTATTGGTGATAGCATGGGCTGAGCGATCTGGTTCATAGGGCTGTCACTGGTGTTTGTGCAGTGACGACTGACAAATCAGTGTCAAATTCAGCCTTTGTTTTATTAGGTAAAAATGAGTGGAACAGATCATTGTTTATTATTATTATTGCTATTATTTTCAACATTATTATTATCATTATTATTAGTTTTATAGGGAAGCAGACAATTTGGTTGTGAATGTTGAAGAGTGGGAAACTTTAAGGGATCCTTTGTTAATGTTGGAGTGGGCCCCTAGGGGAGGCCAATCCATGTATTTAGGGTTTTCTTACCAAACAAATGAGAATAAAGCGGCACAGACTTTAAGAAATACAATGTTGTTATATGTTAACTTATTTTTCCCTGTGTGCATGGTATTTTCACATATTCCTATCACAAATTAATCATTTGCCCGTCTGAAAGTTTGCTGTATAGTTTAATGGAAGCCTGATTAATTTACTCACACTCAGTAGGGGTCAACTGTCAATTTGCAGTAGTGAAATTTCAAGGCTTTTAATATGGAAGTTGCATTGGCATTGACAAGCAAGGAAAACAACCTATCTCAGGAGGTGCGCAGACTGCTTGTCACGGAAACTGAAAAGGGCAAATTGCACTTTCATGCATATGGATTCACGGGAGGGTCAAGGGGGAAGTGCGAGTTTCTCATAAAGACATGGGAGGGGATGCGTAAAATGCGCAATTATTCTGCGGTATGTACAGAAACCGCCAGTGAAAACGCACCTCCGTTTTGCGGTGAAAAATCTCCGTCTTTTAAAAGCAGGTGTTAAAGAATGCGGGTTTCCTAGCCTCCTGGTGAAATGACAGCAGTCATCCGAGTCAGACGGCGACATAGGCCAAGGAGACAAGCTTAAAGGAATTTTTCGACAAGGATCCAACTTTTTCAGTTGAGTGAACAAGAAATCATTACGCTTCACATATTAATCAGCCGTGCAATATAACAGTTACTGGAAGAAATAAAAGATGACATTGCATCTCTGACTCAGCGTTCACATTCCATTCCAGCTGTTGTGAAATTGCTCGCTACATTACAATTATGGGCATCAGGATCAATATCGCAGTCTGTACTCGGCCGTATCACAGCACTTTCTTTTGTTTATAACTTTTAAACAAAAGACAGTAGGGTTTACGAAAGCGACAAGAGATTTTTTATGAAGTTTAACAGGAAATGTAATCAGAATGAGGAAGTATCAAGGAGGAGGATACAAAAGGAATCAAATAAACCAAATTATTTCTTTTTTATTTAATTTTTATTTTTTAGGATTTTATTATCTCATATCTATTTTGTCGAAAGTACAGCTCATGTGAAGCATATACTGTATAATATCAAAGCTAGCTTACAGAGTCTGTCATCAGCTCATGAAATAATTTTTACCTATTAATACTGTCGGGTTCTTTTGGTCATTTGTGAAGAGATGTGCTGCATTCGAGGAACCCATGCATCAAGTAAAGTGACCTAACAAACTGACTAAAATCTCTAATGGATGCATGTAGTGACTTCCAGCACACCGATCGAGCCGTCACTTCTAATCCATCCAGGGGCTTGTTCATCCATCTGGAAGAAATAAGAATACAATAATTCAATGTTTAATATACGATTTATATAACACCAACTATACGAACCATTCTTAAACCTTCCTGCTTGGTGCAGATACATGTATGTTAACCCTCTCCTCTCCAATCCTATGGTGTGTTATTAGAGAAACTGACTGCACCACTTACAGTTGTAAAGTGCTGATATTTAGTCGTATAGGAAAGATCTGTGCTTCGTCCTGTGCATTCTACTGCAACACAAAATCCACCGGTCAAGATGGTCATTTGAAAAAATTATTTAGAGATATTGTCACAAGTCGCTACTGCATAGATATTCAAACAGTCGTTATGCGTTTAAAAAAGATAATTACTGTAACAAATCTTAAAAAAGTAATTTACTTGCTTGTACTCGTTTTAGAGAGTCAAGCCCCTCGGTAAAAATGTATGTATGTATGTAAGTAGTGAAAAGATATAGACATGCAAGGAGAAAAACAGAATGCAGTGGATAGAAATGGCATGTGAGTTGAGAAAAGGAGTCTCAATAGAATCACAGTAAAGGACCATTTGTATTTTCTCAGGAAGGCTGAGCACTGATTGTGGTTTCAGCAAAGCCACACGTGTTGGAGCAGTTGTGAGAATCAAGATCAAGCTACAGTGTAGTAATAGTGTTGCCTCCTGGACACTGGATCACTGCAGTGGGGCTTTTGATTGACGCCGGAGCTTTTGGCATTCTCCGTGGGAGTTTTGGAGCTGCTCATATGAACACGTTGAAAATGGTGTGTGGTATCAGTAAAATCCGGAGCCAGCGAGTGAGTGACCAGGGAGGAATCACATTTGAAACAACAGTATATTTAGCAGAATTCATAATAAATGCAATGTAATGGCAATAACCCCCTCATGGATCCTGTGATGTCTGTCTGTTTCTTTCTTTGTATTCTACTTTGTGTTCTTCCGCTTAGTGACCCTGACATAATGTGGGAATCCCATTATCTGCATTATACTCAGCTTACCTGTAGTCGTTGTGGCTAGAATGGGGACTGGCTGTGTAACAACTTTCCCTCCTGATGCAATTGGCCTAACTTACCTCCTTAAATCCATGTCTTCTTTTTTAATCGGGTTTGAAACCAAAAGAAGGAAACAGATATATAATTTAGGTGAGGAGTTTCAGTAATAAACCGTTAGCACCCCTGAATGCCGTGATAAGGAGGTCAACTGGTCAGACACTTGTATTAATGGCGGGGGGAGTGTCTCACACTTGGGGAGTGTTTGTGCTTTGGTGCTGGGGTATGGTTGTGATTCTGGAGCAGATGGCAGATTTAGTGTGTAGTGAGCACGTGGTCTGCAGAATAATCTGTGTGCAATTATTGGGGGCTTGCCTGGGCATTTGTGTAAAGGATAAGAGATAATATTTTAATTAGTGCTTTCATTGATTGTGCCAGAAGCCCCCTTGGCCCAGGCCTTTGTGTTGGACTCTCAGAGTGTGCTAGTAGGAAACAGACTCCTGCCTCTTGAGTGCAGGTCTTCATTAGACATATAGCTGGCATTTTGTTCCTCCTCGTGGTGGAGCTGCAAAGTTCTTTGACCAACTTCCAACCTGCAAACAAAGGTGGCACAAGGCTTCCGTCCATTGAGGTATTAATTGCAAATGTCCCACTGGGGAAGGCCACGGCATGCTGATGTCATCTTAATTGTTCCCCTAACCTTGATCGATAGAGCTAATATAACTTAAAGCACCCCTGAAAGGACATACAAGCTCTCACAAGGGGCTGATAGGTAAGGCAGAGCTTTGCATTTCTGTTTGCGGTTTAAGTTGTGAATGATTCAGCTGCTAAAACAAAGCAAATATCATTCACACAGCCTCCCTGTGTTGGTTTATATTTATGACATATCAGTTGGCTGAGATGAGCCACTGTATTATAATGTAGAGCATCCCCAGCTTGTGTCTGGGAAGCAGGGTCTTGCTTCTTGGTATCTGGGTGGGTGTGGTGTGGTTTTGGATTTTTAAAAAAAAATTCTCATCAGCAGCATCTCTTCAAGAATAATCCTGAAGCCTCAAAGTTCTCTGAATCATCTCGGCCTCTTTTTAAACTATTTTACACAAACTTTTTTTGAAGGAGGTGGGATTGTTCACAATATGTATGTTTTTTTTAATAATAACTGCTTGTGCTACCACAGTTTTTTACATCTGAATATCCTCTACCCTCCAGAGCATTATCTTAATTTGGTCAGAGTTGATCTATGGATATTTACAAAACATTCTTTAATACACTGGAAGCATTGAGGGAGAAACACATAACAAATTTTGTCAGAATAAATATTAGACAATAGAATATTGTTAGTGTGTGCATGACTGTTTCAGGACTTCGTTTACAACCTTATTCTCTACAAAGCTCCTTGCATTGCTTCAGACCTTACGATGCTCATTAAATTTCATGGAAGCTTATGTAGGCCTGCATTATAATTAATGCTCAACGCTTGAGTTGCAATCTTAATAGTCTTTCTAACGGTCAATACAAAAATGAATGTTTCTCATTAATCAAAATCCTATTGCTGTAATTCCTGCTGAGCCATTGTCTTAGCCTTGTTATTACTAAATACTCATTCAGGCAAAACGGCCCCTTTTGCCTTCTTATAGCTGCTTTGGGTGCCAGAAACTAGAATACACTACTTTTCTGATATTAAGTTTTAATGATCATCCCTGGTTTATCTAGGCCACTTTCCAAATCTGCAGGAATCCTCCACTTCCAAAAAATAGCATTAAAATCGGTGACTGCTCTCTGACTCCTGAACTAAGGTCAAAACACTCATCATGTTTTTGAATGGTACTGTTAAAAAACTCTACTCTGTAAACAAAATGTCTAAGGAACCGCTAGAGTATATCTCTTTAAATTTGGCATAAATGTCCACCTGTACTCAACTGATTCAATTTGGTCAATTTTTACTTTGGTCAATGTGACCTTTGGGCTATAAAACTAAATTTAAATTGAATTAAAACCGCTCAGAAACCCATTTACTTTTCATATAGATAAGCCATCCATCATATGTATGCTCTAAAAGTCTCTCGTATGTTGTTTATGTTCCACGTCATTTCATATGGTAATGTCAAGTCAAAAACAAAGCCCGTTGGTTCCACGAGAGTCTAAAATTTTCAGTCAAAGCACTTTTCTGCAATTCCAAAACAATTAGATTAAATACATTTTATTTTGTCAAGCCACAAATCACAAATTAAAAACCCAAAACCCTCAGATCTGCACAGGAAAAACTCCCCACTCCCCAAACAAACGCGTAGAAAAAGGAAGACACCTTAGGGAGAATGGCAGACGGATCCCTCTACCATGAACGGACCTCCTTCGCTCTTTCTATCATGGATCAGCGACAGTCTAAACAGAAAAAACAAAAATTCAGAGACGTCGATTTGGCTCATTAGTGGTGGGGAAATGTAAAAGATAATCCATAAATATGACAAAAACGATTTTTTGCCATATTTTGCCCTTTTACCACAAGTTGATATAGTTCTTTGAGGTCTGAATGAAATGTCTAAAATTTACTTTGGTCAAATTACCATAAAGATCATTATTAATGGCACATTTTTCAGCCTGCTTAAAACAGCTCCACTCAAAATGACCCGTTTGGGGTCTTAGTGCTAATGAGCCAGCCATTTATTCCCACATATGTTACACATAGAGGAATATGCCTTGATAATTGGTGTGATAGAAGAATACAATAAGAAAGTAAAACAAGTTTAAGATATACAAGCAAAATTAAAACAGTATGAGCGGATAAGGTAAATACGTTAAAACATGTGAGAGAAACCACTGTGCAAATGTTCCGGGGACGAAGTATTTGGGTCAATGGGGGACATGGACTTGGTTCATGAGACCAACCGATGACGGGAAGAATGTTTCTGTGGCAAAAGGTCACGGTCCTGATGGACCACAGGCTCCTGGCAGAGGGAAGTGGCTCAAAAAGTCCAGGGTGAGAGGCGTTGGCTACAATCTTTCTTGCTCTTGTCAGATTTCTGGAGGCAGACAAGTCTTGGAGGGATGGCAGATTGCAGCCTCTCTGGAGAGCGAATGACACGCTGCAGCCTGCCCTTGTACTTGGTAGTGGCTGCAGTGTGCCAGACGGTGATGGCGAAGCAGAGGATGGACTGACGATGGCCATGTAGAAGTGCACCATCATTGACTTTGGCATGCTGAAGTACATGCTCAACCTTCCTGGTGATATTCAGCTCCCGTTGAGGTCCTGGAATATGATGGAGGCCAGGAAACGGCAGGACTCCACAGTGGTAACGGGGAAATCACACAGGGTGATGGGGTAAGGTGGGGCTCCGCTTCTTCGGAAATTCACAACCATCTCCACTGTCTTTGGAGCGTTGCGCTCTCTCCAGAATAGAGAGAGGCGTCGATGTGATGGAGGATGTGGGGAATTGTTGGGAGGCACAGGCCTCTATTTTGTTTGCTGGGAAGGTGTGACTGTGGGGTGTGAAGGCTGTGGATGGATTCAGGACTGATACTCTGTCATTCAGCTTGTTAGCTAGGTGGAGGTTGTTCCTGGAGTAGGGGTCTTTGGGCTTGTATCTTATGATCAGTCTGAGGCCTCTCCAGACAGATACAGAGTCGTCAGCAGAGAACTGCTGTTGGAGCCTCTCTGAATACAGTCGTTTGGCATCTAACCGTCTTGCCAAACCTGTGTTTTGACTCTTTAAACAGGCTATTTACTCTTATGGTAGTAGCTGCGGTGTTTGTTGTTGTATTAAAGCTGATTGGCTAAAAGTTTCATCATGTCTGATTTCCTCCCACAATCTGTTGACTCCTATGTCTCCATGTCAGCTGAAACCCATTAAGAGAGGCATATCATAAATAGTGTAATGCATCATCATGCTGCATGCTTTTTGTGCTGCTTTTCCCCCCCACGGTCTACGCACTCCCACACAACGCAGTAGAACGCAGTACATAGGACTCCCCAGTAGGGCTGCAACTAAAGATTATTTTGATAATCGGTTGATTATTTCTTCGATTAATAGATGAATCTGATTTTTTTTTTAAACAGCATCAAAAATCTTTAAATTCCAACCCTTTATTCTAAAACAGAACTGCAAACTCACTTTGCAAAACTACTTCAGAAAGTACAGGTTGCCCCTTGAACATAATAATTTCTAAAAAGAAAAATACAAATTAGAAAATTTAACAGGATTTGTTTTAACGTCAGAACTTGTTCTCTATACTACACTCAGACGCACAAACTCACAAATATTGTAGTGCAAGTGAAGTAAATGTATACACGCCATCTAATTACAGCTAAAAAACAACCAAGTGCTATGAGATGAATTTAAAATGGCATTTAAAAAATAAATGCATTAGAAGCTTCTTAAGGCTGGCGCATGCTTCTGCGTTTGCGCCGTTGCGTCGACGCACTCGTTTCAATTCAATTGCAGATCAATTCACCGCCAGAACAATAGGTGGAGTAACGTGTTTTTGTCGAATACAACCTAGAGAGTCACGTCTTTGTGTGTGGAAGTCGTTGGTTTGTTTATTTATTTATCATAGACTTTATTGCCCCGTGCATCGCCACTGTGGCTTTTGTCCCGTATTTTCCTCCACAACTTTGTGCACGTGTCCTGCATGGCGTAGCGTCCATCCCCCCTACGCTCGCACACCTTGGAAGACTAGTCGAACAGACGTTTCTGCCTGCGTCATGTGACTCACAACAACTGCCGGCGCTGCTGGCTGCTCTTTCCTCCGCGTCGACGCTGTTTTTGCTCCGCGTGCATCTCGGCAACTCATTGAGTGACGTAATAATCGCGCGACACAACAAATCGATAATGAAATTCATTGCCAACGCTTTTGTTAACCAAATTTTATTGATTTCATTGCTTCATTGTTGCAGCCCTACTCCCCAGGAACCTACGCCAGGATCCTGTTTGTGGACTTCAGCTCTGCTTTCAACACGATCATCTCGTCTCTGTTGCAGGACAAACTCTCCCAGGTACACGTGCCCGACTCCACCTGCAAGTGGATCACAGACTTCCTGTCTGACAGGAAGCAGCATGTGAAGCTGGGGAAACATGTCTCAGCCTCTCGGACCATCAAGGCTGCGTACTTTCCTCTCTGCTCCTCTCCCTGTACACAAACAGCTGCACCTCCAGTCACCAGTCCGTCAAGCTCCTGAAGTTTGCGGATGACACCACCCTCATTGGACTGATCTCTGGGGGGGATGAGTCCGCCTACAGGTGGGAGTCTGACCATCTGGTGTCGTGGTCCAGCCAGAACAACCTGGAGCTCAACGCTCTAAAGACAGTGGAGATGGTTGTGGATTTCAGGAAGAACTGAGCTCCACCCTCCCCCATCACCCTGTGTGACTCCCCCGTCACCACTGTGGATTCCTTCCGTTTCCTGGGCTTCATCATCACCCAGGACCTCAAGTGGGAGCTGAACATCAGCTCCGTCACCAAGAAGGCTCAGCAGAGGTTGTTCTTCCTGAGGCAGCTGAGGAAATTCAACCTGCCAAAGACGATGATGGTGCACTCTTACACGGCCATCATCGAGTCCATCCTCTGCTCCTCCATCTCCGTCTGGTACGCTGCAGCCACAGCCAAGGGCAGGCTGCAGCGTGCCATCCGCTCTGCAGAGAGGGTGATCGGCTGCAATCTGCCGTCCCTCTAGGACTTGTTCGCTTCTGGGACCCTAAAGCAAGCTAAAAAGATCGTAGCCGACCCCTCTCACCCCAGACAAAAACAGTTTGTGCCCCTCCCATCTGGCAGGAGGCTGAGGTCCATCAGGACTAAGACCTCCCGCCACACGAACAGTTTCTTCCCTTCAGCAGTCGGGCTCATCAACAGAGCCCGGTGCCCCACTGTCTGACTCTGACGGTCACTTTCTTTCTCACTGCACACGTCACTTTCACTTGTTACTTTCTGTTCGCTGGTGCACTTTTTTAATTCTGAAATTATTTTAACTTTAACTTTTATTCCTTTATTTTTAAACTAACCCATAGCCTTACACTACTAACCCATAGCATGTATTTTATTTTATTCCTCGTGCACTGTCGTCCATTGTCGTACTGTTACGCATCAACCGCCAAGTCAAATTCCTTGTATGTCTGAAATATTATGACAATAAATGTTGAATATCAGTCGCATGATTTGTTGTTGGGCGTTCTCCGCAGACACAAAAAACAAATAGATACTTATTATACCCTGGAACTAGAATGTACCCTAGACAGTATAGGCTACAGGGTTACAACAAAGTCTTCTCCCTCCAAAAAGGTCATAAATGAGCTCCAAATCATTGCAAAGATCTTATAATTCCCTTTAGTTATGTATGTACGCTTCTCTAGGGAAAGGCACTGTAGAAGTCCCTCTATCCAATGTTTGCTTGGTCTGTGAACGGATTTCCAACCCATTACAATTTTATATTTAGCTTCTATGACCAGATTGAGCTGCAGACATGTGACTCCATTTCCTTACGTAACTTCAGATCGTTTGATTCTTTTCGTCTTTATTTTACGCAGCAAAGCGTTAACTAAATATATAAATAATACATTCTATCACACGGTGGATAAACTATATGCTCTCGTGCCTCATGCAGCTCTTCTGTGTTGGACCTGCGGTTATCATGACGTCAATACATTGAGACATACAAGGAGAGTCAATCCAACATAAATGCTTTTCAATATATGTTACATATCTTTAGCTCCTGCACAAGGAGCATACATCTCAAATTAAATGATTAATATTCCCCAAATTTCAATGAAATAATATATCCACTTCAAGCTCTTACAGAGGGGAAACACAAAGTATACTGTAAAAGTAGTATACAGTTAATATATTTTGCATAGTTAAAAAGCTCAAAAACCAAGTGTTTTTATTTAGTTATATTTACAGTATTGTTTAAACAGTTAATATATTATTCAATTTGAAGGAAAAAATTGCCTTGGTATTAAAAAATGTATACTTAAAGTATAAGTTTAGCACCAGTATCGTAAAAAACCCAAACGATACCCATCCCTACTCAGGTGGCCTTTTCCCCTTTCCAAAGAAGCTCTCTAAAGATGTTTTTTGCTCATTTTCGCTAGCTTGTGGGATAAAGTTTTGCGGCAATCATCACGTAAACGTGAAAAGCGTCTTGAAATGTGTCAAGAGGGACAAAAACATGTAATTGGGAGCCCTGCCTTATATCAAGGTTGGTGCAGTCTAAGAGACGGTGAACTTATTATACCGTCGGGGTAGAAGATTAAAGGTATATTTGTGTCTTTATTATCGGTACTGGTCAGCCCAGGGCTCCCACAGGTGGTGAGCCATTGGGATTGAGAGTAGGGTGCTCCCGCGTCACTCCGCATCAGACTAAGAATGGTTCAAAAAGACAATGAAAAAGCAAATCCCCTTCAAGCCCTTCATCTAGGCCTGGCTCCAGATGAGAGCCTGAGCTTTCTCCTATCCTCTTCCAAGTCTTCCATTATCTTTTGAACCATTCTTACTCTAGCCCCTTGCCTGGTAGTACTTTGCCAAGGGTAACCCTATACCAGGAGCACCGGACTCCATACAGAACCCTCTAGTTGAAAAGGACATGTGTCTGCTTTGATTTGCTTAACTAAGTCAAGTAAGCTAGTTGTCATTAACAATGACCCCTAAGTGGTTGTTATTTTAAATGAAACCCCCCCACAAACCCCCTGCAGCATGCCGTAGGGGAGGCATCAAATTCTACACAGGGTATAAAAATATGTATAACTCTAATCACATTCTAAGTTCCAAAAGTCTTATCCTGCTCACAGATGTGAGTTCCTACAGCCAGTGCAATGTGCTCACAGTGAATTTGTAAAGTCCTGTCACAGGCTTCCATCAAGGGGACACGGTACAAGTGGCTCTAGTGTGGTACTTGGCAATCACTACTCCCAGCTTAAGCCAGAGGGAGAAGAACATACATTAATACCTTCCCTCTTCTCCGTCTTCCCTCCGCCTTCCAATCTTGTCCCAGACAGACAATTGTTTTATTTAGTTGTATATAAAATGTGACGTAATTGAAGGTGTTTCATTTTCTTTTCCCAAGCTGCATTTTATTTCCTAAAGCTGTATTAATGCAACAATAGAAAAGAGATTGTCATTTGTAGATACAGCTGAAAGGAGAGAAAGAGAAGCTTGTTTTTCTGGCATTACAGTACAGTCTTCAGATCCAACCTGCTCTGGGAGAAAGTGTTCTCCCAGTCCTGAAAATTAAACACTGGAGATTTGTCATTGGTGTTAATATTTTGTTTTGCAAGTGGAACACGTTTTAAATGATGATATAATAAACCATAATAAGCTGGAATTGTGCACATGCTGAATTCCCAGACTGAGATTGTTGCACGTTAAAAAACACTGATTGAAGTGCTGAGCAGAATAACAAATATGTATCATCTTTGAAATACGAGCAAATATTCCCAAATGCTGAAGGACAGTACAAAGTATGATCAATATATTTTCATTATTTTCTCACAGGCCTTCTTCAGGCTTGAATAGAAACCTGCTGTTCCCTTTTTTCTTCTTGATTTGCTTGTTTCTCCATAACTGATGTTAAAATATTGCTTTACAGTAAGAGTTTGTTACCATGCAAACAGTATTTGCAGACAGAGCTGGAGTGAAGCAAAATCACTAAAACTGAATACACTGGGCAATTATAAAATAGGAATGACAGACTTGTCACATTAAGGACAGAATTACTTATTGCTCCAAAGCTAATCCAGTGTGTTGAGTAACTAAAAGCAGTTGAGGGATACGATGAAATAGGCTAAAGAATTTCTAGATTTATTTGAATTGTCAGAAGGGCTTATATGGAGAAGACATTTCTATCTACCATCCATCTGAACAATTCGTAAATCCCCCTTGTCAGCAGTCCATTTCTTACTTTCTTCCCCAAACTGAGCCATACCTCTCTTCTCTTACAGTTGGAAATACCAGTTTGAATAATCGTTTTGCAAAGTGTTAGCTTGGCTAGCGACTCACAATGGAGTTCTGTTATTTAATCCACAAGAATGAATGATAACAAAATGAGAAGTGGAAGAAGATTACTAGGATGTCCACACATATTTATCATGATCATTATTTGTTTACCGTGTGGTTGTTTATACAATTTAAGCATTGGGTCTTACTTTGAAGGTCCTAATGAATGCAGTGCTTGTTGTTTCCCTCTCTCTGACAAAAGGAACTGAATTACTGAGATTGCACTCAGGACATCTGTATGCAACAAGCAGACCCAGTGCACTGCAACAGTAGCTTTACGAGTGGGTCCTTAAAGTACCCCACTGCCACATGCACAACCCCACAAACAAACACATATCCACCTGGCTCAGCAGGCCAGTTAAGGTCATAGATCTTGGTGTGCTATCGTGGTGCTTGTCAGACAAAATGAAAGCCGTACAGACAAAGCTACAGAGAGGTGCTTACTGCATCATGGCGATAACGTCTTTTCGCCTTGTGGTACTGGATCCCTCCCACCGTTCCTTTGTTGAGACTTTTAAGATACTATGTGACTGGCTTGGGGGGGTTCCCCCCTCCCACTGAATCGGTACTAAAACATTGCAGCACCAGTGACGTGCGGTTATGTCAGTAAGAGGGTAGGCAGTGGGTTATGAAAGCCAGATTACCTGATTTGTTGTTTAGGCTAACATGTCAAAAAAGTAATTGCTACGCACAAGTCGAACACTCTCGAAATCAGGACATTTTTAATTAGGATGACATATCACTAATACTACTCTCTCGTTTGATCGGGCATGCGCGCACACACACACACACACACGCGCAACACACACACACACACACACCTGTAGTTATCGCTTAGGATTTGGCCCAAAAAAAAGACCGCAAACAGCATCTGTTTCGGGCAATGTTAGCTTTTGCAACCAGTTGTAACCTTATTGATGACCAGTCCAGCCTCTCGGACATTATTGCTTAATTATTGCAACGGCCAATTATGTTTGTCAGTCAGCATCAATGAAAACATACACTGCTCAACTGAATATGAAGAACAGTGGCTTGTAGTCAGCATACATTCAACCACAATTATCAATTCAATATTAAGCCCGAAATAGTTTCTGACACATCAATCTGTAGTATTTGTTCATAAAATCCACCCGCCGCTCTTTCCTCGTGAAGACGTTAATCACAGTGTTGTAAAACCTGTCTCAGATCTGTGATATCGGCGAACACCGTCGTCATTTTCACTTGGAATTTCGCGGGGATTACACTTACAACATAGCTGGTGTAGTGACGTCAGCCGCGCAAATGTCCAGTAATACCTCGATTTGAATTGGTCCATGTTTGATACGTAACATAGATGATTACTTGCAAAACCTATTTACGTGCAAAGGCATACCTGAGTTGTGCTTTTTGACGTACATGATGTGCAACATGCGCATGCGCACTTCGATCCTGTATTTCTTTGTATTTGATTATTTCTTTTCTTCACCATTGTTGGAACTACACTGCTCCAAAAATTTAAAGGAACATTTTGAAAACACATCAGATCTCAATGTGAAAAAAATGATGTTGGATACCTATACTGATATGTACAGTCTTAGGAACGAAAGGATGCCACATCTTTTGATGGAAATAAGAAAGTGAAAAAAATGATGTGGCAGGCTAGTCCATTTTGCCAAAATTCAATTTCTCAAATAATAATAACTAATAATAATAATAACTCAAAACGTTTCTCAAAATCTTGTGTGGCCACAACATGCTTGTATGCATGCTTGACAAACTTAGCATGCTCCTAATGAGAGGGCAGATGGTGCCTTGAGGGATGTCCTCTGCTATCTTTCTAAGATCAAGCAGTGATGGACCAAAAAATAATGTCTCATGTCGGGTTTAGATCGTGAATTGTATCGATTCCTTCATCCTCCAGGTACTGCGTGCATACGCTTACCACATGAAGCAGGGCATTGTGCATCAGAAGGAACCCAGGACCTACTACACCAGCGCATGGTCTGACTAAGGGTTCAAGGATTTCATCCCTATACCTATAGGCAGTCAGACTGCCTCTGGCTGGAGATCATTCTGTAGGGCCTGGGGCAGTGCTCAACCCGTTCCTCCTTGGACAAAGCAGCAGATATTGGTGCTACTGATGGGTTGACCTTCTAAGGCCCTGTCCAGCTCTTCAAGAGTAACTGCCTGTCTCCTGGCATCTCCTCCATGTTTTTGGAGATTGTGCTGGGAGATACACCTAATCTCGTTGCAAAGGTAGGCGTGGATGTGTCACACTGGCGGAGTTGGACAATCTGTGCAACTTCTGTAGGGTTAAGAAATTGCCTCATGCTCCCAGTATTGATAACGAGTAGGTAAAGCCAACGCTAGTGGAAAACATGTCAAATAGATCAAGAGGGTAAGAAACTTTAATTGGCTTCCACGTGCATAACCAGTCCTGTTTTCAACAACAATGCACCTCCAACTGATGATCTACGCCCTCAGCTACTTACCTGACCAGATCAGAATCAGAGAAGTGAAACTGAATTCATGGCACACCCTGATAAAAATTACCCATTACCCTGATTGTTCCTGTATTTTTTTGGGCAGTATATATGAAATTAGCATTGCACGTTGTGTGAATTTTATATGATTGCTATGATATAATGCATATTTGTATGTGTTGTTAATACATGCATATTTATATGTTGCAAACATTATTGCTTTGTGCTCTCTGCGATGTGTTTGCATTGCATTTGGTCAGGTGGGGGTGTATAGAAGCGGCGAACACAATTAGCTTTACTTCAGCCGAGGCTTCCACGCGTTAAATCATTGATTCACTTATTTTTCTGCTAGCGGCTCTAGCGATTTTCCTTGTCCTAAAATGTTCTGCGATAAAGTAGGCCATGTAAAAAGAAAAGTACCAAATTTTTCTCACTGGAGTGCACTTTTGTATGTGGCAAACGTGATAACAGAATATGTAACAGCCTTTGTCATGAAAATGTTATCCTCCTCCACTTCCCTTCACTCCTCCTCATATCCAATCAGAAGTGGCAATATTCCTTTGATTAAAAACGTTACATGTGGCACTGGGGACTCATTCACTGCATGCATGCCCCAAACATATTCGTTTAGGCTGTGATATAACGCTACCCGTAAAATACAGAGTGGTAATGACTCAAAGGTCAGTTGCAGAAGTCCTGGTGGAGGTGCCATTTGTTTATTAACTCTGTCATTGATCACCTGCTCCGCATGACTTTGAAAAGTAATTACTGGGTAATGTATGAGATTTTTCTCCTCAAGGGATGACTTTATTACTAAAACATAACATCCTCCCTCCACCTTGAAAGAAATACACGGTAGTCGATACAGCGTGACTGTTGTTTAGATGGAGACAGGATGGGTAGTTTCCATTACAGGATCAATTTAGTAAGCGAGTGAAGGGTGTTGGTAAATGAGGTATAAAGGAAGCATTCTCCTCCCAAGCCCACGGAAAACATTCTCTCACAATACAGAGCACATCTACATCTCACGCTGTGCTTTTGTCAAGGGTCCAACCTGTTTATTCCTAAGAACAATAAAGATGCTTTTATATATGGCTGAGGGGAAGGGGACGGAGCAGCTCCTTCAACCCTTACGGAGAGGCAAAGAGAGAAATAAAGCACGTAGGAGAGGACAGGCAACGAGGAAAAGGTGAGAGTGAAAAGGGAAAATGGGATGGAGCAAGAGTGCGGGAGAACTATGATTACTATGCTCCATGCTGTTACACATGGCTCCTCTTCCCAATAGCCCGAAGCGACCAGGGCTCAGAATTGGGCCGCTAACCAAAAGGTGGATATCAGCATTTTTTGGAGCCTTCTTCCTCTTTCCCCCCTGACCAGACTTCACACACGCTGCTTCCATCAACTTAGTCCGTGTGTGCTGGTTTTTGAAGTGAGTGCAAAGTGTTTTCATGCAGTTCAAAAATCTTGCACTGTGTGATTTTCAGTTTATGGCAATATTTGTTAATAATAAGCACCCACAAAGTCAATTGAGGGAATTAACAGAAGGCCATCACAGTCCACCTCCAAACTGGTATGCAATGTATTAAAATGAACATAAAAATGTTAAAGATATTTTATTTAGAGTTCAGCCTGATTAAAATGCAATTATAATACATGGCAAAGAAGCATCCAAAAACCTCAAATATTTCAGATACATCCTTCATTTATGGCCTACCATGCAGGGTACTATTCATCTATGGCCAACCACAGAGCCGGGGTTCTAGGTTAACAGTAGGTTTATTGGATATGCTCACAGTGCAACATAAGGGGCCCAGCCGGCAAGGATTTTGTAACAGTACAACAGCAAATAAAGTGAGAGCCTACATTTTCTCCGCTGACGAGCCGGAGATGATCATAAACGCATATGAGGAGTTCAAGACCATACTGTATATTTGAATTTTCAAAGAGACCAAAAAGACCAAAAAATAGGATGGTGGGTGTGGGATTTGAGGCTTTGTATTTGAAATACCTTACCCCTAGGCTACTGGCCTTGCTGTGTTAAACATTCAAAACATCACAAAAATATGTAGGATCACCTCCATTTAGTCAAGGCAAAGAATGGGAGCTGATCACACAACTTCTGCTGCACAGAGAAGTGTTAACTTGTGAACTACACGCCTTTCTGATTGAGTAGAGGTCTGGCAAACATACTTTGCGAACTAAGAACAAGGTTACCAGCATTTAAACTTATAGGACAACATGGGGGGCTTCCTGATGAGAGCAGAGCTGTGGTCAAGTGACTGCAGAGACCTCTGCTTTTATCAAGTGGATCAGCTAATGTCATCATGTAGGACACGGACATAACTTTTCAAGAGTTTTTGAGTTTGCCAAGGCACTGAAATCTACTTGAATTTTCATGCGGTGACCGTCACGGCAACAAAGTTTCTCAAAAACTATTCATGATGAACTCTTAAGTCTTAAGGCTTATCTGCACAAATTTGAGGGCCGTCAGATTAAATGGCTAGGGGTAGCTCATCAAAGTGTAAAACTTTTTAATTTCCCTTAAACAATCGGTGATGCATTATTTTTTGTAAATCACGGCATGGGAATACTTTAAGACCTACGCTAGCATCATGAATTAGACATTTTGGCAAGAAATAGGACATTTCCTTGGAGCATTTTACATTTTCAAGAAAATCGACCAAAATGGATGCCAGGCCACGCCCAAAACATTTTGATAACTTTTGACCACACAGGTGTGAGGATCAATTTTCCTGAATTTGAAATTAATCTGGTTGAAACTCTCGAACGAGTCAGTTCATTTATAACTCGTACTATCAAAAATACGATGGAAATCGGAAAAAACAAGCAAAAATTCAGAGAATGACTGCAGCGCCCCCTAATGTTCAAATACTCTGAAGAAAATAGGGTATGTTCAAGGACTCAATGTGAACATATCCTAGAAATTTGGTAAGGACAGGTCACTTACTTTTGAAGTTATGAGTCTTTAACTATCAGCTCACACCCCTTACAAACTTTGATTTATTACTTCTAAACAATATCAGATATCAAAAATTGTTACTTAGCATTTAAAAGGCATTGACCCAATGTCAATGTCAATTTTATTTATACAGCACTTTTAAAGGCCAGTGGCCAGCCAAAGTGCTTTACAGGATAAAAACAATCAGCATCAATAAAACAATACAAGCAAACGTAAAACAAACAAACAAGCAAAAAATAAAATAAAAATAAATAAAAATAAACAGTAAAAGGCATACACATAAAAGATGGATGCAGGTGACTTAACTCAGCCAAAGGCCAATGTGAACAAGTGAGTCTTAAGGCGAGTTTTAAAAGTGGAAAGGCTCGTCGCAGACCGCACAGAAAACGGCAAAGCATTCCACAGTCTGGGAGCCGCTACTGCGAAGGCTCGATCTTCTTTTGTTTTAAGGAACGACCGAGGAACGTTCAGAACCAGCTGGTCAGCTGACCTCAGGGCTCTGGAGGTTTGATGCACATTAATAAGGCTGGATAAATATTCTGGGACCAGTCCATGCAGAGACATCAAAACAAATAAAAGACTCTTAAAATCAATTCTGAACCTAACCGGAAGCCAGTGGAGAGAGGAAAGCACTGGCGTTATGTGCCCGTGCTTCTTTGTCCCGGTTAGGAGACGGGCTGCTGCATTCTGCACAAGCTGTAGGCGGTTGAGTTCTGATTGGCAGATACCGACATACAGGGAGTTGCAATAGTCCAAGCGCGAAGATATAAAAACATGCATAACTTTTTCGAGGTCAGCCCTGTTTAGATAGGGTTTGACTTGGAAGAAGCTAGCCTTAACCACAGAGCTAACCTGCTTGTCTAATTTAAACGCCCCATCAATAATCACACCAAGGTTTCTGGCCTGGGAACCTATGTAAGGTGCTAGTGGGCCAAGGGACCTGGCAAGGACCAAGTCAGGGCGACCAAATGGCACAATCTCTGTTTTGTTTTCATTTAGTTTTAAGAAGTTTAGGTCCATCCATGTTTTAATGTTCTTCATACAGTTAAACACAGCATGAAGGGATCAGAAACGCCGGGATTTCTTCAGGGCATGGAGAAAAGTACAGAAAATTTAAAATGGCGGAAAATCTAGTTAGATGCATTTGCATACCATGATTGACTTTTTTGTTGAGCATAGCCAAGACCAAAAAGTGCACACAATTTCAAGTCAATCGGTGAAACTAGGCAAAAATCTGCCATTGAGATGTTGCTGGCGAAAATAATGATCTCAACTATTTCAGAATAAGTAGATAAAAACAAGCCCAAAGAGTATCTAATTGATATAGTTTTAATTAATAGTTTTCAGGATATATGTACTGTATGCACTTATGTATTATACGTATGTATGTGTAAATGACCACATAGAACTAGGAGTTTCATTATGTGTGTATGTGAATCTGAGTATGGGAGAATCAGTATATATTACTCATAATCAGAATTTTTATCAACTGAAGCAGTGAAACGTGGAACATCCAGAGGTCTGTTAAGCGACAAATGAAAAAACAAAACTTTACGGTGCGCGCAACATGTAGCAGCTTTCCAGATGTTCTCTGCATCGCAAGACTGTACAAACATGTACAGTATGAAAGACAGTGTGTGAGACAGCATGAGCGAGAGAGTCTGTGAGAGAGTATGTGAGACAGTGAGAGTCTAAATTATAGTTGTTGTACGGGCATTTTTTGGTTAATAGCTAGTTTGAATTTAAATCATTAACAGTAATAGAATTATTATTAATCACTAAGAAAATTCACAAAATATATTAATAACACCCTGAAAAGGGATTAGACTATAAATCAAGTCTTATAATTGATATTCACCCTACCCTGTTTCACCCAAAGGTCAAGCCAAGACGGCGCTGAAGACACTGATATAGGTTTGATTTCTCTGACAAACCTTGCCAAACCAGAGCGAAAATAACTACTAACTAAGATATCTGTCAGGGCTGCGCGTGGAAGGCAGGACTCAAATGCAGACTTCTCCGAAAAACAAAAGACTTTATTAGTCAAAAGGCCAAAAACCACAGGAAAAACTCACAGGCAAGAAACTACGGACATCCAAGACGAAAGGCAAGAACAAGCGTGGCGAAAGACAATGACGCGACCAGTGACAACAGACACACATGGTTTAAATACACTAGGGGAGGTGCAGGTGATTGGACACAGGTGGAAACTATTAAGACGATCACAGGGGGTGACATGACAAGGCAGGAAGTGAAGTTACCCGGGGACATGAGTGGCAGAAAACTACAAAATATAACATGAAGTGAACCACACCGTGACAGATATCTATCTTAATTGCCCTTTACCTCTAATGTTTTTAAAGGAATTATGAAATGTATCCTTTTTTTTTAGCGAGCTACGGCAAGTGGCCATTCTATGTGCACTACGAGCAATCTCAGCGCCTTCCGCAAAGGTTTTAGAGGAGTTTTTTTTTTTCAACCAATCTTCACTCTCGAATGTCATTTTACGTTCTACCCATTTTGGCTTCTGCTGATCATTTTGTAGGTTTAGTTGTATAAACGGGATCAGACGATTTGGAAGGGGCAGATATAACAAAGGCAGAGTTCGGCAAAAATCCAGCTGTAGTATATCAGCCGTGACCCCTGTCTGAGAGTAATCCTCACTCTATATATTTAGATCCTTTCAGGATTACTGTCCACACACTGGGCTATCACTTATATGGGGTTTTATAGGGTTGTTAGGGACTTTATTTCACGCAAATGTCAAAATTCGAAGCATTTTTCTGTGTGTTATATTCATTTATTTCCTGGCATGGGTATGCCATTTTTGGAGCTGAGCCCAAAAGAAGGCAACAACAGGTTGGCAAAGGAGTTGCTAAGAGGCCGTGTTTGTTCACCACGTGTGTTTCTCGCATAGTTAAATCTATACGTGTGGAGGATGAGGTGAAATGCTTAGTAAATGATACAACAAAAGAAAAGTCTTTCAGTTGAAGCAAGTAGCATTAAATTGTGGATGTTGCTAGCTGGAAGATAAAATGAAATGGTCATATCGCCATCCAGTTAACTTCCTGACCCTTACTGGTTCTTGGAGACAGAGTTCTACCTTTGTAAGGGATTACCAATATTCATCATTCACGAATGCAGTCTAAATAAACACTCCTAATGCCTAAAGGCTTGTATTGTTCTGCCTCATAAAGCCTCAGCGCTGCTGTGCTTTTCCTACGCACTGCTCCTTCACCCTGCTTATATTACAGGCTCACTCCCCAGAGAATTCCAATTTTCCTGTGAAAAACTTCTACTTCGTTGTTAATTACAGTAAGCCAATGTTTTCTCTACCCCTATAATTACAATTCAGAAAACAATTACATATCATTCAGTCAGCATGATTACCTCCTGTCACTCCAGCTTTCCGTGCCATAATTTAATATTTTGCTCAATGATCACTCACGGGATTCATAAAAACAAAAATAGGCTCCCACTTACAGTGCATTTCCTAGTCAACAGCCACTCTGCTTGTTCGTCTGATAAATGCTGGGTGGAGGGAGGCACTCCGGTTTGACAATGTGCCATTAGGCCATCCACAGACCTACTCTTGCAGACTATAGGTGATTAATGTCTTCTCCTTCTCCCCATTTAGTCCTTCAATAATGAACCTGAATTAACAAGCTCTTGCTTCTGGTGACGAGAGCTGCCAAGCCGCCAATCTCTGTGAGAACACAAACAGTGCCCCACTTAAAGTAGAGGTGGTGATGAACACATTTTCCGCCTTGATTGCATAACAACTAGGGTTGTCAATAGATTAAAAAGATAAACTAATTAATTTCACATTTTGAAATTCATTAATCTCCATTCATCACGATTCAAATTGTATTTTTCTTTTAAACAAAAACAAAAAACACATTTGATTATGTCAGAGGCAGAATTATTCCTGCTTTCTTTGTGCAGTTTGCTGCAACTCCAAATCCTTTGATGGCTGCGTTTGAAATGGCAACAATATCTCGATATTTAGCCAGGACTATCACTGTCTTTTAGGGACACAGTGGTGGTCCTTTGCAGACTGTGCAGGGTAGGTGTTGAAATGGAAGTAGGCTTGCAGCTACCAAGTCACGGGCACCATCAGTGCCTAAAGTGGTCCATTTGCCACTGGTCTCGGATCTATTTGACACGTCCAGGAAATCATCTGCACAGTTCTTGTTTTGTGCTGTATGTCGCACCTCTGTTTTATTTTACTTTCAAAGTGAAAATCTCTATCCATCTTCAACTAGGACTACGCAGTCGGGCAACAGGGAGTTCTCCTCACCCGAGAAGAAAACACCATGGCTGGAAGTGAAGTTAACCCAGGGATACGAGAGGCAGGAAACTAGAAAATAAAACAGGAAACAAACTCACACCGTGACATACAATGAAGACGTCCAGTAGAAATAGTAACTTAAACACAGCACACAGCCTCGTCAGTGTACACAGATTGGTATTTGGAGGTCAATATCTTGCATAATGCAGGAGGAAATTTACATTTAATTCACAAAATAGCCTTCTACTGTGAGAAGTAAGGGAACGGGGTTTCACGTGCTGTGACATTTATGGTTTATACCTCCATCATTTTTCAATTTTGGCAGCACCTTGATGCTGCTGTCAGGATGTTTGGGAGTGCAGTGTGTGTTGAATGTCATGTTATGCATAAAATTTGGTAAACAGGAGTAGGTTGGATATTAAAGTTCCACTGCTCAAAGGAGTACCCGGTAAGATAAACAAGCATGATTGCTGTTACCCTGCAGCATGCTACTCCATACTCTAGGAAGTTGCTGCCTTAGTGTTGCATTAAACATTTAAAAAATGTGACAGCAACTTGAGCTCTATTTAGCAGCAAAGATTTGCTTCTAAATCGATGAATCGATGTAATGCTACATGCTGTTTTCAGGAACAGAATAAGTTATTAGATAGATCATTTAGCTTCTTTGATTAAACTATTTGTTTTGCTTGGATTACTTAAAAAAACAGTTTATGTCAAGTAGTCTATTTAAATTGTAAATGAGCTGTTTCTTTTCTAGTCTAGGACTCATTAATATAGATACTTGTAGAGCTGGAGATCAAACCTCTGATTGAAAGACAACCCTGCTCTCTAAAGATGTCCTTTTAATTCATTATTTAATGGTTAATTAATCAATAGCCCATCACAATTTCCCCAAATTTAAGCCTGTATATTAAAATTGCTTTCTCTTCATCAGACCAACTGTCTCAAACAACAATATATACATCCCACAGCCACAGAAAACACAGGAAAGCTGCAAATCTTTTAATTTTAAGAAGCTGGACTCCCAAGATTTTGGTTAATTTACTAATTGTTTTACCCCAATACAGCCAAAAATGGCATTCTGTTACAATTTGATGTTCAAGCAAAGAGGGTCGCTACATTTAGCTATTTTTCATGTTATTGATGCACCCCCATGTCTAGTCCAAATAAATGGTTTCTTTCACACACTGTGCAAAACAGATTAGAAAAAGTACTTAATTACATTACATTGGCTTTATTAAACCCAGTATCCAGAAATTAAGTGCACATTGGACAATGTATTACCTCATAACAACGTAGGAAAGAAGCCCTGGCCCACTAAGGGTGTTTTGAAGCCTGCATTCAGACCTGAACTGCAGCAAAGATGGCGCCGATGATGGCTGCCACGGTGCTTCGGTGCGCTTCGTTTTTTGTTGTTTTTGTTGTTAATTATGTTTCCTGCTGCCATTCCCGGAGCTCTTTCACCAGAGATGAGCTCTTGAACATCCGTGGAACAACTCCAGCGGAGTTACTTCCAACTTTCCTGCTATCTTCCGTGGAATTACTGGACATTATAGTCAAAGGTGCGCTCACCTTTCGTCACGTGGTGAGACGCCATAGGAGAGGAAAACGGGCTGGCTCACTGGTGAGACTCTGCAAGCGTGGTTCTCGCACTCCGCTGCCAGGCATCTTTCTCTCCAACGTGCGCTCACTGTGCAACAAACTGGACGAAATTCAGCTGCTGGTGAGGAGAGACAGAGACTTTTCTACATCCTCCGTTTTGTGGTTCACGGAGACCTGGCTCTGCGGATCAATACCGGACTCCGCGCTCCAGCTGGCGGGCATCCAGCTGCTCAGAGCGGACCGCGAAACGGAGCTCTCCGGCAAGACGAAGGGTGGAGGAATCTGCTTTTACTTCAACAACAGCTGGTGCAACGACGTAACGGTGATCCTAAAACACTGTTTTCCTGATCTGGAAACTTTCTTCATCAACTGCAAACCTTTTTATTCCCCCCGTGAGTTCGCTTCATTCATCCTGGTCGGTGTTTACATGCCGCCAGGGGGCAACGTGCACGAGGCACAGCGGACACTCGCCGACCAGATACGGTGTATGGAGTGGACCAACCCGGACTCCTTACTTATTGTCCTCGGGGACTTTAACAAAGGAAATCTCACACACGAACTTCCTAAGTACAGACAGTTTATTAAATGCCCCACCAGAGAGGAGAACACGCTGGATCACTGTTACACCACAGTAAGCAGGGCTTATCATGGCGTCCCTCGTGCTGCACCGGGACACTCTGACCATGTCATGGTCCATCTGATTCCTGCATACAGGCAGAAACTAAAGCTCTGCAAACCTGTGGTGAGGGAATTCAAGAACTGGACCAGTGAGGCGCTGGAGGATCTTCGGGCGTGCTTTGACTGCACAGACTGGGATGGTTTTAGGACTGCTACTGACAGTCTGGATGAGTTCACAGAGGCTGTAACTTCCTACATCGGTTCTGTGAGGACAGTTGTGTACCATCATGCACCAGGGTGAGTTACAACAACGACAAACCCTGGTTCACAGCGGTACTCAGAACACTACGCCTGCAGAAGGATCAGGCCTTTAGGAGTGGGGACAAAGACTTGTACACAGAGTCAAAATACAAGTTTAGCAAGGCGGTGAAAGATCCTAAACTCCAACAACAGTTCTCAGCAAGCGACTCTGCTTCAGTTTGGAGAGGCCTCAAACACCTCACTAACTACAAGCCAAAAAAAACCCACTCCATGAATGACCTCCGCCTGGCAGACGAGCTGAATGAGTTCTACTGCAGATTTGAAAGACAATGTCCTGATCCCATCCCCCACAGCTCCACCAACCTGCCCCATTCCCCTTCCCCTCCCTCCCCCAGCCCATCAGGGGCTCACGCCTCTTCATCTATATCACCTTCCCCTCCCCCACCAGCAACGACCCTCTCTATTCTGGAGAGAGACGTTAACCGAATCTTTAAAAGACAAAATCCCCGTAAGGCAGCCGGCCCGGACTCAGTTTCCCCTTCTTCAACATCTTCAACACCTCCCTGGAGACATGCCACGTACCAGCCTGCTTCAAGGCATCCACCATCATCCCTGTTCCCAAGAAGCCCAGGATAACAGGGTCAATGACTACAAGCCCGTCGCCCTGACCTCTGTAGCCATGAAGTCTTTTGAACGGCTAGTCCTGACCCACCTGAAGTCCCTCACGACCCCCTCCTGGACCCCCTGCAGTTCGCCTATAGAGCCAACAGGTCTGTGGACGATGCTGTCAACATGGCCCTCCACTAAATCCTCGAGCATCTGGACTCCCCAGGAACCTACGCCAGGATTCTGTTTGTGGACTTCAGCTCTGCCTTCAACACCATCATCCTGTCTCTGCTGCAGGACAAACTCTCCCAGCTGCACGTGCCTGACTCCACCTGCAAGTGGATCACAGACTTCCTGTCTGATAGGAAGCAGCATGTGAAGCTGGGAAAACATGTCTCAGCCTCTCGGACCATCAGCACCGGTTCCCCCCAAGGCTGCGTTCTTTCCCCTCTGCTCTTCTCCCTGTACACCAACAGCTGCACCTCCAGTCACCAGTCCGTCAAGCTCCTGAAGTTCGCGGATGACACCACCCTCATTGGACTGATCTCTGGTGGCGATGAGTCCGCCTACAGGTAGGAGTCTGACCATCTGGTGTCCTGGTGCAGTCAGAACAACCTGGAGCTTAACGCTCTAAAGACAGTGGAGATGGTTGTGGATTTCCGGAGGAACAGAGCCCCACCCTCCCCCATCGCCCTGTGTGACTCCCCCGTCACTATCGTGGATTCCTTCCGTTTCCTGGGCTCCATCATCACCCAGGACCTCAAGTGGGAGCTGAACATCAGCTCCATGACCAAGAAGGCTCAGCAGAGGTTGTTCTTCCTGAGGCAGCTGAGGAAATTCAACCTGCCAAAGACGATGATGGTCCACTTCTACACGGCCATCATCGAGTCCATCCTCTGCTCCTCCATCACCGTCTGGTACGCTGCAGCCACAGCCAAGGACAAGGGCAGGCTGCAGCGCGTCATCCGCTCTGCAGAGAGGGTGATCGGCTGCAATCTGCCGTCCCTGCAGGACTTGTTCGCTTCCAGGTCTCTGAAGCAAGCTAAAAAGATCGTCCCTTCCATCTGACAGGAGGCTGAGGTCCAACAGGACTAAGACCTCCCGCCACACAAACAGTTTCTTCCCGTCGGCAGTCGGGCTCATCAACAGAGCCCGATCACCCACTCTCTGACTCTGACATTCCACCGGTCACTCCCCTTCATACTGCACATGTCACTTTAACTGTCATTTCTCACTCGTCACTTTGTCGTCACTTGTCACTTTGTCACTTGTTCAATAGTGCACTTTATTTTTTAATATTTTTTAACTTTTTAAATATTTTTAGTTTTTAACTTTAACTTTATTCTTATTTTATACTAACCCATAGCCTTATTCTACTAACCCATTGCATTAGCATTTCATTTCATTTTATTACTTTGTTACACGGTCCACTGTCACGCACCAACTGCCAAGACAAATTCTTTGTATGTTTGACATATTTTGGCAATACATTTTTCCTGATTCCTAATTCACAGAAACAAACATTGCATCCCCTATGAATATGCAAATTCCCTAACACACAGTTCCACACTGTTGACGTAAGCCTCAAGTGTTTAACAAGAGGATTCCGGTGAATATATTCCAGTCAAGGATACCAGTACCTCAACTTTGACTGCACTGCTTGTCCTATTTCATGTTCTAGGGCTCCTCAGTCAGCTGTAACTGGCACTGTATCTGTGTTGAGTATTGCTGGGCTTTGGAGGATAGTGCGAAAAGGAGAACATTTTCCCACTCTGGCCAATCTTCCTAAAGCATTGGCCGAAGCCCTTTGCTGTACACCCTTCAGAGGAGCCTTCCAGATAGCGTAAACCCTTGCTGAAAGCCTATTATTAATGGAAAGGTCAAAGCAGGGGTGGTGGTTAGATAGCAGCAAGGAGATACTGTCAATTATCTACCCTTCACTGTCCGAGCTAGAGGGAAGTCAAGAAGAAAGGAGTGCACTTATTGGGGAATTATAGCTCAACATACCTTTTAACAGTGTATAACGTGTGGCCTTCAAGGAGGATGAACTTCTATTCCTGCTGGGTTGTCTAAAACACTCTTCAGCTACCTTACATTGTGGTGGATGTGCAGGTATCTACTCTGAACTGGCGAATGGATAGCAGCTACATCACAAATGCTGCACATTTCTTAAATCAACAACTAAGACATTTTTTGTTTTCAAGAGCATCAGATGCTGTGCTTGAAGCTAGTTCTGAGGCTAATAATTGTTTTTTAGGTCTGAATATTAAACTGTTTTCCTAGCATGTGTAAGAATTAATTGAACGTCTTGGTCTGTCTCTTCAGTACACACATTATTTGCTCCAACAATTACTAAATGAGAACTAGATATCATCAGTCAGTCAGACTAACAATCAAAAAAGTGCCCCACAGTTAAGAAGAAGCCATAACTGTAATGATTGCTGTGTAGTTAATTTGCTCTACTCAAGTATCTTATGTATGTAGCCTACTGTGGGTGAGGGTGACTGTGTGTGAGTGGGGAGCATGGTTGTCCTCCAATCAGAGTGTTGGCGGTTCGATCCCAGACCTGGCTAACCCGCATGTGAATGTTAGTTACTGATGGCCAGGTAGCACTGTGTATGGTAGGTCCTGTGTATAAATGGGTGTGAATGGGTGAATGATGTCATGTAGTGTTAAAGCGTTTTGAGTGGTCGGAAGACTAGAAAAGCGCTATACAAGTAGAGTCCATTTGCTGGAATGATTTAATGATTGTTTTGCCAGGAAGGCTTTTTGACATTGACAGGAAATGAGAGCATGAGCTAATTGCTGTTTTGGAAAACACTGCAGCCATGGAAACTAGAAAGTATAATTGCTCAAAAACAATATGCCGTGTCACGAACGGCGCTCGATATTATTGTCTCTTTACTTTTAATAGGTTTCTGAGGAAAACTGTAGAAACCTACTACCCTTAAGAAGGCTTGCGGCATTGAACATTGATGAGGGCCGGACAGGCCTCCAGAGTAGAATGCGTGCAACAGGGCTCTGTGGTGATGTCAGCAACGTTCTTGAAACATAGATCCTTGTTTACCATACTTGTGGGTGTGACTCTTTTTCAATGTCATCAGCATTCATATTTAGATAATCGGGTTTAAATTGTTTACTAGATTAGTCAGACAAAAGTCTTTGCTTAATTCCTTCTTCATTTTCCGGATGCATTTCCCTTTAATGATGCAAGATTTAAGATTGGGAGCAATTGGATTGCCTATTCTCGACTCTCAATGAGAGGCTCGCAGCTAATAGAGCAGCCAGTGCTCACAGTTCTACTGTAGGACAGCCGTAACAGTTGTATTTGAGTGTTGTAGAGCACTGTCGTGAGCTAACCAGTGGGGTAGTTAACATGCACTTAAAGTACGTGGCCAGCCAGGCTATGTCAAGAAAATAATCTAAACATTGAGGGAGAGAGAGAAAGAGAGGCTTAGTTCTCTGCTTAGGTAGACATTAATATTACTATTTAATTTAGAATTTTCCAAATTGATCAAAATGATCAGGATCATAATTTTGGTCATATCGTGCAGCCTTATGGAGAGGAAACATCTTTGCAAAACTACCTCCATCATCTCTGGATATGACCTAAACCAACCGCACCAACCGCCAAGTTAAATTCCTTGTATATTAACATATTTTGGTAATAAATGTTCCTGATTTCTGATTCCTAAACACTTTAATGACATTAAAAAATAATATGTTCTCTTTGTAAACATTCAGCTGCCAGCGGACATTTATCTTTCCTGATGGCCTCACTCATTTCAGGCATTCCAGACATCCTCCACATTTCATATACTCCCATCTATTTTAACCATTCTGACAAGGTTAATGGTCAATGGTCTGTGTCTAAGGAATCCCGTAGGGAAGGTTTTTTTCACTGGAGGAGGTTTTTTTTGCCATCGTGCAGGCAGGTCCCCTGCTTTGATCTCAGTAGTTCAGTAAACTGGTTGCTGAAGGCATCACAACGGGGCTGGAAGCTTTCTGTGCGATACAGAGCTGTTTGTGTCAAGGTATTTGAGTCATGGTACATGATGGGAGCAACTTTTTTCCTAAAACTTGCGGTGATTCAGCAGCGGATTCACAAATGCCTTCTTTAACAAAAATCCATTTAGCATGTGGATATGCATGAAGTATGAAGGGTTCTGTCCATAAGTTTGTGGAAGTGGATTATTGTTCTACCTTGTATGCAAGAAACTGCTCTCAACTGTGTCTTTCTGTCATTGGTAAATTGATATGAATAGTTTCCCTTTTTGGTAGTGCATGAATCGTGTTAGAGATGCAGATTACCTCTCTCCAACATCTCTGCATTTCTGCATCAATAAATTATTCATGACATTCTAACATATGGTTATCAATTGGATACAATCCATTGTTCTAAAAATTATGTTGCATGTTATTTTACTGCAGCGTTGTGGTGGTTTGAAGATGATTAGGAGAAGCTTGCGGCATTCCAATTTTTCCCTTCTCATCAAGACTTCTTTTGTGTTGCTTTCACTATGGTTGAGGTTTTTTCTATTTACTATGGTTTATTTCCTTTATTTATCACAATCCGGCCTGTGCCAGGTCACCACTCGACAGATAAGCACCATTGGGTTGCTAATGACAATTTAGCACAACTGAATTTTTGGCACACTGTGCCAACAGACTCCCTCTGTCCTTCTCATGCTGTGAATTGCTTCTCGATTGAGCAAGAATGACCTTAGTAGAGGGAAAACAGAAGCATCACTCCGAGAAGCATCATCATATATATATATATATATGTATATATATATATATATATATATATATATATATATTAGTATTAGTAGAAGTATATAGCCTGGTATTGAAGTATATAATGTAGTCTTACAGTAGTAAGTGTCATTTGACATGGCTTTGATGCTTAATACTGTGAGCAGACATATAGTGTATGTTGAGCTGTTTTGTTGTCCTGAAATGCTGATGGCTAATAATGCATGTGATGTTTTTTCATGTTGCAATGTAAAACTGTAAAAGAATGCTGCTCTTTTTTTGTCTTAACCGGGTGTTGTGCTGTGCACTTGCTTATAGCAATTAGGCTACACTCATGATTATTACAAAATTTGTACAATTCAATATCAATCCATTTTTGGTCAGTTTACCTTGTTTTTTTACAAAGGACACGGCTGTGTTAGCAGGCCTGTTTAGCAGTGTCCCAACTGCACCATAAATCTCATTAATAGGACCATTACCTTTTTAGGGTAAAGGCATAAAATATGAGGACGACAACAAATAGAGGAGCACATTAACGTGTGTTATGTATGGTAAATGCTTTTTAGCTGTTTATCGAATGAATTGTGTAGCCCATTCACTTTTATTTTTGCACCTGTTCAATTTTTATTTCCGACAATGCTATTGGGATAAGCACTACAAAGAGACACGACATGCATCCTTCTAGACGTGGTAGAAGAGAAAATGGAGCTAAATTAAATGTATACATTATATTATATTACACTCTGTTGCCATTGTCTCCATACTGTGTTTGTAAAATGGGTCCCTCTAAATGCCTTTAATTATGATGAGTAGATCTTTCACTTGACATGCCTACATATTTTAGACACAACACATACCTTGAAGCACAAACCAAACCGTTTCTATCACTGAATTCACTGAATTCCAATGTGTATGCATTTATTTATTGTATTAAAACTATCAGATCAGAGATTACTGTACCGTGTAGGGCATTCTGTCGCTAGTAAAAGCAAAGTGGAGCATATAATTTATTGTTGTGGTGACAGCAACAGAAAAAGCCAAACTACTCAAATCTTAAAGGTGCTCAGCTTGTAATGAAGTCACAAAAACAATGACAACATTACAATAAGAGTGATAAAGACTCACGGACAATGGAATAAACCTAGTCAGAGACAGATGGCACTTAAAGACTTGCATGATGAGTGTCTCCCATTTCTTTTTCTCTGCAGGTAGCATTTTGGAGACCGTGTCATCCCCATGAACCATCGGAAATCAATATTTTTGTCAAACCATTCCAAGACGAGTAATTCTCTGCTTAAACAAACCTTGATGTCACTCTTTAATGGTTGCAACCATGGTATGTTTTCAAACCGTAAACCAAATTCCTGCTTTTATGTAAAGGCCTTTTAAAATTAGGTTTTGTAAGGTTGGCTAAAGTGCTTTTATGAAGCCTCTAGGTTCTTAAAAATGGTGAGTGGCTGTTCTATAGTGGTAAAAGCATTAATATGGCTCCCCAGACAAAAAAAATAGGGACTTTTGAAAAAGTGGTTGAAAACGTGTTCAATTCATTTAATTTGACCCACTTTCATCTCAACTCTATTAATCTGCAAAACCTTTGGTGGGTACTCCATGAGTCCTTATTATGAGAAAGTAGTTACTAAGTTACCTCATTTACAAATGCTTCCAACACCCACTGTTGAAATCCGTGGTAACAGATGACCTCTAATCCCTGCAGGGATGTAAGACCCAAAATGGTCAATTGTAATTTGGTGGCGCAACAAGAAGAAAAATAAAGCTTCTTTTGTTAGTCTTAGCAGGCTTTATCTATCTGTTTCCAATTACAGTCCTTGAGCCCTGTGCTGACATGCCAATAAGGCAATCTTGTGTCAAGTTCAGTAGCTTCATTAAATGTAAAAGAAGGACAACTACCTCTTTAAAATCCTGAATCATTTAAAAAAGCCATCATAAGGAGCTAGTTGAAATGTGACCCCCCAAGCCCAGAACAGTGGCTGGACATTGTAAAGGATATATGCTCAATGGAAGAATTGACTCCTTATTTAAGGATCAAAACCATAAACAAGACTGGGGTAAATATACTCTATACAAGTGGAAAACATGAGTTGTTATTGTAATTATAAAGAGAAACTGCCAACCCCCTATTTATTTAATTTACATTCTTTTCTTTTCTGTTTTGTCGCATTTTTTCTTCAGTACAACACAGCTTCTTCTTACACAGCTGTCAGCTCGGAGCTCCGATGCTGAAACAAATCATAGTTCGTCTTTAACTTACTAGCTTGTTACGTGGATGAACTGGAATAGGACATGTATGACTTCTAGCGTAACCCCCCCCTTTTGTGAATGGCTAAATAATTGCCATCTCCTAATCAGCATGAACACAGTTTCTTTCCCTTGTCTGCCCCGTTTTTCATTAACTCTGTGCCCCCAGCAAACACTTAAAACCACTTCCTGTGACACCTTAATAGCTTAATACCTATTTTACAATTATCATTTGAATAATTGTAAAATTATAAATAATTTTGATATCCACAGATATTATAATAAAGAGGCTTGTCATCATATATCCTAATGGTAAATAACCACTTAATAGACAGAGCAGTGTTGATCAGCTGATGAGATAATAATAACAACACGGAAATTTAATATCACATATTTCATCCCACTTCCCTCTCAATAATCAAAATCAAGCATGTCAGTTAAGTCCATACAAAAACTCAAGAATAAGCAGCACCAGTTCTTATCCACTATAAAAAAACATCTGCAGAGGTCAAGAGACCGAACGCCACTTGCAAAACTATGTTCGGTTCTGCAAGAAAGTAATGCAATCACTCCGGGCCATGACAGGACAAGGGTAGCCGGACCCTTCATGGTGCTCTTGAAGGGCATCCTTTTTGTGCTGAGCATTTTGCAATCATTACTGAAAGGTCAACACAGCCTCTCAAGAGCTGTGGAGACATCTCTATTTCTATCACTCAGCTTTCCTCCTTGCGATTAGCTCTCTCTTTTGAAAAAATGTCCTTGTTGACTGAAGTTGTGAACCTACACGTAAATGTTCACAAACGTTTGAAGGGTTACATCTATGGTAGACTCCGAGCTCTTCATCCAGAAACTCCAGAGACAGGTCCATAAGCACCTGCAGCCCGTTCTCAAGGACACCTTTTGAACAAAAAAAAGTAAGAAAGTATAGTGAGGTAGCCGAGAGAGACATCTTCATGATGACTGGATCAGCCCTCAGCCACCAGGCCCAGCGCACTAAGCCAACAATAAGAAAATATCACCACAGCTCCTTATTTTGATCTGTTGCCTCGGTGACAGGCAGTGTTGGTCTCTACATTATCTTTCTACGGCAGCACATAGCAGCGGCTCCTCTCTAATTTCTACCACCATGGCCGCAGCAGCTCTGCGCACAGCAGTACTACACTTTCTTTATGTGTTTATGTTGGCAGCTTAAAAGAGTGTGCAGCATGTTTAGAGCGGGGTGATATGCTTTCACATTTGAAGTGCAAAATGTACCCTTGGTGTTTATTCTGCCACATATTTGAATGTCAATTTCCCTCCATCATTGGCTTTATAACAGGCTAGATATTTTTAGGTATTCAGGTGCGATAAGCCCTGTTCATTGGTTTAAGTTTGTAAGTGATGCCATTTTTTAACATATTGTAACTCAGTTAGATGTTACAGCAGCTCATTTATGTACAGTACCAGTCCAAAATTTGAATACACTTCCACATTTAATTCAATGAGAAAATGTGTCCAGAGTTTTGACTGTAACTGTATACGATGAAGTTCAGCCGGGTTACAAGTTTGAACAAGTACTGATACTGTATATCCTGTAAATATTTAAAATGAAAATTTGATTGGCGTAGCATTTAAAGAAGATCTATTAAGTTAATGCCATAACTATTTGTACTTTTGTGAGTGACAATGTGGACATACTTATTAGATTACCATTTACTGTACTTGTAGTGAAGACCAAACTGACTATACTGTCAATGAGGGAGCTCTTGAGGAGGGCTCGGATGCAGAGTAGAGGTTCAGCTGACAAGTTTTTATTTCCCAACAAAAATACACAAGCAAATGCCTGGAAACAAAAAACTCCTCCGAAGAGGGATAAGAGGGGAAATGCTGTGGCTAAACTAAATACTAAATGACGGAAAGCAAACAAAATCCTCTCTTAGCGAGGAAGGGAGACAATAACCAAGTAGAACTAAAATTGCTCTGATAAACTCCAAGAGCTGAATAGTAAAAAAAATGCAAAAACAAAATCTCTCTTACCGAGGAATTAAGAAAATAATCAAACACTAAAAAAAAGCGCTCTGAAATAATTTTAAGAGCTGTGGAGCAATAAACGGCATAAGGCCAACTAAGGAATCTATAACGAGGTTCGGGACAGACAAAACTATGACTTGGACTTGATACTACCATGAGGCGGGTGTGCAAGACGAAAGGACATGACACACTGGCACAGGACAAGGGGAGACGCAGACTATAAGTACACATGAGGGAAATGTGGGAACAGGTGGACACAATCAGGAATCAGGGAAGACTGGTGACACATGAGGAACCTGAAACGAGAGGAGAGTTAATTTCCAAAATAAAACCGGAGGTCACAAAACAGACGTGGAGACAGGACAAAAACCCAACTTGACAAAGCCCTTCACCACTTCATGTCCTCATTCACACACTGATGACAGGTGTGAGCTGATGAGCTACCACATACAGTGCCACGTTCCCATCAGTAACTAGCATATGCACACAGTACTCCCAGCTACAGGAGTAATGTGGGTTTAAGCGGCTTGCCCAAGGGCACATCAACACACAGGTTAGCAGGAGCTGGGATTGAACCGTCAATCCTTTGATTGGAGGACGGCCGTGCTATCCTCTCACCCACAGTCTCCCCACAACATGGTTTTAGGAACAAGCCTCAAATGTTGCACTGCAAAGTCTATGGACTGGGTAAATCATTACGCGTTACAGATTAAGCAGCCATGCAATATTACAGTTACTGGAAGAAATCAAAGATGACATGGACTCAGCCGTATCACAGCAAAAGTAATTAATGCTATTATTTTTACTTTTCATTTGTTGAATGTTGACTTTTTTCTCTTAAACAGCAGACAGGAAATATTTAGGGATCAAATATATATATAAGCTAGTCGTTTCCACTAAATTACCATCTTAAAAGAGCCAGAGAACATTGGTGTTAATATAACGAAAAAAAGAGTGCGTGGTCTCCCCTGGGCTTCATAGCGATGTCTGTTGGGTAAAATTGCTATAAAGTATGTGTCAGAGCTGAGCATGAAGACTGGCAGGGCCATGCTTCTACAGAACCTTACAAATGGGGAAAGTCAGGCAATCCAAATTCACAATGAGATGCCACCAGAGCCTGGACGCTCAGCAATTCACCTCAGCCAAGCCTGTGATGAGAAAGAGGGTGGCCCATGTCAGCTGCAGAGATACAGGAAAGCAGAAGGGCATACTTGAAGCCTATGATATTGAAGAAAATGCCTGTGAGACATGTCACAAGCCTGTCTCGGACTCTTTCATTTTTCGTTTGTTTTTTCATTTTTGCATTTGTCCCTCTTTTCTTCATGAATGTACTGTTGTACAAATACAACTTTATTTTACAGTGATATCTAGTGTAACAATACTGTTTGCATTTAGAGTTTGTTTTTTTCCGAAGAAGTAATTGACTCTAGTAGTGTTCCCCTATAGTGCTCAAGGCTTTAACAGTTAGAATAAACATAGCTGACATGAAAGCAATATGTAAATACGACCTTGCACTTATAAAGATGACAATAACAATGAAAATGCATAGAGTGTCACTAGAAGCCTACCAGGACAACAGTGGGAGTGTGGACTATACAAGGGCTCAAACTAAATATACATACATAAACATATTTTAGAATTTTATTAGCTGGTCATACTAGACAATATGAAAGCAAATTTCTGAATTAATCATGATCAGGCAATCAAGATATGAATATTATTTTATATTTTAATATTTATAAAAGTTTTAGTGGGCCTGATACAGCTGATAACAAATAATACCATTGTTATGTATAGTAAATATACCGTATCCATGGAGCCAAAGCTACGCTCTAAAAAATTTCACCGTAAATTAACGGTATTTTACTGGCAGCAAGGACGCCAGGAATTTATCGTTATTTTACGGTGTAATACCGTAAATGTTTTTTACACTATGTTACCGTAACATGGATTACTGTACGTTACCGTAAACTTGAACGATACCGTTCGAAATGCACCGTAAATTTACAGCAATTTGTTACAATTGTATAGACTTATGTTCACATTGTGTAGCCAGAGGCTGACTGTATGGTGTTATGGTAGCGCTTACCAGACAGCAATCCAGCTTCATTTGTGAGAGAATATTGGAGACAAACTAATTAATTTCTAAAGATACATTCAGAATGAATTCAAAATACCCCTGAAAAGAGCAGACATTAGTTTGAGTATATGTATGATTTAGGGGGGTCTGAACAAACACACAACAGAATGATGTGAGAGAAAAGCTTCAGATGTCAATCTGTGTGCTCTCATCAGTGTGAAAGTCAGTGCAGATTTCTATGAACATCATACTGTTCGATCACAAATCTGTTTAAAAAAAAGTCAACAAAATCTTGTCCTTTTGCCTCCCCACTCCTGTCGTTCTCAATTGAAAAACTCAATAATGGACACACGAGTGACTGACAAGCCAGGGGAGAAATGTCTTTGGAAAGTTGAATGTTGAGCACTCAAGCTGCTTTTTGCTCCCTCTCCGTCGTCCCAGTAATTTCTTTAGCTGTTGACCTTGAGGAAATTGCTGGTTGTTCCCAGGGGCGTTAGTGGTCCGGGTCACAGCAGACTACATGTCACCTTAAAGCTGGCTCTCAACGGACACTACATTAAGTGCTGCCGGTACTCCAAAGACCACTCACCGAAGGAACCTAAGATCAGTAGCGCCTCATAGTTCTGTGCTCTTATGCATCAGACTAGGAAATGAAGCAGTTTGGCACGAGTGAGCCACAGCAGTTCATGTTCTGACTGTGAGAAAGAGAAACCGAGGAGCTCTCTACTTACACCAATATCTCCTCCACACTTTTACATTTATTACCAAAACATGTCACACATACAAGGAATTTGACATGGCGGTTGGTGCATAACAGCAGACAGTTAGACAACGGACAACAAGACAGATAAGACAACATAGTGCAAAAGGAATAAAATTAAATAATAAAATATAAGGCTACGGTTAGTTAGTATAGAATAAAAGTTAAAAATTAAAAATAACGTGCATAAGCGATTTTGAATGCTATGGAGGTGATAGACAAAATGCACCCTAACAAACCCAGAGCACTCTCTCATAGAAGTGAGGGTCTGATGTAGGTACTCAACTTGAATAAAAAGCACCGAAAGTTGTCTTATGAGACGCTGCATTAAGAAGTAGGAGCAGTATCTCTTATTAGGAGTCCAATAGTTCCTTGGCTTTGAAAACAGATTCGATTCAGGCCATTTATCTGTGCACCAATGTGAGAAACACACAGCCGTCTGAAGGCAACTAAAATACAAAAACGTCCTGCTGCAGTCAATTTCTTAATCTAATCCCGGGCTGGTTTCGAGCAAACTCAAACCGCTGCTTACTGGGAAGAATACAAACTGCTTTGTTTATCTTCAACAGATAATTGCCAAGTCCTCTGGCTGTGTCGATCAGCTGAAGGTGAGGACAGATTTAACTGGCATAATGACAACTCTAATTGCGTCAGTCCTGTCAGACTTGGACCTGACTGTTGCTCACAAACTCATCTTTGAGATGTTTGTTGGTGGCAGTGGGGAAACATTCAAAAGCTGAACAGATACATGCCACATGCTTTGGCTGTGCGCACTGACCGTGTACGGCAATACAAAATCTATTCTCCAAAGGACTGACAGACCCTCATCTCCTGCCTCTGAGCCTCCATGTGCCCCATAACAGAGAAACAGAAGCCAAAAGACAGGAAATGTTGTTCAACAGCCCACAGTCCATTTTATTCCATGTCATCCTTTTTTCCCCAATGCAAAAAACATTTTTCCTACACTAGATTTCCATTTGTTAAGAAAAATGGTCAGGAGAATGAAACAACTCTATTGGGCTTTTAGAGTGTACTCCTCTTTTGACAGGTTTCATTGAGCTATAGAAGCGGTTGTTGTTTCCAATATACTTTAATTTTACGTGTTTATTTGATTTATGCACTTCCCGTAAAAATATAAGTTGATGGGTTTCCCTTCAAATTGTTGACATTACTCTTCTTCTCTTAACTGGGTTATTTCAGATGCTATTTTAAAATAGCTGCAATGCATAGCTACAGTTCAACATTTATGCGTTGGCAGCATTAACTCATGCGTTGTGACAACAAAGAACAAAACCATTAATAACGAGAATAAAAATGACAACCCGAGGGTCTGGGGGTGCTTTGACACCTTGACGGTCTTATTCAGGATTCAGGAATCAGGAATCAGGAAACATTTATTGCCAAAATATGTCAATCATACAAGGAATTTGTCTTGGCGGTTGGTGCTCTAGTTCTGCTAGTGGGGAATTATCCTGCTTCAACTAGGGCAGTGGTTCTCAAACTGTGGGGTGCGAGGGGCTGGGGGAAATGTAGATTTAATTTTTAATTTTTAATAAATTATTATTGTTGTATTTATAATCCTTTACTAATACCACATGGGACAATTATTCTCTGCATTTTACCCATCCTTAGTAATTTAGGAGCAGTGTGCTGCTGTGAAGCAGGGTGGCTTCGCTGTCTTGCTATTAATAAAAGCACACAGAGTCAAAAAATCTCGTTATTTCAATAAAAATTCAGCATGGACCATTTTGTTACAGTTTTGTTGGGGCGGTGGGGCCCAAACATTTTTCTTCCTCCAAAGTGGGACCTGACATAAAAAGTTTGAGAACCACTGAACTTGAGGCTTCATCTCTGTGGGGGTGGGGTGGGATGTTAATGGCTGGGAGACTTTCAATTTTTGTTAAGTGAGTCCCGCAGACCTGATGGATCCTGGTAGTGTAATGGTCGTACATGTAGGGATTCTTAAGAGTCTCTCTCGCTTTTATCTGTCATAAAAGATAAGACAATCCTTCCCTCCGGTTAGAGGGGCCAGGGGGATACCTGCGGTACATCTCCTTCTCACACCACGGGGGGAACCAGGTACCTTTTCTTCACACACCGGGGGCTTAAGGAGCAGCCAGGGCGTCCGGCATGGGGTGGGATGGGTTGTAGATCTGCGTTTGTGTCTTCAGAAAGTTATCCATGCATGTTAGCATAGAGCTTTCCTCCATTCCTTTTTTAATCCTTAACAAGACCCGCTTCATTAAAAGATGTTTAGGACTGTTAAAAAGAACACACAGGCTTAGGGGATTGAATGTTTATTGAACTGTTCTTTGGGTGTGGATGTTGAATGCCGATAAAGATATTAGTTTGGCTCTTCATATATTGTCGCGGGAGGAGTCAGGACGCAACAACACGGAGAGTATAACTCTCCCACCCCAGAAGGTGTTTCATTGACAATTATTCCAAGTAAGAAGGAAAAAGGTGTCCAAAATGTGCAGGTGAAAGGTAGTGCTCCTCTTGTGCTCCTATCTTTGTATGACAATGATGTTGTTAAATATCATGTTGTGGAATACTATTTTAAAATCACTTACCTCTGTTCTGTCTCCTCTTCAAGGGCCATAAAGAGTTCCCTGACTTCATTGTGATGTTTAACAACAAATGGAGATAATATACTATATATGATTCATATAAAAATGTTAGGAATTTGTGTGACCTGTTTCTTGTCCCCGAGGTAATTGTTTTGCAGTTAAGGGGCGAAATACCTGAATTGTGGTCATGTTCAGTGGCAAGCTATAAAAAGCTGCCAGGAACACATGCCCTGTGCACAATAGGAATCCAGCTGGTAATTAGACCATTTTGACCATAGACATTGTCATCAGATCATATTTATCGCTTTCACTATTTTATTATACTTGTTGGTCAAATAAACACCTGGGAGTATGCTTTGTATATCTTGGCCCAGCTTTTGGAAGGCTTTAGCATAGGCATCGCCCCCGCCTTCTTCCCTCACTGTTCCTGCTTTTTCTCGATTCTGCTATCCATCCAAATGGATCATTTTAGTTTTTGAACAGTATTTCTTTTGTGTCGGTGGGGACTTTTTCATATTTTGAACAGAAAAGTTTCTACGTTGCTATCTTGAAACGCTCATCAGAAAGTTGTTAATTTCATTACATTATGCTGAGCTCTAATTTGTAATAGTGTACTAAAGTTAAATATTTAGTCCACCCCATGTGAATGTTAGGTGGGGATTTAAGTCAAATATTAGTGTTGTAAAATGAATTAATTCATTGTGTTATATTAATATTTCTTTCTATTTTCAGTTTTACAGCCAGCTACCTCATCTGGCTGGCGGCTCATAAGTATTCGCCTCAGACCCTCCACGCAGACCATGAGGGTCAGAGCATTGTGGCATATTCCAGGCATTAATCTCACTAGAGAATTATGTATTGATTTTTGGTGCACCGCAGGTGGATCATAAAATGACCTCTGATGCATCTGTTAGAAATATATATCTCATTGCTATAAGAAAATGAAAGATCATGTTTTACAGCCGACTCATTTTGCACAACTAAACCACAGAGAATGGCACACAGGCTGTTAACACTTATCATTCCAACCGTGTCAATCAGGAAAATCATCCATTTGTAGTCTTACGTACCCAGTAGTGCTAGTGAGATAAATGAATGCCCTTTAATGTGGTGTTGTTAGTGGACTCAAACGCACACGCACAGCAGTTCAATTTCTTGCCAATGATTTGTTAAGAAAAACAAAAGACGAGCAAGACAACTAGTCAAAAGGGGTAAGTGAAAGTGCTCCTCAGGCTAAACTGGAGTCAGGAGGGAAAACTCCACCGACGTCTTGTGGGTGGGGGGGGGGACACCATAGTCCGAAACAGATAGTAGGATCCTAACAATGCCACATGACCCCCGGACTCATGGTCTCCTCTATGCTCTCCTTACAGCCTATTTTCTATTTTTCAATGTAAATATAAAAAAGATACAGCGCTAGAGAAACATCATAATTGATTTTAAAAGGTGGAGAATTCCACCGAGAAAAAAAAAGAAAGTCATTTCAGCTGTATAGCAGCCCTCCTGTTGAAGATTCCTGAGTGGCTCTTTCATGATTGTAACTCAATATATGAAGTCATTTGACTTTTGAATGGTGGATCCATGTTGTCTTTATGATATGTATATTTACTAGGGCTGTCAAAGTTAAAGTGTTAATCTATGAGACTATTGTGGAGGAGATTAATGGGATAACATATTTTATAACAGTTAACCCAGCTTTGTCTACTTCCAGTGTGATCTGTTAGATCGAGAGACCGAAACGGTGGTTGAAGATGGAGAGAGCTTTTTGCATTGGAAGTGAAAGAAACAGGCGCAACATACAGCGGAGAATAATGCTGAGACCTTCATGAATGTGACATTAAAAACGGGATAACCGGTGAACGCATGTAGATGTAAAGAAAGTAAACAAAAAGGACTGCACACGTGGTTTCAGACTGTCATGAAAAAAGAATACCATCAAGGATTGAATATGTAGAAAAAAACATAAAATCAGATATTTATTGATCTATTCATGAAATGTAAAATTTTGCAATCAATACATTTTTGACAAAAGAAGCATAAACACTATTTAAAATGACCTCTCATCTAATTAAGTAAGAGCCTGAAAGACGTTCAAATCATTGAGTAAAACGTACAAAATAAATACCCTCAATTGAAAATTATAACTTTTTATGGCGTTTGTGTTCTTGAATGCTAGCCGTCCAAGTACCTTGTATGTGTTACTCTGACTCCCGTTCTTGTGTTTTGTGAGTCTCTGGTCCCCGTCTCGTCTGCGTCTTGCCCCGAGGCATTTTTGGGATTTTTAATTTTTACTATTAAAGTCCTTTTTTTTTGTCAAAACTGCATTTGAGTCCTGGGCTTCCTGCCACGCCACCACGTCGTCGTGACATATCGTTCGTTAAGTCCCTGAGGGTTCAGGGTTTACAGTTTAGGGGGAGATTGGGATTGGGCCTAATTTTCAAGCACCTATCGCCTTTATCCCTGAAGATATGAGCATTTCACAAAAGAGGATGTTAAACTTTTTTTTATCTAAGAATGCCCACGTTTCACATTAAGCAGAGCTTTAGTGAGCAAAGAAGAGCATAATGGTTCTTTTTGGAAGAATCCTGCAGAGAAAGACATTGGACTAAAATTTATTTGAGGATTTGATGGGGTTTAAAGCAAGTATGGCAGATGAAACCGGAGGAGAACATGATCTGAGATGCCTCTGTTGTAGTGTCGATATTGAGGAGATGTTCTTAACAACTCCCAGCTGTAAGCAACAGATGCATGGATTTGAAAATCTGCGTCTCCTATGATTAGAGATTGGGAGCGCACCGTTTTAATATGCTAATTAAAAACATGTTGCCATATGATGATTATGTACTTCAATGAAGCTCTGTGGCGCAACTGTGCCATAGCGCTGTGTTTCTCCATTTGCTGTACTAATGTACTACAGTGTTGGACTGGTGGTCTGACAGATTAGTAGGTTTGTTCAGTCTATCTTTGCTTCCTCACCCCCAATGTGTAAGGAACCTCAATCCTAACACCGTCTGAGTTATGACGAATGCTGTTCGATGGGCCTGGAGGACAAGCTGTTTGAGCAAAGTCTGGTGTTACTCACCTTCACCTTGCAAATCAAACGCCACCTTTAGGCCCTTTTACAACCATGTCCTCAGTGTGGCAGGCAACATTCAAATCACCCACTTCACACTTGCTGACGCTTGGCAGTAATTGGGTGTCATATTTTCATGTGCTGTGGGCGGTGTGTTTATACTGTTAGAGCAACAGTCAAAGGGCTAGCATGGCCGCTTGATCATGTCAGGTTGACTCTGATTATTTTTTACACTAAAGGACCAGAATGTTGTTTAGAATCAGCTGTAATACATGTTTTACACTTTTTTAATTGGTATTTAAGTCCTGTATAAAAGCCCTTGCCAGCTGTGGTGCTCTGAATACTTTCAGAATAGGTCTGATGCCATCTCTTCCCTATTAGGGAATGTCAATGCTACTGGAAGAGATTTCCTGACTGTATCCAGATTTTAAATGTTGCGGTAAATCGATAGATTACAGCGAAAGTCCCATTTCAAAGACTGGAACATTAATAATAATCGGCCATGTGCTCATAGAACGAATTGTGAACTGTTAAATAACATAAATATAAGGCTGACAACAAAGCCAGCAGCAAATGAGAAAAGAGACTGTTTTGTTCTCTTGAGGGGGCCACTACTAAACTGTGATATGGATTACAAAAATATTCCCACAGCACAGATGGTTATCATTCCATTATTAACTGGCTAATGACTTTCTGTCCCTCTGGCTGTTTGCTTTCTCCAGCCCATTTCTCTGGGTGGAACTTCATTCAACAAATAAATGTAACTGCATATGCCTTCTGCTTTATCCAATGGGCTTTAGCTGAGGGAATTATCTGAGCATATTGAATTCATAGATCATTGTTGCTAGCTGGGGGCTTCAAAGTACCATTCATTTTGTGATTGTAGAGATCTGTGATCTACCCTCTTGTTCTGTCTGTGATGTTACAGCTCTGTTCCCTGCTTGGAAAGCGACTTTGCTGGAGATTTTAAATCTCCAGCATCAACAGACAAAAACAGCTTTTTTTGTCTTGTAGGTATACTAATTTAATGCAGCTATAGTTCCAAAGCTGCTGCTTTGTGTTGGCTGCTATGTAATCAATGCATTGATCAAGGTTGCCCAGGCCCTGTTATGTGTTGATGAGGAAAGTCAGGTGTTCTCAGTTGGAAATGCCCACGTAGGGCGAGCAGCTGTGATGAGGTTTATCAGATGTATGCAGGCAGGATTTACCTCTGAGCTTCAGTCAGGATTTGAATCAATTAACAGTAAGACTTGAATGATTGACCTGATTGAGACCTGATTGAATGTTAAATTGTGTGAGTGTGCGTTTGAATGGTTGTCTCTGTGCCTGACTAGTATTGTTACACGCATGCACTTTTTTTCAAAATATACTTCATTGTGCTGAGGAAACTACTTGGTTAGGTTTGGGAAAAGATAAGATTTGGGGTTAAAATAAACACACATTTTTACCGCTAAACATGCAGTGTAAGTATATGAAGTATAGTATATTACCAAGTATATTAACACCATAAAATTGATGGATCCACGACCCTGACTACAACTCAATTAAACACATTTTAACACACTCCTGAAGAACTAAGTTGACATAAATGTTGTTTGTCCAAGTGAAATGTTGTATCGCATAAAAGCATCTTCACATAACTTTGATTCAGCCCATGTCAAAGATGACTCCAGACACTCCCTGCCACGTTTTATCCACTTTGAAATGACATTAACTATATGTGAGCCAAATTCTGAGCTGTGAAAGCTAAGGCTCTTAAATGTGGGAAGCGGAAAGTGAAGGTGAGGAAGATTGGTGAGGTGGGGGGGGGGTTCACTTTCATCACACTTTTGGGCTTTTCTTCTTCATTAATCAGGAAAACGGAGAGGAAAGGAATTTCTAAAAGTAGCAAGCTTCCATCAGTCAATACGTCAATGGACGCCACCTTGTACTCGTCATGCGTGGTATTTTGATGCGAGGCGTCAAGTTGCAGCCTACATGCCCGTTACTTTGTACTGCGCCTCTGATACTCTTTCACAAAGGCCACTTCTCTTAGAAGATCTCCTTAGTTTCTCTCTCACTTCCCTCTCACCATTCAAAACTCTACAATCATTTATGACAACCTAATGCGCACGGTTTTATAAGTCTGAATATTTCTGTGCGTACGCACGTCCTACGTTTCATCCGTATGCCACTTCTGGCGCAAATCCTATACGCAAGGTTTTATAAATGAGGCCCCTGCACAGTTCATTGAGTTTCTAGTCTTTGTTGCTGAGTCCGCCATTCCCTGTATATCCTTGCGTCCTTCTGTTGGAAATAAATTACTTTTTGCTTAAATCTATAGTCTGTAATTGGGTCCTACTTCTGCCCTCTTCCTGACAGCAAATGCAGAGCTGCACAGATAATATGCCAGTCTACAAGTATGGGGTCAACATTTAATCAAACTAAGACAGGTAAAGCTGTTCAGATTTAACTGAGCGTAATTTGTCCTTAAAGTACAATAAAGATTGAAAACCTTCTTTCTCCAAGGGAACATTCAATACAGTAAAAAATGCACAAGGAGTGGTACTGTGAACTTAGGGTTGTATTGGTATTAAGCTGATTGTGAGGTTTGAGTGTGATCCACTGACCATTGAAAACAAGTTGGGGAATCTGCGTGTTCTCAGGTCTTATCTCCACTGGGCCAGTCGGGTTGTGAAATAATCAAGATATAATCACAGGTGACAGATCTTTGAACCATATTAAAAAACACGGCCCGCCCACCCAACTAAAGGTACTTTTTCTACACATACACGTATAAACACAGGAGCTGGTGTATTTCTTTCCACCACAAACATGCATGAAAAACTTACTTCCAGTGTGAAATTCCTTATATTAAACCGCGGTCCTCAAAGAGATTCCCATAGCATGTTATCGTCAGCTTTCTGCTCTAAGCCCTTCGAGCACTCTTGTTCCATCTCAGCCACCCTGGTCCAAAAACACGGCCGTTCACATCGCTGCACCGTCACTGTTAATGCCCAAACATAGGACAGGAAGGAAGCAGCCTCTTTTATCAGCTGAAGACAAAACACACAAAACAAACACATTCCCGACAGGTGAGACGCTTGTTCGTATTTCTGTCACTTTACACAACTGTTTTTCATAAACAGGATGGTGTTTACATGTGCAAACACATGATACTCAAAAAAAAACGATCATGCATTTGTCATTACACCTGCCACATAAAGGAAAATCTGCTAAACATAAAAGTTACAACATACACGTACAAAGTAACAACGTGACTCCCTCATAACTTTCTTGTCTGTCGAAAGTTTCTCTTTTTTTATTAAAGAAGCAGCGCAATACAGAGCGCGTTGTAAACCATGGACAGGAAAGGGAACCTTACATTACTGTTGTGTTCTGGCGCCCCTCTTTTTCAATGGTAGTCTCCCAATTTCTTCGGCATGAGAAATCGGAGGTGTGGCGTGAGAGCGTGAGAAACCGATCAGATGCGTGAGTCTCCCGGCCAATGCGTGAGAGTTGGCAGTCCGGGCTATGGGCAAAGACTGGGCGGAGCTTGAGAGTGCACGTTATGATGAGCAAGTGCAGAGCATCTTGTCAGAATTTGACAGGCGCTTCACTGACTTTGCATCCATTGAGCCTGTTGTCAGCTATCTCTGTTTTCCATTTGGGGAAAATTTAGATGTGGATTGTATAACGTCCAAAGTGGCATTACTCTCAACCTGGATAGCTGTGCTATTGAGAATGAGATCCTCACACTGAAGAATGACATTGAGCTCAAATCCAGAGCAACACCTGACATGAATGTCCATTTCTGGAATCTAATGCAGAAAGAGAAGTACCCCAACCTCAGACAAATTGCAGAGAATTTGACTGCACTTTTTGGATCAACATATTTGTGTGAGTCTGTCTTTTCACATATGAAAATCATCAAGTCAAAATACAGATCCACTATGACTGATGACCACCTTGCAGTCTGCTTACGGCTGGCACTCAGCTCTTACTGTCCGGACTATGAGAGACTAGCTTCCTCCTCTCAGTGCCAGAAATCCCACTAAGGTAGAGAAATACCACTTTTCCAACTTGAATTAGTTCTTATAAAAGTTCAAAGAATTAGGCATTGTATTATTTGGGTTGTTTGTCTGTCGTGTTATTAGGGGCCAGTCCTAGGCCTACTTGTGCTTATTCTTTGCAAATTCACATTTACTTCAATAAATGTATTATGATTGTTAAAACTGTATCTATGTGTCAGAAAACAGTGTCCTATATAGGTGCGCAATAAATTGTGGCTACGCTACGGCTTTCGATATGGCTTGGTAGATCTCGATACACTATCAACTTTAAAAGTAGATCTTGGTTCAAAAAAGGTTGGGCACCCCTGGTTTAGGCTGTTCAGACGAGTGCTCCACTGAAAGTATCCCCAGTTATAAACAGTGCTTGAAGTGGGGAAAAAAGGTGCCGGTACCCTCTTGCATTGGCAAATCATCATGACATTTGGATTTCTACAGTGAAAAAAAAAAAGCTTGAAGATATTGCTGCTACAACAACAATTTATTGTTATTTATCAACAACAACACAAATGTATGTATTCATTATTAACAAGTTGTGTGTGTGTGTGTGTGTGTGTGTGTGTGTGTGTGTGTGTGTGTTGTTCCTGAGAAGCGTAAATGAGCTGATAAATGATAAAATGAAATCAGATCAGTAATACTTACAGGGTGAGTCACAGGGGTCCTGAATTAATTGCTTTGCCCACATTATTCCTCCATTCTTCATTTGCTCTAAAAAAAGGTTAACAATAATCAGCCAACTTACCAACACTCCACCACTGCATGCATCTCTTCGTCTTAACCTTGCTGCTTGTCACCGACTGTGCTGAAGTCACTGCACACAGCATATGGATGCGTGTCGACACAGGTCACTGCTCCAGATGTGCATGAATTTCAAATTTGTCCCAGAAGTGAATAATAGTAATTAGCCTTCTGCACATTCTGTTATTTTAAACTGTCAGAAGGGAAATTTTCCCCACTGTCAAACTGCTTCACTCTGCCGTCACATATGAACCTGGAACATATGCTTTCAGAAAACATTGCACAATTAAAAGAAAAGTATGATTCACTATCGACAAAGTACGTTTTGCAGAAAGGTGGAAAAGAGTTCTTTTTGGTCAAATTACATAAATATATAGCCGTATATATTTTTAAAAGGATCCATTTGGCTACATACAAGCAAGGAATTGTAGTACATTTAAAAAAGCTAAGTTTCCTCCTTGAATAGCGTACAGACTTAATAGCTCAGCATTGGTTCTACAGCCATCCATGGGAAACACTATTTCTTTGCTGCGTTATAGGGCAGCTGTGTCTGTACTGTTAGCACAAAGTGATTGGTAGGTAGTACCAGTATTATGAGTATGTCAGGAAAGCTGTGTGTTTTAGTACGACCTTATGGTAAACAGGTTTTAACAATACAACAAAATTATTGTTTTTGATTGGCTCTGACAATTAGCTCGAAATGAATGTATTCTTTCAAATGTTGGATTCCCCCTGAGTTTCTCCTAAATATGCAGCCATTCAACAGTGATATTTATTACTCTTCTGTAAATGTCCCCTTTCGGCAATCCACCCTGTAACATACATACTCCGAGGGTTTGCATGCACCAAAGTTAATTTGTCTAGCATACATTACTCACAGCAGCCACCCGAAAAACAAATAATTCAGATAAATTAGCAGCAGCAATGGCTGGTCTTTTATCTCACCTCTCTGTATACAGTGTTGGGGCCATATCAAGGAAATGGTCCATTGAAGTGGTCAACGTCCCATAGAGGTAAAGTGCTGCATGTTGATACAGCACTTTTAGTTCTCACATATTTCATTTTTAGCAGAGGGAATTACTGAGCAGCAGCCAAAAAGCAGGGCATAAACAATGTCAAGTGTAGCATATGGGATAAAAGGCTGTCACATCACACACTTTATCAGGACACAGAGGGAGGTTTGATGTTTTGCAGGAACATGCAAACTGCAGATCTTGGTTGATTTCAAAACAACAAAGTGTCATTAGATAATATGGACTGCGTAAATAAATAGGGTATATATGGCTGTATGATCACATGTATTCTGCTTTCATTCAGTTGACTTTTCTTTGCCTTGATTTGAGTTAAAATATTCCAGGCTAGTGATTTCTGACTCGTCTCGCCTTGAATTTGAGCTGTCAAAGTTCAACTTTCTCAGATTGCCTTTTGGATTTTTTAAAAACTTTTGAAATAAAGTTTGTGACAGCTAACATTAAAGTTGTATATATTGCGTTTAATGTTGAAGTGTCGTTTGCAGCTTGTTTTTTTTGGGAACTTTTCACTCAAGTAATGGCATTTGATTTTCTTGGGAATTCCAAAAAGCCTAAATATTTTAAAATAGAATTATTTTTTAACTTATTTTCCTGCTCCTCCTCTCCCTTACTGGTTATCATTTGGAGAAGCTGCCATGTAAAAAAAAAATCTGTATAAAATAACTCCTGTACCTCTTCGTACATCTTGAGTCTAATTAGGACCCAAAAATAGAGAAGGGCAAAACAGAAGAAAGTAAAAGAGATGAGATACCAAATCCAAAGAGTGATTCACTTCTCTCGCCGCAGGCTTTTTTCTGCATTCGGGTTAACAGCAGGGTTCATTTGCAACACCCAGGGGATCTTTCAGTGGATTGCCAAATCTCAGGAGAAGAGACGGGAGGCTCTTAGAGGGGGGTGGCAGCGTGAGTGGCAGATCTGTAACTTTACTCTCTAAAACCTATGATTAGCGCCAATTGCAGATACAAATATTGTGCTTCCGACCCTGCCACAAGGGCGCAGTGATTCAGTTGCAACGTTAAGTATAGATCAATGTACTGCAGAAAGTAGGGCTTTGGTGTAATCGTAAAGCATTCTTCCTGCAATGACTGCCTCATCTTTTACAGACACAAACAGCGAGACACTAAGATGTCACCTGCGATCTAAGTCGACGCTACAGCAGCACAACACTACTAATTAGATCACTCAAAAAATAATCAATGCCCTCTGTTCGTAACAATATTTGTTTTTCTAGTTTACTTCACAAAATGAGAAGACCTTTGAGCTGCAGTTGCTTTTAATTATAATTTCCATCCTTTTCTGCGGCTCCCCAGTTTGAATCTACATTTTATTCATTTATCAAGATCTCATATGGAAGCAAATTAAAAAGTGTTGACATGTGTAATGTGAAATGGCTTTTTATTTATTTACAGTTGAGAGAAATTAGAAATAGAAATTGGGATGAGTAATGCTGGATAACTCTGCAGAATCAACAACCAGATGGTCTACACATAACAGTACAGGATTTTAACAGACCAAGTGTGTCACGCATCACCTGACCTGCTTTCAACGCAGTCCTCAGCGTAGCAATAACATGCCTGTTGACTTTGCACACTGAATGACCACACATGCACCAACAAACAGAAGAAAAATAGTCACCAGTGGTGTTTCTCTGACCTTGGAGCTCTAAGATACTTTTTTTATATTGTGTGACTCTTTGACTCACCTTGCTGCCTCTGCATCTAGCAATCTTACCATAGCAACGGGGATCTGGGATGGATGTGTCTCGACTGGAGTCAGGACTTTTGATGATGGGTTCAATTTCTCTGTAGGGGACAATGAAGATACTTTGAAGTTTGACTGAAATTGTATGCGTTGACTGCTCATGTGGTCATGGCAGCCTTGAATCCAAATGCCATACCACAATGTCTTTTTATGCATGCATTGTTTTTTACGCAGTCTAGTCTTTGCGTGGCATTGACAAAGAATAGGATTTGAATGGACATAAATTGTTTTCTGGTGTCATTTGAGACTACAAGAAAAATGGTCATTGGTGGTTAAGAAGAACATAGAAAACAGAAGAAAACACTATTTTATGAGGGTATCAAGACATTTACTGTATTTTCCGCACTATAAGGCGCACTTAAAAGCCTTTAATTTTCTCAAAAAACGACACTCCGCCTTATAATCCGGAGCGCCTTACATATGGATCAATTGGTTGACTAGTTGATCCATACTGGTTGTACACGGCGCTCAAGGCGCTCGGCCAAACATGCCAAAGCTCGGTCTACGATGGCGAGATGCTGAGCGGGCGCTCAAGCACGTGAGATATGGAGCTTGTTTCAGGGCGCGCCGGAGAAACAAAGCTGTCGTTCTTGCCGAGCACTTCATGAGATTAAAGAGCGAGAGACGGTGCCCTTTTCTTGACAGTAGCTGAACCATCTTAACGGGGAAAATAAGTTATTCTAAAGGCTGGCGCATGCTTCTGCGTCTGCATCGTTGCGTCGACGCACTCGTTTCAATTCATGGTTCTAAAAGTCTTGCGTGTGTTGCAGAGCAATTCATCTCCAGAACAACAGGGGTAACGCGTTTCTGTTGAAGACGACCTAGAGAGTCACGTCTTTGTGTGTGGAAGTCGTAGATGTGTAGTGTAGATCTGGCCACAGGTTCTCATTCACATCACAATGGATGTTTTCATTAGCCAAACATCTTGGAAAAAATCTTCGGGCAATGCAAATCCAGGCCTGGAGAAGGGTTACTTGTTTGCGAGGGCACCTATCGTACACCTTCGACCTCCATGAGGAGAAGAATTCCTCAGTTGGGTTAAGGAAAGGAGAGTATGGGGGCAAATGCAGGCTGGTAAATTGTGCATGAGCCTGAAACCATGCTTGCTTGATCAAGCTCATCAAGGAAGGTTACAAGGAGAGCTGCATTATATAAGTCAATGCGAGCCCTGCACCCAACCACAAATGACGTAACATAGGAATTGTATTTAAAATAGTAGTGCTTTGATGTTACATTGAGTCATATTGAACAGGTGATTTTAGTTGAATGAACAAATGATCTTTGGTTTTTGTGTATTGTATCCAAGCAATTAAAAAAAAGTGTTAGAGTTTTGAAAAACATGCAATTTAATCATTGGTTGTGAGTTTTGAAAATGGCATCAAGGTTCTGAAATCAGCGGCAAAGTGATTGTAAAAAACTAACATCGGGCTTTAAATTGATGACATCATGTTTTTCAATTCTCAGATTCAGTTGTCTGCTGAGTGTAGACTAAGTTCACAAATGAGGCATCGGGGTAGTTGGATAAATTCTATTGAGATATGTTACTCTCACCCTGTAGTGAGGTTACTGAAAAATAATTTAGGTCTTTAGATTGGTGTTTCATATTTTTTAATGCCAAACCCCCATGATTATTGAATGTGTGCAGCTGTCTTCGCACTAATAATAGTGACCATATGGTGGAAGGATCATCGTTATTTGGCAATGCTCAATGGGTCCTGAATAAATATGATGCTAATAAGGGATTTTAAAGTGATTGGAAAAGCAGTGTCCTCTGAACAAATGAGTCTAGTTTCTCTGATCTTCATTAATTCTGCATTATGTTGCATATTTGACACTATCCTTTGATTATATATTTCATATTTACTACCCATAAATCAAAGACACACTATTAGTCCAGAATCAATTCCAGCTTGTTATCAAAAAATCAAAACTCTAAAATGTGAATTAGTCTTTCCATTTAATTACCTCGGCAGATTGAAGACATATGAGATTTGATTTTTTTTTTTAAATATATTTTTAATTCCGACCCTGTTGCAGGATTCATGCTCTTGAGCTTTCGGAAATAAACTGTCAATAAAAAAAAAAACTTTTAGATCCAGATATTTGGGAAAAAGTTATCTTTTTCTTACAGTAAACTCCCCTCAAAACAGGAAACTTCTTTTCTAGCCTGGCGACCCATCTATGGTGTACTCCACCTCGTCAGCTGGGAACTGCTCACCCTGACACTGGATAGGAGAAACATCTACAGGGAATGGATGGATGTAGGATGAGAACATATCTTAAGTGACAAACCATTGTCCAATTATGATGTTTGATTTCACAGTGTGTTTGAGCATCCTATTTCTCTTCTTTCTCAGAAATCCTATAAATACAGCCACAGTAATATAGTAGTATTATAGTAATTACAGCTACACATTTTGAGGAAATAACTTTGAAGATGTTAATAGATGTTGAAATGCTTTGATTTATTTTCTCCCGTTTTATTTAATTTGGGTTTCCTCTTTGTTTTGGATGGCGAGTGTTTCAAGGACCTAGTGAACAGTGTAAATTGTTATTTAGCTGCATCGGAGTCAGCATTCATCACACAAGCGTCTGTTAATGATCTGGACACAAAATAAAGCCATTTTAAAAATGTCTTAGATCAGCGTCATTACCAAACCACCATTTTTCTGTCAGAACACTGTCATTACCATATAGTACCAATAAACAATCTTGATACTGTAGATACAGAGTTAGCGTCTAACTGAATAGAGATTTTTCTTCTTTTGAGTAAGGTTGAAATCATCATGCCGCTAATTCACCAATGGAACTGAGAGCAGCTGAGATTGAGGCCGGAACAGCTCCCAAAGGAAATGTGACAAACTCTCATCTCTGCTTCTCTCTTAACTGCCAGGAGTTACACTGATGGCCTACGCACCACATTCTCAGCTGCAGCCAATTGTTTATCTGCCCTTCCACAGATTTGTTGCATGGCATTGATTCAATTCAAATCGAAAGTTATCATAGATGCATATGATGATGAGATGAGATTGAGAGAGCATTGACTGAGTGGTAAAGATTTAAGCAACAGCTGGCTTTCCGGATGGGAAATTCAGATGTGGGTTGTTTATAAACCAGCTGCATGATCATATTCAGGGTATGTTAAGGTGAAGCTAATTCCTTTTTTGCAGAAGTTTGTGTTCACAGGAGTGGACCGTAGCGCAGACATGCTTGTTCACTGTAGTTCTACCCCCAGCTTTTAGACTGGGGAAATGGTCAGGAAACATTACATTTTATTTAGCTGACGCTTTTATCCATATTGACTTACAATAAGTGCATTCCCCCATGAGGGTTAGAGTTAGGGTTACAATCAAGAAAGTACAATTTTTCCAATATCTAATATCCGATTTATTTCACACAATGGACTGACTAACTGGAGTATTTTCATATATACGGTATATTTCAGTAATTGACACATTTATGTTTTTATAAGAATAAAAGTCACACCAGGTCCATTACAGGAGTAATGTTGGGTGCTTATGATTTTGCAAACATATGGTCTTGATTGAATCTCTCATTTCTGTGCTTACATCATTCTGACATAATGCAACATTTATCCACCTAAACTGTCAGAAAGAACACCTCCCCAGAACTATCCCTACAATATTAATCCATTGATTGATCAAATTGAAGGAGAACACATTGACGACACCATGATGAAGCTGGCACACCCAAATTGTTTTTTTATGCTCAATTGGATTATTATGCCTGTTGCTGCATGTGATTAGAGTTGAGACTTTAGCTGTTGTTTTCATAAAGAAGATTGAAATGTAAAGGGTGTTATGGCGATTGGTCCTGAAGCCGCCCCTCATAACAGAGCGAGGGTCCCAACTGCGTGGGGCTATTCCTACAGAGGTGGTCCTTTAGTTGGCTCCATCTTGAACAACTTTAAGTCCTCAAAAATCGGAGGTGGTCAGAGGTTACAGAAGCAGCCTCCCAGTACCATACCCACACTGGGAGGGTGTATCTGTTACACATTTTACCAAAGGTGAAAGAAGGGGTGGTTGTGGCATCAAGGGGAATCTCTCGGCACACAACACCAGAATTCCACTCGTTTCACAAGTTGCATACTTCATAATTAGATTTCCACAGAGGAGGGAATGCCGGAGCCGATGTGACCAAAGCCTGACTCTGCCAGCTGATTCAGGAAATGTTGCAGATTCCCCTCTTTTACCACTTACCTTTTCCACATTGCTTCCTCCCATTTTTTACAAAAGAATGAAAATTGCTCTGCTCATACTGGGGCGTTTGCATCCAGTCACTTGCGAGGCTTGACACCTATGATCTGGGGAAATCTCTGCAAAACACCGTCGCTAATGATGAATTTAAATGCAAATGGCAACTTGACGGGGGAAACAAATTACACCCATCACTTGGCTAAATTGTTTCAAATTGGAGACGAGTCCCTAAACCTGAGTATATTGCACTAGTGGTTTATGAAAAAATCAAATATGGAATACAAGGTAATAGCTAATTTTACTCAGCCAGATACCATGGGCTGGGGAAATAAATGGAAGGCACTGATTTTGATGTAAGATTACACATCATACATACAAATGTTGGAATTGTTTCTCAGGTGGTAATGTCAGCAGCAAATTCCCTTCCCGATTGGCCACCAAACAGGATCCTCTGTGTGCCTTGTGTTCTGTGTGAATAACAACAGGAAAGCATTTACAGGCGCTCGTCTCCTGTGAAAACCGGTGCTCCATCATAATGCCTCTGAAAAGGCATTTGAAATCATGGCCCATGGTATTAGTTATTTTGTCTGTCTGTGGACGAATTCAGCGGTTGTCGTATTGTGCATGTGAACAGGTAGTTTGGCGTTTCCTGTTAAATTAACTGTATGGAACTTGGTTGACGGTCCTCCTTCCATTTCCAGCTTTTAAATATTCATTTCCTTTGCACCTCAAACATCAACTAAATGTGCGCTTCATTGAGAAGAGCTAACATGGGAGGGGAATATTGTCTGTTCTTCCCCCATTACGCCACAGAGAAGTAAGAACACTTCTCCTTTTCACCCCCTTCCCTCTCACTCCATGTTATCCTTAAAGCGGCGAATGCAGGGAGACTTCCAGATCAGTGACGAAGTCAGGTGCAGAATACAGATCAGCAGCCAGGAGAGCTGAAGCCAAGACTACTTAACAAACCTAATTGACCTCTAGCTCAAAAAACCCTGTGGTTGACGGGCCACACCCCTTGCCCCCCCAACCCGACCTAAATCTAGTTTCATTTAGTTGTCTGACTCAGTGTTTACAGATGTTTTCTAATGAGTGAGTTTAATCATGGTTCAAGCGATCACTATGTTTGCTGTGGGCTTTGCAAAAAAATGAAACGCTTTGTTTTGCCCCTCCCCATTACCACAACATCCCTTAAGAATTAGGTTTTTTAATTTCTTTCTCAAAAAATGATTCAAAGTAAGGAATAAGTCCATCAATAAGGTAGACGTCCAGCTGTTATATTCATTATTTTACAACTTGCTTCTGTGTTTAATATTCCGGCCGGTTACATTCATGGCCAACTAGAGTAAGAGTAGTTAGTTTTATGCTTAATGAGCAGATTAAAGACTGAGCAGTGCAGAGTTATCAGATAGCCCTGCCACCAGAGTGCAATATCACAAAAGGCCTCTACAAATATATGCAGTATTTGAGAAATATCTTAAGACGTATTTTAAAGCTTTAGGACGCAAAAGTGGGAGGAAAGGAGCTGCGACAGATATTTATCAAAAGAGGAAACACACAAATGTCTTACAGTGCTGTATGCCACTTGTATTGTATGCTGGTTGCTAAATTATTTAAAAACATTCAGCAACATTGTTAGTTACCTAACAAAGAAAAATGTTTTAACGAAAGCCCCAATATGTTCATGAACCTAACTTATAGTATTATATAGTTAGTGAATTTAAAAAAACATGTAATTCAAAGACATCCACATCAGTAAGCTGATGTTCCCCTTGTCTCTGCTTTCTCTTACTGGACGGGCATCACTAAACACTGATAGTGAATTTCTGCGCTACAATTGTAAATTAGGCTCTTAGGAGTGGTCTTCATATATTCTGCCAATCATGTTGTTTGAGGCCCTCCAGATGCAATTACTACACTCTAGCAGAAGTCAGTAGTTTTTTTTTTATATAGTTGTTATTGTTTGATTGTAGTATAGAAGGCATAAGCAATAAAATATCCCGTCATTCTTTTAGCTGCAGATTTAAGACAGGAAATAATCTGAATTATAGATCTTCTATATCTTTTCTCCTGTTCATTGTTCAAGTCTGGATATGCCAACCAAAGAACACAGTCCCAATAACAAGTGGACGTAGTCACTGCAAAGGTTGTCCCTTGTGTGGACTGCCTGCTTTAAAGCCTTGATTTCGGTGCCTGAGCAGATTGAAATACTTTTTTTAGGACTGTCAAGTTAATGCAACTTTGTTTACTCGGTGTGCCCCCTGGAAGTAAACCCCCGACCCGAAACTGATGGGTGCCTGCAGACAGTTAGATAGGAGAGACCGGGACAGTAGTTGATGGAGAGAGCTTTTTGCATTGGAATTTAAAAAAACGAGGCGCGACATTCAGCGGAGAACTGTGCAGAGGAATTCGTCAACGTGTCAAACAGAAGGGGGATGAGTGGCAAACGGACCATTTTAAGCACTGATAGTGCCCGGAACATGTTGGTAGCTGCTAGGCTACTTCCATCTCAACATGCACCCTCGACCACCACTGTGTCATTAAAAGACATTGGATTGTTGGCACTTCAAAACAGCCCGTTAAATGATCTAGAGTTGAGAACCTAGCAAAGTGCTATTTTCTTTAATCAGTATAAGTTTACTGTAAACAGTTAGTAGTTTGTTATTATGACAACAGTATACTTTTACTGTTAATATTTGTACTTTTTTAATTTAAAGAAAAATGAGAATGAGAAAAAGCCTTTGATGTTGTTAATTGTCGTTTTATGTTTTATAATTTTTTTAATTATGGGTTCAGGCACCGTTTAGGCCACGGTATCGGGAAAAACGATACATATCCTTACTCCTGAGACATATTTGTCCTAGGTGGGCGAAGGTGCTTGCTGTGTTGATGGTGGATATGATGCGGTATGCCTCAGCCTTCAGAATCTTGTCATTGCAACAACAGTTTTCAACTATTGCAAAGGCAAAGTGCTTGCCTGAGAAGGGGAGGTGGATTTGACTGGTAAGCACATCATACACAGCAAAGATCCCCAACTTAATATGCTTGTGTTGCAGCACAATTTACCATCTGAAGGTCTATCCTCCCTTCTGCCATATCCATATCCACTTTGTTTGTACATACAATTCCATCAATTAAGCCGTTTAGTTGATTTTGAACGGATTCATAGAAACATCTGACCAGAGGGTTGTATACATTGAATTTTCATGTTGGTAAAAACGTTCTGTTTCTGCAGATCACAAATTTACACATAGTCAACAGTCTTTCATTTGTATTGTTCTGTGGTCTGGTGTACCTGAAAGTCCGGCACAAACATACTCTGAGAATGTTTACAGATGTTTCCCCAAGATGTTGCCCGCTTTATCACTGGTAGAGCTTCAGCAAAGACAATAAATGGGGTAGAGTTAATGCAGTACCTACCAAGTACCTTAAACCAAGCGCTTTTCTTTTCTCTCACATCACAATGAATAACAATGTCATCGTCACATTTTGGCTGCTGTCTTGCATCGGTGAAGTCAAGTGTTGAGGAGTGGAGCAGGGATGATAAGTTGTGAAGGTTGCCGTGTGTCTGCCGATTAGCCTGGCATCGGTTAGCACCATGTCAGAGGCATTTGTCTAATGCCAAAGCAAGCATTGAGAGAGTAAGTGTGTGTTTGTGGGAGGGCTGTAGACTGTAGCAATGGGGCTCTACCGACGGGCAATACATACACAACAACTAAATAAACAGAAGGATACCTATCAATCAATGCTATGTCATGGAAGAGATAGGTTTAAGTGTCACATAGGTGAATATGAACTGACAGGTGTGTGTGTGTGTAGGGGGAGGCTGGATCTTTAAACTTAAGTCAGCGCGGATCGAAACAGACCAATTGTGTGGTGCTTCTATTTCCCAGCGTGTTGTCCGCAGAATATAAAACAATGATGGTTGTACATTCTTGTCAAATGAATTATGACACTTGGTCATAATCATGTTTGAGTTGTGTTTGGAGCATGCAAAATTGTCTTCTTGTAGCCTGTGGGGAGCGACTCTCTGGTGGGGCGCGGAGGTATTACAGGTGGGGCGCGAGGGGCTGAAGGGGCTGGATGGGCTGGAGGAAATGTAGATAAAAAAAAAAAAAGTATTATTTACTTATAATCCTTTATTAATCCCACATGGGGGAATTATTCTCTGCATTTTAGGTTGAACTTTGTTATTGACTGAAAAGATCTTCAGTACAAAACATGTTAATTAGGCTATTACAATAAGCTATTTTTGACATATTAGTTATTTTTGTTCCAACAAAGTGATTGCACGTTTTATTTGTTTATGTCTGATGGCGCAATCTGGTTTACATGAAAGTGACTTACATATTATTTTATTATATTATTAATAAAAGCACACATGGAATGTGTCTATTTTGACACATTCCATGTGTGCTGTGTGATGTCAGCATGGACCATTGTTACATTTTTGTTGGGGCAGTAGGGCCCGACAGAAAAAGTTTGAGAACCACTTGGTTAGACAATCGGTATAAGAGTCGAACGTCCTTCATTACACTATTTTGTGTTTTTGTCTGAGACAAGGTCTACAGTTAAATGAAAGGATCATGTGCTAAGTTATACCAAGTGAAAAACGGCACCTCGCTGAGTCTAGAGGGGAACCTAGAGCACCACAGCTTGAAGCTGACACTGGCCACCCGTCTGACGGTTTGGAAGTGAAAATGAACTAGCCGCAAATACCTTCACCTTTAAAGCTCCACTGAGATCACATTTAAAACATTCTGAACCAAAAGAAAGAAATCATGATTGCCCCCAAAACCCGTTTTCATGTGATCACACACAGACATTGAAATGGTGTCTATATGTCGTGTCAAAATTGGATGAAGTAAATTGGATGTGTCACCATGACGAACAGCCCTCCAGGTATGTATTTGCATTCATAATAGTAGGGGAAGAAAAAAAACTTTCTCCAGTCAATACCATCAGTCTTCTTTAACGAAGTATATTACGCAGACTGAACAATCCATCATAGCATCCCTACTCTGTTCTCATAAATTGAATTAATTAATTCCCCCTCTCTTTCCAAGGGTGACCTTTAGCACGTTTTCTAATGCAGTTATTGTTAGTGTCTGTTGTATTGCTCATTTTTATAAATATGCTATGTACGGGATTTGAGGACCAAATTCCTTTAAAAAAAAAAAATGGAAAAAGGTAGCAAAGTAGCAAAGTTGATAGAACCATGATATTGTTATAAGTTCTGTTAAGTTATATAGTTACAGCCTAACGAGTTTGTATATATTTGCACAAATAGAACTGCAATTACAGGATGCAATGCATATGTGGATTTATTCTTTTACAAATGAAATAATATCGCTCTGTCTGTCTCTCTATATATAGAGAGATATATACTGTATATATATATATATATATAAAAAAAATGTCGTGCCTCGGTTCGTTTTACTTCCAATGCAAAAATCTCTTTCCGGCCAACCGTAAGTAAACAAAATTGCGTTAACTGTAGCGGCATTCTGAGGACATGTGACTCCCGTGAATGACAGGAGATCGTTTGATTCTTTCGTCTTTATTGTATGCAGCAAAGCCTTAACTGAATACATAAATAAGTTCTATCCCACGGTAGATAAACTACATGCTCTCGTGCCTCATGCAGCTCTTCTGTGCTACACCTGCTGTAATCATGACGTCAAAATATAGGAGTGTCAATCTAACAAATGCTTTCGATATATGTTGCTTATCTGTAGTCCTGCAGAGTGAGCATACATCTAAAATTAAATAATCAATATTCCCCAAATTTCAATGAACCAATATACACCCTTTTGGCTTTTACATAGGGGAAACACTGAAATTAAACTGTAAACAGTTGATACATTGTTCAATTTGAAGAAAAAATTAGCTTTGGCAATTAAAATAAAAAAACAATCATTGTTTTGTGCTTTTTTAATAGAAAAGTATTGGTTCAGGCACCGTTTAGGCACCTGTATCAGCATCAGGAAACATTTGATGCCATAATATGTCAGACATACAAGGAATTTGACTTGCCGGTTGGTGCGTAACAGCAGACAATGGACGACAAGACAACAGTGCACAAGGAATAAAATAAAATCTAATGCTATGGGTTAGTAGTAGGGGTGTAACGATTCATTCACTGAATCGATTAACCGATTTATATTCCTGCGATCCAACTGAATCGATCTGTGCTCCGCAAATCGGCATTCCGGACAACATATATCGATTACTAATCGATTGAAATGGTACATAATCGATTGTATCGATACTTGTAAACTGCACATTGGATTTAAGCACAAAAACTGTATAGATGTGTGTTTGTTTGTTTGTTTTTTAGCACTTTAGATACGTTAAACGTTACTCAATTCAGTCTGCCTGTCTGTGACGTCATCAGTACGCAGCGGCAGCCGCGCGAAACTCGGAACAACAAAAAAACACAGCGTGGAGGAGACGACTGCGAGCGAGACATTTACAAACAAACTTATCGATCCAGCGCGTGGAGACATTTGGGCTTTTGCAAACACGGAGGTGTTCTAAATAAGTCGGTCGCTGTTTGTAGAATATGTAGAAGCCAAATAAAAAAAACACGGAAACATGACGAATCTTTCCAGCCATCTACTAAGTCGCCGTGGGATTAAACAACGCCGACAGTCAGGCACCTCTAGCAGCGTTACCGCTGCAGCAGCAGAAGGTAACTCCAGCTCTGCAGACACCTCAGGCCTCGCCAGCACGAAACTCAACATCACAGTAACAATTGCCAAGTTTAATTGTAAAGACATGCGACCCTACAATGTGGTTGAAAATCCGGGGTTCTGTAAATTGATCCAAACATTGTGTAATTATTGTGTAATGTTTACATTGAAAATGGTTGCACAATAAAAGGTTAATACATTTGCCATTAATTGTTGTTTGCTTGTTTATAATATCCATAATTAATTTAAACCTGATTTCCTTACAAGAAACAACAGGGAACTCCGAAACTTTGCCTGCACTGTCCAGTAAAGTTACTGAATCGATTTCAAGTCACTGAATCGAATCGTTCTAAATTAACCCAGATCGTGCATGAGTCGAATCGCCAACCATGAATTGTGATTTGAATCGAATCGTTGTTAAAATGAATCGTTACACCCCTACTTTCTGTGTAAAGTCTGCATGTTCTCTCCATGACTCCGTGGGTACTCTCTGGGTACTCCGAGCCTTCCTCCCACAGTCCATAGACAAATTCTGGGGCTCATGGTTGGTTGTTTGTCTCTGTGTCAGCCATGTAATGGACTGTCAAACAATCCAGGGGTTATGCCTGATGTTATCTGGAATTTACTTTCCTTGCAATAAATTCACTAATAATTTGACTCACTAGAGAAGACATGCTGTCAGTCTTTTCACAGACAGTCAGTGCTGTCATTAAACAAAGTACATGAACAGATGATATGATCTAGCTTGATTCTGAAAATGCGGGGCCCGTGTACATAAATGTTCCAGCTAGATTTTTCTGGATGCTCAACACTTGTCACAATAATCAATTTAAATGGGGCATCATGGGATATTGCAGCTGAACAGAATGTACACAGTACTCATTAGCCCTTTCAACATAATATTATATTTTTTGAAATGCTGTTGCAACTACTTAACCAATACTCAGCATCACTACATATTTATATACTACCAAGTATATATGCAAGTCTGCTTCTTGCTCATTGCAGGATGAAAAAACACCCATAACTATGAAAACTATTTGAGACTAGGCATCATTGATTTAGGCTGCTTGTGACTCTAGAGGATGTGGCGGTATTACAAAACTCTGGGAAGAGATTGTAACACAAGGTTTTACAAATAAGAATAGGGTCTTGATCAGTTTAAGCTGGTCAGCCCAGTGGGTTGAAGGACTCAGGTGTTTGTGGAGGCTGGTCAGTCACTGCAGGGGGTCGTTGGATCAAAGCAGACAGTCTGACTGGTTGATCAAGTGGCATGCTAGTATCCTGAAGCATATATTGCTGGGTCTCCCCAGGATGTGAGGCTCTTTAACACTTTGTAGTTGCGGGGCTCCTGTGTGGTCTCCCCTCTCCGGTGGTTCATGTTGGACTTTGATCAGATGGAAAAGCTCTTCCATTGCAAATGTTGATATTTTTGATGGACAACGTTGTAGCGTGATTATTGCCTAAATTAATTAAAAAAAACGAGAGTTTCCAGTTATTTCCATGACTCTGATTTTTCTCTGATAGAGTGATTGGAAGAGTGATTGGAACAGATACTTCTTTGTCACAAAAACCATTTATGAAGTTTGGTTCTTTTATGACTTTATTATGGGTTAACAGAACAAGTGACAATCTGCTGGGTCAAAAATATACATACAGCAACATGAATTAGCAATTTTGGTGACTTAGAAAGTTGTGTCAATGAAATGAGCTTCATAAAATGGCCTCTTAACTTCTTGTGAGTGATTATGAGTGACTACAGCTGGTGACTTCTCTGAGGCCATTTAAATAGGGCTCATTGGATACAAACGCCACAATGGGAAAGTCAAAGGAGCTCAGCATGGATCTGAAAAAGCGAATCATTGACTTTGAACAAGTTAGGAAAGTCACTTGGAGCCATTTCAAAGCAGCTGCAGGTCCCAAGAGCAACAGTGCAAACAATTGTTTGTAAGTATTAAGTGCATGGCACTGTTTTGTCACTGCCACGATCAGGAAGAAAAGCTATCACCTGCTACTGAGAGAAAATTGGTCCTAAGTCCTGACTTAAATCCCATTGAGAACATGTGGACAATGCTGAAGAAAAAAGTCCACGTCAGAAAGCCATGAAATTTAACTGAACTGCACCAATTCTGTCAAGAGGTGTGGTCAAAGAATCAACGAGAAGCTTGCCAGAAGCTTGTGGATGGCTGCTAAAAGCGCCTAATTGAAGTGTATAAATATTAGCACTGCTGTATGTATATTTTACCCAGCAGATTTGATCACTTTTTTAATAAAGTCATAAAAGAACCAAACTTCATGACTGTTTTTTGTGACAAAGAGGTATCTGTTCCCATCACTCAGAGGAACAGAAAGATCAGAGAAAAATCAGACTTGTAGAAATAACTGGCAACTCAAGAGAGCCATGACATTATGTTGTGTATGTAAACTTTTGACCACAACTGTGTATATATATATGATCAGTTTACAATTGTCCATCCATCATCTTCAACCGCTTATCCTGGGTCGGGTCACAGGGGCAACAGCTCCAGCAGGGGACCCCAAACGTCCCTTTCCCGGGCCAGCTCTAACTGGGGGATCCCAAGGCGTTCCCAGGCCAGTGCAGAGATATAATCTCTCCATCTAGTCCTGGGTCTTCCCTAGGGCCGCTGGCCGTGCCTAGAATATCTCCCAAGGGAGGGCATCCTTACCAGATTCCCAAACCACCAACTGGCTCCTTTCAACGCAGAAAGAGCAGCACCTCTACTTCAAGCGCCTCATGAATGGCTGAGCTTCTCACCCTATCTAAGGGAGATGCCAGCCACTCTCCTGAGGAAACCCATTTCGGCCGATGGTACCCATGACCAGAGGGGAGGGTAGTAACGAAGATTGACCGGTAGATCGAAAGCTTTGCCTTCTGGCTCAGCTTTCTTTTCGTCACAATGGTGTGGTAAAACGAGAGCAATACCGCCCCCGCTGCTCTGATTCTCCGGCAAAACTCACACTCCATCTTCCCCTCACTCGTGAACAAGACCCTGAGGTACTTGAACTCCTTCACTTGGGGTAAGGACTTACTTATTAATTACTAGGCAATCCATCAGTTTCCTGCTGAGAACCATGGCCTCAGATTAAGAGGTGCTAATCCTCATCCCAACAGCTTCACACTCGGCTGTGAACCGCTCCAGTCAGAGTTGGAGGTCACAGACAGAGGATGCCATTAGGACCACATCATCTGCATAAAGCAGCGATGAAATCCGCAGCCCCCCGAACTGCAGATTGGTGACAAGGCGCGGCCCTGGCGGAGGCCAACGCCCACCGACCCCCACCGGAAACGCCTCTGACCCAGACACAACTCTCGCTTTGGGCATACAGGGATTGGATGGCCCCATCTAGGGACCCCTCACCCCGTACTCCCGCAGGACCTCCTACATTATCTCTCGGGGGACCCAGTAATACGCCTTCTCCAGGTCCACAAAACATATGTTGACTGGATGGGCATACTCCCAGTCTCCCTCAATGATTCTTGAAAGAGTAAAGAGCTGGTCCGTCGTTCCACGACTAGGACGAAAACCGCATTGTTCTTTAATCCTTGGTTCGACTATCGGCCGAACCCTCCTTTCCAGCTCCTTGGAGTAGACTTTACTGGGCAGGCTGAGTAGTGTGATGCACCTGTAATTGGCGCACACACTCTCTGGTTTCTCTTTCTCAAGAGAGGTACCTCCACCCCGATCTGCTACTCTTTTGGCACTGTCCCAGACACTCCATAGTAGAATAGAGTCCATCCCCTATCCAGGAGTCTGGTTCCAGAGCCGAGGCTGTGTAGAGGTAAGCCCGACCAGATCCAGCTTATAACGCTCCACCTCTCGCACAAGCTTCGGCTCCTTCCCCCCCAGAGAGGTTACGTTCCACGTCCCCAGAGCCAGCCATTTGCCACCCAGGTCTGTTCTATGCCCTAGACCCCCCACTGTCACTGCCACCCCTGTAGCAGCGCACCCGACCCCAACGGTTTACCCCACAGGTGGTGAGCCCATGGTAATTAGACTTCCGGCGTGCCATGTCACTCCTTCGGGCTGTGCCCGACTGGCCACCAGGCCTCGCTGTCGGGCCTGGCTCCAAATGGGGGACCCGGGCTTCCTCCGGAGGATTGCAGAACATTTCCCTGTCATCCGAACATATAGAAGTAAATGAACACTACATAACCTGATTATATATGTATGTCCTGTATAATATGACATCTGACATGTTCCATAATTATTTGGAATATTACAACCATGATTAAATAAAATACTTTAACTGCCTGACGTTATTAGAGGACGATGGTATCTTATTTTAACAGAATATTTGTCTTCTATTTGAACCGTGTTTTCTTCCTGTCAATGTAAAGATGCTTCCTGGAGTTCCCAGATACCAAACTCAATAGCGCTGAACTTAGAGGCAACCGCCATGGAGGTTGGTGTGGCCTTTAAATGGCCACTTGCTACATGATCTGAAAAGTTGCTATCACAGCACTTTGTCCAAAAGAAACAAGCTTTAAGAGCAGTCTTAAGGATTTCTACTTTTAATCTTTGGTTCAGAGTGAAGTGCACGATTAAAATGCAAACCCTGTGCATGTCCTCCCCATGTCCAGCTGTCCTCTGTATACCTTCTTTGGCCTGTTGGCTTAGAGCAGTGCCTCTGCCCACCCCCCACATGCCCACTTTTTCCCTCTCCTTACTCCCGTTCATCCAATCCACTTGGGGGACAAAAGGGACAATGTCACAGCCTGCGTCCCTCTGGATAGCTCTGTCACCTGTCATTTGAGAGAGAGGCTCCTGATCCGCATTTAGTAAGAGATGGTGTGCATGTGCACTCTCTCAGGCCTGCAATGTTATGGCCAGTGCATCAACATTAAGTATTGATAGTCCTTCTGGGTAAAATAACAGTAGAGGTTGAAGAGCTGTGCAGTGCTGGTAGACGAGAGGGAGGGGGAGGGGGATAGGGAAGCGGGAAATCCAAAGACAGAGAGTGCAGCGGGCTGTTTTCCTCTTATGGTGTGTCCAGCACTTCTACAGTGCTGCCATGACTTTGTGGAGGTGTTCTGCCATACACCCTCCACCAGGGACTGAAAGCCGCACTCGCCAAATACCGACATGGTTTCTCTTTGTCAGATAAATCAATAGTGTCACCTACCACCCAAGCTGGTAACTTCTTCCACCTTCTAAACTTTTCCCAAAAAAAATTAGGGTTTCTTTTTTTCATTGCCTTGGAGGTCTAAGGCTATGGCCTCTGATTGTGAGCCAGTGAAGGCGAAAAAAAGTATGGCTCTGTCTCAACAAAGACCCTAGATTGGCTGCCTATTTTTCTCATTTTACAAAAAGGCATTTATGTGGTGAGTCTTTTTTTCATTCTTGAACATTTTCTCATGATGCATAAAAAGGGTGGTTTTGCAGCACAGTGACATTCCTGTCACCGTTTTAAAGTAGCAAACACATGAAAGGATTAAATTGGTACTGCTACTGGTTGTGTCTTTTTCTTTCTAAACAAATCCAAGCTTAGGGGAAAGTTGGCTTGTGGTGACTCTTAACCACATCTGAGGCTTCAAAAAAGCCTTTTTGTCTGTCTTCCTTCAGATTTGATTTAATTTGTTTCAGTTGGGACCAGTCAATATAAACACCCGTTCATTTGTCCTTGCTATGGAAAGCACACGTGTGTTTTGTCATCCTCACCTTGTTGAGGCGTGTGCTGCTGTGAGAGTGGTGTGCTGAAGAGTCGTAAATGCCTGGCTAAGTGTGCTCCCTAAAGGCACCGCAACAAATCAATGTCAACACATTCACTGGGGGGGTTTCACCCTCCAAATGCGTTTGCCCTCTCAGATACATATTACATGTTCCTGCTGCTTTTCACAAATACTGCTGGCCAGATGCATAGCGAGACAGGATATGGTTATTCCCCTTCTCTGGACAAAATTGGTGATCACTGCATTTTCCCAGCATGCCATCAGAGGAACTTTATTAGAGTGTTAGCTGGGATGTTGGACATTTTAAGGTCCGGGTGATGTTGGTTTTATATTAGCACCACGGCTGGACAGCACACATAGTCAGATGCACACTAAGAAGAATTCTTCACCGAAAAAAGGACCATAGTTATATGAATCGTTCTCCCGATGTTACCTTGACTTGCAGCGGATGACGTTGTTTTCCACCATGAACAAAGATTTCCAAAACTAGAAGGTTCGATGAACTGTAGTTAAATGGAGACCATGTTTAACATTGGCCAAGGCATATTGTTACGTGGAGAACAGAGGACCCAGATGCAGAGGTGCGGAAAAATGTCTTTTATTCTTCCCAAACTCGAACTAAGGGGGCTGCCGTCAGCAGACGCAGTCCGGGACAAGACTTACAGTAGATCTCGAAAAAGACAACGCTGGATTGGTAACACAAGGACAAGGCAACAGCTCAGCGTTCAACAACAGTCTGACAGGGGAGTAGAGAAACAGTGGTTAGAAATAGTCAAACAAATTAAGCAGTGAGCAGAAACAGGTGAGTTGAGAATCAGTGTGAGAGTTGATTGCTATAGAAAGCGGCTGTGGGCGTTTAGGGCGAGTGAAAGCATGAATGGGAATGAGGAGGTGTGTTAATGAGTATCAGCTGGGTGTGCGTGTGTGTGTGTGTGTGTGTGTGTGTGTGTGTGTGTGTGTGTGTGTGTGTGTGTGTGTGTGTGTGTGTAGAAAAACAAAACAAGGAGGAATCCGGATCATGACACATATACTTCACAAAATATAGTAATAAATAGCTGGCCAACGGTAAAATGGTTGTGGCTGAAGAGTTTTAAATGACAGTGTGAAAAAGACTTGGATTAGTGAAGTAGTGAAGTTTTCAAAAAAGAAAAAAAAGATAACGGCAAGAAATTGATATGCAAATAGTCATTTAGTATTTCTTCAAATATTCTTTTAAGCAAGAGGAGCATTTTTTCACTTTGAAAGAAAGTTCTAAACATTTACACTTGATGACATTTTGAATGTATACTATAGAAGGTAAAAATGTTTTCATGACACACAATTTACATTATCAATAATTCATGCACCTTTTAATAGCTTCTAGCTTAGTGCCTCTCATAGTAATTATGTAAATGCAAACTGCTTAGGGATTTATGTTAGCTGAGCTCACAAGCTGTCTCTACTCTTGTAGCAAAGAAAGTGCTGAGAGTTTCTGATATGAATCCTGAACTCATTATACACAAGAAAAGAATGAGGAAATGTTTAAGATGGTGACCGAATCCATATTGCAGGTTTCCAGGCAGAGTAACACTTTCAAAGATTAAACTCATAAAAAAGAAATTAATCAATGTTTTTCCTTATAAAACAACTTCAGACTGCAGCCTTGCCATCAGAGAATTCTATCCTTTCATGAAAGGATAGAATTCCGGTGTGTGTATCCCCAAGGTGTCACTCAGCAATAACCAGGACATTCTGATCTACCATTCCAAAATTAAAGCCACTCAAAATACCATACATAAGCAAATTTCCTTCAAACTCTCCATCATGAGACTACTTTTGGTAAATTTCAGGTTAGAAATAAAAGGAAACTATCAATAGTTACTCGATTATTTCCCTTCAGGCGGATAGTACACATCCCCAAGATGTCACCCAAGAATAAGAAGGACATTCTGATGTACCATTCCAAAATTAAAGCCTCTTAAAATACCATACATGAGCAAGTTTCCTTCAAAGTCTCCATCACGAGACTACGACTGGTCAATTTAGGATTAGATTGAAAAAGGAAACTATCAATAGTTACACGATATTGTCACTTCAGATCGATAGTAAAAATCCCCAAGGTGTCACTCAGCAATAACCAGGACATTCTAATGTACCATGGTAATCATACCATGATTGACTTTTTTGTAGAGCATGTCCATGTGCACATTTGTGCCAAATTTCAAGTCAATCGGGCATCGGGGGAATCTGGCCTAGTGTGACCCTATAGGGGCCGCTATAGGGACATTTCTTAATACTCAAATGCGAGACCCCAAAATTATCAAATATTTCACTAGTTCTGATATGCATGCCAAATTTAGAGAAAATAATAATAATTCCATGAAATACAATAGGTTCCTCTCCGACTAGTGGTAGCGAGGACCCTAATTAGGATTACTGATAACTACTAGAGGGTGCAGCGGGAACCGCAAGGTTGGCGGTTCGAGCACCACACCTAACCCCTAATTCCTCCCCGGGCAAAAATGTAAAAAAATAATAAAAAAAGCCATGGGTTTTTAAATGCAATGTAAGTCGCTTTGGATAAAATCGTCAGCTAAATGACCTGTAATGTAATTCACGAAATAATGTAAAAAATGAGGCACCAACCTGAGCTAACATTAATAACCAATACTATGAATCAAGTCTCGTAATTGATAATCATTCCATAGAGTTGACTTGTGGAGGTTTTAAGCAACGGCTAGAATTACTGAATGTCACCACCATACAAATAAACATAGGAAAATGTTTATTAAAGCATAGCAGAGTTTATTAATTCACAGAAACACCAATCAAGATCAACTATATCGGTAACCAACAATCCCTATAACACCATTATAAACCTACTTTCTAAACAAACCATCAAATCAGTGTGTGTGTCAAGTCAAGTCATTTTATTTTGTATAGCCCAAAATCGCAAATTACAAATTTGCCTCAGAGGCTTTACAGTCTGTACACATACAACATCCTCTGCCCCGAAACCCACCATCGGCACAGGAAAAACTCCCCAAAAAATGAAAAAAACCCTTACAAGAGGGAAAAAAGGGAAGAAACCTTAGGGAGAACGTCAGAGGAGGGATCCCACTCCCGGGATGGACAGACTACAATGGATGCCATGTGTACAGAATGAACAATGTATAATCATGCAATTCCTATGACAGAAATGATTCAAGTAATTGTGAGTAGTAAGCCAGGCGCACAGCAGGACCACTGCAGGGGCAACCACCATCAGATAGAACCACCATCCACAGAATCCTGTGGGGAGGGAGAGCACAGAGATTTTAGGAGAGGGTAATGTCGGTTTATGAGTAAAGTAATATGATTATTATCTATAATAATGATGATGATGGCAGCAGCAGGCGTCAGCATGGCCACGGTAGGTGTCAGGACCAGGGTCCCGAAGGAACCACGATCTACGGAGACCTGATAGGGGAGAAAGCACACAAAAAAACTCCCCGAAAGAAGCTGAATTAGTCATGTGCATTAATAAAACTTGAATTATGGTAGAACGAGAGCGTGAGAGAGAAGCTCGGTGTGTCCTAAGAATTCCCCCGGCATTCTAAGCCTATAGCAGCTTAACTAAGGGCTGGTCCGGACTAACATGAGCCAGCCCTAACTATAGGCAGAATCAAAGAGGAACGTTTTAAGTTTTACTTTAAAAGAGCTGACCGAATCTGCCCCCCGGACTGAAAGTGGAACCTGGTTCCACAAAAGAGGAGCTTGATAACTGAAGGCTCTGGCCCCCAGCCTACTTTTTAAAACCCTAGGAACAACAAGTAACCCAGCATCTATGGAGCGCAGTTGCCTTGTAGGGCAATACGGTGTTACAAGCTCTTGAAGATACAACGGTGCCTCACCAGCAAGTGCCATCTTGATTTGTATTTTTACATTAGCATAGCACCAGATGCAGTAGAAGCACTCATAACGGGAGTCTTGTCTGTAATTTTTTTTCCCTTTCTGTGTGAAGGGAAAAAGCGTGCGTGTGTGTTTGTGGATGTGTGTGGATGGGAAAAGGGGAAAGGAAGCTAGGGAACTAAGGAAGTATACTACTAAAGAGGGACAACTGTCACACTAGGGGCAAGCGAGAGAAAGGATGGCAGTAGTACAACGGTTCAACCACAGAGGGAGAAAAAGTTTGAGTGTCTATGGTGACACTATCAATTGCTGCAAGCTAGTGTGAAGAAGAGGGGGGTAAGTACTTTTAAGTAAATGTCCAAAGCAAGGGGATTCTAAATGGAGACAAGTGGAACATCTCTAAACAATATGCATCAGTATGGTTGGGCCTAACGTTATGTGGTTACGGGTAATACGGGTATTAATTAACAAAACAATATGGCTAAAAATAAGCATGAACATAACAAAATACATTTAGAAATCTACATCTTAGATCACAAAAATCTATCTGACCATGACATATAATCCAGCAGCAACAATCTATTTTATAACTTTGGATCTAAAGAAAATGAAATATAATCAAAACAAAACGGGAACAAAATAATAGTCTTTGTTCGTTAAAGTTAAGACTAAACTTATGGAAGTTCCGAAAAGAAACCAGAAAGCATGGTTAAGGGCCCCAAAATGAATGAGGGCCCAACAGGAGGGAGTGGGTTGTGGAAGAATTCAGGTTTTGTACACAGGAGATGTCTTCGGTTTTCATTTGCAGTTGGTCATGTTCAAGCAACAAAACTACGACTGTGGGTGAGTAGAGAGTACGGTGGTCCTCCAATCACAGGATTCGCAGTTTGATCCCAGGTCCTACATTCCGATGTGTCCTTGGTTAAGACACCCCAACATTGCTGACACTGCAGAGTGTGTGAATGCTAGTTACTGATGGCAGGTGTCCCAGTGTATGGTAGCTCCTGTCATCAGTGTGTGAATGGGTGAATGATGACATGAAGTGTTAAAGCGCTTTAAGTGGTCAGAAGACAATAAACGCGCTATTCAAGTTCAGTCCATTTAACATTTACCATTTGCTTCAGTTCAATAAAAGATTTTAGTCTGGACTGAAAGAGAATATTTGTTTGGAGAGAGGCATTTTGGAGAGAGATTGTTTTGGCTTGTTTGTTCCCGCGTGATGAAGCTTGAACTGCTCACTGAGGGCCGGTGCCCCTAACCCTCAAACCCTCTCGGACAGCTCTTTGATGGCACTGCATGTTGTGGCAAAGCTTAAGAATATAGCAAGAATAAAAATATAACTGACCTCTTTTCTCTGCGCGACTGGATCTGTACAGTGGATTTAGATACTGTCACATCTATAAGACAAATCCCTTCCCCCTCAGAGCAGTGGCATGGTAATGCAATTTGAACTTTCTTTCATGGTAAAATAATTGAAAGATCATTTCCATCTCCCTCCAGCGCTGTTCTAGGAAGAGAACAGATGTTGTTGAAGAGATGAAAGTTTTAAGGTTTTCATTTCCAAATCCTTTTTAAAACACAAAAAGGCTTACATACCCTATATCACCTGCTCAATGTTGGCAAAATATGACTGTTTTGTAACAGTGTATTTATTAGTGTTTCATAAACAAATGTGTCTGTTCACTATAACTTCAAAAAAATGAAATACATTAGATTGACTAAGGGTGAGTGTGTCTGTCTGTATGTTTGTCCCGGGACATATTTGTGTGCTTGTGAGTGTGCTGTCATTCCTGCACTAAGCAGATTCCCTTTGATCATGTAAACCAAGGACTTACATTGCCATTGTTTGCAGGCAGCATGTCAAAGCTTTTTCAGTGGGATGCAAAGCTATTTTTTTAAATCAGCCATTGTGGAATACAGAAATAACTGAGACACGTAAACCATAAAAATAACCTGACAGGAAGCTAAATCAAATTTACTTCTAAGAAATTATAATCATGTATATTTTCATCTTTCTTTGGTCTCGACATTAAAAGGTTAGGCTTTAGCTAGGTTATTTTAGCTGCATTACATTTCTCAACAGCACACAGGAAAAAGAAAATGTTTACAGTATACAGGGATTCACTCCCCAATTCTGAAAGACTTTGGGGTCATCCAGTGAAAACAATCAAAGAAATCACGCTGAAGGGGGCCCGCAGTACCCAAGAGCTTCTGAGGTGGACTGTTATTCTTCAAAATAGAAGCCTCCCTCTGCTGTGCCTTTTTGTTGTCTCCTATTTAGCCAAGTGACGCCTTGTTCTTTTTCAACTGTCAGAGAGACAGAATTCATGGACTTACAACATTTGCTCCTCCACCTCTCTGCCCTCAAGGCTCTCTATCAGTCAGCCACGACTGGTTGTGTGCTCATCAGAAACGGCTGCGTGCCTTTGCATGACATTGTAGAATGTGCATCAGCAGGTCCCCGATCTCGTTTGGCACGATGTGCGGCGCCCTAATCTCCTTCTTAACACCCAGCACAGGTAGTCAGTGAGATGGCAACGTGTGCCTCCACCACTGCCACTCTAAACCTAGTAGATAAGTGTATCAGTGCAACCAGGAGGATGACTCCGTGGCCTGCCAAGAACACGCGCTAGCCTTTCATCATCAATCAATGTGACAAGGCCAGCCACAGAGCAGAGCTTTCCGGCAGCTGCCCCCCCCACAGTGACATCCTCCCTCTGCTGATCCATTTCTGAAAACACTGCACCACCATACTGTAGCAGCACCAAACTGGTGAAGGAGAGGGAGCCGAGGTACCGTGGCTGAGAGTTAACACAGTTTTCACGGATAAGCATTGAGTGCACAGCTATGCATGATGTTTCCTGTGTGATGACAGAGGGGCAGACAACCCAAACTAAGAGTGATAACAAGGCATGCTGACAAGAGCAACACACGGGAGGACTGTATCTGATCCTTCTTGTGAAAGGTTTATGATATTTTCTTTGGACGGGCACTGGGATTCTATCAATAAGACTGTTGTTGATAGCTGCTGAAGTTGAGACATCACAGATACAAGTAGGTGTGGGTAGAGATGAATCCAGGATGGAACTGGTTTCAGATTACATTAGATCTTGTGTACTCAAACTCTAAGTGTGTATGAGAGGAGACTACAGATCTGTAGCCGTAGAAACTGTACACACAGAACAGACTGCAAGTAAGACTGTGTACCTTGGTGCCCCATTTGTCTCCTATTCTTCATGGAAGGTCACAGCAATAAGGTAAAGAGGATGGGCATTGGACTGGATGGAATTTGACTTGGCGGTTGGTGCGTAACAGCAGACAGTACGACAATGGACGACAAGACAACACTGCATGAGGAATAAAATAAAATATAATGCTATGGGATAGTAGTATAGATAATTGATAATTACATATCTTTTTATCTAGTTAATCTCAGAAAGTTGTTTGCGAAGTTAGTCAAAGAATATAGCCCCAAAATTCCGTTTTAATGGTAAGCCCTCCAGACTAGCAGGTTAAATGGCACAGCTTGTCTCGGTCCCATTTGGGGTTAGCAATGGTGTCCCACATGGGGGGATATTGTTTTCAGTTCTCTTTCAAATTTAATCCCCACTTAGCATTAATTAATGATGGCGACGCAGACCAAATAAAACTTCCAATAAGCTCATTGTCATCAACAACAAACTAAATATCTGGAAGAAACTAACCCGTAAGAAGATGATGAACAAACAAACCCGTATATGATTTAGTTTTGACCTAGTATTTCGCAAAATAATGTTAATGGCTGCTTGATAATACTAAAAGGCAAATGGCATCATGCATCACTACCATAGGTAAGTGATCTGCATTAATGAGATAAGTAGTTAGGCTACATCACAAAAACACATTGAAAAGCCAAATACATTATTCTTACTACTTCGGAATAAAAAAGGAAATCAAAAACATTTCTGTTGTTGAGATCTATTACATTGTTACACTACAGCACACGGATGCACACACAATTTAGGTGCACATGTCAGATAATAACAAAATGGCGGCCAGCTATTGTCTCGGAACAGCACGTGGTCAGAGCCACGGCTGGATTATGCCCTGTGCATTTCCTCAAAGTACATGCATAAACATTGATGGAGAGGACATTTTTATCTAATCTTCAGTCACTATCTTGTCTTGTAGATGAACCCAAGGTCAAAATCATACTTTAGCTGTTCTTATACTTATGTACAGCATACCTGGATATAAAACACGCTCCCTCTTTGACTGAGCTACTTTTTAGGCTGAAGCTATGATAACAATGCAGAAACAGGATGGATGAATCTATAAATACTACGGAAATTATTTTACCCTAGGTTTCTGTAATATTTCTTAATTCAATCAAAAATTATATATTTGTCATAGCTGATAAGAGATTCAAACTTTTTGCAAAGTGTTTATAACCTTTTGTCGACAATTCTATATGTATTGATTAATGATTAGCACAATTTTTTGATTTCTTACTTTTAACACTTTTGTAAAATATCTGAAAACCTGACATGTTGGACCAGAAATCAGGTATTAACCAGTGACTAACTAATGAATATTTTATCCGTCATTTATTAACATTTTAATAAGCTAACATAATCATAAATTGCAACTTTATAATAGCTGTCCAAATAATACTAATAACACACAGTTTCAGGGTTAATTTCAAAATTTCTTGAAGGTTTACAGGTCAATTTATTATTATCCACAAAGTCTTAATACAGTGAATAGAATCATGTAATGTGTTCAACAAATATTTCATTACTAATAATTAAACCATTTTATTTGTTCTTAACAGTAAAATAAGTCAGGTTTAATTAACCGTAGTTTTCTGAAATTAAAGGAAAATATAAATGACTGAAACCAGACAAAAAAAAACGTTCAGCCTTGTGTAAAAGAGTGTGGAGCTCACAGCTTATGTTCAAGGCTGAGCTTCCAACAGATGAAAGAGCCTCAAATTTCCTTCCCTTCCATTCGGTTTGAAAGTGACAGTAATATGCATTGCATGGGGCCTAATGGGGTATTGCAGGGCATACAAACAATGTGACTTCCCCTCATACAGAATGGAACTCGTCAGCGGATTTCAAATAACCACTGTAATACCACTGCTCCTATTACACTATTTTTCTGTCCTCCCTCTCTCAACTCTTCCTCTCAAGCATCACCAATTATTTGACTGGCATTGAGCAACCTGCTCTGTGTGCCACCTGCTCGTTATTCATTGTTACCCCTCCACATCTCGAGTGCCTCCTCCCTCTCATAATATCCAAGGCTGCAGTTTCTATCGCTGCCTATAATAGGAAAACAATGACAGGAAAACAAAACAACAAATTCGACACGTAAACACTGTGTGGATGAAAGCATCCCTGCTGCCTGAGATCATTCGTCATCAGCGTCTCATACAGAAGCAAGGGGGGGTATGACACGCACTATTCTTAAATTAGCAGCAGACGACACAAACATTTACAACATATAATAATACAAACAGGTTTCAATAATTGCACCATTTCAATTTGTTTAGCCAATTATACCTCATCAGGCTCTCCCGAACGACTTACATGCATGTGTACCCTTTTCAGCTAGACACGGAGGACAGTTATATTACTTATTATATTAAACTGAAGCAACATATTTGCAACACACTGATTTAAGTCACTATTTACTAATGGTCCCATTGTGAATTTTAAAAGGTAATATCAAAGTAATATGGATCTGAACGTGAATATGCATTATTGTTTGTTGTTGGAACTTATAGAAGTTACCTACCGGCACAGCCATATCCATGCTGAGAAATGTGTGGAGGTAATAGATTTTGTTCATTCAAATGTTCATTCAAATGTAACCTCCATAAAAATGTAAATGAAAAGATATTGCAGTTGTGGCAAAAACAAATGAGTATGTGAAGTACTGTTGAGACAGCGTTAGAGCAGCCGTGTCTTGACTCCTTGACATTGAGCCACTCTGATGAAGCTCTTCTCTTTCTGCCTGCTTGGACACTATTGTCTTTAACTCTCCTTTAGACCAGTTAACTAAGTGTGGAAAGTGAAAACAATATGTCCTCCACATTATTGTTTAATTTAAATTTCAACATACTTCATTATTGCATCTCGTTTCCTCTCTTTCTGGGGGGCAGGTTGTTGTACAGACAGGGAACGTGCTTACATTGCAGACAGTGTACTGAAATGCCCACCTAGATTATTATCTTAGTAATGCAGCTCATATGCTGTATCTTTTTATTGTTACAATGATTGAGGATTTTTCCAATTTCTGAAAAAGATATGCATTTCATCATTACTTCAAAAACGGGACTTACTTGGGCGGTGTCAGATACTCTAAACAAATCCACCTGAACCAATTCTGTAAACATATTAAAGCCGTCTGGGAACAAAGGCTGCTTTGTGTGGTTGTTCCTGTGAGGTAGCCCCGAAAGAAAAGCACAGAAAAGCTTACTGACCAAGAATGCAATGACAATCACAAACCCTCTCATTTCCCATTGTGTGAAGCTGTGTAGGAGAGGAACAGCTGAAGCATGACCAGCGCTGGATCCATCAGCACATTGTTTGTAAAATTGGCTTGACCTTTTCACGTGTCAGGACAATGCTTGTGTTCACTCCAACATGCACGCAACACACATCAACCTTCCTGATGAGCAGCTTGTAAAGAAAGTAAAGGAAGACTCACTTCCATGTCTCTGCCACAAATTATATGAGATTTTTACAGATTTTTTCTTCTTTCAGTCTTGATAGATTTAGCATCATGGCCGGCCTCTTTTCCCAATAGAGTTTCCACTCCATCATTAAAGGTTCCTCCAAGAGGGAGGAACATATTGTTGCATACAGATGATTGAATTGCCATTAGTGTTGTGCAGAGGACCTTGCCTGTGTATCCCCCTGTTCCACTAAACAGTCGCCATAAAGGGCACGAAGACCAAGCCCAAACCAACTGTGAACAAGAATATCGTGACCTAATCACAAAAAAAATATGATTGCTTCAAACCGTGGAAAACATTAGAGTCTTGGCTACAATCTGCACTTATCCGTTTCAAAATACTCCAAACACAATTCCAACCTTAGGAAATATGTGTATTTGAAAATTAGTCCAGATAATTTGCACACGGCGTTGCTTATGCACATTTTCACATTAAAGCTAGAAGCTAACAAAGAAAATAAGACACCAAAATACTAGGCGAGACAACACGGAACATGGTGATATAAGTATAATTTCTCTCAGACAAACTTGCCAAAGCTAGAGCAAAACAACCTCCATGCATACCAATTTATAAAATACCCCTTACCTTTGACATTTTGAACTAAACTATTGAATAATTAATCTGTTTTTTATTTAGCGAGACATACATCAGCCCTTGTATGTGCATCACAGGTGCTTTCTGTGCAGGTTTCCAGCCAATCGTCACTCTTTATTATTATTTTACACTACACCCATTTCGGCATCTTAGTGGCTGAGGAATAGAGCATGGGTCGGGCCGACTTTTTCTGTCCGAGCCCGGCTCGCGTCCGACAGAGTTGGGCCCGAGTCCGGCCCGAGTCCGACAGCCTTTACACTATTTTGTCCGAACCCGACCCGAGCCCGACAGAGTCAATGCCTCAACTGTTTATAATAATGACACATTCACGAACTTTTTTTTTTAATAAATAGCCTGCCTTTTTTAAATTCAGGCATCAACAGATAAATATACTCGCTCAAACAAACAAGCGCTGTTAAACGCACGAGCACGTTGAAAATAAATTCTAAACAATGCAGAAACGGAGAAATAGAATACACACGACACAAAACTATGTACATTTTAAATATGGAATGTTCAACGCCTTATCGCGCTGATGTGTCCGAGCCCGACTATATTTTCTAAATATTTATCCGAACCCGGCCCAACCCGTCGGTACCGATGGGTACCGACGGGCTCGGGTCGGGTATCCACCCTCTACTGAGGAAGCTGTTTTATGCCAGGTGTTAGTCAGAACCAATAGGGTCAGACAATCAAAAAAAGTGGTTGAAAAGTGCAAATCGGCCAAGCAGAAAATCCAGATTCCGACTCCTCGTTTGTCAGTCATTAGGCCTCCACAAAAGTTATAGACTTATTGGGCTGTCAGTGATTTTCCAAGGTTTTTTTGTGTTGTATTGATTTATTTTCTTCACCATTAACATCTACTGATTTTTATATATTTATCCACACACATTCACAGTAGTAAGCGACATGCTGACACGCATGCATGTTTTTAGATGAAACCAGAGAATATGCAGTTAAACTCGTCCTCATTGTTCTCATTCAAAGTACCTGGAAGTGATAAAAAAGAAGATCTACTGTGTATTGTGCTAACCAATATCGTTTTAAATGCTATTTGGTTTGTTCCATCATCGTATTGGGCACGATGTGCTCCGATTAATTTGCCAGGATGTTAAGACAGCAGTCATTATCTAGTTTAAATGAAAACATTTCGCTCCTGGTCTTACCTATGAGGAATGAAATGACAAGAGGAACAGGGAAACCAACTTTTAAAATAGGTGATGAGTAATTCATTTATGTTAATAGTTCACTCAAAGTATTGAATAAAATATACATCATTCACTAAATACAATATTCTGGTTTCAATAAGAGATGTACATCTTGAAAAAGGTTCAAATGAAAAACACTCCGACTACAGAATATCACATCGTCTGGTGTGTAAGTTATCAAGCTGAGCAAGTCCCTCGGGTAATGCGTAGGATTATCATATTTTATAAATCCTCCTCCTGATCTTGTATGACACAGCTCTTCCTCCCAGTCAATAACATTTGCACAAGGATTGTTTCCCCTTGCTGAGACGTGGTGGTTGGCTCCCAAATGAACAGTGCAATATACTGTAAGTGTTGATTCGATTTAGAGAAGTCATCATGAAGGCGGTTGAGAGGCGCTCTCTCATTGAAGTTTGTCAATGCAGTTGCGGTTGTTCCTTAACCAGAGGCTTGACCCTGAAGGGAGCTATGGAGATTGTTCCATTGAGTTGAACTTTCTGTTATTGACTGAGATGCATTTAGAAATCTTTCTGATGATTCTTGATGAGAGCCCTGTCCCTCAGATACTGTATGAAATTCAATATAATTTTTTCAGCCTTGGTATGGTGAAGTAGATTTTTTAAAGATAAATAAAACTAGCTTTGCTTTTATATGCTTAAAATCTAGACATTTAATGAACACGCTGTCTAAATGACTGCGAAGCCCAAATAAGGCTAATGTCCAGCAACAACTGATGCCAGCTTGGCTCACGAATGAACAAATCCATCCCGAAAAACATGTACCAAAAACAAATCCTAAAAATAATAACAAATCAAATCATAATATAGTAATACAAAAATAATTAATAGTTATTAATAATAACAACTATAATGAATAAATAATACTATTAGCAATATATCACTCTATCCTCTGAAGGACAGTTACTATGAACTCGTCCACCAATATAGGACCATAAATAAGTCACATGTAGAGACAAAAAGATCCTTAATCAGTGGACAGGCTTCGGTTTAGCAAACATTTCCACAGCAGTTTGGACTGTGCCCAAATGTAAAGTGGAAAAATCAATCGATCAGTGGAACGTCACTGATAGCAGCAGTGTTACGGACCATCAGCTGGCTAAATCATGATGGTTTATGTTGTCACTAAATAACACTACTGTCACTGTTCATCAGCTAAAGATGGAGCCACATCCAGAGTAATTTTCCACCTGCAGCACCCACCGTTAATATTAACATAAAATCTCAATCTCAGACGCCAGCCAACCTCTGAGGAAACTCATTTTGGATGCTTGTACCCATGACCTAGTTTGTTTGGTCAAGACCCATCCTTCATTAACATAGGTGAGGGTAGGAATAAAGGACCTTACAAAATCAAGCTTAAATCATTGGTAATCAATGACCTTATTTAATCTGTTGTGTATTACAATATAAAAAACAAGATGAACAAAGGATTTTTCTTTGATATTCTTCATGTTTTTTCAGTGGTTTATTTTGGACCTTGCAGGTGCAGAGCTTCTTTCATTTTTGAGATATTTTATACAGGTTTAATAATAAATCTCTCAGATTCCTTGCCGTTTGTCTCTGGATAACTGACGGCTGCTGCCGATGAGGCGGGTGGAGGCCAGCTGCTGACTTCTTATGGAAATGGAAAATGTTGTGTCCTTTAGTCCATCGACACAAGTGGAACATTACTCTCTTAGGGATAATTGCAAAACAGGAAAATGTAGTGGTGTTTGTCCGTACAATATCATATCATATAACTTGTAACAAATCCACACTGAGTTGTTTATTGATCTCACCACAGAGGTCCAGTCATGCACAGCATAAAGTCTTGACTGCATTGGAAATGTTTATGTCAATCTTTGCGATGAGGTTATTCTTATGAGATTGTGTGAAATAACAAAGAAGCACTGTGCAAACAAAACGGGATCTCCAAAACCTGTTCGTAAAAATGTATATGAAAATCTTGAACATACAAATTTCGTAGTGATACATACAAAATTACGTCACCCTATTCAAAGTTAATAGGGAGGTGACCAGGAACCCGATGGTCACTCTGACAGAGCTCCAGCGTTGTTCTATGAAGAGAGGAGAACCTTCCAGAAGGATAACCATCTCTGCAGCACTCCACAAATCAGGCCTGTTTGGTAGAGTGGCCAGACGGAAGCCACTCCTCAGTAAAAAGGACATGACAGCCCGCCTGGAGTTTGCAAAAAAACACCTGAAGGACTCTCAGACCATGAGAAACAAAATTCTGTGGTCTGATGAAACAAAGATTGAACTCTTTGGCCTGAATGCCAAGCGTCATGTCTGGAGGACACCAGGCACTGCTCATAACCTGGCCAATACCATCCCTACAGAGAAGCATGGTGGTGGCAGCATCATGCTGTGGGAATGTTATTCAGCGAGAGGAACTGGTAAGCTAGTCAGGATTGAGGGAAAGATGAATGCAGCAACGTACAGAGACATCCTCGATGAAAACATGCTCCAAAGCACTCTGGACCTCAGACTGGGGCGATGGTTCATCTTCCAACAGGACAACGACCCGAAGCACACAGCCAAGATAACAAAGGAGTGGCTTCGGGACAACTCTGTGAATGTCCTTGAGTGGCCCAGCCAGAGCCCTGACTTTAACCCGATTGAACATCTCTGGAGAGATCTGAAAATGGCTGTGCACCGACGCTCCCCATCCAACCTGATGGAACTTGAGAGGTTCTGCAAAGAAGAATGGGAGAAACTGCCCAGAAATAGGTGTGCCACGCTTGTGGAATCATACCCAAGAAAACTTGAGGCTGTAATTGCTGCCAAAGGTGCTTCAACAAAGTATTGAGCAAAGGCTGTGAATACTTATGTACATGTTATGTTTTCGTTCTTTATTTTTAACAGATTAGCAAAAAACAGTTTTCACTTTGTCATCATGGGTTGTTGTGTGTAGAATGTTGAGGAAAATAATTAATTTAATCCATTTTGGAATAAGGCTGTACGTGGAAAACGTGGAAAAAGTGAAGCGCTGTGAATACTTTGCGGATGCACTGTACATACACAGTAGACTGCCAGGTTCTTTGTTTGTAACATTACAGCAAACCTCACGTTAGGAATGGCAAATGCTGAAATTATGTTTGTGACAAGGACAAGGCCATGTCATCAAATTATTCTCTTACGGTGGAAATATCATTTTATTGTTTCGCTGGGATGAAGTGAAGAAGGATCTCATGGTCCCACTGCGGCATTAATACTGTTGATTATCCCCCAAAAGGCAAGCATAAAAACACACATTGTCAAGCGCGTTTGATGTTTATTTGTTGATGTGTAACCAAATAAGTTCTGACTTTTTTAATGGAACCGGTTTGGAGGCAAAATACAGGCTTTGGCTCCACTTCTCCATGGATGGGTGGATGGATGGATGGATGGATGACAGCTAAAGCAGCAAGTTCCTCTCCACACGGACACGGTGATGCTATGCCTGCTGATCAAACATTGTACTGATCGTCTGCAGCATAGCATCTGAGACTGAGCAACCTCCCACCTGTTCTCAATTCGTTTTTTAATTCTTTCAAATGAACCTATCTCTATCTCACAGGTTCATATTTATTTTTAGTTGGATTGTCAGAGGAAATCTCTTTCCACACACCTGTCAAGATTTTCTCAATGACAAATTAACTCCTCATAACCAGGCCGAGCCCACATGCCTCATATGCTCCATATTGAAGTTGAATATTAGGTTTGGGTTGAATTTCATAAGCCACAGTTAGATGTTTTCTGTCTCTCATCTTCTGTTCTTTGTTTGTTTTGCTGGCAGCATGAAATTATAACCAACTTGTGTTATCCAGAATTTCCTGATTGATTGACAAGCCAGAATGCAGAATATGCGGTCTTAGGTTGTCAGGGAAAATACATTTTTCCCCCGGCTTTTCGATGCTATATTGTGTGTGTGAAGGAGAAGATCTGCTGCGATTTAACTTGCATTTTCCTTCAATCTCTGTAAGTGTGAGTGGTCAGGACTCCGACTCAAGCGGACAAACAAAAGATAACCTGACACCGACGATTGGGGGACTTGGGAGGTAATTGCAAACTAAACTCAGTTGTGGGGGAAACAAAGGGCGAGAAACTAAATACAGGAAGTGCAGTGGTTACAAGAATAAAACAGGAAGTTAGTCTTCTCCGTCTCTTCGAGTCGTCACAGTAAGTTTTACAGCGATCTGAATTCATGCTGATGTTTGATACAGTGAGATACCCCGGCTTTACATTTTGCTTAGAGAGGAAAACACACTGGATTGCATTGTTCACACTGTAAAATACAAATTCTTGTGTATTCAGCCTCACTTTTCCATGTGAGTGGAGGGAATCTCCAGACACCTTAATTTGCCTACAGCCATGATTGCACTAACGCTGAAGTAGGAGCAGTATGGGTTGGTTATAGGTGAAGCACTTGTTCATTAGGAGCGTGCTGTCCTCACCTCAAATTTTTTATATTGGTCAAGCTTTTGAAGACATGCATTTGTTTTCTGATCGAATCAAAGCCCGCCTTTCAGTTGATTCTTGCACATCAGTACAGTAGTACAACAGTACCCTTGCTCCTGAAAATGCTTAAAGCTGGACACCACTAATACATCCTTCACAAAACAGCTTCATCTTTTTTTTTTGTATTTTAGTTTTTTAACTATACTTTTAAGGATGAAGGCATCCTTGTACCGTGCCCACAGATACATTAATTCATTAATGTTGCTAATGCCTTTATAGATAAATTTGCATCAGATATGTAATTATATTTTAAATGTCTACGTTGTGTCATAATTAATGGTAATGCTTACCTAATATTGATATGGCACGTAGGGTGACTATAATTATTAAAAGGGAACTTCTAATTAATGATGTTGTCGACCTCTCCTGTAGATGAATTCAAGAAGGTGGTCCCTTTTTGTTGACTGCCTTGTTACCATGCATAGCGAAGTTTCACATTTCGTGTTATTCCATAATATCCAGTTTTCTTTTGCTGAAGGGCTGTCCTTAATCCGCTTAGCATCAGTTTGACGGAAACACATTTCAGCCTTGCAATAAAGATGTGCATTTATTAAGGGGTAAAGTATTTTATTCTATTGGCTGGTTGACTCAAACAGTTCCAGCACTGTATTTGTTTATATCTTTTCGTCCTCAATTGTCGCAGAATGCAAATTTCTGTTTTATTGTTCTGATTGCATTGGTAAAACACACTTAGTACAGCTGTAGCAAGCTGATACTTTGATTTCCATCAGTGTGGTCACTACATGTTTTTATAGAGCATACATCCTGCTTTCCTGTCTAGCTCTCTGTGCTGTATGGACCTATTCTATACCCTTTTGCCCTTTGATTTGTATAATTTTACATTTTTATTTATGTATTTATTGCTTCTCTCAGGCATTTATAACAAATAGCGGCATCTTCACTGGTATTGATTCCCCTTCTCCTACATACTATACATTAGATATCTGTTGGTGTCTGTTTTTGCATGCAACAAAGCTCAAAACTCAACCAATTAAGATTTTGGTAAGTAAAATACTTTGCGTTTCACATATTCTTGACTTATAAACAACAACATTCTATAGGGAATTATCTTATTAAACTCAGTGTTGGCTAACGTTATAATCCTGGCAGTCGTTGACAAGAGACGTTACTGGGTGAGAAAGCCAGCGCAGCTGTACGGTATGGTGGGCGGAGAAAGGTGCTGTTCAGGCTCTTGTCATCTCCCGCCTGGACTACTGCAACTCCCTCCTGGCAGGTCTCCCTGCCACCGCCATTCGACCTCTGCAGCTCATTCAGAATGCCTCAGCTCGACTGGTCTTCAACCTTCCGAAATTCTCCCACACTACTCCACTCTTCCGCTCTCTTCACTGGCTACCGGTGGCTGCCCGCATCCAGTTCAAAACATTGGTGCTCACGTACCATGCTGTGAATGGATCGGGTCTAGCTTACATCCAGGACATGGTCAAACCCTACATCCCAACCCGCACTCTCCGCTCTGCATCTGCAAAACTACTTGTTCCTCCCTCACTGAGAGCAAAACACTCGACTAGATCACGACTCTTTGCTGTCCTTGCGCCGAAATGGTGGAACGAGCTCTCTGAAGACACCAGGACCGCAGAGAGCCTTCACATCTTCCGCCGCAAACTAAAGACACACCTCTTCAGACTCTACATCGACTAAAAACTAACAAATTGTAGCACTTAAATTGTACTTGTAACGTCACTCATCTATAGCAATTTGTAAATTGGCTTATTTGAGGAAATTGCACTTTCTTGTCTCTTGTTCTCCTGAGTTTGTACCCTATGGTTGAATGCACTTATTGTACGTCGCTTTGGATAAAAGCGTCCGCTAAATGACATGTAATGTAATAACCACATGTGGTTTTGGGGCACATTCAGAACTCTGTTCTTCTTCTTGAAAGGACAGTCTCCTCTCCAATTAAAGGTAGACTTACTACAGACCCGTCCAGCAGCCTGAGCATCACAGCCTTACTTTGAGCACTGCTACAGGCAGGTAACAATGCTTCACGCTTTGACAAAGAAGGTGTGGGATCATAAAACGTGTTGTGGGTCTATATTGATGTGACTCCTGGACACAGTGTGAAAGGTAAAGGCATGTTGTGTCTAGTTGGAGGTGGCGTTGAAGACACTTTGATCAATTTTCACTTGTTTGCCTGATATGACAATATGTCATGGTTACAGTCAGTGGAGACACAATCTTGTTTTGTTCACATTCAAGAAGTCTTGGTCTTGTTTACTGTAATGGATTTTATCTATCGGAACTCAAAGGCGAATACACATCCCATGACTTGGTTCATGAAACGATAGCTGTTAAAAGTCCTCTTCCTATAGATTTTCCCCAATAAAATTCACTCTTTTTTTTTTAAAGCTTTTATTTTGAGCAGCAAAACAAGGAATGCTAAAGTTTTCACCAGCAGAAATCTGAATTCAGGTTTGGTGTCCATCCTAGTTTTTCTCTTGTCTAGACTTTCATGAAATTCCTGTTGTGGGGGAAGAAGATAGTATTGGATAAACTGTCCAGTGTGTATCCACATTCTTTCCTCACCTCATTGAGCTCAATGGGAGCCTCGAGAGTTAATGCATTGAAACAAAAAGCATAAATACTGCCATATAGAAAATATGTGTTTTTTCAGGGTCAAGTAAAAGGTCTTGTATGAAGCCAGGCTTCATATAAGGCCTTTGCTCAAAAATGAATGTTCGAATATTCGCTTTAAAAAAACACATATGTTCGAATATCTTGTTGCGCATTAGGCACTTCAATAACACAGGGCTCTCAACTTTTCAAGAAACCTTGGAGTGACTTTTTGTCACGGTCGACGTGGGGGGGAGTGACCAACACGGCTTGATCCGATTTTTTTTTGGAGCCGAAATTGGATGTGTGGTGGGAATGCGTGACTAGAAATGAGTAATTCATTTAAGTTTAAACATATTTGTTGTAATGCATTGAGATTGATCCAAGATGGCGCCGTTGATGGCCGCCACGGTGCTTCGGTGCGCTTCGTTTTTTGTTGTTTTTGTTGTTAATTACGTTTGCTGCTGCGATTCCCGGAGCTCTTTCACCAGCGATGAGCTCTTGAACATCCGTGGAACAACTCCAGCGGAGTTACTTCCAACTTTCCTGCTTTCTTCCGTGGAATTACTGGACATTATAGTCAAAGGTGCGCTCACCTTTCGTCACGCGGTGAGACGCCGTAGGAGAGGAAAACGGGCCGGCTCGCTGGTGAGACTCCGCAGGCGTGGTTCTCGCACTCCGCTGCCAGGCATCTTTCTCTCCAACGTGCGCTCACTGTGCAACAAACTGGACGAAATTCAGCTGCTGATGAGGAGAGACAGAGACTTCTCTACATCCTGCGTTTTGTGCTTCACGGAGACGTGGCTCTGCGGATCGATACCGGACTCCGCGCTCCAGCTGGCGGGCTTCCAGCTGCTCCGAGCGGACCGCGACACGGAGCTCTCCGGCAAGACAAAGGGTGGAGGAATCTGCTTTTACTTCAACAACAGCTGGTGCAACGACGTAACGGTGATCCTACAACACTGTTCTCCTGATCTGGAAACTTTTTTCATCAACTGCAAACCCTTTTATTCCCCCCGTGAGTTCGCTTCATTCATCCTGGTCGGTGTTTACATGCCGCTGGCGGGCAACGTGCACGAGGCTCAGCGGACACTCGCCGACCAGATACGGCGTGTGGAGCGGACCAACCCGGACTCTTTAGTTATTGTCCTCGGGGACTTTAACAAAGGAAATCTCACCCATGAACTTCCTAAGTACAGACAGTTTATTAAATGCCCCACCAGAGAGGAGAACACGCTGGATCACTGTTACACCACAGTAAGCAGGGCTTATCACGCCGTCCCTCGTGCTGCACTGGGACACTCTGACCACGTCATGGTCCACCTGATTCCTGCATACAGGCAGAAACTAAAGCTCTGCAAACCTGTGGTGAGGGAATTCAAGAAGTGGACCAGTGAGGCGCTGGAGGATCTTCGGGCGTGCTTTGACTGCACAGACTGGGATGTTTTCAGGACTGCTACTGACAGTCTGGATGAGTTCACAGAGGCTGTAACTTCCTACATCGACTTCTGTGAGGACAGCTGTGTACCATCATGCACCAGGGTGAGTTACAACAACGACAAACCCTGGTTCACAGCGGAACTCAGAACACTACGCCTGCAAAAGGATCAGGCATTTAGGAGTGGGGACAAAGACTTGTACACAGAGGCAAAATACAAGTTTAGCAAGGCGGTGAGAGATGCTAAACGACTGTACTCTGAGAAACTCCAACAACAGTTCTCAGCAAGTGACTCTGCTTCGGTCTGGAGAGGCCTCAAACACCTCACCAACTACAAGCCAAAAACCCCCCACTCCATGAATGACCTCCGCCTGGCAGACGAGCTGAATGAGTTCTACTGCAGATTTGAAAGACAATGTCCTGATCCCATCCCCCACAGCTCCACCAACCTGCTGCAGTCCCCCTCCCCTCCCTCCCCCAGGCCATCAAGGTGCTCACGCCTCTTCAACTATATCACCTTCCCCTCCCCCACCAGCAACGACCCTCTCTATTCTGGAGAGAGACGTTAACCGGCTCTTTAGAAGACTAAATCCCTGTAAGGCAGCCGGTCCAGACTCAGTCTCCCCTCACTCCCTGAAGCATTGTGCTGACCAGCTGTCTCCGGTGTTCACTGACATCTTCAACACCTCCCTGGAGACATGCCACGTACCAGCCTGCTTCAAGGCCTCCACCATCATCCCTGTCCCCAAGAAGCCCAGGATCACAGGACTCAATGACTACAGGCCCGTCGCCCTGACCTCTGTAGTCATGAAGTCTTTTGAACGGCTAGTCCTGACCCACCTGAAGTCCCTCACTGACCCCCTCCTGGACCCCCTGCAGTTCGCCTATAGAGCCAACAGGTCTGTGGACGACACTGTCAACATGGCCCTCCACTACATTCTCCAGCATCTGGACTCCCCAGGAACCTACGCCAGGATCCTGTTTGTGGACTTCAGCTCTGCTTTCAACACCATCATCCCGTCTCTGCTGCAGGACAAACTCTCCCAGCTGCACGTGCCCGACTCCACCTGCAAGTGGATCACAGACTTCCTGTCTGACAGGAAGCAGCACGTGAAGCTGGGGAAACATGTCTCAGCCTCTCGGACCATCAGCACCGGTTCCCCCCAAGGCTGCGTTCTTTCCCCTCTGCTCTTCTCCCTGTACACCAACAGCTGCACCTCCAGCCACCAGTCCGTCAAGCTCCTGAAGTTTGCGGATGACACCACCCTCATTGGACTAATCTCTGGTGGGGACGAGTCCGCCTACAGGTGGGAGTCTGACCATCTGGTGTCGTGGTGCAGCCAGAACAACCTGAAGCTCAACGCTCTAAAGACAGTGGAGAGACCCTCCCCCATCACCCTGTGTGACTCCCCCGTCACTATTGTGGATTCCTTCCGTTTCCTGGGCTCCATCATCACCCAGGACCTCAAGTGGGAGCTGAACATCAGCTCCATCACCAAGAAGGCTCAGCAGAGGTTGTTCTTCCTGAGGCAGCTGAAGAAATTCAACCTGCCAAAGACGATGATGGTCCACTTCTACACGGCCATCATCGAGTCCATCCTCTGCTCCTCCATCACCGTCTGGTACGCTGCAGCCACAGGCAAGGACAAGGGCAGGCTGCAGCGTGTCATCCGCTCTGCAGAGAGGTTGATCGGCTGCAATCTGCCGTCCCTGCAGGACTTGTTCGCTTCCAGGTCTCTGAAGCGAGCTAAAAAGATCGCGGCCGACCCCTCCCACCCCGGACAAAAACTGTTTGTGCCCCTTCCATCTGGCAGGAGGCTGAGGTCCATCAGGACTAAGACCTCCCGCCACACGAACAGTTTCTTCCCATTCCCATCGGCAGTCGGGCTCATCAACAGAGCCCGGTCCCCCACTGACTGACTATAACATTCCACCGGTCACTCCCCTTCACACTGCACATGCCACTTTAACTGCAATTCATCACTTTGTCACTTGTCACTTTGTCTCTTGTCTGTTACTTGTTTGTTAGTGCACTTTATGCTTAATATTTTTCTTTTTAACTTTTTAATATTTAAATTTTTTTAACTTTATTCCCTTGTTTTATACTAACCCATAGCCTTAGCCTTATTCTACTAACCCATTGCATTAGCATTTCATTCCACTTTATTTTATTACTTGTGCACTGTTGTCTTGTCTGTCTACTGTCGCGCACTAACCGCCAAGACAAATTCCTTGTATGTTTGACATATTTTGGCTAATAAATGTTTCCTGATTCCTGATTGAGCATTTCAACTATTGTTCTTCGAATCTTTATTGTTGAAATGCATTAATCATTCCAACTAGAAAATGCATTTCTTGCTGAAAATGCGTTGGAATGCAAAAAACTGAAAGCTGAAATGTATGGAATGCCGTTTTAAGTCAAAATTAAATAAATGAATAAATACGTAAATACATGAAATATGCATTTGAAATACATCATGAAATAAATGAATGAGGCAATAAATACATAATATTAAATACATTTAATTTCATGGTACTTTTATTCCATAATGCAATAAATACATAAATATTAAATACATTTAATTATTTCATGGTACTTTTATTTCATAATGCCACTTTTCATTTCATGGTACTTTTATTTCATAATGCCACTTTTCATTTCCAGAGTCTTTTATTTCATAATGCCACTTTGCATTTCCAGAGACTTATTTCATAATGCCGTTTTACATTTCACATTCATATATGCAAATCAGGGGGCGTGGCTACATCTAACATTCAGAACAGACAACAGAGCCGTGTGCAAAAGAAGGCTGGCTAAGGGACGTGAGTGTTGACATAATGGAAGACATCGGTGGGCTCCGAGGTAGCATGCTAGCATTAGCAGATCAAATCGATCAACATGGGTTTTTTCCAGATACAATTTTGACACATAGAGGGTTTTTTGGAAATACTAGGGCGGATAAGTGCTCTTCAAGATGTATACATAGACGACGAAGTTTTAAATTGTTTAAGACTGATTGAGCACCGCGTGCGTGTGGAAGAGGTCCAAGTTGAAGTCAACATTAGCGCTGGTACTACAAGCACAGGTGCTGGACGCCCGCCTCTGGGTATTCCTGGCGACAAGCTGGCTAACTGTTGTCCGGTCTATCAACCCGAGAAATCCAATATCCAGGAATATCCAGAGGCGGGCGTCCAGCACCTGTTCTTGTAGTACCAGCGCTAATCTCACGTCCCTTAGCCTTAGCATGGCATTATGAAATAAAAGTAACATGAAATAATTAAATGTATTTAATATTTATGTATTTATTGCCTCATTTATTTATTTCATGATGTATTTCAAATGCATATTTCATGTATTTACGTATTTATTCATTTATTTAATTTTGACTAAAACGGCATTCCACAGAAATGAACTTCAGAAAATTGCTGAAAATACAGAAAGTTGAAGGGAATTTGAATATATTTGCTTGAATTACAGATATTAGAAAAGCTGAAATTAATTTGAAATTGCTGAAAATACAGAAATGGGAGAAGCTGAAATGAATTTCAATAGATTTGCTGAAAACAGCTGAAACTAATTTGAGAAATTGCAAAAAAATACAGAAATGAATATTAAAACATTGCTGTTAATACAGGCATAAGAAAAGCTGAAATTATTTGAAAGAACTGCTGAAAATACAGAAATGTGAAGCTAAATTTCAATAGAATTTCTAAAAAATAAAAGTTGCAGGAGCTTAAATTAATTTGAAGAATACCTAAATAACAAAACCTAAGATGAATAAAAAGAGGTTTTACATTGTTTGTAGTAATATTAGTAGTAGTATTAGTTAGTTTTAATTGTGGTATTCGTAGTACTAGCAGTAGAAGAAGTAATAGTAGGTTTAGTATCAATAGCAGTAGAAACAGCTGTACTACTAATACTATTAGCCATAGTAGTATTTGTAATAACATCAGTAGTAGTTGTAGTATTAATAGCAGTAGAAATACTAGTAGTATGGTAATAGAAGTATCAGTTGTAGTAGTGCTACTAGAAGTACTAGTAATATTCATAGTGGTTGTAGTAGTATTTGAAAGAGCAATACGTATTTCAACGAAACCGCTTTATTCTGAGCTTCATGGTTAAGGTACAGATAATCATCAGGGCTTTTATTTTGTAATGATGGAATTGGGTGAGGGGGGGTTGGGAGTCAGAATGTTTGTTATTCAAACTAAGAAGTTTTTAATTAATAGGCCTCATCACAAACATTACAGTAAGAATTCCCTCCACGGGGCTTTTATTTTGAAATTACTACTACCATACTACTAGTATTTCTCCTGCTATTAATACAACTACTACAACGCATTTTCAGCAGAAAATGCATTTTCTAGTTCCTTTTATTCTACTCGCTATGTACCAATTTCTTTAAAATACAGTACAGTACAACTGTTTATCACAAGACAGCTCCACATTTAAGTAAGTAAGTAAGTAAGTAAGCCGTCCACTCTAGTACAGTATTCCGTAAAGCCCGGGGCGCAGAGAACCAATCAAATGTAACATTGCATCTCTGTGTGATCTAACTGCTGTTGTGTTCAAATGCTGTTTGCTAATTGCTAACAATTACCACACAGTACAATTTCAATCAAATTATTCGACAAGTCCCAAAACGCAAGGAGTAGATGGATGTTCTGCTTTCTATTTAAAGAAAATTATATTCAACTGGATTACTGACGGAGCGGCACGGTGGTGAGCACTGTCGCCTCACAGCAAGAAGGTCCTGGGTTCGACTCCGCCCAGTGGCCTTTCTGTGTGGAGTCTGCATGTTCTCCCCCTGTCTGCGTGGCTTCTCTCTCCCGCAATCTAAAGACATGCTCTGGGGATCAGGTTGATTGGGGACTCTAAATTGCCCATAGGTGTGTGAATGGTTGTTTATCTCTGTGTTAGCCCTGCGATTGGCTGGCGACCAGTCCAGGGTGTACCCCGTCTCTCGCCCGAAGTTGGCTGGGATAGACTCCAGCGACCTTGTGTGCAGGATAAGCGGTTTGACAACAGATGGATTCCTGACACTTTTGATTAAGTTCATACAAAAGTATTATACAAGTACTAATATTTAGATTAACTTACTGCAGTGTCTTATACATCAGAATTTGAATTTGGGCCAATGTCCACTTGGTTCACCAACATTCTTCACATGTAAAATTAACAGAAAATTCATATAATTAGTAATTGGCTAAACTGCTTCTTAGACATGCCTTTTGGGCCTGGCCTCAGTCCAGATATGGACGTGAAGGAAATGCATATATTTTGGACAGTTATCTTATTTTACCAATATGACTTATATGGTTAAATTCTAGATTTCAAAAAACATAAATATCGACTATTTGTCAAATGTATTTTTAATATGATAAAAAGAAAGGTGGGGCCAGGCCTCATGGCCCTCTATGCGCCAGCCGACACTGGTTGACAGGGTTAACTTAATGACCATTAGCTAAGACACAATGCTAAATTACCTTTATAGGCCTTGTAAAGATATTACAAACATAGTGTCAAGCTTTAACTTCTGGTGCTGAGAAATGAAACCATCGTGGCCACTTTAGGTAGCCTCCAATAAGGAGTTAATCTCATAGACTGTAAAGCTCTGTGACATCACTATTGTTTTTTTAAGGCATATTAAATAGAAAAAGGTTATTTTTCTTCTTGTTTATTTGTAAAACCTGAGCATGTATACGGAAAACAAAGTGTAAACCGGAGTTAAAATAGGCGTAAGTGTACGTAGCCAATAAAGTAAATTCTGATCTGATTCTGAAGTTCAAAGACGGCAGCTTCTGCTTTAGCAATCTTGGCAGGGGGGAGACAACATACTTAGATGGAGCTTAGTTTCTGAAACAAGCTCACCTAGCTTAGAGCTAAAAAACTATGGGCTAACAAGCTATACTGAGAAGTGAGGCAAAATGCGACCCTCAGTTATACATGAATATGCATATATTTGTTTTGATACTTTTAGTTCAGTTTATTAACATTTTTGATCGAATTGGGCATCAATAATCCAACATCAACATCCAAGCATGTGTTTAACACACTAACAGCTGCATTAACAGCTGAAGTCCAAGTGGGCCAAAGTTTACCGGCAAAGTGCGTGTGTTGTTTACATGTGGAGCTGACACTGGTGCAACAGGAGAGTTAACTGCAGAGGGGAAAGCATTCAGTGATGAACAATGCATATCCTCTGGGATACACTAGCCTCCAAATTGGGGCCAAAGTCACTCTTAAAGGGATCTTTGTCAAAATGGTTCAGTGGCTACAGGGTGGTTTTCAAAGGAAACCAACCATGCTAGCCTGACTGTCTACAATAGAAATTGAATTTTAGGAAAAAGTCATGGAAGGCAGGAGCTCATGCTGTGAAGGCTTCTTTAGAAATTGTCAGGAAACTGGGTCAGGGGTAATGTACATTCGAGGGGCATTCATTGAATAGAAAATCATTATATGGTACTGCCTTGAATTGGAATAGAAGGAGATGAACAGGAGAAGTATGGTAGGACTTTTTGAAGAAGTTAAGCAACAAATATATCTGCTTTTCAGAGCATTAGCCAGTAACTCAAAATTGACGAATGAAGTTTATATTTTTATTCTATGGAAGCCCTAGACAAAAGCAGCTTCCTTTCAAAATGTCCGTCCAAAGTTAATTTTGGGTGGATGTGTGTAACATGGCTAACTTTCATGCCGGAGGTTGAGGTTCACATTGCATCATGTACCTGTTTTTACATTAAAATCACTTTTTCATTAGCCATAACAACGACCGTTCCCTAAGCTCGTCACCTAAGTCACCTAACCCTCTTGCATACCTCAACCACAGTAAACCTCCAGACAGATAAGTGTCTGACTTTAAATTGTTTAGTTGACGGCAACATTGTGCTTTCCTGTGATGTACAGTGCCCTCGTTATCAAATTGTAAATAAGGGCTATCGCAGACAATGAACAGCACTAGTGAACAGTAGTTATTATGCAAGAGCTAATCGTTTCGTAAAACATTGTCTATAGAACTACGATATGATCTCCTGCACTGTTGGATTTTAGAGTATTTATTCAGTGTTAGAGAGCCAAGGATATTAAACTACGTATACAATAAATGTTGATATTTGGGCAATCTGTAAGAGCAAGCAATGTAAGAATAGACGGGAAGAGCAAGTCACGCAACGCATGGAGCAACCACTGTGTAACTTAGTTTTATAATAAGTATATAAGTATATGTTAAAAAGTTGTCATACCAATTCAAACCATGGACCTTTTTTAATACCATAACAAGAATGTGTTACTTCAACCCGTACAGTTTGAGCCTTTTTCCCAGAATCACTAACCCCGGTAGGATCACACTTAACAATGCCACATTAATAGATAATATATTTACGAATATCTTAGATAACAATACTATAAGTGGATTAATAATCCATCATATTAGTGATCATCTACCAGTCTTTGTAGTTAGTGACAATGTCTATATGAAAAGTAAGGAGAAAATTAAGCCACAGTTTAAAAGAGTAAGAACAGAAGAATCAATCATATTCAAAGACGAATTATTGAAACATAATTGGGAGTCGGTACTGCACGAAGAGGATATTGATAAAGCATATGAAAATTTTATGAATATCTTTAAGTTCTTATATGACAAAAACTGTCCATTGAAAATGTTCTTGCATAAAAACAAATACTCAGACGCTCCATGGATCACGAAGGGATTGCAAAATGCCTGTAAAAAAAAGAACAAACTATATAAAGATTTCATAAAGCATAGATCATTGGAGGTAGAGAATAAATATAAAAAATATAAGAATAAATTAACTCCTATTTTACGAACAGCTAAACAGGATTACTACAGTGAGTTATTAGATAGAATTAAGAAAAATATTATAGGGATTTGGAATGTATTAAATAATATTATCAAGAAAAACTCTGGAAAAAATAATTTTCCACAGTTCTTTACAAATAATGATGAAAATTTTGAGGACAGTAAAGATGTGGTTCATAATTTCAATAAATATTTTGTAAGTGTGGGACCCAAACTGGCAGAAAAAAATCCTGATCCTTCAACATCTGGAGTTCTGAATGAAACATTAATCAACAGAAATACTTATTCAATGTTTCTCACTGCAGTGGGAGAAAGAGAAATTTTGGATATTGTCCGTAAATGTAAAAACAAAAGGTCAACGGACGGTGATGGCATTGACATGACAATAATCAAGAAGGTAATTGAGGAAATTATTCAGCCTCATCTGTAATCTGTCATTTCAAGTAGTTAAATTTCCAGAAAAGATGAAAATGGCAAAAGTCATTGCACTTTATAAATCTGCGGACAGACACTGTTTTACAAATTATAGGCCTGTTTCTCTACTTCCACAATTTTCCAAAATCTTGGAAAAATTATTTGTGGGTAGACTGGATACCTTCATTATTAAACATAAACTCCTTTCTGAAAGCCAATACGGATTTAGATCACAAAGATCCACAGCAATGGCAGGTCCTTGAATTAATAGAAGAAGTCACCAGCTGCTTAGACAAAAAGAAATCTGCAGTTGGCATATTTATTGATCTCAAAAAAGAATTTGATATGATGAATCATGAAATATTAATTAAGAAATTAGAGCGCTATGGTATCAGGGGAGTAGACTGGATGAACAGCTATCTAAGTAACAGGCAACAATTTGTGCAAATGGGTGACCACCAGTCATCTTGCTTGGACATTGTTTGTGGTGTCCCCCAGGGGTCAGTATTGGGACCTAAATTGTTTATTCTTTATATTAATGACATCAGTAAAGTTTCTAAAATATTTAAGTTTGTTTTGTTTGCAGATGATACTAATATTTCTTGTACAGGTGATAATTTGCAGCACCTTTCGTCTGAAATCAATTTAGAGTTAAGTCAACTTAAGATATGGTTGGATATGAATAAATTATCATTAAACTTGGATAGACCAAGTTTATGCTGTTTAGTAATTGCAAAAGCAAAACAAATTTGCAAATCCTAATAGATAATGTGTCAGTGGAGAGAGTTAATGGTAAATACACTGTACTTGTATAGCGCTTTTCTAGTCTTCCGACCACTCAAAACGCTTTAACACTACATGACATCATTCACCCATTCACGCCCATTCACACACTGATGACAGGAGAACCATACACAGTGACACCTGTCAGTAACTAACATTCACACACTGTAGTCGCAGCTACAGGAGCAATGTTGGGTTAAGTGTATTGCCCAAGGACACATCGACATGCGGGTTAGCCAGGACTGGGATCGAACCCACAACCCTCTGATTGGAGGACGACCGTGCTCCCCACTCACCCACAGTCGCCTACAGTTAATGAAATTAAGTTTTTGGGAGTGATGGTAGACCATAAGATTTGCTGGAAACCGCATATTAAATATATTCAGTCTAAAATATCCAGAAGTATTGCTGTTCTTAGCAAAGCTAAACATTTTCTAAATTATGCTGCACTACATATTCTATATTGCTCACTTATTTTGCCTTACTTGAATTACTGCGTGGAAGTAGTAAAAAAGAGCCATCAGAATGGTTCATAAGGCAGGATTCCACGACCATACTAACTTATTATTTATACAGTCCTGCTTCCTCAAACTGCCAGATCTAGTAGAATTTCAAACTGCTATGCTGATGTATAAAGCTAGAAATAAAGAACTACCAGATAACGTGCAAAAACAGTTTACTGATAGAGTGGGGGGCTATGATTTCAGGGAAAACCTTAACTTCAGAACCTTGAGGCTTCGAACCACCATGAAGAGAATGTGCATTTCAGTCAGTGGTGTGAAGGTCTGGAATAAACTTCAAAAAGACCTGAAGCAAAGTACAAGCAAGACTCTGTTTAAAAAAAGACTCAAATTGGTGATTCTCAACAGGTACTGTGACGAAGAGAGAAGGTGATTGGTATAACTACTCAGCACTATATATATGTTATATTGCATTTAGTATATAGAATGTATATGGTATATCATTATTATTAAATAAATATTATTATTCTTAGTTTAAGTATGTCTGTGTATATATAATTATATAAACATGTTATGTTTAAGGTATGTTTGCAGGGATATGCATGTGGTCTATGTTTGTTTTTGTGATTGGATATTTGTGAAGTGTATGCGTGGTATGTAGGTGTATTATGTAGTATTCTGTGTGGGTACAGGCTGAAGAGCGGTTGAAAGGGGGTGGGACATCAAATAAGTGTCATGCTTCTTCCTACTCCTTTTTTTTCGAACAGTTTTCTTTTTTATGTTGTGTCTTAGCTCTTTGTTGTTCTATTTTTTTTTTTAGAATTTGTATTTTCTTTGTGTGTACAAGTAGTAACACTTTTTTCCCTTTTCATACATGGTCGAAAATAAATAAATAAAATGAAATAAACCCTAACCAATTGTTTATGTGTTGAATCTGGCTTTATATGTATCATTTCTCTCAGACGAACTCTGCCAAAGTTATCCTGAAATACACACAAAACAAATCGGAAATTACTCTGAGCACACATCCATACAGGAGCACGGTGTGTCTCATTCCGAACACAGCTAAGCATGTTTACCCTTCTTCAAATCATTAGAGTCTTGGCTACAATAAGCTGTTATCCACATGAATATACTCTACACACCACTTTAGTCTGTGGAGTACGAGCAAGTCCAGAAATTGCAAACATGGCTGGCAAAAGTTGAATTATTCTTCAATGCTAAAGGCTAGAGCTAAAAACAAGATGTTAAATAGCATGCAGAGAAAGCGTGGAATCTGGGGATATCTGTATCCTTTCTCTCAGATAAACCATGCCGAACTCACACTCCAAACCCCACCAAGCCATCGAAGCAAAGACAACATAACTATGTCTTACCGTTTTTTTAACGGAAATTAAGGATTTAATCTGAAATGTTTTTGCAATCAGATACGGCTAACTGCCATTGTACTTAGTGCTCTGTCTCTCTCTATTATCTAACGGCATCAGGGGGCTTCAGGTGTTTGTTTTTTTAAGCTAATCAAAAATCTGTGTCATTTGACGCTCAACCCATTTTGTCTTCTAAGTGGCTGGGGAAGCTGCCGATCATTTGTGTGTGATTAGACGATTCAGCAGAGTGGTAAAATGAAGCGGGTCGACCACTCTGAGCTCGACTTAAAAAATGAGGAATCTGTGCCAGCCGTTCGTCTGACGTGACAAAAGCCTTCTCTAGAGTAGTTTATCCTTGCTCTATCATCTTGAAGCGGCCCACCCAAACCTTTAATCAAAACTCTGATCAAAACATAATGATTAAATGACCGTAAGAATTTAACCAACATCAAACATCCGTGAGCAAAAGTCTGTCTCGCGCGAGCAAAAGTTTGTCTCCGCGAGATATTTGCTCGCTTGCGAAACGTGAACTTCGTTGCTCGCGAGGAGAATCTCTGCTCGCGCTCGAAGGAGTTTTCTACGCGCTCGCTGTTGTTCTTTTTGACAGTAAGGTGGAGACGGTGCTTTCATGGTCCGATCGATGCTGCGAGGTGCGTCCGCTCCCGCCGCCCATCTTCGGCTGCTTTTAGAATAACGTATTTTCCCGTTAAGATGGTTCAGCTACTGTAGAGAAAAAGGCGCCGTCTCTCGCTCTTTAATCTCATGAAGTGCTCGGCGAGAACGACAGCTTTGTTTCTCCGGCGCGCCCTGAAACAAGCTCCATATCTCACGCGCTTGAGCGCCGCTCAGCATCCCGCCGTCGTAGACGAGCTTTGGCATGTTTGGCAGAGCGCCTTGAGCACTGTGTACAACCAGTTTGGATCAACCGATTAACCAATTGATCCATATATATAAGGTGCTCCGGATTATAAGGCACTGTCGTTTTTTGAGAAAATTAAAGCCTTGTAAGTGCGCCTTCGAGTGCGGAAAATGCAGTATATTGACTTTAATACTACAAGAGGGCGCCCCGTTTGTTGAACAACGACAGGCGGACAAGGGCAGCCGTTTCGAGCGAGAGCCTTATTGTGTTTTATTATGTGTATCTGTCCGTTTAAATTGTTTGTGCTTCATCAACTAATGTTTCACATAACTAATGTGCCGAATCATAAATATTTTTATATTAATTTCAAACTTTTAAAAATTGAAAATTAAAAAACTTTATTCATTGTAAATGACCTCTCGCGGCCCACCTGCAGTACCTTCGCGGCCCACACTGGGAATCGCTGGCTTAAGGAGTTTAAATGAATCCATCTCAGCCTACTCTATGTCTTTTCTCATGAACCCCCTTGTACAGTGACGTAAACACATATCAGTGAGTGATTCATACACAATGCTGCAGTACAGTCCAAGGTTATTATAGTTTTGAATTTTTCACTAGTTTTTATTTTTATTTAGTTTTGACTTTTTGTTTTCAATTTCAGTTTAGTTTTAATTCATTTTTCAAGCGGGTTTGCTAGTTTAGTTTATTTTTTATTTTTTGAAAATGCTTAGTTTTAGTTTAGTTTTTATTAGTTTCATTATTAGTTTTAGTCTTTACCGCAGAATGTAACAGACCAGGGGGGGGCGCAGTCAGGGAAGCTTCATTTTTTGCTTGCAAAACAAAATGCTCAAAATGAATTGTAGATACAAGCTATAATAAGTAATACAAACTCAACACAATATACCATTTTAAAAAATGTATTTAGGACAGATGAACAGCCATCCCCAAAAGACAACTATGAAATATGTGTCAGTCAGTGTGTTTGTGTCATTAACCAGAAAAATTCCACTGGACACAACAATATCAACAACAGAACATAAAATGTAGATATGTGTACAAATATGTAAACAGTCTACACAAGATGCAATAGCCAATAGACTAAAGACACACGTGAACAGCATGTACTAAACCCATTAATGAGCCACACATGACATTGCTTGGGAAAAAAAAAAATCTAAAACCCAATAAAACTCTAGAGGTTCGATTAATTTAGATGAACCAACTCAAAATGAACTAATCAATGAATTGGACTGGCCAGCACTAGTAAGTAAGACATTTATAGCTGATGTGCTTTTCTTTTCTATGTTAAGTTTACATGGCCTTGAGTCCAACATTGTAAACAAAAAAAGTCCCTTACACTATGAATGATTCAGCAGCTTTCAAGTGTGTGTGTGTGTGTGTGTGTGTCTGTGTGTGTGTGTGTGTGTGCGTGGACGTGTGATGGGTGTACTTCAGTCAAGCAACAATTTCTTGTTGATCTTGAGGAAAACACGTTGCTCCAGAGATGTGGTTGTTCTGTTTCTCAGGCCAGAGGACAGCGGTCCACACACAGAGAAGATGCGCTCCACAAAGGCTTGTGAGGCAGGGGCACTTACAAGATCCAATGCCACAGGGGCAAGGTTTGGATAGACCGCCTCTCTTGATCTCCAGAACTGCAATGGTGTCTCATTAAACACACCCTGTTTGACGTCGTTTAGATATTTCTTCATTTCGGTCAACAGTCTATCGGTCATAGGCTGATTTGTGGATGACACATTGAGCCCTATACGGGATGCAAGGAAGCGGTATTTTTGAAGGACAGCAGGATAGGCTCCTGTTGGAGTTTGAGTGGCCCTTGCAGTGCCAGTGGCAACATCTAACTGAGAAGCAGTAGCTGGGTTATACTGAGCTGCCAGGTTCTGCACAAAGGACTGTGCTGCCTTCCTCAGTGGCTCTGTGTCTCGTGACTGAAGAACCAGCGAAACACTTGGATCCATTAGGTAGGCTCCTGCTGGTGTAGCATCAAACTGTGTGGAATCAGGGCTAAGAATGCCAGCGAAACGTTCTCGCAAGGACTTCAGCAGCACTTGAGCTAATTGCTTCCTAACAGTAGTCGTCAGCAGGTGTGCCTCAAGGTTGAGCAGGCATGGCACTACTTGTGAGAGTGACTGGCTGTCACTCTGAAGCTGGTCTGTGTGAACTGCAAACGGATCAAGCAGCTTGACAAGGTTCTCCATCTTAGCCCAGTTGCTTGTGAGAAGATTGTCCATGCCCAAATCCTAAGCCCAATCAAGTTCTTAGCAAAGCAAAAAGAGAAAACAGACAAACAATCAGATAATTTAAGCATCAAATGTAAAACGCACAAAAAATAGTCTTACAGCTCTGTTAAAATCCAACTTAAACTGTGTATTTGATTTAATAAAAACTGATTCATTAGGGATTTTGGCTGTACTCACCCTAGGTTCTAGAGCAGGGATCATATTTATGTAAGCTTACTTGTTTTATTATGTTTAATTTCTTACACTGTAAGCTCCATAAACGTTTTTCCACAGTATGACACATTGTTTAATATTGTGTCTCCATATAATTTTTGAATCTTGGATATGAAATGATATGAAATGACAATAACTATGATGTCAAAGTGCAAAATAGGCTATACCTCACAGGTGTATTTTACTTGGGTTGGAAAATTGCTGTGACCCCAGCATGAACATTTTGAGTAGGCTTTTGATGTAGGCTAATTGGGCAGAAAAGCATTTTTTGAAGGCAATCTGCATTAATTTCAGTGGCTTCAGAGCAAATCACTGTTGGTACTCACCGAGGCCTCCACTCTCCTCACCCTCCGTGTCCGACTCTGACTCCATCTGAGACACTTCATCCTGCCCGTCTCCAGCACGTCTTGGTTGAGCCTGAGAAACATCACCATCTTCTGACTCGCTACTTTGCTCTCGCGTTCTATCCCCTAGCAGCCGCACAGCCTTGACGATGTTGGAGCCGTTATCTGTCACAATGAGCAGCACCTTGTCTTCTCCTATACCCCATGCATCTAATGTCTGATCAATGCAGCAGGCAATGGGCTTGCCGGTGTGTGGGTGCTCTATTCGGTGCAGGTTAAGCAGAGCGTGGTGAACCTGGCCTCCAGGCGGATGATACAAACAAGCTGAGATACCCATGAAAGATGCTGTTAATCCTCTCTTGCTCCAACCATCTACACATAGGGTCAGCTTCCTCGTCTCCCTTACGATCTCTTTCAATTTCTGCTTTGCCTTATCCATCTTAGCCCCAATAAGGCTATTGACTCTTGCAGCTCCAGGTGTTTTGAATTTTGGTTCCAGTGAAGTGCTGAACTTTTTCAAGGCAATCGACTCACACAGTCGTGTAGACATCCCAGTCTCAATAAACATATGCACCAATGCTTCCTCCCGCTTGTGGTGTTCCTGCGTATTTACTGCCCAACAGCTATCAGGTCGCCGGTTAAAGCACTGCTGAAGTGTTTTCTGGCCTACGGTTGTCTCGTACTCCATCATGCTGCTGCTGCCTGGCCTCCGGTTAGCTGTTTTGGGGAAGGGGGGCTGGTCGTTCTCCGTTAGCTTGTCAAGGTAAGCTCTTATTTGCGACACATTCATGTTCAAAGTAATCCCAAATTGGACGCTTTCTCCCGACTTTGACGCCATGATTGAAGGCGAGGGACATGTACTAAAATAGATTTAGACTATGTATGAAATAAACTGACATCTATGACAAGGACGTGCGGTCAGGGGAGGCATATATCAATATTTTTCTACTGATCTGTGCTATAAATGTAATTTCTGCATGATTCCAATCATTTCGAGCATTATTATAATCAAAATCGCTGAATTTGCGCATTTCCTGTTCAAACAGTCAGGAAACAGCGAGACGGTGAGGCAGCGATGAGCTGTGCCTCATCTCAGATTGCGCAATCCTTCACAAACTGGGTTGAGCGCATGCTTAGAACCTATTTAGTCTTGCTGATCTGACATAAAAACGCAGTGAAAAAACACGGAGTGGAGAGTGAGACAAACAGTACCTCTGCCTCAATGAAATGGGCGTGCGAGAGCCCACCGGTCGGGTATATGCTTGTTCTGCCATTGCTCTTCTTCTAGCGAAAATGGAAGATTCTATAGCATTGACAAAGACGAAAACTAAAGACATTTTCTCTATAATTCTATTTCATTTTAGTTAGTTTTGTAAAGACACAATACAGTTTCAGTTGGTTATCGTTTTTTTATAAAGGCTCGTTTTTATTTTTATTTCAGTTAACGAAAAACAAAAAAATCACACCACGTTTTTGTTTTTTCGTCAGTTTTCGTTAACGATAATAACCTTGGTACACTCATACCATGCATGTTGATCAGTGTCTGTGTGCAAAAAGCCAACGAGCATCAACGTTATTGGCTAAGTTATTAACATGATTAGAGTTAACTAAATAGATTAGTTGCAATTAAATCAAGACCATAAAGTCAGGAATCTTATTTAGTTCTCCTCACCCTGAGGCAAAATACTGTATCTCTGCGTTCTGCTAGTCTCCACCATCACTTTGAGATGCTCCACTAGAAGGAAAGACTATTCACTCCGCATATCAATACTGTTGGATGTTTATTTTCACTGATTTAAGACATTAACAGACTTTTGCATTGTTCAATTCGACACACGGCAAGGAAGTTGCTTATTAAAACTCCCCCCGTCCCAGTTGAAATGCTGTTGATGTGGTAAATACATTTCCAAGTACCTAGAAGGCTATAAAACACTGACCAAACAAACAAGAGAAAACATGCCCGCTACTAACAGTGTTTGTGTCTGATGGTGAGAGGTAGCGGACTGCGTTGGCTCAGGATGAAAAAAGATTTAATGATAGAATTAAACACTTGACTTTTACATAAATAACAATTCTTATATTAGAATATTAGAGTATTAGAATATTTAACCTCTATTATGATAAATATGATGCGGCTAATTCTATGTATAATCTATCCAGCTATCCTTCTGTCCATCTGTATGTTTATCTTCTTGTTTTATTGTTCTATCCATCTACCGCAACTGTCATCCTCAGAGTCATTTATCTATTTTCTTTTTTAACAAAAAAGGAGAGGGGGTTAACAGGGAGCAACAAGGAAGAGGAATGAAGGAGGGATTAGCGGAAGAGGCCAGATGGCAGAGGGAGGGAGTTCAGATGGAGCCCAGGGCAGCAAGAGCTGGGGAGGAGAGCAGAGCAGATGAGAGGATGAGAGGCCTCATAAAACCATATTACAACCGGAATTACAGTTGTCATGATCACAGGAACCATACCAGCACAGCAATGAAGCTTATTATGTCAAACATTAGATGCCATAGGACCCTTGTTTGACTGATGGGGATGTACACGGGTCGGAGGAAAGAGAAAGGCTCCAAAAGAGAATACTTACTGGAGCCTTGTCAGTTGGCAATCGATGGCAAATGAAGGCTGCTTCAAACCAGTTCCATAAAACTACTATATTGGTACCTCACATTTGTCTTTCCCCAGTTCCCTTTTTCAAAAAAACACTTCTCACATCGTAAATGCAGAAACACATGCACATCTAAGGATCAACTTATATACCTGAACGATCTTATCTTACACTTGTCTTGAATCTTTATTTTTTTGCATTCCAGAGCCATCCCTGGCAAGATATCTAACTTACATTCTTTTTTCAAGAAGTTTATGTAGCTGGGTGTCATAAACGTTCCATCCCCCATGAGGAAGTTGATAAACAGAGTAAAGTGGAAGGAGGTGTTACTCTATCTCTGGATGGGATTTAAATCTGTTAGAGTCCGTTACAGACTGTAATTCCAACACATACAATTAAACAATGGCACTTTTCTTCACCTGGCACAAGTCTTTCATAGGAATAACAGCGCTTCATGTGATATGTCCCATATAAAATACCACTAGCCTCAAAGTTTCAAAAGTCAACAATGATATTTGTTCCTACAGAAGCTGTTAACAGGACATTGGGTAGAAGAGAGAGAGAGAGACTTCATTGTCTGCTTGAGTACTCCACTCTATCTATACAAAGTAAAACGTAATTTGTTGCTATATTAATCTCTGGATATTGTGTACAGAACCGTCAAGGATTCAAAGAAAACTCTAATAATACTATAGTTTTATATAGCTTTTCTAGATACCCAAAGACATAGTATAAACTGCACGGAATGAGTCATGTTCTTGGGATGTAGGGGTTAGCAGTTAAAGGCGAGTTTGAAGAGGTGGGTTTTGAGGGCTTGTTTGAATAATGATGTGACGGGAGCCTGACGGATGTGAATGGGAGACGCTGTCGCCTGCTCCGTCACCTGCTACGAGAGGTAGGGCGGGGCCAGGTTGTTTAGGGCTTTGTTGGTGGTGAGTAATATTTTGAAGTCTGTTCTGTATTTGACCCAGCGGAGGTTGCATAGGGCCGGGGTTATGTATTCATAGCGGTGGGTGGAGGTGAGCAGTGGAGCAGCAGAGTTCTGAACATATTGGAGTTTGTTGAGGATTTAGTTTTTGGAGAGGCGTAGATGATGCTATTGCAATAGTCGAGTGACTATTATAAATGATAAAAAATAGATCTAATGACAAAAATAAATGAATGCAGCAGGTTCTTTATATAAAGCTGTTATTCTAACCTCTGGCACCTCATCTGCATGAACTTAACATGAGCCGTGCCACTCCGCCCACCTTGGCTCATGCCAAGACACAATAGACCAAGGCTGAAACCAATTATGTTTTCTTTTAGTCGGTGAAAGGAGGAAAACGCTTCTCTGTAATGGCTTTCTACCTGCTAGAGAATGTGAGTAAGTTTCTCAAAGCTCAAGGTGAGCGCGAGGGGAAAAGCAGCAGAGAAAATTGAAGAGGTGACACCTGACAGTGTAGTCCTTTTGTCTTCAAGATGAAGACATATATGTATAGCTGCATGTTTTCCTTTGTATAGCTGCTCTCTTGCAGTTCCACACAGGTTGTCAAAGCATAACGCCTTTTTATTTCCCACACGGGTTGTTGTACATTGACTATTTAGGCATCCATAGAAGAATATGTGTGTGTCAGATTGTGTGTTTGTACACATCTGAGCATGCAGCCCAAGCTATGCCAAGTGCATTTCGAGGTATTTGTCATGTAATTACATTGGTGCTGCGTTGAGCAGCATAGAAATGCGGAAGGGGACATCCTTTGATGAATAATACAACAACTTTATGAAAAGGCTTCCAAGGAGCTTCACTACCTGGCACTAACAGAGCAGGGAAAAGAAAGCTGGTGGAGGAAATGTTTGAGTGTAAGGTGACGTGTAGTCAGGGTGGGCACAATCGAATACAAAATAAATTAAGGAATAAGCAGTGCTTTTACCGTCCGTTCATTGCAGACAAGCAAAAGTGCATGCGCACTTCGATCCTGTATTCTACAACATGTACGTGCACATAAATAGGTTATGGCAGTAATCATCTACGTTACCTATCAAACATGGACCTTTTAAAATTAAGGTATTTTGATGGACATTTGCTCAGCTGACATCATTACACCAGCTACGTTGTAAAGGTAACCCCCGCAAAATTCAAAGTCAAAATCACGGCAGCGGTGTGTCCGCCGGTTTTACAAAGCTGTGACCGATGTCTTCACGAGGAAAAGGCGGCGGGTGGATTTTATGTACAATTAATCTACCAACTGGTGAGTCAGAAACTATTTCGGGCTTAATATTGAATTGATAAGTCAAGTGTGGTTGTTTTTGTCAATGTCATTTTCAACCTTTGTATCCAGTAATCCGCCTCACACTTCACCGTTGCAGCCAAAGACACTGTAGAACAACATAAAAGTCCAAACCAAAGTGTATTTGTAATTTTTTCTGGCAAATATCTTACAAGATAGTTACCACGTTTGGAATATGACCAATACAAAAGAAATTAAAGAGTTTTAGATCTCTTTAAATATTGATCAGTTCCTTTGGCAGTCTGGAGTTGTGCTGCACATTCGATCATTTGGTTCACCAAACATTGTCACGCGTAGGTTTGATTAGGTCAAGCTCATGCTACTCCCTGAGCCTGTTAGTTGAGTCATCGTGGTTGGATTCAGCCTGCCTTCAGCCTAGGCGGGCCGTGAAAATCATTAACAGTGAAAGCAGAATAAGGTGATTGTCAGCGGGAGACGAGCGTGGGTCAAAGCCGCAATCCCCACGAATGAGAAGAGAAGCCTCACACACGCTCTGATTTGCAGAAGGTTTTCATCTTGCTGCTGCTTTTGCACCTGTTGAGGGACAGGTGTGATACTTCACAGGCACGTGTGCAGGGGATGGCGAACAACTTGAAATTTCTCTATGGTCTCTTTTGTTATTGTTTGAGCACAGACCCAGGGGATTGGAAATGAATTGCACTCAGGATCCTTACATTACTCTCTATATTATTTCTTCAAATCGTGGAGGCAAGTGTAAGACTTTTTTTTTCTTGCTCCACTAACTTTGATTGCTTTTCTTTGGCCAGCTGTCACGGACAGTCAGTAGTGTCACTTCTAATAATGTAAAGACTGGGAGAGCACTAGCGGTCAGTCAACCGAAAATGTGGTAGAACCATTGAAGGTCGCAATCGACTCCGAAAGGAATGTTTTCAAAGCATTCAGCCTGCAATATCATGTTCTGCACAAGAGCTATTAATTCACTCTATTATGGTTCAAAGGTTGCAAAGTGATCAACAAGCATCCTCAAAAATTAGCTGAATTGATGATGGGGTTACCTTAGCTAAGCATAAACACTTAACAGCACCAATATATCTGGATAATTAACATACTTGTTTAACTTTTACATGACCAGAATTGTATAGAGCCGCAATTATTATTTTGGTGAACAAAAAAACAAGTGACAAAGCATTCCAACGCCTGAGGTTGTTACGTTCGGTCTCTACAGAAACCAAAATCCAAACCAATCTTCCCACGTCTTCTTCAATGTAGAATGATGTGTATTTAGTAAATCATGGTCCGTTTAGAGTCAAATAGACTATAAAGCAGGTGTATGCTCATCTGTGTGTGTACACCTGTGTGCATGCATTAGGGCGGACCGCCGCCGGGTGCGATACAGAGAGTAAACGCGTGACCATGTTCGCTAGAGACAGGAGATTTAGTTTGTTTAATAACAAGGTATTGAGCTGTTCTATAGGAAAGGTAACATTAAAGGACTTCTGTTGTGATCTAGCACTACATAGCAAACAGAATTTAAGCAAAATTAACCTAATCTTTGAGGGGTCGCAGGGGTAACATTTGGGTCGGAGGGGTGCCCCACTAATATAGTGGTACGGTAAACAATATTCACTTCTAAATGCCATGTTCACAGTGTTTACATCCTATTAAATATAAATATTATGAAGAAACAACTCCCAAAATTCACCTTTCAGGTCAACTAATGCGGATTCCATTCATTCATTTCTTCTGTGTTGATGAGCAGTGTTTTTTACCCTTAAAAGACGTTCAGCAGCAGACTCAACAGTCTCACAACCCTCCCAACATGATGACGTGAACGCTTGCAAAAAGTACATATTGAACTATATCTTAATCTGACATAGTTTAAGTTTGGACTTTTTGTCAGTTGTCTGCATAATTCTTGAAACTTTTTACAGTTAAATGATTTTATTTCAGGATTAAAATAATTCCTTATATATTTAAGAAAGACATACAAGTGCATTTACACAGAAACTCCAAAATTGAGGACATTTCGCTGTATAGAAAGCACCTGAACACCAATGTGACTAATGCAACAGAGCTGAGGACTCAGGAGCTATTTTGGACACATAAATGTCAAGTTGTTTTTCCAGCCCATCCATGTTAACAATAGGTCAACTTCCCCACCCCCTGTTGTTTGCTTAAGCATTTACTGCACATTTAGCTGGTTGCTTGCAGGGCACACAAATTGCTCACATTTGCACTTTCCTTACTTGCATACAGCACTTTACCTTTCACTTTGTGACGGTTCTCTATTTGCAATAATGTCAATTTACATTCGGATTTGCGACATTGTATAGGAATACCGTCCTATTTGTTTCTCTATGAAAAGAACCTGCGACGTAAAGAAGAATACCCAGACAACAATAATCTAAGATCATAATCTAACACAACATTTCTATGCTGCACATGGGCCTCAGTAGGTACACTTAGTTGCACCGTTTGACAGTCTCATGGACCTGACAACCATAGCTCAGTAGAGCTAACAGCTCTAAGGGTTGATGTGCAATAATATCAGTGCTGCAAGTGTGTGAAACAGCAGTCTGCCTGCGGATAATGTCACCTTTCGGTTTCACCATTAACTTGCAGTAGCTGAACGGCAAGGCATTGTTTGGTGTGGGGCCAGGGGGCGAGGAACCTCCGAGATACATGGTTAAGGTGCTTTAAATGTAGGCAACCACCAAGGACTCAGCTGTGCTACTTTCAAAAAGTGCTAATGATACCCATCTAGAGTACCAGATCGATCCTACTCAATTACTGGCTAACTGCCTTCCCATAAAACCGGGTTTGGATTGTTTAACGCAGGGTTGTGTGACATCACGCTACCAGTAGGATGGGTCCCAGACTCTGATCCCCAGTTTTGTAATTTGCTACCGTAACCTATAGCTGTCAGGGAATTCAATAGGAAGGTTATTGAGACACTCAGAAAGACAGAAGAGCAAATTCCTCTTCAAATATTAAAAAATAAATATACTTATTTATAGTTTTTACAGAACTATTTTTGCAAATATCCTCTGTTGTCACCTCCACAGCAGCCTAAACAGACTCCCCACATTCAAATGAATGGAGAATACATTTTTTGAGGACATATTATTGTTAGCTATACATTATATTCACAATAATAATTCTTCTAATACGTATTATTAATATTTTGATTTATATTATGTAACTGAAAAAAGAAAAGACTTTTGAAATGAAGCAGTTTTGAAATGAGCAAGTGTGAAAGATCAGATTGCATTTGTTGATTTTTTCAATGAAGTAACAGCACTGTTCGAATTTTGTATCCTGAGATAAGTATCCTGAGAGCTGCAGATAAACAAGCTCCTTCATTATTTACATTGCAGGAGTCGCATCTCTAGAAGCCTTGTGATAAGTTGCAGCCTGAAAGGGAACGTAAGTCTAATGCTCCAAAGCAAAGCAATTTTTACTCGAGCGAGTTTAGTCGCCCGACTAGTTGTAGTAAATTTGACTTCATTATCGCAGGAATGTGGGTGCGGCTTATCTATGTGGCTTGTCTCTCCAGTTATCGTTATCCGCCACCTGTTGGATGACTTTTGGCTCAAATCCAACATTGATTGGCTTTCCCGAGATAGCATTGTGCGGACTAAAACGCACAACGCCTAAAATCGCCTTTTCGCCAAAGTTGAAACATTTGACCGCAAAAGGTGATTCATTCCCTTGTTTCAATTTGCTTTTTCGTGTTATTGGTGCTGCCTGTTGAAAATTTGCTTCGTTCGCGTCTGTGCATTATGCATGAAATTTAATCGCGTGAATAATTTCTTTCGCTTTTGGTGTGACGGCAGCAATACTCAGAACAGACAATAAAGGGAAAGCAGTTATGCTTTATGGGTCTGTAGTACATACGCGGAACTACATTTATTTGTTCGGCGTATAGACCAGCCTCATATGTTGCTCATTGAATAGGCAGATACACAATAAAATAGTTAGTAGGTGTAGTTAAAGGTGTCATTGCTTCTCCACCTCCAAACCCATGCCTTCACTGCCTCTTCACAGTGAAATGAAGAGAAGCACTGTCCTTGAAAACATGATGGGGTCGACCAGACAGTCTTTTGTGTTTTGAAATGATAGGCAAAACTTATTCAAAGTTGCATTAAGTAATGCACAACTTACATGTCAGTGAAAGGTAAGAACAGCAGCAACTCTGATGAGTGTCTGGTGTGAGAATTCTAGAAACCTCATAGGGCAAAGCTTGTCCCAGTTCCCTCACAAGAATGTTGGTATAAGACAAATCTACAAAACCTTACTGACAGCCTTTGCTTTTCATGCTTTCTACAATGTGTGATCATGAAGCATACATGATCGAACACTAGTGCTGTTGAGGTGAGTGGAATGAAAATACCCTGCAACAATGACCTTCAGAATGCAGCTCTGAGAGACAGACTTGACTGGATTACAATTCATCATGCAGCTGCTGAGTGTGAGAGAGCAGGATACATTGGTCCTGGGCAGTAAAAGAACAGTCAGGTAGCTCTTTGCCTTTTAACTTATGAAGCCAGGTCAGTACATTAATGGAATTGAAAATTTGATATTTATCCATATTATTATGTAAATAGGAAAACATAAATCTGTGTTAGATGATAGGTGATGATGGGTTGCTGTAATTACAGGCCTGTTGTCCGAGGGCCGTTTGCCAAGTGTTTGGGTGCAGATACTTGCTAAACTACTTCATTTGGAGCTTTGTAGTCTTGTAAAAAGCTTCTTGTAGTGTGAATACATGTTTTTGTTTGTTACTATCTATGGGATAGATTAAGATTTAAGATTAAAATTATTTTTTATTTACAACCATTGCTTGATAATAGTGTGCAATATGCAAGCACCTTTTCCGTTATTGCTCCAGAAAGCATGCTGACCATCTCCGTCAGCTCGTTGCTAACGGATCAGTGGGACTACAAGACTAACAAAAGGAGGCTACTGATGTTGACTCCATAATGGTGGAAGATGAGAAATATTTCCCTTCCCACACCATTTCCATCTTCAACCTGTACTACTGGATTGCACAGGCACATTTTACGCTGTGCCTTGCAATATGGTTGTATTAATGCTAAGCAAAAGCCTGAATATAGGAGTGACGCGAAAAAAGGGGGAACAACTAATCAAGGACATAAATCGGTCCTTGATAGGAACCTGCAACAATTTGTTCTGCTTGATTTGTTCACTATCGGCTGGCTCACATTCTTCATTTTTTTATAAGTCGAGTACGGATCGGTGAAATCGCATCATTCCACCACTCAATCGATTTGTTTAATCGGCCTAAATATGACTACAGTGACCCACAAGCAATTCTCACACTCCCTCGGCTTTTACTTTGAAAAAAGGGTAGTGTCAGATTTCGCTCAAGATTTTTGATTGGCTCAAATTAAATCAATCATTTCCGTGAAAAACAACGGTAACACACATTTTGCACTGGAACTTTGGCATAGTTTGTGTGAGCGAAATGGTATTTGTATCACCGTCATCAGCGTGTTCTGCTTGTGCTCTCTGTGAGGTCCATTGTTTTCTAGGTTGTTCTAGGCATAAGCATCGTAAAAAAACGGCACTTTTGGTCAGTCAAGTCCCACATTTCTGGACAAATCTGCATGGAATACTGTATGTTCATACTCTTACCCAACTTGCTAAAGTTGTTTTTGGTGTGTTTCCATGTGGTGTATGGCCTGTTGTATGGCCCAGGATTCTGATGTTTGAAGCCAGGCTAAGCATGCCTGGCTGTGATCATGATGAGACACGCTGTGCTCCGGTTTGAGTGTGTGCTTGGAAATGATTTTTTTTGCAGTAATGGTTTGGTGGTTATTTTGCGATAACTTTGCTAAGAGAAATACCATATCACTAGATTCAGGGCGATCTGCTGATGCTATTTGAAGTCTTTTTTTCCATTATAGTATTTATTTTTGACAGACTGAAAACGTTGTACAACGTGCAATTTTGGGATTATTATTAGTAAAAGTTGTGTTTGGAGTATTTTATTTGCACTGGAGATTATTGTAGACAGGACTCTAAAGCTTCAAAAGAGCTAAAGCATTCATATCTGTGTTCATGATGAGTACCAGAAATGTCGGTTTTGGCTCGGTTCTGACCCAGTTCTCGCTCGTTTTTTGCCCGTATGGGTAAGGCCCGCCACTATAGTGTTAATGCATTGAAGCACAGATTGAAGGCATGTTGCTGCTCTTTCTGTAAAATGTACTTTTAATTCATAATCAGTATTTATTTCCTACATTTGGTCAGTGTTTAGCATCATTGGACGTTTTGGTGGAATGGGATTGAAATGATATTGTAGCGTCAGGGTGTTGTGGGGCACTCAGCACACGCAGGCTAATGGACGTTCTGGAATGAATCCTTTATTTGTTTCTCCAGCAGCAGATAGCACACACCCCACGCTATCGGTACACTCCCTCGATACTCGCAGACAGCAATAACAACAACCTAGAACTCCCAAAACACGGGAACACCCGCCTCCCACCGTCTCCCACAATAACTGGCCACCCCTTGTCTAGCATGAACCGCAACTCCCCCTGATTGGCCAGTGTGAGGGGAATGACATGACACCATACAGAACACCCTGCTGAACAGGGTCGCTACAATATTTTAAATATTCTTAAAAACTGTAATGGTTTGGTTCTGACACTGTGGTTTATACATGCCATAAACCATAAATACATATGGGCAGCAGGGACATCCCGTTAAAACAAACCCAGAATAAAGCATTAGACAGTTGTCTGCAGAATCTGTATGCGGTCAAATGGGAACTTTTGAGGTAAGAGGTAATTGAACAAACTCAAATTACCGTGGCTGTCTAGTTGTGTAGTTGCTCCAATAAAGTACTGTAGATCATTTTAACCATGGAAGCAGATGGGAATGCATCTGTGATAAATGAAAAGTTTTAGCACAAGGATTCAAAATAACCTTTTTTTTGTGCTGCTGAAAAAAGGCATCACTCGTAAAAAAGGTTCCTCCCTATACGGTCAGTGGAACGGGGCTCATGCTCCAAGTCATTAATTAGTAGGGGTGGGAATCTCTTGGCACCTCACGATTCGATTCGATTCCGATACAGGTCAACGATTCGATTCTAAACCGATTATCGATTCTAAACCGATAAAACGATTATCGATGCATCTCGATTTTCTAAATTTTCTCAAATCTGAGTTTGCTACTCAGAGGTTGCTAATCTCTTCCTACTTTATTTGATAATTTAAGAAAATCAACAGATTACCTTCTCTAAATTTTTAGAGGCAGAAAAAAAATCTTCGTCACAAATAGGATTTTCTATCACTAATGCAAGAACCAATTCAGCTTGCATTTCAACACAATATGGAAGTAGCCTATGTAAAAAAAATATTAACCAGATTAATTTTTCTTTTAAATTAAGAAAGCTGCTCTTAGTCTCAGACCGGTCCGTATCTGTAAAATACCAAAAAAAAGTCAAAATCTGTGAATATCTTGCCAACTTTCAATACGGATCGACTTTTTGGAAAATCGAAATAATGAGGTAAGATATGCGCAGGCTCCTCCATAGTTCGGTAAAGTTATTAGATAGTCACAGATTCAGACTGGTCTGCGAGTTGGACGCATTGCTCTTAATGTACCGGTAATGATGGTAAATTATGGTTGTAGCTTGTTGTCATCTCATCATTTTGACTTTCTATCCCCTTTCTGTAGTGCGGAAATGAGCTTCTATAGTTGTGTGAATCCATCACTCCAGCCAATCCAAAGACGCAGTTTGTAACCAATCAGGTGCAGATACCATGGTGACTGGCTCCGCCCCCTTACTGTCAAAAAGAAAAACAGCGAGCACGTAGAAAACACCTTCGGCCACGAGCAGAGACTAACCTCGCGAGCGAGGAAGTTCACGTTTCACAAGGGAGCAAATATCTCGCGCGAGATGAACTTTTGCTAACGCAAGACGGAGATTTGCTCACGAATGTTTGATTTACGCACGCGCATCAACCTGATTTGTGCTCTCGAATTTTGACAGTGATTTGCCTCCATACGCTTCAACTTTGTTTAGAAACATTCAAACATCTGCGTTTAGTGCGCTTAGTGTGCATGCGTGTATAGCAGAGCATCTGCAGTTGCGTTCTGCAGCAGGCGAACAGAATGTTGCAGCAGGCGAACTAATTTCATTTTTAAAATTCCGATTATTAACATTTTTGAATCGTTCTAGAGAGAATCGAGAGAAATCGAAAAATTGACCCCACCCCTATTAATTAGGATGGGCTGATTGGACTCATCCTTCATGTTAAAGGTTGATGTTATTTCTTGACCAGCTAATAAGTTAGCTTGACATTTATTTAATGCATTAATCACGCAGAAGATGTTCCATTCAGTTTGACCTTGGCTGTGAGGATAACAGAGAACACACTTTGGAATGACAAAACTTAACATGATCAAAAATAGTGCAATTCTGATCTATTTTATTTTTTAAATATCCTAAAAAAAAAACTGCGCGGAAGGTACAGGATGAAAACTAGGGATGTCAAAAAAAATGAACTAATTAATCGCATATTTCAAAATTCATTAATCCCGATTAATGGTGATTAAGGGATGATGTTGTTGTTGTTGCTGTTTTTGTTAAAATGTCGTTTTTGATGTATGTTTGTTTTTCTTCTAAAGACATAATCTTAAAAGTAATGAGTAATTACTTTAGAAAACATGTATTTTAGATACTGTTGTTTAATTGTTAATGTTATTTTAAGTTGTCCGTTTACTACTCACACGCCTTCTGTTTGACTGGTGGAGTAATTCCTCTGCACAGTTCTCTGCTGTATGTTGCTCTGAATGTTGAAATTAGTTTTATTTATTTATTTTCACCATCTTGCCTAGAAATCTGTCTTGAAAATACCTACCTCTGATAAGCTCAAAGCACATTTCCAATCTGAATTCACTCCAACTTTTATGGTCCCACAGCAGCTGAATGGAGCTATAGGGAATCCAAGATATCTGTCATCATTTAGCTTTTCACCGAGATTTGCTTGACTGAGTGCAAGTGGTGTGTGGAACTGAACTTGAGTCTGCTTTGAATTCACATGAGACCAAAACTTTTGTACAGCTTAGATTCCTTAACATGTGGAATGATATGTGTGTGTAAACTCTGTGTAAACTCAAAGAATGATGTAGAGACAAAATGCTGCTTTGGAAATTCTAACATTATTTGACAAGAATATTAGAACACATTTCATGACTGCAGCTCATTTTGGCTTATAAAGCTGAAGACCTCTTCTTATGCACATAGTTTGAACAGAAAAGGGGAGCTTTCTCTTGTGAACATTATTAATATGACAAGAATTCCATCAATGCATGTATTCCAGATAAAAGGAGCCTTTGCAATAAACGTATGATAGTCATTTTTCATAAAACGATGCCACTTATCTTTATCAAATATTTCTTCCCAAATTATACAAATATTGATTGAAATTAATAAGTTGTCAGGTTGTGATCCCCCCTCTTCCTAAAAGACACACTGCAAATACAGGAAGCCCCATTTATGACCAATTACTGTTTCAAATAAGGCTCTCAGGCTGAATCCAGCCAATAAGCACATGACAACATGCCATTTTAAGAAAGACATGTTGTTTCCTCTTTCTCTCAGCGAGACTCTGACATAATGGTGGCTCTGGTGTTGATGATATCAGCCTGTTGGTGCATTCAGGCACCAATACGTACTAAATCAGGCATAAAATGAATTTCAACAGGAACCTGTGTAATAAAGCCAACACCTATTGTAGTCAGGATCTGTCATTCGCACTGGGGGCTGTCACTAGAATTGTCTTTTTCAATTGGCAGGTGTTTTACAGAAACTGGGGAGATAACAAATTTCAATAGACTACTTCAGTGGAAAATACATTGTTACTCTACAAGTCATTGATTAACTACTATTGATCATTTAAAATGCCAAAACATATCAAAGAAATTAGCTGATGGTGACATTTAAGAACGAGAAAGTTTTTACCATTTACTGACTTTATCAATCAATGGATTGTTATAGTTATTGGAGATTAATGAATAATGGATTTTCAGCCACATTAGCAGCATGGCATAAAGTGATGCTGATGGTAACTGGTTGGTTCACCACTTTAAATAGAATGAACTATCAACCAGTTTTCACTCACAACCCGTCACTTCAGTTTAATGATCTGTTGACTGTACTTCTAGAATAAGGCAGAAATGTTTGGTTTCATATTTCAAAAATAAATGAAATAAAAGATAAAAGAATTGTGAATACATTCATACAGTCATTTCCCCCTAAGATTAATTATAATGAACAGTGGTCCGATTTAAATTGAGTTAATGTGTTAAAACAAGATCATAATCATGGTCAACATTACATCTTCTTAGATTCAGCAACAGGGCTTCAGCTTTTAGCTTGTTGTACCATTGTACTAAAATAGGTTCCAACTTTAGAGAGCTGGGAGTACGGTGGTTCTGAAGTAACGGCAAATAGGAAAACAACAGCAAAAAGGAAAACACAACGACATTAACTTCTTACGGAAAGGGTAGGGCCTTATAGCAGATAGCAGAGGACGGACCCTTCTGATTGGACAGACGGACTCTTAATCCGAAGCCTTTCGCCGGCTATTTGCACAATCGTATTCTGAAAGCTGAGAAATGCCGCTTTCTAGATATTATGACAATCAATAAATCAGTGGCGGGAGAGCATGTGATGAGGGGGGGGAAGTAAGCGCAGCAGGAGAGCAACAGCAGCAGAAAGTCACGGAGAGATGGGGATGTTTTACGAGTGCCTTAAAAGTGTCCTACTAGTGTTTCACCATTGTTTTACCGCCGTTTTGTTGTTCAATTATATTTAGGTGTTGTAAATAGAAGTAAATTAAAAAGGGGGGGGGGGGGTGCCGCAGGCGTTACGGCCGAGGGGGGAGGGACGAGGAATTGGATGTGTGGCGGGAGACCGAAATGCGTGCTCATGCGTGACACAGCCCTGTAGCATTTCCTGTTAAAAGTCAGTCCCTCTGTCCAATCAGAAGGGTCCATCCTCTGGTATAAGGCCCTACCCTTTCCTTAAAAAGTTAATTTCGTTGTGTTTTCCTATTTGCGCTTTCTTATTTGCCGTTGTGCTTTCCTATTTTCCGTTGTGTTTTGCACTTTAGAGCCACCGTATGGTAGCATGGCTTTACGCCCCTAGTCTTGTTAGCAGATATTCATGTCCTCCAGCAGAAATGCATTCAAAAGTCAGCCTTAGTTTTATGCTATGGTGGGAGCCCAACAATTAACATGAGTTACTCATAGTGACTTATTTGTCTATACTGCAATTACATCAATTTTATGAACCAAGCTTAGTTTATTCAATCCCAATAAATGGTTCAAAAAGCCATATTTCCATGCACTGGTTTTATGAGGGGCGGACCTTTGCAATAGTAACATACAATAGATGCCAGGCATTGATCAGATGATTGGCAGCGCTCTCTGTTCTCTCATCACTCATCCTCTTCCCCTCTCCACTGTTTATCTAGTCTGCCTCCTAAGTCCAATATGCCTCCATCTAAACTGTCTCTCCTTCCAACTCCCTTCACAGCATCTCAAAGGCTTGATATTACACAGCTGTCACGGCTCATTTAGATGGAGCCTGAACCGCATATGCAATTAGCAGGCAAGTCCTTATCTTCTGTCCTTCTTGTACCTCACAGGGCTGCTTGATCCCCTAAAGTAAACTATCAACAGCCCTCTTCAATTCAATATCTACCTTTTCAAAGCTAAATGTGTGTCTCAGGTGGAGCCTTTTGTTTGCTTTTTCATGATGGAAGGGCCACTATAGTGCAATGTTCACCACAACCCGTCACAGTGGATACCTTGAGTAGAAAAACAAGTGCATCTGGTAACATAAGAACAATTCAACCCATCTTCCAGAGTGCAATGTTGCCAATTTACGATTTTGAACGAAATCTGTTTGCACATCCTTCTGACCAATTTTGATCCCTTTGCAGTTTCATAACTATTCTTGAATTATACATGGTCAAATGCAACAACAAACGTCTTTGTTTTGCTTAATGAAGAGAGTCCTCATTACATTTCAGATTCGCACAATACAAAATCAGAGGTCTCCTGAGTGTTAGTACTGTGTTTCATCCAATCATTCAACCCAACCGCTTCGTATAAAGATTTTGATTAGACGCATTTGACATGTTTAAAACAAATTTTAATTTTCTGAGACCAGATTGAAAGAAATTATATAACTATTACACTGTGTTAGATAAGTATATTAGATAAGTAACAGTTTAACTGTCATTTGTCGCCAGTAACAGGGGGAGATGTGTCAGGATTGGTCTGATCACATCAAATGAGTGTAAATGTAATTCAGGACAAAGAACTGCATTGCACTGCAAACAGTGATGGTGTATTAGAAGGGAATAAGTTCACACACCAGGCTCAGCTTGAAAATCACCAGCGTGAGATACACTTTCCTCCATAGTTTAAGTTATTTAACAAACATGGACTGAATGTAACCTAGGTGAATAATTTCATGTCATGCATGATTTTATTACTCAGTACCTAATGCGTTCCTGAAATAAATTAATCAATTTTCAATCAATTGAGCCAACATTCCCAAACAAGGCCTGAAATGGAATGTAGCCATTATGATGAAATTTGTTGTGGAAATCGTTTGACCTCTACTGTAAACCTGCACTAGCCTAAAATAATCTTAGGTCATGAATCTTAATATTTTAGTGTTCTTCACTTTGTCATTGTTTACCATGATAATATTATCTAATTTTATCTGATGAACAAAGGCGCAATTTCAGACATGAGCAACTTGCAACTTGCGTTATTATTGCTAAAAAAGTTAATTATGTGCTAAAATCTTCTGATAATGTCACCTCCACAGGTTTCTACACAAAAACAAAACTTTTTGGACTTCTACATCTCTCTTGACAAAGAGTAACACTATTGCACAATGTTTTACAAGGACTTTCTCCAAGTGCACTCAACAAGCCTGAATATGTCCTAAAGGATTGATGACAGTCTATGCAGGAGAGACGGATAGCTGTCTAATGCTAAGTGAGGATGGCAGGTCTGCTCTTGAAGGACGGAACTTAACTAAGGGCCAATTGGCAAATTTGTGATTGTCCTTGTTTTGAATTATATAAATGAGGAGCAAGACTTTTCCTTGTTCTTTGTGTTTGGTTGCTTGTTTTTATTCAGAAAACCAATGTGATGTCCAAGAGAGTGATTTATGAGTATGACATATTGGGCCAGATGTGAAGTCTTATTGCAGTTGGAAGGAATGATGCTACATTACATAACATTACATTACATGTCATTTAGCTGCCGCTTTTGTCCAAAGCGGCTTACAATAAGTGCAGTTCAACCATAAGGATACAAACTCAGAACTAGAAGAAACCAGCAAAACAGTGCAATTTGTTCAAATAAGCCGATTTTGCTATAGATAAGGGCCATTAGAATTAGAATTTAAGTGCTACCGTTTGGTTTGTGTAGTAGCCTGAAGAGTCTGAGTCTGTCTGTAGTTTGTGGCAGAAGATAAAGAAAGATAAGTAAAGACTCTACGGTCTTGATGTGTGTATCGGTGCTCCAATGTCCCTGCAGTGCTCTTGCTGCCATTGAGAGTTCATTGGTATCTTTTGTTGGTTTAATTTTGAAATGTTTTACCATACATGAGGGATACTTTTTTGAAGTTTTTCCTTTGTAGGCTAGGATAAGAACTGTCAATCATCCATTTTACAGATAAAAATGACACTGAGGCTCATTAACAATCTCTTGCGAATCACGGCAGGATAATAAAACTCCAAGCCTGAGATCTGCAGTCTTCATCCGGCTTATCTGATATAATGCTATGAATTTGGCATTGATATTGATTCCAATTCCTTGGAAATTTAATTATTATGTTTTACCTATGAAATCATCAACAATAAATGGATTATTGACGCTGACTGGGGTGCTGGAGAACACATGGGATATTTCAGCACTCAGCGTGCTGCTCTGCATTTGCAGTATCTGGGCCGCAATATACAGAAGATCAGTTTACTCAGGCTTCAATAGCCGAGTGTCACATACTATCACATCCTGAATGATATTTCAATTTAATCAAATAGCGAGTCCCCTTTGGCCAGTCAGTGGTAAAATAGAAGACAATGAATGAATGATTGGATCCTCGCCTCTTGCTAATGTTGCATATACACTCCGAATGCATGATGTAATTGTTTGATTTTTCTTTTTTCTCCCTCTCCCTCTAGGTAAGTGAAACAAATTGCTCAGGCTGGTTGAAAGTGGACTGCCTTGGGGTTTCACATTCAACAATACACCCAGCTCCGGTACAGTAACTCGTCCCTCAATGCTCCTCACGCACACTGACTGCAAAATTAAAATGGCTGAGCAGTACACTTCTTCCCTTTTGATTACAATAGTGGGGTGGCTTTGGGAGTATTCTTGTGGTGTTGATGGGTGCAGTGAAGTGCTTTGGTTTTGTTGCTTTGTGACGCTACTGAGGCTGAAACCATGTCTGGAGTTTTGTTGGGATTCAACATAATACTGGAACCAGAAGGAAAAATGTGCCAGAACTCTGAACGAGTAGCTCTCTGGCTTTTCATGTTTATAGTATGTTGTCCGGGTAAGGATATTTAATAACTAGATCCATCCCATTGTTCCACACATATACTTCAGCAAATAAGCTTGAGATAAAAAAACAGAAGCTATTCATTCGCCAAAAGCCTAAGCACATGGACTGTAATTGTGATTGTTTCTTAAATATAGTATCATGTGTGACCAGGAAGGAGGCTTGAGGCTCTGTGTCACCACGGTTGGTGCAGCCTGTGGGTGGGATTTGCATCAAGTCGACCAAAAGTCGCAGCAGAAGAAAAACACATTGAAGATCTTTCCTGATGTCAACCCCACTGTCTTCTTTTTCTTGTCTGTATGAACTGGCAAAGTCCTGCCCCTTTAAATGGACTGACATGGGAGCTTATTTCCGAAAAAATATTTACAGCAATGAATGTCAATGGGCAAACCTTTTTCCACCTGTTTGAATGTAACTAATTATACAGGTGTTTGTCACTTTAAAAGATCACTTTGCACATTATGTTATTTACATTTTTTCATTATTCTGTAAATTACACTGCGAGGATGTTAACAAGCCAGCTAACATGCCCGGCTAATGACTCTTTTGGTGATGAATGTAGTTCACTAAGCGGTTTAAAACTGAACAGGAAAAACCTACAACCAACTTAGTTGACTTGCAAAATAATTTCTTACATTGACAAACATGCGTAATTAATATGCTCTCACAGGGAACCTGGAAAGGGGAGGGACTCTACCTCCCTATTTAGTGTGTTTTATTAGAAGTCAGACTTGGAGATTGTGATATTAATTTGAGTATAACTCCTGGTACAAGATAATTAGGAATAACAATCTGGTGGGCCGCGAGAGGTCATTTACAATAAATAAAATAAAATGTTTTTAATTTTCTATTTTAAAAAGTTTGAAATTAATATTTATGACGTGTTATTCTTTACAAAAGGCGCCGCCATACAAAACAATGTCAAATGGGGCACCCTCTTGTAGTATTAAAGTAAATATATATGAGCTCTGGAGAAAATGGTATACAAAACATAGATTGTCGGTTAATACATTTTTAATCGGTTAAATTCTTAATGTCATTTAATTATCCCTAGTTTATGTTTTGATCAGAGTTGTGATTAAAGGTTTGGGTGGGCCGCAAAAGATTTTCAGATTTCAAATTGGGCCGTGGCATTCTTGAGTTTGGGAACCGCTGCCATAGAAATTAGGCTATGAACCATAAGTCAAATTTCTAATTCAACCATTTCTTCTTTTTAAAATACAGATCATCATCAAACAAGAGAGAGGACGCACTGATTTTAACTCTGCAAACACTCAAATGGGCTTTAAATAGGATTTTATTGTTACCATGCATTCATTCATACCTAAAATGATGGAAGCAGCTGCTTTGACATGTAGGGAGCAGTGAACAGCCTGCCCTACTGAGCCAATTACATGTTACAACCAACAAAAGTTTCATATAAAAAGTTGCAGTTAGAAATGTGGAGAAATCGTTTCAAGTGTATTGCAGTGTAATATTTTCTTTCCACTTTAAATATTTCCGAAGCAACCAATTTTGTACTGAGCTTTACACTAGCAATTCATACTCCAATGTGAGTCCAGTCCATAGAAAAAGAAAATGTTTTTTAAATAAATGTCTATTTGTATAGTAGGCTATTCGTCTCAAGTTAGGCAGCAAAAGGGGACTTTTATGGAGGGGAGTAGACTGGTGCCATTATAATGGCTGAGATGCACTTAACCATTTCCAGCTCAAATTGACTTGAATTTGATTCAATATTTTTGTGACACAAATTATTACTATAACTTCCCGCAATAGTGACGATCCTCAGAACCCCCTGCATTTTTCACGGTTTGGGTTCACATCCTGTTTTATTTTGTAGTTTTCTGCCTCTCGTGTCCCCGGGTAACTTCACTTCCTGCCTTGTCCTGTCATCCCCTGTGATTGTCTGCCATGTCGTGATTGTTTCCACCTCTGTCCAATCGCCTGCACCTTCCCTGTGTATTTAAGCCATGTGTGTCTCTTGTCTCTCGTCGCGTCATTGTTGGAGGTAATGGTTAAATATGGGATGTAGTGTCTTGTTCCTATCTCTCAGTCAACATCCACTGACCCCGAAGTGGAGTCACTCCATCTGTGTTTAACTCAGTCTGGCTGTGTGACAAACTGAGTCAAACACACATAATTGAGTTCTAATTGAATGTGAGCTTCCAATTATGGCAATTAATGGAGGACTTTGTCTTGTGAGGTGGAGAAACCTCAGCAGTCCTGAGACATGAATACCAGAGCACCCAAGCATGCAAAGCCACTCTCTTCAAGTTACTTATGGTCACGGATAAATGGCGTTCTCTTTATTGGCTTATTATTTTTCTTCTAACTGATTACAGTCAATCCTGATCTACTGGGGGCTGTTTTTTGGCCTCTGCTCCGAAAATGGCACACACATGATAAAACGTGTAATAACTTTGGAACCATGTTGTTTGTCTAATTTGTTTTTCGTGGGGATAAAAGGTAACCCCTGTGAGTCCTATGATGAGTACATATATAAATATTACACACCCAATAAAAGTTAGAATTTTGCCTCAAATGTCAAACAGCAGTGTCAAGTAGGGTGACCAGACGTCCTCTTTTCCCCGGACATGTCCTCTTTTTGAGACTTAAAAAATGCGTCCGGGAGGGATTCAAAAAACGTCCTGGATTTTGCTTTGTTGGATATTTGTGTTTCTCTGGGTCTTTCTCAACTAGTTATTACGCCCTGACAAGTTTTGGAAAGGGTATCTCACCTACGTTCTACCTTCTTGCGCAAGCTCTGACTGTAGAGAGAACAGTCATTGGTCGACCGATCTCAATGTTGCCAGATACACGATAATTATCCTCCAAATACGACCATTTTGAGCCTTTGGTACGATACTTCACCATATCCAATCTGGCAACACTGAGCACCTTGCCGCCTCCACTAGTTGCATTATTTACAGCACATGACATCTGCAGCCATGCCGAAACGTAAATGTAAGTTTACGGACAAACTAATATAAAAATACCCATGTTTACGCCTCGTCTGTGATGCTTCGGAAGCTGAGTGCATGAGATGCAGAGCAGGCACTTACGTGTCAGTGGCAAATAAAGGTGGCAGCGATTTGGAAGCTCACGTGCACTCTGCAAAACACAAAACTGCAGCAAGAGGACAGAGCTCATTGAGTAAAGTGACAGACTTTTTTGTGAGTAAAACAGACTTTTCTGTTACGGCTGCAGAGGGTACCCTTGCTTTTCATACAATAAAGCCTCACAACAGCTGCAGATCAATGGACTGCACATCTGGTTTGCTAAGAAAGATTTTCCCAGATTCGTTGACAGCTCAAAAAATCTCAAGTGCTTGCACCAAGACAGAAGCCATTGTTAATGACGTGATAGCTCGTATTTGTTATCATTATTGCTTTAAAATATGAGAGCTGAAAAGTGTCTTCATTTTCTTATTTTAATGTGGCTATATAAAGTATTTATTATTTAGAATTTTTTATCATTATTGCTTCAATATATGGACAAGACACATTAAAGAAGCGCTGGACTAAATGCCACAAAAAAGATTTGTTTTACATTTGCACTTTGCAGTTTTGTAAAGTTCAATAAATAGATGTTCATATAGTCATTTGTTTCATCATTTCAGTCATTTTTGTCGTGACATTTGTATGCATTCACATGGTCATAGTGGGGCATGCTATACACTGCCCGCGCCACGCGACTCAAATCTGGTCACCCTATATAAATCCCATAAAACATTACTGCTAAAAACACATCTGAGTGAGTCTGTTGTTTCCCTAAAACAACTAATGTTTTTATATCAGAAAACAGTTAAACAAGCAAGGAACACTTACTTTTCAGATCTGATCATTAAACATGGTCACATTCCCAGAATCTTTTTTCAAACAATTGTCAGGCCCACGTTTAAAGAGAGGACTCATGAGCAGAATGACAGAACAGAAAAAGACAGTCTTTATTTGGCTCAAAAAAAATCACAAAACTTAAACTCAATCACTCCATTAGGAGGAAAACACAAAAGGTATAAACAGGTTGGAGGAACTGAGTCCATAAACAGAAATTCTTAGAGAACGGGAACGGTAAAAGCAAGACCGAACCAGGCAGGCAGAGGGACACCGAGTTACAGGCGACAGGCTCAGGTTGCAGAATGGTCGGTACACTCCAGCACCAGGGAAAGGGAAACACAGACTAAGACATGTGAGGGTAATGGGAAACAGGTGGACACAATCAGGGATCAGGGGAGACGATTCGACTGGTGACACATGAGAGGCAAGTGACCTGAAACGAGAGAGGGGTAAATCTTTCGAAATAAAACAGGAAATGACAAGACAGGCACGAAGACAAGAAAACCCCAACTTGATCTCACCGGGGTGTGACAGTACCCCCCCTTTTAGGGCCGACTCCTGACGGCCCAGGTCGTTCAGGGTGGTCCCTATGATAATCTCTTATAAGGCTAGGGTCTACAATGAAACGAGACGGCACCCACTGTCTCTCCTCCGGCCCGTATCCTTCCCAGTTCACCAGGTATTGTCTACCTCGGCCCCGATTGCGTACTCCCAACAGCTGCTTCACTTTGTAGACCGGACCGCCGTCTATCACTACTGGTGGCGGGACGACAGCCGGAACCATCAGGCTTTCCTGAGCCGGCTTGACTTGGCTCACGTGGAAGGTAGGGTGGACTCGGAGGGATCGAGGCAGACAAAGGCGATCTTCCGCCGGGCCAATGGCCTCTGTGACGGGGTACGGACCCACGAACCGTGATGCTAGTTTCCTGGAAGGAACCTTGAGGTGTAGGTCCCTAGCCGACAGCCACACCCTATGACCCGGCCGGTAGGAGGGGGCGGGTCGCCTCTTGCGGTCCGCGGCCTTCTTCACTCTATCCCCCTGGCGAATTAACACCTGCCGGGCTGCTGCCCAGATGCGGCGACAGCGTACAGCGTCGAGTGGGCATACTCGACCCAGACCAGGTACTTGCTCCATGTTGAGGGATTCTGGGCCACCAGGCACCGGAGGCCGGTTTCCAGCTGCTGGTTGAGGCGTTCGGTTTGGCCGTTAGCCTCCGGGTGGTATCCTGAGGTCAGGCTGGCCTTCGCGCCGATGAGCCCGACAAAACTCCCCCCAGAACCGGGAGACAAATTGGGGCCCCCGGACAGAGACTATGTCCTTAGGAAAGCCGTGGATCCTAAAAACCTGGTTCATCATAACCTCTGCTGTTTCCTTGGCTGAAGGTAGTTTTGGCAGGGGAACAAATCTAGCCATTTTGGAAAACCTGTCCACAGCTGTGAGAACCGTGGTGTTACCTTTGGAGACCGGGAGCCCCGTGACGAAGTCTATGGAGATGTCTGACCACGGTCTGGAGGGAATAGGTAGAGGCTGTAGAAGGCCTGGCCTCGAGGAGGTCTTATTTCGGGCGCAGACCAAACATGCCTCAACGTACTCCCGGACCTCCGTCTCCCCCCACACCCTGAAGCATTGTGCTGACCAGCTGTCTCCGGTGTTCACTGATATCTTCAACACCTCCGTGGAGACATGCCACGTACCAGCCTGCTTCAAGGCCTCCACCATCATCCCTGTTCCCAAGAAGCCCAGGATCACAGGACTCAATGACTACAGGCCCGTCGCCCTGACCTCTGTAGTCATGAAGTCTTTTGAACGGCTAGTCCTGACCCACCTGAAGTCCCTCACCGACCCCCTCCTGGACCCCTTGCAGTTCGCCTACAGAGCTAACAGGTCTGTGGACGATGCTGTCAACATGGCCCTCCACTACATCCTCCAGCATCTGGACTCCCCAGGAACCTACGCCAGGATCCTGTTTGTGGACTTCAGCACCATCATCCTGTCTCTGCTGCAGGACAAACTCTCCCAGCTGCACGTGCCCGACTCCACCTGCAAGTGGATAACAGACTTCCTGTCTGACAGGAAGCCGCACGTGAAGCTAGGGAAACATGTCTCAGCCTCTCGGACCATCAGCACCGGTTCCCCCCAAGGCTGCGTTCTTTCCCCTCTGCTCTTCTCTCTTGTAAGCTCCTGAAGTTTGCGGATGACACCACCCTCATTGAACTGATCTCTGGTGGGGATGAGTCCGCCTACAGGTGGGAGTCTGACCATCTGGTGTCGTAGTGCAGCCAGAACAACCTGGCGCTCAACGCTCTAAAGACAGTGGAGATGGTTGTGGATTTCCGGCGGAACAGAGCCCCACCCTCCCCCATCACCCTGTGTGACTCCCCCGTCACTATTGTGGATTCCTTCCGTTTCCTGGGCTCCATCATCACCCAGGACCTCAAGTGGGAGCTGAACATCAGCTCCATCACAAAGAAGGCTCAGCAGAGGTTGTTCTTCCTGAGGCAGCTGAAGAAATTCAACCTGCCAAAGACGATGATGATCCACTTCTACACGGCCATCATCGAGTCCATCCTCTGCTCCTCCATCACCATCTGGTACGCTGCAGCCACAGCCAAGGGCAGGCTGCAGCGTGTCATCCGCTCTGCAGAGAGGGTGATTGGCTGCAATCTGCCGATCCAAAGGAACGAGGAGGTCCTGAATGGGGGCCGCTAGCCCCTTCAGGAACACATCATATAATGCTGTGGAGTTCCACCCGCTCTCCGCAGGGTGCGAAACCGGATGACGTAGTCACAAACAGAGCCTCCACCTTGCCTAAACCCACTCAGCTCCTGAGCCTTTTCGCGGTCCATTGACATTGGGTAAAAGACCCTTTGCAAGGCGGATATAAAGTCTGTGGAGGAGATCTGGATCTGGACTCCCGAGGAACCTACGCCAGGATCCTGTTTGTGGACTTCAGCTCTGCCTTCAACACCATCATCCTGTCTCTGCTGCAGGACAAACTCTCCCAAGCAGAGTGGAGAGTCACGAGTCCACTCCGCCGAGGCCCATGCCTTGGCTCTCCCGGTCAGGTGGGTCATCATAAATGCAATCTTGGACTTTTCCGTGGGGAAAGCATGAGGAGTTAGTTCGAAATGGATGGTCAATGAGAAAGGCTTTACACAGTCCCTGTTCCCCCGTAAACTTCTCTGGGGGGCGCCAACCTTCCTGCAACCCCCACAATGCCGGTTGTCGGAGCCAGAGCATCCGCAGCTGTCGGCGCCTCGGGGGCCGTGCTGTTCTGGAGGAGATGGGCGTGCAGAGCTTGAACTTGTGAGGTAAGTTGGCTGATGTGGGAAGCCAGGGATGTCTGGAATTCCTCCTGGCGGGTGAGGCGGGTGTCTTGGTTTTCCAGGGCTGTGGCCATCTGTTCTGCCTCTGCTGAGTCCATACTGGCAGGAGTGTTCTGTCAGGCCCACGTTTAAAGAGAGGACTCATGAGCAGAATGAACAGAAAAAGGCCGTCTTCATTTGGCTCAAAAATTCACAAAACTCCATGAGGAGGAAAACATAAAACTACAAAAAAAAACTCAATCACTCCATTAGGAGGAAAACACAAAAGGTATAAACAGGTTGGATGAACTGAGTCCAGAAACTGAATTTCCTATAGAACGGGAACGGGAAAAGCAAGACTGAACCAGGCAGGCAGAGGGACACCGAGGCGACAGGCTCAAGTTGCAGAATGGTTGGTACGCTCCAGCACCAGGGAAAGGGAAACACAGACTATAAGACACGTGAGGGTAATGGGAAACAGGTGGACACAATCAGGGATCAGGGGAGACGATTCGACTGGTGACACATGAGGGGCAAGTGACCTGAAACGAGAGAGGGGTTAATATTTCAAAATAAAACAGGAAATGACAAGACAGGCACGAAGACGAGAAAGGATCAGGATCAGGAAACATTTATTGGCCAAAATATGTCAAACATACAAGGAATTTGTCTTGGCGGTTAGTGCGCGACAGTAGACAGACAAGACAACAGTGCACAGGTAATAAAATAAAGTGGAAAAATCCCAACTTCTCACTGGGGTGTGACAACAATAAATTCAGTACCCCCCCATCCCCCCATTGAACCAACCTACAGATTCAACTCCAGAGAGATGTGAGGATTTTTTAAATTACTTTTAAAATGAAGTACTGTAGATTTGGCTCCATTTCAATACACTATCCCACAGTGAAATCTCTCTGTTAGACTTCAATCGCACAGTTGCACTTTTGAAATCATCCACCTGTCCTTCAGACTGTATTCCCACTTTTTAAAAGCTGTATTTCAGACGGTTGGTCCTGAAATTGTATCCATTATTACCTGCTCCCGGTCAACGGGTATTTTTCCCTCAAATTTTAAACATGCTACCGTTTGCCCCCTCTTAAAGAAACCCACTTTAGATCCCTCAGTTTTAAGTAATTTTGGACCCATTTCCAAGCTGCCATTTCTGTCAAAGATTTTAGAAAAGACTTACCAATCAATTGATTATATTTATGAATAACAATGACATTTTTGAAAAATTTCAATCAGGCTTCAGTTCCTTTCACAGCACTGAGACTGCACTGGTCAAGGTCACAAATGACCTGCTGCTTTCATCAGACACAGGCCTGTACTCCGTTTTAATTCTTCTTGATATCAGCTCGGCTTTTTATACCTTTTTATGTGTACCACAATGTTTTAATCAGCCGTCTAAGAATTTATGTTTGGGTCAGAGGTGTAGTATTTGACTGGTTAATTTCATATCTGTCACAGAGGTTGTTTTCTGTAAGGATTGGAGATGCCTCCTCCTCATTTGCTTCTCTGTTCTGTGGTGTTCCTCAGGGGTCTATATTAGATCCTCTTCTATTTACCATATACATGCTACCCTTAGACCACATCATTCAACAACGTAACGCAGAGTTTCATTGTTACGCAGACAAAACAGAACTTTACATACCTATTAAGCCTGGTACCTCTACCACCTCCTGCATCATGTCCTGCCTTGCTGACATTTGGAATTGGATGTCAAAGAATTTTTTGGAGTTAAATGAATCAAAATGTGAAGTTGTTATTATTACACTTGCCTCCCCAAACACAAGCTGTGTTGTTGATCTCTGTTCAGGACTGGGCATGTTATCAACAAATGTTCGGCATGAAGCACGCAACCTGGGCATTCTTTTTGACCCTGCACTGTCCTTTGATACTCAGGTTACCAAAGTTGGGCAGATATGCTTTGCCCAAGCCTGCAGTTCATCCAGGGCTGACCTGAAGAGGGGCATCAATCAGGCCAAGCACTGCCACAAGCTAAGGATTGAGGAGCACTTCAAGAACAACTCCGACCCCCGTTGCATGTGGCAAGGCATCCAGGCCATAACAGACTACAAACCCACCAACACCACCCCCCAAAACAATGGTGTCTCCTTCCCTGACGAGCTTAACAGCTTTTATGCACGCTTCGACAGGGACAACCAAGAGGCCGACATCAAGGCTGCGCTCACTTCAGACCACCAGCCCCTCACACTCTCCTCCACCGACGTGTGTGCTGCACTGAGCAGGATTAATGCACGTAAGGCTGCTGGCCCTGATGGCGTCCCCGGACGCGTGCTCAGGGCCTGTGCTGGGCAGCTAGCTGAGGTCCTGACTGACATATACACCCTGTCACTAGCCCAAGCTACTGTTCCCACGTGCTTTAAAACAACCTCCATCGTGCCAGTGACACAAAGCACTCCACCGCAGTCAGCCTAAATGACTTCCGCCCAGTAGCACTCACTCCAACCATCATGAAGTGCTTCGAGAGACTGGTCCTGGCTCACCTCAAAACCTGCTTACCACCCACACTCGACCCCTTCCAATTTGCCTACCGCAAGAACAGGAGTACGGAGGATGTCATCTCCACGGCATTACACTCCACCCTTTCTCACCTGGACAATAACAACAGCTATGTGAGGATGCTGTTCATAGACTTCAGTTCAGCTTTCAACACTGTCATCCCCTCCAAACTAATTACGAAACTCAGTCACCTGGGTATCAACACTTTCCTCTGTAACTGGATACTGGACGTCCTATCCAACAGACCCCAGTCTGTTAGGGTAGAGAACCACACCTCCTCAACCCTCATCCTGAACACCGGCGTGCCACAGGGCTGTGTGCTAAGTCCTCTCCTCTCCTCCCTCTTCACCTATGACTGCACACCTGTACACGGTTCCAATACCATTGTCAAGTTTGCAGACGACACAACAGTGATTGGCCTCATCAGTGACAACGATGAGTCGGCCTACAGAGAGGGGGTCCAGCACCTGGCGGTATGGTGCGCCGACAACAACCTGGCCCTCAACACCAAGAAGACCAAAGAGCTAATTGTGGACTTCCGGAAGAAAACTGGCACACACATCCCCATCCATATCAACGGGAAAGAGGTTGAGCGTGTCGCCAGCTTCAAGTTCCTGGGTGTCCACATCTCTGAGGACCTCTCTTGGACCCTCAACACCTCATCCCTGGTAAAGAAAGCACACCAGCGTCTCTTCTTCCTGAGGAGACTGAAGAAGGCGAAGGAGAAGGAGGAGAATTTCTACCGCTGTACCATAGAGAGCATCCTTACAAACTGCATCTCAGTATGGTATGGCAGCTGCTCTGTCGCGGCCCGTAAATCACTGCAGAGGGTGGTGAAAACTGCCCAACGCATCACCGGTTCCTCACTCCCCACCATTGAGGCTGTCCAGAGCAAGAGATGTCTGCAGAGGGCACGCAGCATCGAAAAGGACAGCTCTCACCCCAGCCACAGACTGTTCCCTCCTCCCCTCTGGGAGGTGCTACACGGTGCTCCGTTCCCGGACCAGCAGGTTCAGGAACAGCTTCATCCCTGCGGCTGTCACTCTACTGAACTCTGCCCCCCCTGAACTCCCTCAGTGATTGTACTTCCCTTTCCACCCTGGCTTGACTGCCACACACCCTCCTCCAGCCACTGAACATTTGCACTGTTATTGTATATCAATTTCTTACTGTTCATATTGCATAACTATATCTTACTGTAGATATCTATTTATTCACCTATTACACTTTACATATGCACATACTCTGCACTTTTTGCTATTCTGGTTGGATGTTAAACTGCATTTCGTTGCCTCAGTACTTGTACCCTGTGCAATGACAATAAAGTTGAATCTAATTTAATCTAATTTAAAACTGAGACAATACAGGACAATCAGGTCTTTCCTCTTACCTGCAGACCTAGAAAGAGTCATCCACGCACTTATCTTCTATTCTGGCATTAGCCGGCGGAACATTCAGAGACTACAAATGATACAGAAAGCTGCTGTCAGGCTTTTTAACCCTTACAAAGAGAAGCAACCAATATATAGATGTAACGTGCGGTCCTTTGGGGGAACGTGGAAAGACGGGGAAACAGCGTAGCGTTTTAACAGTCTTTATTTCACACGTCTTTATATTGCCTTGGTCGACGTCCGTCCGGCTCCAGCTTCTCCACCAGACTCTGTCTCTTCCCTGTCGCCGGATCTCCCCTTCTTAAGGCAGAACATACAGACATCATTAATTCCATCTGAGGCCAATTATGCCTCCTCCTGGCACCGCTCCCCGAGCCACTCCCTTCTCCGTCCCCTCTGCAGCTGAGCCAAACCACGCCCACCACCACAATATATGTATATATGTGTAGTATATTCATTTTACTAATATTCCACTGGCTAAAGTTGTGTTTCTAATGGGCCCAGGCCTCTAATGATTCAAACCAGGTAAAGCATTCACACATTTTTTCAAGATGAATACCCTAAATGTTGGTTCTGGTTCCGACCCAGTTTTGTGCCACTTTTTGTATCCATATGGGAGACTCTACAGACTCTATCTGTAGGCCACTAGATCTTAGAAACAGTAAACGGACTGTACTTGTTTATCTCTTGTCTAGTTTCATACAACTCAAAGCTCTTCAAACCTTCATGTCATCATTCACACATTCATACGCTTATGACAGGAACTACCTCACACATTGACACCTGCCCGTCAGGATCTAACAGTAACACACTCTACTTGTGTTCAGACAGGAAGTGTGAAAATCTGCATACCTTCATATATATATATATATATATATATATAGGAAAAGAGATATCTCCAGAAGAAAGAGAAGTACTCAAGAAACTCATGACAATGTGTCGAAATCACATTCTCCATTATCACACTCAAATTTTACTACATGCAGGCATTACTCCCTGAATGAAACCTGTTTTGAGGTTGTTAAACATTGACAACTCATTTTAACATCCGTTCCACTTCTTTGTTTGCCATTACGTTTTTATGTCTAATTGGACTCTGCCAAACTGTTCTGTGGAAAAATTAAATATTGGTTGCATTCAAGAAATTACAATGCTTTGTACTCATGATGAAGACTTGAATATGTTATGAATATGTTTTTGGAGTTAGAATTGTTGAATTTCTAAAGGCTATCTTCCAGAGCACTTTAGTTCCTTGTATGCAGCTGCCATAATTACATCTTACACTCTAACACACTGACGCTTGACAGCCAACCTCATGCAGTGACTAGTTTTATATCTTGGGGATGGAAACATCTGCCAGATATCATTATTCTTTTTCACATCCATACATTACACTTCTGCAAGACTTTTATATATAGTGTTGTATGTTTAAAAATGTCACATTTATTACAAACAATATGTTACATTAATAAAAAATGTTGAACGATAATACATCACAGCCAGTAGGTTTTAATGCATCGGAGCGAAGATCGTCAATCTACACGCCTTCTGTCTTTTATCTGCTACTATCTGTTATTTTTTTCTCTCCGGCATCATGACCTGCCAATGTCAAAGAGGCAGCGTTGTTCCACTTCTGGTTGCATAATAAGGGCACTTTGTTTTGCTTTATATCAGCATCAGGCTACAGTATGCTCCATTGGCATCACCATTATGCTAATACACAAGACAATGCCGCTAAAGTGATTTGTTAGTGCTAGTTGAGTGCATGTTTGCCAAATTAGTGGTTGATCGTCCAAAGAGTGCTTGCTCGTCCACCATAAGCTTTACAGAATTTTGAACATACCAATGTGGGTACAAATGTACACAAACACACACCGCCGCTTGTGTAACTGTATGCAAAGGTGTCTACAAGACGGTTGACTGCACTTCACCTATGACAGGCACTCGATTTAGAGCAGCTACACAGATGCTCACTGCTCTGAGATAGATAAGATCTTTGAGTGGAATTGACTGCGAAATGACAAAAAAATGACATGAATACTGAGCAGCTCTCTCAGCCCTGGCGTGTCTTTCCGTTAATTCTCTCTCAGGCAGACTCCAAATCATGAACATATATTCTCCCTTCACTTGGCTTTTGACATGGAAAAAGTTGATACAAGGATTGATACAAGCATTGGTCTGTCCTAACAGCTCAACGCAAACTAACATAGCAGTGCAGACCGATTTAACAATGTCCACCTGTGGGCGGACCTGAGGTTGGGCACCACGCTGCCTTGAATGACGCCATGAATGGCGTTGTCAGCTTTAGCCGCGTTTTGAGAGCTACCACACACAGAGGGACAGTGCTTCTGTGCTGAGGTAGACATTACTCTTCATTGATTCATTGAATGCTGCAGCAAAGGCAGTTTTGCAGCTATATAAAGGCTCTAAATGTTGATTACAAAACTATCCTTATCCCACTATCTAAGATAGTAGCAATCCCACAGCTGGCTCGACAGCTGATCTAAGCTTTGCACCATGTCAAGCAAATGCCTCAGGGCCTCATGTGCGTACATTTGCAGTTTGAGATGCAATGTCAACTCTGATCTTCCACTTACTGTAATATTGCATGGTTGTTTTTGTGTCCACTCAACTGAAAAAGTGTGATCCTTGGCAAATTAGGCACACTTTACGGATCCACTCCCATCTCTTTCATGGCAAAATCCCATTTTGCCTTGACCCTCCCGTGAATGTATATGCATATCACAGAAAGGGCAATATGTTTTTTTCAGTTTCCGCAACAGGCAGTCTGCCCTTTTACCTCTGTGCACCTTGTTTATACATAGCTCGCCATGCTTTTATGCACACATTGCAAAACAAATACCCCTGAGGTGGGCGCAAAAGCGTTAGTACATAACACTAGAAATAACGTGTTTATTTACCCAGGAGTCTTTAATGTGTGTAAAAAAGGAGCAGGGTTGAATAACCAGCAACAGTTACCTTCTCTCCCCTAGTTTGGATGTGGATGAGTTCTAGCCAGTGGGTGTGTTGAGAGAGTACATCCTGGATAATTTCACATAAGCATACTTCTATCACAACGCTGTCACTCAATGTAAAATTGAAGACATGCCTGTAGAGTCAGCCTTATACTGACCAAATATCTCTAATGTCCATCAGGAGCCAACCAGATGTCTCCACAGCAGCTGACATACTGTATCAGCGTGTGACCCACCGGGGGCCAAGCCGAGGGATGCATTAGCTTTAAAGGAATTCAGCCAAGAAAAACACAATGCACATTGTTTGGCTTGAGAGGTATGAATCCAGCATTTCCATTTTTGACAGGTGAAGTACTGCTGCCGGCGCTGCTCAAACAGCCAGTGATTGCTGCTCTGCAATAGTGTACCAAGGTGAATCATCCGGCAGACCTCCACGCTATCATGGCCCCATGTGGGCTTTAGAGCACACACCTGACTTTTTTCACATTGTAAAATATGTTCAATGTGATAGCTTACTCACTGAATTTCTAGTCTTAAAGGTTGGAATTTATTTTGTTAGTAACGGAATGTAAATGAGAGAGGCTGAGAGGTTTAGCTTACCCTATGTTTCAACATAAATGTGTTTCCATACTCATTCTCCATCCCAATCGAGCAGATCAAATCTGCTGTTAAAAGACAAGACAAAGTCAGGATGCAAGGTTATAACTACATAGTCTGCTTTCTGCTTCTGATGTGCGTCATACACATGTGTATGTAGGTTGTCTCATACCTGGGCTATTCATGGACGGAGTCATCTTTGGGACAGATGATCTTTGAAGGAGAGATGTTTGATCAAATCATATCATAATCTCTCCCCTTCTGAATCTGCACCCCCCTCGGCACCCCCCTCAAAGCAGACATTCATTTTGGTTGAAGATGTTCTGACTGAGATGTTCTTTGCCTCCACCCGGCATCAATTGATAAATCCTTGCTGTCCGTGGTGCTGAAATCGACTGATATGTAACTTTTTTTACTACTGTTCCCAGGAAAAAGAAATAAAAACTGCTATTACTAGATACATTTTACCTGAAATTGATGGTGATATGTTTGAACATTACCTTATGTGTTAAACGTTTTTGTGCCTCTAACGTATGTTGTAGAAAGAACTTTCCAACACGTGCTGTTCCTTTATAGCCCATGATAGCCAACCTTGAAATGACACAGATTTGTTAGACACACATGGAGGATAAAGAAGGTGGAGACATTCTCCAGATACACTATTAAACAGCAAAGGGTGAGCTGTGCAACCTTACCTCAAACATCCATTGTTAGTGCTTGTGTCAAGGAGGAGGAGGACGGATAAAATCTGAAGAATGTTTGATCAACATTTAAAATAACACTAACTATTACCAACAACACAATTTCTTATAAAAAAAAGTTAATTGGGAGCATTTTACTTCAGCAATAGTGCTTCAGTAATGAGAATGAAACTTAAGCATAGTGGTGACGACACTAAGTCATCTGATCCTATGACCTATGATTTTATTGCCTAATGTTTACCTTTTGATTTTATTCAAGGCAAAAAATTCAAAAGTATTTTCATTTTAAGAGTATCTTGTATAACAAAATTTGTAGGTATTGTGAAACAAAATCCAATATATAAGCCCCGTTGTTTTTTTGTGGAAAGAAGGTGTTCCTGTTGGCCTGCAGGAATACGTCTTACCAGAGCCCAGTTTCTTTTACGTGGTTCAACTAATTTGCTCAAATGTTCCAGCTAAAATTAACCTGATGATTCATATCAGGCTATCTTGGTTCCTCAGTGGCTGATACGTGCTCAAACAGTCTTGTTAATTTGAACCAGATGTCAGTCATCAGGTAATTGTGTGTTTCGCGTCCTACTTAAAAAGGAAAAAGTGTTGATCACCAAAACCATGATTAAACTCAACTAACGTATCTTCCCTGTTTTCTACTACTGCAGATTTGATAGTCAATGTCTATGACTCCATTCCCCACAGCTCCACCAACCTGCCCCAGACCCTCATCCCTCCCTCCCCCATCCCATCAGGGGCTCACGCCTCTGTATCACCTTCCCCTCCTCCACCCCCCTCACCAGCAACGACCCTCTCTATTCTGGAGAGAGACGTTAACAGGCTCTTTAAAAGACAAAACCCTCGCAAAGCAGCCGGTCCGGACTCCGTCACCCCCCATACCCTGAAGCATTGCGCTGATCAGCTGTTTCCGGGGGTTCACTGTCATCTTCAACACCTCCCTGGAGACATGCCACGTACCAGCCTACTTCAAGGCCTCCACCATCATCCCTGTTCCCAAGAAGCCCAGGATCACAGGACTCAATGACTACAGGCCCATCACCCTGACTTCTGTAATCATGAAGTCTTTTGAACGGCTAGTCCTGTCCCACCTGAAGACCGTCACCGACCCCCTCCTGGACCCCCTGCAGTTCGACTACAGAACCAACAGGTCTGTAGATGCTGCCGTCAACATGGCCCTCCACTTCATCCTACAGTATCTGGACTCCCCAGGAAGCTACGCCAGGATCCTGCTTGTGGACTTCAGCTCTGCTTTCAACACAATCATCCCGTCTCTGCTGCAGGACAAACTCTCTCAGCTTTATCAACTGCACGGTATGCAGCGCCTTTCCCAATGTTCTCTGCATCGCCGACACTCTACAAAAATGTTTAGTCTGTGAGACAGTCAATGCTCGGATGCAGCGTGTGGTGTTCACAATGTATGCCTCAATAATGTCTTATAGCAGCAGGTGCTATATGCTGCTATATATAATAATAAGCAGGTTTAAGTCTTTGGATGTGTTGTCATGGTGATTTTATGGTGAAACTTGCTTTGTGGAACCGAAAAGCCTGACAAAATGGACCCTGGTCTTCATTTGGCATTGAAATAAAGGTTCTTCAACACACACCACCTGCTTACCTGTGATGTTGTATAACAAATGGATTTGTACCTTCCAAAATGAAATCAGACATAATTCCATTTGGGGACCAAATCAATGTTCACCATGTACCTATTTGACAAGAGAATAGCATTGAGACATGTGCTTAGTGATCAGTGTAGTCTCACTGTAACAAACTCCTGTTTCCCTTTGGGTTCTCTTGGAGCAAAATCACGGTCGGTACCAAGGTTTTTATTTGTATGCACAGACTATATAAAAAGACTGGCGTTGTCGCCCGCACTGCTCGTCATCCGTCACTCATCTGTTCATAAATGGCCAGAACACGGGTTCAATACAGCTGAGGCCACTAACGCCTCTTGCCGGCACCATTGCCTAAACCACTCCCCCTACTCGGTCCCCTCTGCAGCTGTGCCCAACCAAACTCTGCCACTCACTTTGCAAAACCACAGACCACAAAAAGGACCACAAAATCTCTACAGATCTGTGTCAGTGCTAAAGAAAGGTCTGGCTCCACACATCAATCAATCCACTCAATCACTAAGATCAGGATGAATGGTGTTGGTATCAGAAACCTTTATGAAATTAGGATTTCTGCAGTCAATAACAAATACTGGGATATTTTGGGTTCAGAGTTCCTACAAAATACAAGAAAAGACACATTCTTGACTATTTTGTCATTTCGGACTATTATTACTTAATAAAATGTTTCAAAGTTCATTTTAACATTTCATTTAAAGATTTAAAGAAAATTGTTTTGGAAATGTTTGCACTGAATAACTGACATCCGGTGTTCTTGTTATTAATTAAGTGATAATATTATATTTATATGCTATCATTCCAGTACATTCACTTTTCTTTTCTTTACATTCTGACTGGACAAAAGTAGCATTATATGTTCTACTCTACAGCACCTTTCCTAGATTAATTTATCATTCATATACAGGACATGGTTCAGATGGACTGTTTCCATGCCAACCAGACAATGAATAGATTGATTCTATTAACCAACACAAAAAATCACCACATACACTGTCCATTTCAAATTACAGCAGCACAGTTTTTTCAAATCTTTTGTACTACAAGCACAGCAGCTTCAGTCATTATTCCCCTTCACTGTAATATTCCTTGTGCCTTCCCAAAAAGCGTATGCTGGATGGTGATGTGCAGGAGGCAGCCAAGTTCAACCTCAAACAAATGTTTGTGATGGAAAATTGTTGTCTTAATAGCTTATATACTTCAGAATCACTGTTGGCTCATTACATGAGCACAGTATCATTTCATTTCCCTCAGCATAATGCAGGTAGCAGCTGTTGTGGCTCTATTTCTGTACTGTATTTACACAAGATTTCATTGTTGGTGTGAGCCGTCACTTCTGCTCTATGTTAGAATATTTGCTGGACTCGCTCTAACAAAAGCTATCACATTCCACACCTACTATCAAAGGGAGGACACAATCCGATTTCTTTTTCTTTTGTTTGTGTTAAGGTATCTCTACTATGCAGGAACAGCTCTGGACAAAAACCTCGTCCATCTTTGCAATCTTTGACACATCATTTATAGATGTGGAATAAAATGCCACATGAATCTAAACTAAAAGAACAGACTGCTCTTCATATTGTATATTCTTCATATTTTACTTTTCAGTTTTCCTTGTGTCCATTCTTCTGAAACTAGTACTATTACATGGCTTCATGAAATTACTTTTCTCATGGAAAAGGCGTTATTGAGCCATGACTAAAAGACGCATCCTTCATGTTCTGCATTTCAGTCACCCTGTCACACACCGCCCTGAGTTCCTTCTCCACCTCCTCTCCTGTGATTTATTGTGCTGGATATTAAGCTAATATCATGCATCGCCAAAGAGAAGTGTTCTTTGGCTCACAGGACCCCATTCAAGGTAATGTCCCTTCAAATCTGACAAGACACACCTGACAGAATTTGCGCAGAGCAGCCTCGACGTTTCTATGGAAGGGAAAACACAAGATGCCGGAATGAGTTAGCGTGGTCCTCAGAATGTGGACTGCTACACTTTGTTGCTTATTTTCCACTCCTTGAAACGGTAACCAGCGTGGACCCGAGAAATGAATAAGTGCATTCTCTAAACAATTGGTTACACTAATGGATCAATTTAGCTCAGAGGAGAAGTGAAATGCAAGCCACAGCTGATTCACTGATTCAGCTTTGAAGTTCACTGCAAAAGTGCAGACAATTTCTGAAGTGATCACAACACAACTAGAATTTGCTTCTCCGTAACTCTGGAGTAATGTTTAATTACTCAAGTCGAAGCCACATTTGCATGTGTGGTCGGGATGGCTATGAGTTGAAAAACTGTATGTATTCATTTTATTTTTGTATAGCCCAAATCCGCAATTTACAAATTTGCCTCAGAGGGCTTTACAGTATGTACACATATGACATCCTCTGTCCCAAAAGCCACACATCAGCACAGGAAAAATTCAATAATCCAATAAATAAAAACCCTTCCATGGGGGAAAAAGGCAAGAAACCTTAGGGAGAACGTCACAGGAGGGAACCCTCTCCCGGGATGGACAGACTACAATGGATGGCACGTGTACAGAATGAACAATGTAAATGATGTACAATACATTCAATTCTTATAACCGAAATGATTCAAATATTTGCGAGCAGTAAGCCAGGTGTACTGCAGGACCAGTGCAGGGACAACCGCCATCAGATAGAACCACCATACACAAGAGTCTGTGGGGAGGGAGAGTACAAAGAGTTTAGGAAAGGGTAATGTTGGTTTATGAGGACAGTAAAATATGAAATGATGATGATGATGATAGCAGCAGCAGCAGCAGCAGGTGTTAGCAGGGCCACGGTAGGAGGCAGGAACAGGGTCCAGATAGAACCATGATCCATGGAAACCTGTGAGGCGAGAGAGCACAAATACTCAATGGAAGAAACAAAGTTAGTAATGCGCATTAATGTTTGCAGAAATGGAAATGGGAACAATGGTGTAAGAAGCGGTAGGTGTCCGCGGGCCAGTCAGCAGTCAGGACCAGGGTTCAGACGGAACTACGATATACGGAGACCTGCGAGGCGAGAAAGCACAAAAAACTCTGGGAAAAGCTGAATTAGTGGTGTGCATTAACAAAACATGAATTATTGTAGAAGGAGAGAGTGAGAGAGGAGCTCGTGTCTAAGAATATATGCATCCCATCTTTGCTTTCATCCTGATACTCTGTAATGATCACTTTCTTTCATGTTACAATGTGTCTACAATGACATTATCCTTCACATATTATTATTTGTACAGTTGGATAAACTGAGGGAAGACACTACTCAGGCACAAAAGTTGCAGAGACAGAAGTTAATCCGTGTCTGCACATTTTAGTCCAATGCGTGAGGTTTGATCCAGTTGGGCTCCTCCTCCGAATGATAAGCTAGCTTGGACTCCGGGATGCAAAATACAGCTGTATCAAAGCTCAATAATAAGAATAGAGACATATTTTCTGACATTACATCTAAAGTACATTATCAGTTGTGTGTTGAGCTTTTTATGTTTTCTCATCTCAGATAAATGCCTCATTGGGCTTCATCCCAATAATACGAGTTTGAGCTTTAGTTTGGTTAAGGGAGAAATATGTACAACGTAAAGTTATATTAGAAAAAGTAAAGGCATAAAAGGCTCTTCAGTCACTGCCAGGCGGGGAATAGTGGATTGTCATGTTGACGCCAGCCCATCATCATGGCAAGCACTCCATCATGACACTGTCTGTGCAGAGCTCATGCTCCCCCACCATATCCATGAATGTAATTATTGTATTCATATCTTGGTGGGAGTGATGGCTCCGGGGTAACAAGCTTCTGGTTTGTTCTCTTGTGACCATGAGCCTCTAACATACACAGCGCTGTGCTGTGTGGGGAATTACATTGCACAGAAATATAACAGAAGTCATCCAAAGGTCCACATACGGCTCTGCATTCATTTTGTCTGTGTTTGTAGGGACCTAACTGTGAATATATTTGCCTGAGAAACTAAGTCAGATTTAAAAGATGTATAAAGACAGGAAAACCGAAAAAGTGACAGGTTGCATTTTTCTTTTGTCGCTAATGATTGATGATTCTCTGCTTATTCTCACAGTTTTGGAGGCCTCCACAGTCTGGTCCCTTGAGAGTGACTAAATGAGAACAAGTGACCCTGTTTGATGGGCATTAGAAAGAGCTCCAGGAGACTTGACACATCAACACAGGCAATTCTTTACGAGGTGTAAACAAATATGAAATATGAATATTTGGGCAATGGATGAAGAGCCCTTTCAACACAATTATTTGCTTATTTAAAAATATATTCTGTTTCACTATCTAATATCTATATACGATCCAATATTACTATCTTTTTATTTATAAATGAAAAAAGGTACCATACATGTATACATACAAAACCAAAGCCTAGTCCTAGAGGTAGTGACATCATTACCATCATAGTTCTGCATTTGGGCCAGTGAGAACAAGCATTTTACAATCAGCGATATCATGAGCTGTAATTTATTTTCAAAACTATGACAAGCATGGAGATTTTTTGGTTAGTCAGATATATGCTATTTACTTTTTAATGTAAATTGGAGGTTTCAGAACATTACCAACTTGTATAATTATATTATATACAGATACAAATACAGTTCTATGACTGGTTGTCTTTTTCTCCAACCTTTCATACCTTGTTGAAGCTCCCCATCCTATTATGTTGTTACCTATCCTATTGTGTTGATATACACTCACTGGCGACTTAGGTACACCTTGCTAATACAAGGTTGGACCCCTTTTACCTGCAGAACTGCATTAATTCTTTGTGGCATACTTTCAACAAGGTGTTGGAAACATTCCTCAGCGATTTTGGTCCATATTTACATGATAGCATCATACAAGATTTGTGTATATATATTGTGACAGGTTCGACCTATGGGGGGGGAGGGGGGGGTCTCGGAATGACGAAGACGCAGTCTGTTCCATTTGTAGTCTTTATTTTATGCTCAAATAGCAGCAGTCCCTAATCAATGAAAAGTGCGGAAATGACTGCGCTGCGTCAGGGCGCACCAGATGACCATCAACACGTATGACTTGGTCGTAGGCTGAGCGTAGGGTATCGTCACGAGACTGTTCGAGTGGAAAATCTTCCACAGCTGGTGTCTGTCATCCGCCCTGTCCTCCTCCAAGCCAAGTTGGGCGCCACTGTGACAGGTTCGACCTATGGGGGGGTCTCGGAATGACGAAGACGCAGTCTGTTCCATTTGTACAGTCTTTATTTTATGCTCAAATAGCAGCACGCGACCGGCCCCAGCCTCCTCGCCTCGCTCAGCCCTCGCTGTCGCCGGATCTCTCCTACTTTTAGCCAGAACAAACACAAACACTGATTAATATCAGCTGAGGCTAATTATGCCTCCTTATGCACCGTTCCCCGAACCACTCCCTTCTTCCCGCTGCAGCCGAGCCAAACCACGCCCGCCACCACATATATATATAGATTACATTATATTAAAGTTAACAAGTTATAATTGCGTTCAAATTCATTAAATAACGTTGACAATTATTTTATTGTGGGTTAATGCTTTTTTCTTTAAATTCTTATTATTTTGAAAGTCTGTTGCTCACTGGCTGTGAATACACACACAGACAAACCATTGGTCAAAGGAGTTGGGTTGTTGATCAGTATTGCCTTGGCAATGAGCCCAATAAGAGCATTTGAGGGGGAGGCCTAAGGTTGTTGCAGCGCTCGCATGAACCGAATGGTGGGGACAGAAAGGTAGCAATCTCTTACAGGGAAATTTTGAATTACAACTATCTTCCAGACGGCGAGATTGATAGAACCAAAATTATAACATGCATTAGTGATGGTTCTCCAAAGGAAACATTACAAACATGTACTTCACAGACTGTCAAGTCCCTGCACAGTAAATCCCAGCTGTGCCCTTAGTGCTGGACCACTTCCCTCTAACAAGGACACTTGCTAGTCAACATAGACATTGATGCCATTGATGCATAGATTATTAATGGATATAAAATAAATGTGTTGCTGCTGGAAAGATTTATAGAAAATAAGTTGAGCTTTAAAATAAATATTTTAACTGCTACTGTTAAAAGTACCTTATTTGTTTAAAGAGTGCAATATACTAACTTTGAATTTTGCCCATTATAATGTGATTGCTAAAAATTGTAATTGTTGTCCATCACTAATAATGTGTGTAACAGCCTTAAGTCTCTGTCTGCTTTAAATGGACATTTACAGAGTCAGCTGCCGTTTCCTGAAAGAGCTGTGATTTTCTGCATAGACATATGCTACCTGAGAAATCAAAAGTGGGTGGTCTTTGTGTAGGTTGCCATTCTGAAGCGAAGCACCGCTGACATTTTCTCAGCTGCCTTTCGAGACTTTCGGGCTTTCTCAAAAGGCTGACTGTCTTTGTGGCATTTAGAGTCCGAGCACTCGGTCTCATGCTGATAACGATTAATTTCCTTCACAATAGCTCAATCATCAAACTTTATTGTTACTCTTCTGTTTTAAGAACTTTCAAATTATAAGGTGTTAATAAATCCGAAGCAATCCAAAATTTGGATTATAATAAGATATCCAATCAAGGTTACATGAGGACATTTACATGACCAGGCTGTAGTGCAAGGGTTGGTGCTGCGGTAATGGTAGTTTGCAGCCTGGACAGAGCCTGGTGGAATACAAAAGTAAACTTAGCAATCACATTTGTCTGGGGAGGGATTGGCTCTTAAAAGCAAGATTCAATTGGGTGTTCATCTTTGCTACACAGAACATAAAGTGGGGAAACATGTTGAAAAGTAGAAAAGGTACATAAACTTGGTCAACACAGATCATTGAGAGTTAATAAAAGGGGGTAAGTGGTAAACAACATATTAAAACACCTCCAACAGCACCCATCTGGCCATCCAAGTTGAACATAAAGAGTCCAAAGCACCTTAGCAAAGCCTTACCTCCAAGCAATTTGCCTTTTATTGTTTACCATGATTTATATTTTTTATTTTGAGCAACAGGTCCACGGTGTTTAGGCAGAATGTAATAAAGTCAATAGGCTTATAAATACATTTAAGTGAATTTTGGATTTGCTCTGCATAAACACTGCTTTCAGTACATTTTCTGTGGCGTTAGATGGTATTGCAGTCTGTTTTGAAGGACAGTTGCACATAAGAAATCTTGCCTCTCCTTAACAGCAGTAGTTAGCTGCTAACAGATCACTGAATACATAAATGAATAAAGTGTGTGAGTGAGTGTGAAGAAGATATCATCGAATTACCCTGAAACAATTAAACACACTGCCACTGTCAACACGTTGTTAGCAATTTCCAAATGAATGAACTTCAGAAGAGATGCTTGGAAGAGCCATTCCAGTTGAGTAAAAATGTCAATTTGTGTTTTCATTCATTAGCATTTAAATTAATGTAGTTTCTCTAAGGAAGTTTGGTAAAAAAAAGTGTACAATGCCTGCAATTTCCTGGAATATTATTCAATATTCACTTTTCTTTTCTAAATCAGTGGGGATCAGAAGCTTTACTTTGCTTCAGATATCAGTATTCACCTGGAGTCAAATCACCTCCGCACATATAATGCAGTGATTTTATTTTATTTTTGTTACGGCACTGCAAGTCTTCGTTATTTCCCATTTAAATGATTTGTCATAATAATTAGCAGCTGAAAGATCATGATGATAAAGGTATAAAGTTGATGGGCTTATTTTGCGAGAGTCCTTGTTTCACCCTGAACAAGCTGACTCTCTGCAACAGTTCCACATCAGCGTTTCTCAATGGCTCCTTTCACCAGGCCCGCTCTTATCGCAGTGTGTGATGCAGTGAAACTGTGGATAAAGCGACAAGCTGCAGTTGATGATACAATTACACCAGGCCCCTCAGGAAGCTGCCCTAATCAAGCACTGGTATAACTTGGTTTAGAATTGCTCTGGCTGAGTTTTATAATGAAGTCCGGGAATACACAATTAGCATATGGCATTTGAGGATGTGATATTGTTTTATTAGCTGCTGATGAAATAAATTATTCATAATGATCAGTGCACACACAGACAAAACAGTAGTAGTACTGTAAGACTGAAAAGTCTTAGTATAAAAGAGGGAAAGAAAACTTTATGTTGAGCTATTTGACTCTAAAGGATTCTATGGAGTGATTGTCTGCTTATGTCAGTGATGAATAATAAAGCCAACGCTTAGTTCAACTCAGATTTATACCACAGCAACGTGTATTTCGTTAGTCTTTTCATTACACTTGCAGTGTTGAAAGGCTTTCTATGATTTCATCTCAAGGAATATTTATCACATTTTTTATACTGGTGTTGAGATAATTTTCTCCCTCCATCTGCTGCTTGCCGCAGTCGACCCGCATACAAACACACACACACACACACACACACACACACACACACACACACACACGTACACAAACCCACCAGCCAGAGTCAAGTTGTTTTTTTGTGCTACTAGCTGGATAGGGACATCAGAGTTTATGAGACATTTTTACAAAATATGTCAAGCTGTAGGGCTGAAGGTCAAGGTCATAAATGTACCCAAATATGTGTCATAAAAATGAGATGACCCCCTTCGGGGCTCCCAAATGTGCCACTTTAAACACAGTGGAGCAGGATGAATTGGATTCTCAGCAGGCATGTCCTTCACCTAACCTTTGTTGACATTGGCACTTTATTGGAAGAGATGAAGTGATTGCAGAGTGGAGCACACTCTTATTTTCTGATCTCACTTATTTTCATACGTTTCTGTTGTCTGCGACTAAGGCGTTCAGGACACCTGGGTCCATTTCTGCATGTTGACAGCTGGCAATGATAAAAAATATTCTCTCTGTTCACCACAGCAACGTTTTGAAAATATTTTTCCTCATAGGCCACAGGAAATAACAAATATTTCAGGGGCTATTTTTGGGATATAATGCTTAACATTTTTAATTTGTATCAGATAGATGAAGCCCACAGTGTAACATAATTTCATACACTGGTTATCAAAGGGTTATTTTGTTTCATGATTCTTCCTTGCAACACGAGGAATTAGTGTGAATTTGCTGTGTTTGAGACACTAATTGCACTTGCAAGGGGGGTGAAAACATTTTCACAAAACTCGCAAAACTGGAGATTTCCATGGGAAGTTAAGGTTTTGTTGCCAGAAACATAAACATGAAACGTTCTGTTGTTTTTGAACGTCTTTGTCATTACCTAACATATTGATTACTTGTTAAACTGAAGCAACGTTCATTTTAGTACCACGTTTATTTGTATACAGTAGGCTAACCTTTTACAGTAGTGAGAGTAGGATGTATGTATGTCTAAACAAAAGTACACCTTGATTATTCGATGCTGATGGGAGCCACCACAAAGCTTGAGTTGGGAAACTTATCATGAATAAAAGTAATAACTGCAATGAAAGGCTAAGCAATAACAACAGTATTCAAAACTATATTTTATATAGATAAGATGTATGGAATGCAGCACATGCTGTGTTTCTTTGCAACGTATATTGCTAGATATTGTGAACTAAATTTGTTTTTCTCTCATCCCGATGTGGACAGAGACCTGAAAGGATTCAGGAAAGAACGCTAAAACCAGAGGCCTGAGAAGCTTAATACATTTTACATTTATAACCCTTTTCCACCAAGGCAGAACTGGCTCTTTAGCCTGTGAAAAAGCAAACCGGTTCTTTGGAGGCTCGTCAGTTGAACCAACTCCGAACCAGCTCTAGCTCTGGCTCCGCACCAGCACCTGGTTCTTGTTGATGGAAAACGGGTATTAGAAGTCAACTTTTTTGAGGGGGGGATCATAGGAAATAAACTATTTCATTCAACGTTCATGTTTTTGTTGTTATAATTCTACTCACAAATGGATTTAAATTTGTATTGGAAATGTCTGCATGCATGTCCACTAATGTCATTTATGACAAGGTAAAAGTTAAATTACCACAAAACCTTCAGTTTATTCCCATTAAGTCCCATATATTCCAGTTAATTTCCATGGAAAATTTCCAACTTTGAATATTCCTGGAATTTCACAAGTGTACTTGTACTACAAGTTTAGGAAAATGTTGGGATTTGGGTTAAGTAACTAGAAGACGTGAGAAAGTCCATGGCAAATTAGGTAAAGTGGATGCCTGATTTCACACAGTGTGTAACTGTTTGTAGACCCATTAGGATTATATGGAGTTATATAGGGTTACCTTTTACACTAAAAAACGGATGTAATTGAAAGGTTTCAACCACATAGAACAGTCTCTCTTTTTCCTCTCAACAAAGGGTAGCCTCTGCAAACATGCCTTGAACAAAGCTCCTGTAATGTAAGTGTTAATTGGCTTCACAGTGCTGCAGAGTCCTAATGATATGCTGAACACAAGCCAGACAGCTCAGCACATGGTCCCTCTTCCTGGGAAGGAGAGGGGAAGTCTTTCCTCCTAAAACCATAATTCATTTCTGTTTACCACGGCTTCGGAGTGAGGAGCCCCGGCAAAAGGGGAGGTCTTGATCCAGGTCTCTCTGAGATTGCATTCGAATGCATGGCTGTCCCGTGACTCTATCGCAGCGATCTATTGTCTAACATGAGCCTCCATTGTAATCAAAGATAACAACAACGGCAGGTAAACAGACTGCATTTATTGTATAGAGCTCATTTGCTTCTCGTCTCTCAGTGGAAGATATGTCAAGGTCACAAACAAAGATAAAGTGAGTGGGCGTTTTTCATGAAGGCAGCAGTGAGGCAGAGCAGATGACAAAGTCTGAAAATGTTCTGCATATCATCATCTTGAAACGCTCCAGGGCTCAGTGACTCTCAGCCTCCAGTGTCTATTAATGTGGAGACTTAGAGAGTCTCGATTGTTTGCTGTTTTTATGAACTTGCCGAATATCGCAACACCTCAAAGTGTTTTCTTGTTTTCTTGAGATTTCAGCCAGAGCACCTAACACTTTATTTAGGCATTCACTGGCAGGTGTTTGCTGACTTAACAGCAAATGCCATGAAAGTGTACTTTTTGAGAATATCTTGTATTGCAGTTTAAGAGGCACTAATTCAAATCTGAAAGCTGGTAACCACCTGAATTGACTATCTCAAACCTATTAAAGAAGCAGGAACAACTCACATCCCAATCATTGATGCCAGTATGCGGAAGGCACCAGTGTTTTTTATTATGCCCACATATTTCACTGGCTCAAATAGATCCAGTGTTGGTGGTTTACAACGCATGCACAAACACTAAAACAAGTGGGAATAATACTTCTGTTGTCATGTACAAACAATAAATGCAACATAGATGCTCTCAAAGTTAACACACACAAAGAAAAATGAAATGAGGGATGACTATGTCAAAACAGGAACATGGACTAAAAACAATACTAAGCCGAAGATAAAAACATAAGTGAAATACATAAATCAGTCAGACACAGCCAAACAAAAAAAAACATGTATACAGGTAGACAAGGGTCCACCGGCAATTTCAAAACAGATGAACAAGTGACAGCAGACAGATCAAGGGAAGTTCCACACAGACCAACAGAGGTGCAGTTACATGCTAGCGGTTTACACTAACCATTTTTCAAATGAGTTCAAATCAACTATGTTTGTATTTCTCTAATGCTCACTGGCATGGAGTTCCATTATAGTGCACCTTTGTACTGTAAAGGCAGAACTCTTTCTGCGCGGGGTAATGCAATCCCCTCTTGCTGCACTCCTGAGCTGATAACCAGTTGCTCTTGGAATGCTCGTAGTACCCATTTAATAGAAATACATTGAACTCTTTTGTCTGCCCCTTCGGAGCACTTGAACAAAAATAAGAAGAAAGTTTACATTCTTAAAGAAAATGAATTTGGTGAATCTGTGCTACTGTAACTGCTGTTGCTAATTTGCCATTTTACAGCTTGTTGTTAATTGTAAAGCATGCAGAAGGTTAAAGGTACGATTTGGAGGTGTGAAAATTTAAGTGGAAGAAGTTGTGACTTGTATTTTGTAAAGCTTTGTGAAATATATTATTATTATTATTATGTTATTTTTTCCTCAGCTCCATATCATCAAGACAGTTTAGCAATCAATGAATTGCACACGAGACTTTCCTTTGCAATATTTTTACCTTTTAAAGGTTATGGCTAGTCTCAGTGTAGCAGCAACATGTGTGCTTACTCTTTCACCGAGAATGGTATTTTATTTTCATTTCATTATCCTTTATCCGAGTACTCAAAGAAATTGAGTCCACAGTCAAGATATAAGTGCAACGCAATAAAGAGACCCAAAAAGGGGGGAGGGAGTTGAAAAGAACGCTGCTTGTCGACTGATAATGTTGTTGATGATGAATGTCAAAAGGTCTTGCCAATGCACAGATAGCTTTATTCTGATGGGGAGGCAGAGTGCTATTGTAGGTTGCACTGGCATATTATGTTCCATTAGTTCTTTTGTTTTATCTAGATGGCCTCTGCACACATTGAAGTAGCTTTTTTCCAGCTGATACATGTCAGCCTCAATGAACCATGAACAGCCAGCGTTGCAGAACATCTTATCCGCGCATATTCCATTTAGTTTAATGATTAAGTTCATGTTTGATACCAGAATTATGCCCGTTGATGACTTTGGGGCTGCTTATTTATTTCTCTCTCTGTCTGTCTCTTACTACGGGTGGATTTTCCAAAAAGCGAAAGTGGACTCTATACTCTCAATTGTATCTGCCAGACAAGGACATATTGATCTATATGTCCCTCTGAATCTAAGTTGTACAATGTATTACAATTACATTTATTCACCTAAATACAACACGGTGCAGAGTCGCTTCCAAAGCCCAGTTTTGTTTGTTTGTTTTGGGTTAACTGTTTTCCATTAGTAAGAGAGGAGGGAACTGCCACTCCTGATGCATTTCAAAATTTCCAGACGACAAAAGAAGAACATAAAATAAAAAAGTGAAACAATTTAAAAAAAAAGCATTCCTATTTCCTCCAGTATCTCTGCATCGACTTTAGTTGAGGAGGTGGGAAAAGCTTTGCTCATGGCAGCTTGTGGTTTGGTGCGTTATTGCTGTAATCCCTGTTTGCGTGTTATTTAGCAGCTGGTCTGAAGACCCCCTCTGCCTCCAGAGCACTGGAGGCCCAAGAGGGCCTCCAGTGCTCTGAAGAAGCTGGTTCTTCCACCAGTGCTATTTCTCCTTCTCTCTTGCTTAAACTCAGCCTTGAGATGTGATTGGTCAAACCACAGACACCACATGGGTACCTGTGCTCTGGATTGACAGATGATAACAGATTTCTCCTCCAAAAAAGTTGGCGAATGATAGGATTAAGGATTCAGGCTCTCCAGCTTCCATCTGTTAGGCCTCTTCAACCCAACACTTTCCGAGGAGGAGGTTACATGTCCTTACAGCAGCACATCCAGCAGACAACCGCTTTAATGATCTGTACCATTAAACTAATTAACTAGTTTGCAATTCACTTTGTTTTCCTAACTCATGAATCAGTTTGACGATAGTTTATTACATTTTAACATATTTACATTCTTCAAACATTCTTCACTAAAACAAGCTTCATTTACATGGATTTGAAAATAAAACGGTCTGATATGTTACATATTTTATGACAGCTGTTATGATATAATCAAGAACACAAGTTATACACATTTATTTGTGCAGTATTGTGAAATTGTTAATATATTTTATCTAAATATTTTTAAGTTGATTTCATGTAAAAGATATGAGCATTGCACAATGCAACATATTAACGTGTGTAGACCAGGAGAGAAAAGACTGTATAGTTTAGTAAATGCATACAGGTCGGGTTGACATGCATACAGCGTTCCCATGTTTATTCAAAGCAAATCCCTATCACCTCCGGTCCTACACCTCCAGTAGGGCTGTGTCTACATTCATCACTCAACACAAGAGCAGAAGGATCATTACAGAATGTGCACCCTTAAAATATGTGTGTGTGTGTGTGTGTGTGTGTGTGTACAGCTTAGTAAGCACTCACATCACACCACACAGCCTTTGACACCATCTCCCTGAAGAGGTAGCTCTCGGGATGTTGCAGAAAGTAAAATGAAGAAGCGGTTGTAATGTGATTTGCTTCCTTGGGCCTTGAATCCCTGCATGATGTACAGAAGAGAAGCACTGCCACATATCACAATGTTCTTTCCTTATCAAAGGAGTTCATTTAACTTATCTGTTCGACTACAAAGGCTTTTTTAGGTTGCCTTAAGACTTCCTCGGATATGGGAAATTAAACATGTGCCTTAAATGACCTCTGGCATGCTCCATCTCCTGTAGACCATCTGGTTGGAAAAAGAAAGAGGACATTTTAAACTACAAATACATTTTTGTGTTTTTTTAGGATCGAAATGGGAAAAACCATAGTACGTCTCTGTTTGGCCTATCACTCACTGGCCGTGTTCCTGAGGATCTCTCATGAGGGCTGAGGTTTCGCCTGTGATGGCTAACACCTACTGTGTGTCCTTGCCCAAATTTATATAATGAAGAGATATAATGATCCCACTCCGTCTTGTTGCAGGAGGAAGCTGCAAGTCTTCAATTATTTAATTAGCCATTTACTGAGAGGATGTGACACAACTCTGTATTCATTGTCTTATGCAGCATGACAAGACATATTGTGGGAAATTAGCAACATTTAAAAAAGTTGTATTTCTATGACAACTGGTCATCTGGAAAATGTCTGGGGAAAAAAAAGCTTATCTGAGAAATTAACTCTGCTCCGAGGTTTTTAATATTTACTTACAAAAGAACTGTGTTATTGTCCTTTCTTGGATGTGTTGGTGCTAATACGGCTCATCCGAGTTTGGAAAAAACATCTATGTTGTTGCGTAAATAAGACCATGTGAATATTCGGTCCATTTAAAATTTCCATGCCTCATTCAGCAATGCTGAAATCAATTCAAATTGATCATAGGTCTGCCAGCCTTAGACAACAGACACATCTGAAACACCTCATCAATAAATTGTATTTTGTGAAGGAAGGAATGATTGCTTTGATATTTATGGAAACTATATTTCCGACATGAGCTGTTAGACAGCTGTCAAATTAAATGTGCGCGTATAAAATCAATTAAATATAGAAAGTACTTAAATAGAAACTCTATTTAACTTTATATTACAGATTAAAAGAGTCTCCGGTAGTCATCATGACATCATTTGAAAAGACTGAATTCTACACACATATTATATAGACTAAATGCAATATTTCTGAAGTTGCTCACGGTGATAATTATGTTACTGCCTTTGCACAAAACCAGAGGTGCACAAATATATATATACCGTATATACCTGTACTGTTTATTTTTACTTTAGGAAAAATTGTGTAGTAGAGTAGCTTGCTATGATAAAATTAGTATGATTAGAGATCATGGGCTCCATTGACTTTCTTTACATGTATAGCATTATCGATGTTAATATGCGACATGAGTGTCATTTCAGTCTGCTGATCTTCGCAGCCTGGCTCTAGGATCTGTGCTTCTTATTGGATCCATAAGGTGCTTTGCAGCCAACCGTCTCCACTCACATCCATTGGACTTGAAATTCAATAAGTGTTTACAGCAGACACTCCATTTCAATTGTGCAGTGCTTAGCATAATACACTAATTAAAGGTACTTCACTCGTGATGATAACATTTGTGGATTAAGGCACACTAAAATGAATGGTAGTCAATCTTCTTATGAACTTTCATACTATTCAGAACTTGCTTACACTTGCTGTTTTTCCTTTTTGTTTTATAAGGCTGCAGTACAGTAGGCCTATACTGGAGTCGTGTAGTGCCCTCCGTAGGCACCACATCAGGCCCTCTTCTATGGGATTCATTCATCAAGGTCATGGGATATTATACAGAAAACAATCTGACTGGGGGCAATCAAACATGTCAACATTTGCACAGCCTACATTTAGATTAAGCAAATACAAACATCAACATTGCGTCACTGGATTGGGGGAGTGCGTGGTTGTTTTTTATTTAAAATGCAAGTATCCAAACTCTATTATTAAAAACCACCTGCCACCTTACGCAATATCTGGTGAAAGTTTTGACAGCCAATTTATCTGCGTTTATTAAGATGCAAACAGTGGAGTCATTCAAGGATGAATTGGTCTTTGTACTTTTCGCATTGTCAACAAATTGCATGAAAGATAAAACCAGAGCTGTGTTAGTGAGCGACCCCTCTCAGACGCTGATGATCGGTGTCTCTTAACTGCACGTCCATTGGTTCCAAGAGAATCCATAAGTGACTCACAAGCTTCTTTTTTTCATTGAAGCCAATGCTCCTGTTCTGCCCATGGGTCTGGGGAGTTGGCGCCCCATTCATTCTTTTATTACATAGGCAAGAGGAAAGTGCGATCTTTTGGCGATTGGATTATCCTCGACCCAGATAAACAGGGGCCAGGAACAGGAGTTCTGCTTCTCCAGAACCTCCCCCTGGAGTCCAGACACTGGTGGTGGAGGTGAAGCCAGGAAGTTGCTGCAAGCTGATGCTGCCTGGAGTATGACTGAAGGTGGCCGGAGGTGCCTGGGGTGGAGGAGGGTTGCATCCGGTCTGACCTGCAATGACGGCTGACAGGACCCGCGGAGATCACTCCTTAAAAAGTTTGACAGCAAGGTTATGATTGGTTAAAAGACCCACTGGCGCATCTGGTGGGTTGATTGTTACTCGTGGACGCCCCCCTCTGCCTTCGCTGCTTGCGTAATGCTGAGATGCCAGACATTCCTAAATGACCTGCTGTGTAAGGAGAGCCTTCCTTCCAGAACTACTGCTTAAGCTCCATTTCAATCAGGAGGGACTCATTCTGCAACATTGATCCTTTCATTACATAGGTAACAGGAAATAGTGCAATCTTTTCAGCCGCAGCACCGCACTAAGCAAAAGAGAAAATTCGTTACTAGCGCAATGGTTTACTTAATCACTGGTTAGGTGAGCTAGCCTGAGTAGATCAAGTGAAGATGAAGCAAATCAGTCAACTGGTCACGATGCACGTGGAGGCAACTGGACCAGGATGGCTGTAAGCACTAGTCTCTGATAAGCTTCAAGAGATACCCTCTACCCTCCCCGGTGTCATGCAACACCCGCAGCTTGTCATATGGCATCACCACATCAAGACACCATGTATATGCTTGACTTACCCGATGGTTATGATTTCCATTCCCATTGATATCCTAGGATCGTGTTGACGGCTGAATGTAGGACTGGAAAGCCGATGAGGACCATGGTCCAATCCCCTGCAAGGAGAACGCTGAGAGGCCTTGATTGGCAGCTGAGGTAGCCGCACCTATTCTGAAAGAAACTCCAACCTTGTGCTTGGCCCCATGTTTTCCTCCTGTGTTAGTGGAATGGAGCGGAAGGGATTGGAAACACTGCACCAATTTGTGCAGCGAGGTGCCTGAGCTGTCTACCAGAAAATCTTCCAATAAATGCAACACGGTGGGAACCCTGACTCTGTTCAGTAGAATCCAGCACAGCGCTTCATCAATTTGGTTGAATATGCATGGGCTGCTCCTACACCCAAACGTCAACTGTACCCCAAAATAGAATTTAGAAATCCAAACAGATGCCACTCCGAAGGATGAATAGGCACTATTTTAGATGCGTCTGTGATGTCGGCTTTTGCCAGCCGTGCTCCTTGTCCCGCTAATTTTATTAACTTAATGGCATTGCCAACCTAAGTGTAATGAGGGCAGAACGGTTCAGGCGGGATGAGGCTTGTGATGCTTGGTAGGGGGCCGAACCGGGGAGCAGATAAGTCGAAGATTAATCTCTTCTTCCCTGAATACTTCCCCGTTGCTACCGCTATAGGACTTGTGCGAAACACCAAAAATGGAGAGGATGTGAAAGGACCAATGACAGACTTCCTTCTGACTTCTTTCTTGATTAGCTGACAAACCATACATGGGTCATTTCCAGCCGATAGCAGATTCCTCGCTACATATGTTGGTGTTGGCCTAGTAAAGAAACCCTGTGACAACATCGTGAGCAAATGGTCCACGAACACAGTGTCCAGATGAGACGATAGTTCACTGGACATTTATTGGTGTCGGGGGATGTTTTTGTCAAAATGTTTTTGACCCACAATGTTGCCCCCCTCTTGGTGGGATTGTGGCTGCGCGCCGGGGGGCAAACTGATCGGGGATGCGCATCCCTGCAATTGCTACAGACATGGAGGAAACAGCAGTTGGGATATGTACACACACTTTCATTGAAATAATTACAAATTTGCATGTTACAATGACTTGGCACCTCCCGTCCTTTTGCTATCAAGGGTACTCCGTGCCCGTGGAGATGCTGCCTACGTCACCACGTGTCCCAACTAGGAGGCTGAAATGCCGCAGCGGGACAGAATGTGCTTTGATGCTTCACGTCCACGCACCCGTGACACGATAATGTCTGTGTGCCACCAGCGACCATTACCAGCAACTCTGTGTCCAGCAGGGACCAGACCAGCCTGGAGTTATGTTGTGTAAGACGTGATGTATTTCCTTTTTTCCTGCGGCGCTTGGGACGCGCCTGCCTTCTTGGCTCGTTTCCTCCCCGGCACTGGCAAGTGATCGACAACGTCCTGGCTATCTGTCAACCTCATTAGCTCACGTAGCTCGGCAATCAGGAGGTCTGGAGCTGCCAATACGCCATGCTCTCCCAGTTGCTCCCAGAGGGCTTCTTACTCCTCCCCTGGGGAGCAAAAAGTTTGACAGCAAGGTTATGATTGGTTGGGCCGCATCTGGTTAGTTTGCTTGCGTAATGCTGAGATGCCAGACATTTGTAAATGACTCGCTGAGAGTCTTCCTTCCAGAACTACCGCTTAAGCTCCATGACAATTTTTTAACAACTAAATAACATTGCTGAGATTCGCTGTTCAACAGAAGCACATCAGACACAGATAACGTTCATGCTGATCTCCCATCAGCATGAATGTCACCAACTGGAGCCAGGCACCTGCTCCTTGTGCCGATGCTCAGGCACATAACATAATGTAACACTGCATTTGTGCTGCTGCAAGTCAGCTTGTCAGCTTACATTAGTGGATCTCAATTACATTTGCAGCAGACTCACAATTTCTCCTTTGTGTGGCAGTTACCACAGTACATGTACATACAACTTCTATTTTGATGAATTTTATTTTTTTTATTGACTAAACATGCGGTTAATTTGAGATGTCACACGGACCATTGATGTAAATGCGGAATGGCTGATTGATTGAACAAAGACCTATGTTGGTATTGATCCTAGTTGAACATAAATCATTTACCTTCCAGTGTGTGCTTTGAGAAACTCTATTTATAAATGAGGATCAGTTTATTTAAATGTTATAAACTACGTTGTAGTTCTATGACGCTGTCCCTCAAAAGCGGTTTGTCAATGTGTGTCCTTGGGTTCAACACAACACAACTATGAGCACAATGCTGAGAGGAAGTTTGTCGGCGTGGTGTAGCCAGGGATCATATAGCAGGTTATCTGCTTGTGATTTTTAAATCTGAGGGACTTTTGGTGAATGAAAAGAGTTGAATGATGTGTGATTCTCCTTCTGGCTGCATCCTGCTGAAATTCTATCATCTACTCCTCCGCTTTCCAGGCGGATATCCATACTCATGCTGCAACGCCGCCCTCCATTCTGTCCTTCCACTTCAACAATCTCTGCTTTTAGCTGGGGATGCCACACAAGCCCTAAGGGGAGACAATTGATCCCCTTGTAGTCGTCGAGTCTGTCTCAACTGTAACTGAACAAATGCATCTTTTAAGCATTCACATTTCCTTGTTTTTGAAAGGTATAAAACTGACTGACAGGCTGCTTTTCTTTTGTCCTTCTGAGTTGTCACCTCTCTGTAACCTTTCTCCCTGCATATACTGCATTAATTATCTCGGTTTGAAGCAAGCACAGGCACACAATCAGTAAGAATTAAAGGTTTTATCAAGACATGAGCAACTAAACAAAAGTTTGTTGCCACAAAAAGGAAAAAAGACTCTCTAAGGAGCTGACGTCGAAATTAGTCACTCTCTTTTTTCCTCCTCTTCTTTTAATCTGCTCACACACTGTAGATTTGGGGTTCGTAAAAATGTGTTACTTGGATGGTGGGCTGAGTTCTCATGCACCGTCAATATCATTGAAAAAGGTATGACAGAAACCTCTAAATAATACAGAAATAACAAGCTCAATCCTCCTAATGGGCAATATGGAAAACACAATCTATTTTGGGTAAATGTACCACATATGGATAATAAAATAAAAAAGAGACACCAACTTCAGGGAATAAGGATGCAGCTCTACTGTCCTCTGGAGGAAAATGAAGCGCATCACAGCCTATCTCAGACAAGAGTAGGGACGATCCCTTTGTTAATAATGGTTTGCTCATGAAATATGTATTATTGGGTGTAGTCTTGGTCAAGTATTGCATGAAATACTACGTATTTGGTCAGACCTACTTGGATTGTACACTTATGTTTGCCTAGGTTTCAATGGAAGCAGACTGGCCAATTATCTTTTCTGCTCTATAGTCTCTCATGTGTGGATGTACTTCCAACCACTCCAAGCACTTCCCAGCACTTTCATGTAGGGTTGGTAGATATGGAGCTGATCACTGTTACCCGCTGTGTTATAGTAATCCTCCTCATCCTGAAAGGCTTAAAGGAGATTTCAATCTTTTCATCAATTTTTAAAATGTTAAAATTCTATGTAAAAACCTGCTACCATTGGCTCACCACCAACAATAGACCCAGCTTAATGACATTTCTAATGATGTGTTAGAAATTGCGAATAAGTATGTCAACACGTTACTGAATCAGGAATCAGGAAACATTTATTGCCATAATATGTCATACATACAAGGAATTTGACTTGGCGGTTGGTGCGTGACAGTACACTGTGTAAGAATAGACAACAACACAGCAGTGCACAAGTAATAAAGTAAAAAAAAAATGAAATCATAATGCTATGGGTTAGTAGAATAAGGCTATGGGTTAGTATAAAATAAGAGAGAGGTTAAAGATTAAGTTAAAATATTAAAATAAGACAGTAAAGTGACGTGTGCAGTATGAAAGAAAGTGGAATGGTGGAATGTCAAAGTCAGTCAGTGGGGAACCGGGCTCTGTTGATGAGCCTGGTGACTACCGGTAACTGCTGACGGGAAGAAACTGTTCGTGTGGCGGGAGGTCTTAGTCCTGATGGACCTCAGCCCCCTTTCAGCACAAACAGGTTTTGTCTGGGGTGTGAGGGGCTGGCTACGATCTTTTTAGCTCTGTTCTGTCCCCATCAGCACATTAGTTCACTTAAATGTTTTGTTTTTCTCTCATTGCTGGCAGTAGTCGTTTTACCTGCGTGTGTTCCTTTAAGAACTGTGGGACCGTTGCACCATGGGATTTAGTCAGGAAGTTGAATGTAATCAGGACAGCCTCACGTTTTGTGTTATCTCTCCATACTATCCACGTCAATCTTCCACGCTCCATGCCTTTGGCAGCATTCTCGGTATGTAAAATAGATGCCGACATACTGTTCTTGTATATTTGTTAAGTATTGTCAGTAAGTTTGATGCATATTGGGCTGAGAATGTGCTTTAGTGGGCCGGTTCACCGCTGTTATCATGGGTTGTGCTACATGTAGATATATTTGGATGAACAACGTGGGTTATATTATGTACATTATATAGCAATCACTGCATGAAAAGTGGGATTTTCGGCAGTATGCGGCACTGTAAATTGTCGTGGAATTTCAGGTTTGCGGCAATTTGCGGGCAACGCCGAAAACTGCCGTAAATTGTCAGAAATTGATGTGGGCCTCCCTTGGCAGTTCCCCCATGACTCCCCTCCTCCTAATTCTAGGGGAGGCTTTGACATGTAAATGAAAATGCTGTGAGCTATACAAATGCAAATCAGGGTCGCAGAGGGAGTTTCAGGTGACATTTTTTAGCATAACACTTAGCATGAACATATGCTGACCTTTCTGCTCTGCATCTATCGATTAAGTTACATTCATATATGTTACCCGTTTACATGTCATGGCAAAACATTCAACCTCAGAGACACAAGGGTACATCTGATGATACATTGTCAACATTGCATGTCTGTCAGACTCAAGAGTGTCTGGTGGAATGGAGAAAGAGGCACCAGTGTACAGTTTTCTAGGGAAAGTCGTTCTGCTGACACCAAAACACTGCTTTACATAAAGCATATCAGCTGTTTCAAAGTCCCAACCATTTGTCTTCCTAAAATACTGGTCCTTCCGTATAACAATAACCTCGTATGTAATTGGAGGACCCTTAGACTCCTCGTCCAATCATGTGTGAGGTCATAGGCATGACTGATACAGCAGTACTTGCAAGACGAGCATACAAACAGACACGTGTGTTACTACATTCAGAAGGACTGTATCTCCAGTTCCTTTGTTTGGTTTTTGCTGGTTCGTGAATAATGGCTGGACGACGTCTCGTGTTCAACTCGTCTTCAACTCCTCTCCGCGGTCACCAACTTTCGGCCAGTCCGCAGACAGACGAGAAGAAGCTGCTGAATGCTCTCAGTGGATCGTCTCGTCAACTCCAACAACAAACTGCCGATATCAACGAGCGGTTCGCTCCACTGGAGCGTTCGGGACTCTGCGGGTTTCTGTCCATGGAGGAGAGGAGACGGGCGCACAATCCCAAGATAGCGGTAAGAATACGTTTGATGACTGCAAGCTAAGCTAAAAGTAGCATAGCCTCAAACGAAAGCTAAGAGTAGCCTAGTAGCCTTACAAGTGAGCAGAAACAGCTTTATTAAAGTGTATTTTCTTTGCCGTGTCGTTTACAGGAAGCGGTGCGCCGTCTCTCACAACTCCGAGACGAACTACAGGCGCTACGAACCGGAGCAAGGGTCAGATTTAAAGAAGATGCTTTCATTCTGCGGTATAAGGGAATATATACGTATAGATACCGATCATAACTGTACATTTTGTTTTCACAGACTAATCTCGCCTCATAATGAGGCGGTGACCTCGTATTTGCTCTGGGAAAAGTCCAGATTTAGACGACGTCATTGTGTGTAAGTAACGCCGTTTACTGTTTCTCCTTCCTTGTTAAATGTTACTGTGACTTGCGTTTGATTTTTTTTGTGTTCATATCACACTCATTTAATTGTTTTACAGCTCCCTATGAGACGTATTTTGAGACGAATGTTGGCGGGGGTCTCGGGGTGGATTGTACGGTCGCCACACACACACGAGGCGCCTGCACAACAGACCTGCCTCGGAAAACACGGCGCCAGTGACGGTCTACAACCCCGAGGAGGCAAACGGACATTTTACTGAGCTGTAGTTTTTAAACCGCCGTTACCCAAGTGTGGGCAGATCTTCACTTTGTATGTAGTTGTTGTTTGTGTGTTGTTAATAAAGCTCTTTCTTTGCATAAACATGTGGCAAATGTTCATTTTCTCTATAAATTCATTGATGTCCTGGTTGGTATCCTAATAATAGTGTAGTAGCCTATATAGGATAACCATGAAATGAATATACAGCATAATATGAATATATAAATAAAATGAGGAGGGTGACCAATAGCGACAGATCTGCCAACCAATCACGAGTGATTGAAAGTTGTGTTTTCATCCAATCATGAACAAGGAAACTCAAGCCTGGTCTGCCCAGGTGTGGTTTTGCTGCCAATCACGAGTGATTTTATTTGTTCGTAAGTTGTGGTTTCATCCAATAAGGAGTAAGGATATTCAAGCCCGCTCGGCTCGGCCACCCGCGGTTTCGCTGCATTCATATGCTAATTCGGGCCATTCACACCTCCGCCAGCTCTCCACATACGTCATGGTTCGTTTCCGACAATTTGTGGCACGGACAAACGCGACGTGCGCGGGTTGCAAATTGTCGGAAATTGTCGGAAATTAGGGAGATTTCCGGGCGTTTACGGGGACGAAAATCTCACTTTTCATGCAGTGAATGCATTACATATGTCCTTTGTTTTGGCTTTTATGTTAGCTACTGTGTGTACTACCGCATTGCATTGGTATGTAGTTTAATTGTTTTTACAACTGCCATTATATAATATTTGCGACTCCTTAATATGTAAGTAACAGGTAATCTTGTTTCATTTCCCAATTTCACCCTTTCTAGTCAAATAAACGGAGTTAAGACGATCCCAGTCTCCAGTGTTTGATGGTGGAAGGTGTTTAGCTGCTGGTCAGATTGCACAGGGTTACGTACATGCAGAACGAGAAAAGCTCGCTTCAGAGACCTGGAAGCGAAAAAGTCCTGCAGGGACGGCAGATTGCAGCCGATCACCCTCTCTGCAGAGCGGATGACACGCCTGCCCTTGTCCTTGGCTGTGGCTGCAGCGTACCAGACGGGGATGGAGGAGCAGAGGATGGACTCGATAATGGCCGTGTAAAAGTGGACCATCATCGTCTTTGGCAGGTTAAATTTCTTCAGCTGCCTCAGAAAGAACAACATCTGCTGAGCCCTCTTGGTGATAGCGCTGACGTTCAGCTCCCACTTGAGGTCCTGGGTGATGATGGAGCCCAGGAAACGGAAGGAATCCACAATAGTAATGGGGGAGTCGCACAGGGTAATGGGGGAAGGTGGGGCTCTGTTCCTCCGGAAATCCACAACCATCTCCACTGTCTTTAGAGTGTTGACGTCCAGGTTGTTCTGGCTGCACCACGACACCAGATGGTCAGACTCCCACCCGTAGGCGGACTCATCCCCACCAGAGATCAGTCCAATGAGGGTGGTGTCATCCGCAAACTTCAGGAGCTTGACGGACTGGTGACTGGAGGTGCAGCTGTTGGTGTACAGGGAGAAGAGCAGAGGGGAAAGAACGCAGCCTTGGGGGGAACCGGTGCTGATGGTCCGAGAGGCTGAGACATGTTTCCCCAGCTTCATGTGCTGCTTCCTGTCAGACAGTCTGTGATCCACTTGCAGGTGGAGTCGGGCTCGTGTAGCTGAGAGAGTTTGTCCTGCAGCAGAGACGGGATGATGGTGTTGAAGGCAGAGCTGAAGTCCACAAACCGGATCCTGGCGTAGCTTCCTGGGTAGTCCAGATGCTGGAGGATGTAGTGGAGGGCCATCTTGACAGCATCGTCCACAGACCTGTTGGTTCTGTAGGCGAACTGCAGGGGGGGGGGGGGTCGGTGAGGGACTTCAGGTGGGTCAGAACTAGCCGTTCAAAAGACTTCATGACTACAGAGGTTAGGGCGACGGGCCTGTAGTCATTGAGTCCTGTGATCCTGGGCTTCTTGGGAACAGGGATGATTATGAACGCTGGTGAGTCAGTTTTGTTGGCTTTTTTCTTTTTTTTAAAACGCTGGAAGCGTTAACGTTTTGATTCATTTGAGCCACTCCAGGACTCTGAGTGTTATTAAGAAAGGTCAAAACCTTGTGGCTGGATTGAGCATGAAGGCCAAGAAATGTTCTCCAACTCACAAGTACAGTAGTTCAGTAGTTGGATCCAACCTGATGGAACTTGAGAGGTTCTGCAAAGAAGAATGGGAGAAACTGCCCAGAAGTAGGTGTGCCACGCTTGTGGAATCATACCCAAGAAGACTTGAGGCTGTAATTGCTGCCAAAGGTGCTTCAACAAAGTATTGAGCAAAGGCTGTGAATACTTACGTACATGTTATGTTTTCGTTCTTTATTTTTAACAGATTTGCAAAAATTTGTCATTATGGGTTGTTGTGTGTAGAATGTTGAGGAAACTAATGAATTTAATCCATTTTGGAATAAGGCTGTAACATAACAAAATGTGGAAAAAGTGAAGCGACTTTAGAGCAAAATCCTGCCTGCCGCCTCTCTACCCCTGTTTTCATAGCCTTTGTAACTTAGCAACAGCTTGGGTAAGTGGCTTGGAGCTGAAAAATGAGGAGGGAGAGGTAATCAACCACCATATAGTTTCTCGACGCCCCCCATTGTTATTGTCTTTCTACACTGAATCAGATGGTAATAATTACCTTGATTATTTTTGTAAACTCTACAACTGTACCTTGTGTGATTCACCGCGGTTAGCATCCTTCCGTTTCCTTGGCTCCATCATCACCCAGGATCTCAAGTGGGAGTTGAACATCAGCTCCATCACCAGGAAGGCTCAGCAGAGGCTGTTCTTCCCGAGGCAGCTGAAGAAATTCAACCTGCCAAAGACAATGATGGTGCAATTCTACACGGCCATCATCGAGTCCATCCTCTGCTCCTCCATCACTGTCTGGTACGCTGCAGCCAAAGCCAAGGAGAAAGGTCAGAATGCAGCGTGTCATCTGTGGCAATAAATGGCTTCTCATTCTAATTCTACAAGAAATTAGTATGTGTCTTAACTTTAAAATATCACATTTTTCTGATTGGGTTACTTGGTTTTTGTTAGTTATTATGTATCCTGACAACATCAAAAACAAGCGAAAATCACGCACCTGGCATTGTAGGTAACTAGGTAGGGCAGGTCATCTGCCCAGTCAACTGCCCAGGAGGTACCGGTCACTTCCTGTTATTCATTCGATCACCTATAAAGAGTGACTTGGATATGTATAGGACTTGTTGCCCTGTTCAATATGCTGCATAGTTCTCCAAATATGTTCCCAGAATATATGTATGGGGAAGCCCCAAAATATATGGTGGTGGTTTCCTCTTTCCTTTCCACAATCTCTTCAGCATATTTGGTTTATTGTAGTCTTCTTTTTTTGGGAGATAAAGAAACGAACAAGGTTCTCCCAGCCAAAGTCATGCCAGTAAATGACAGGAGGTAGAAAATGCAGTTTTGCACATAGTTTCCCATCGCTGACTGAGTATTTTTTCTTCTCATTGTTTCTCCCAACTCTCATTAATATATATATATATATGTGTATATATATATATATTTTTTTTGCTCCTTTACCACTGACTTGGATCCTCCTTTGTATACACTTACTGTTAATTGGATTATTTCATTAGGTTCCATTGTTGCCTGTTTTATTTTTTTCTTCTAAAAAGCACTGAGTTTTTTTTTTCTTCTCCAAGTTGTAGGTTTCCTTCAATATCTGAAAACTAATGTGTTTTTAACCATTATTGTATCTGAGTTTTTAAAATTGGTTCCACAGGTTGAAATGCTTTTAAAATAACCAAGTATGTAGGGTAAATGTGAAAATGGGGTTCAGGTGATTGCGGTGTGATAGCATTAACTTGTGGTCTGCAATCATTGCCTGTATTGGGATACATTTGCATTTCTTTTCCATCTCTTTCCACCTACCATCGCACTTGTCACACCAAAGAACTAACAAATGTATTTGGGCAGAGACATCTCGCCTCTCTACTTATTAATGGTTTACCCTTGGTCTCTTTCCGTTCCAAATAAATTTGGATATTTGTCCGTCCCAGTACTGGAATTGTCCCGTTGGGATTTTGGGTTGCATCTTAATATTTGTAATTCTTACATATTTAAATTGTATCCTGAGTGTTCTGAATATGTCAAGGAGATCTAAACGATTATAGAGGCAGGTATCTGGGGCTTGGATGTGTAGTAATAGTTCCTTATCATTTATCGAAATTCCTTTTATATCATTACGTTCTCTGATTACTAGCGTGAAGGGTTTTATATAGAGTGCAAAGAGGGTTGGAGAGACGAGGCATCCCTGACATATAGATTTTTCAAATTTCATGCGATCAGTGAGACGTGCATTAATTCTAGCGGTCAGGGGAGAATACAAAGCTTTAATAGTGTAAATTGACGTTTGGCGAAAACCGAATCGTTCTGAGAACAGATATTCCCATCTGATGCGGTCAAAAGCTTTTTCTGCATTTAAACTGATTATTATCGTTGATTGTTACGCACGCCTCGTGGAGGAGGGAACGCAACGACCCGCCGCTCGTCATCTCAATGTGGTAATGGGGGAAAGGTGTGGTGCGTGTAGGTACACAGACGACCAGAACACATATAACCCGTAAAAAGGAATGTTTTATTAATAGATATCTATATATACGGGTTGCTTGGGAAAAGGGGCTGGGCGGAACCAAAACAATGAACAAAACAAAATAGTCCCTCTTGCCTATCTGACCTGAAACACCCCCCCCCCTAACCTAGCTTGAGCACTAGTAAGGCTCACTAACCAAATACAGGGGGTGGTCCGCCCAGGTCTTGCCTAGTGTTTCTAGACAGGAGGATGACTACGGGTGGTGTAGACCCATGGGCAGCTTGCCTACGCACTCCCAAGGTGCTTCCCCTTTTCCCTGGGAACAAAAGACAAAAAAAAACAGGATTAAACACAAATGAGAAGAGCGCTTTCACAAGCACACAGAACAAGATTTAACAGAGACTCCAAGTCACTCTCTGCTCTACAACCCACACCCAACGAGCGAGAGCTTCATAACAAAATGGCACCACTTTATGTGTTGCGAGGGAAGGAATCCAGGTGCAGCCACTGACGAGTGGGTGGGGCCAGATCTCCAGTCTGGGGACTGCTGCTCCTGGAATCAATCACCTGTCAAGGCACAAAACAAAGCCACCAAACACAGAAAACTCGGGAACGTAACACGCCCACCCCAAAAACAGCAAACCTCCAGTTTGCGACAAAACAACCAAACGTAACCCAGTACTTAAACACGCGATAGCTGGGGGCGTCGGGGCAGGGACTGAGAGTCTCGGAGCGGGGACTGGCTGAGTCGGGGCTGGGACTGAGAGCCTCGGAACGGGAGATCGCTGCGGCGGCCCAGCGGGAAGGGGGGATCGCTGCGGCGGCCCAGCGGGAAGGGGGGATCGCTGCGGCGGCCCAGCGGGAAGGGGGGATCGCTGCGGCGGCCCAGCGGGAAGGGGGGATCGCTGCGGCGGCCCAGCGGGAAGGGGGGATCGCTGCGGCGGCCCAGCGGGAAGGGGGGATCGCTGCGGCGACTGAGGGGACATCAACAAAACTGGAGATGGCTGAAGTAGCCATCATGTACACTATTGCGACTTACCGAACACACAACAAAACTAAAGGTCATCCCATTCACAACCCCCACTACTACACCCTAACCACCAACCACAGAGCTCAGAACAGCAGGGCCAGATGGGAACCAAGCAAGTTGGATCCCGGACGAGCCCCCACTTTGTTACGCACGCCTCGTGGAGGAGGGAACGCAACGACCCGCCGCTCGTCATCTCAATGTGGTAATGGGGGAAAGAGGTGTGGTGCGTGTAGGTACACGGACGACCAGAACACATATAACCCGTAAAAAGGAATGTTTTATTAATAGATATCTATATATACGGGTTGCTTGGGAAAAGGGGCTGGGCGGAACCAAAACAATGAACAAAACAAAATAGTCCCTCTTGCCTATCTGACCTGAAACACCCCCCCCCTAACCTAGCTTGAGCACTAGCAAGGCTCACTAACCAAATACAGGGGGTGGTCCGCCCAGGTCTTGCCTAGTGTTTCTAGACAGGAGGATGACTACGGGTGGTGTAGACCCATGGGCAGCTTGCCTACGCACTCCCAAGGTGCTTCCCCTTTTCCCTGGGAACAAAAGACAAAAAAAAACAGGATTAAACACAAATGAGAAGAGCGCTTTCACAAGCACACAGAACAAGATTTAACAGAGACTCCAAGTCACTCTCTGCTCTACAACCCACACCCAACGAGCGAGAGCTTCATAACAAAATGGCACCACTTTATGTGTTGCGAGGGAAGGAATCCAGGTGCAGCCACTGACGAGTGGGTGGGGCCAGATCTCCAGTCTGGGGACTGCTGCTCCTGGAATCAATCACCTGTCAAGGCACAAAACAAAGCCACCAAACACAGAAAACTGGGGAACGTAACATTGATGATATGTAAAGAGTGTCTAATATTATCTTGGGTTTGACGTCCTCGGACCAAAGTTTGATCAGTGTCAATTAGATCAGAAATAAAACATTTCAGTCAACTGGAAATGATGGATGCATACAGTTTGTATATTTGGATTTAGTTTCCCATTGTCGTTAAGATCATCCATCCAGTGGCCTTTCTGTGTGGAGTCTGCATGTTTTCCTTGTGTCTGCGTGGGTTCTCTTTAGGGTACTCCCGCTTCCTCCCATAGTCCAAAAACATGCTCTGGGGATTAACTTAATTGATGACTCTAAATTTGCTATTGGTGTGTGGATTGGAGTTGTCTCTGTGTCAGCCTTGCTGACAGACTGGCATTCAATCCAGGGTGTATCTGGTCTTGCCCAATGTTGGCTGGGGTATACTCCTGCCCCCCTCACGACCCTGTAAAAAACATGAGCGGCTTTGAAGATGACTGACTAAATTTGTTGTATTGCAGATTTATTATTAACCATGCTTGTACGAAGTCCCCAGATGGTTTTCTTTGGCTTACTGTCTAAGTGAAGTAGACATGAGAGTAAAATAAAAATTCTACTAGTAAAGTATTTCTGAGTGCAAATTGTTAATACGTAAATAGCACTGTGTTTTTCTTTCCAGTGCAATTTGATACCTTTTCTTTGCGTAGTTGTCGTAGTGTCCAAACAACAGTGTCAGTGAGCAAATGTCAGCGTGTTCTTTAGTGCTGCTGACAGTATGTTGTTGGAGAGGAGAATTTGGACCGAATAAGTAGTGGAAAGTTGACACCTAAAGGGATGTTTTTCCATGCAAATTGCAAGAAAATTATACATATATTTTTGTTCTTTGTCGAGTGACCATGGTGTATGTGGGTTGTAGATTACCATGAAGCGACTTTCCTTTGTTTACCATCTGGCTAGTTTCCCGTTGCCGACCCTGCCTGTTTGGACTTCTCCGCCTTGCCTCTGCCCCAGTTAATCGCCATACCCTCCTATCCCCAATGCCCGAAACAGCCGCTGAAAGAAATTAGGGCTTAATAATCAGGATTGATCGTTTGGCTGGGACTATTGATTATCAAGTTATATTACCTGCAAACTAAACCATGTTCAGGATGGGCCTCCAGTTTCTGATTTGGTGTTTCTCCTACTTCATGCCATCGTTTCTAAATTTATTCCTCATTCTTGGTCTCTATGTCCCTGTGACGGCTATTTTTCCAAAAAGGATATTTGAACTGGGTCCCCATTTCCTGTCTGTGTGCATTTATCGCCCCATAACTCGGCTGAATAACAGAGACGTGCTCAAACTGTTTGCACTGCTTGTCTTAATGGCCTTTCAATCCTTCCGACTGTAACTTGGTGCACTTGCACAGGTGGAATGATGTCCCCTTCCTCTTCTGACTGTGAGAATATTTCAAACACTCTATTTCTTTAAATCAGCTCTTTCGAACAAGAAGTTTGTTTAAGGCCGCTCTTACTTTACTGGCAAACATACTTTCGAATGAAATTATCATGTTATGCGTTAATGTGCATTGTAACGCTCCCTCTGTGCAAGATTCAGAGAAAAACGTTATTTTTACACCATCACACTTTAACTTCTCAAGTAGTGTGTGTGATCTCATTTTTTTAATCAATAATGTGTCTCTTCCTTTCGGCCCGACTGCGTTGGCTCCGCACAGCACAAACCTGGTCACTGGGCCGAAGGGCAGGCTTCGATCCTGCCCGCTCAAGTCTGTGGAGGGCAACAATGAGCCTCTTTAAATAATGCAGCAGTGTGTTGATAAGCTGAAAGAGATCAACCAAAGGGAAGAGAAATACTATTAGATGCGTGTGAGTACGGGCAGCAATGCAGCTGAGCGGGAGAAGAGTTTAAAAGCAATGCAAGACTGATTCCAAACACAGGAATATATTTCAGTATTCTCTGCTTTTGTGGAAAAAGGCAAACACAAATTCAGTGACAGTTCCTCGTAAGAAGAATGGCTAATAATGTTACTTTAGTAGAGAAAAATGGTCTGTCGCAGTAAACCTGTATAGGGTTAGAACAGCATATTTTTGCTGAGCAGTGCCTGCATAGCACATACTTCTTATTCATTTAGATGTATCCGGTCCAGCAGGTAGTCTAGATTGTCTGCGGAAAATAAATTCCATTTCCAGACTTTCTTGGGGCAGGCTCCTTTTTCAATGGTAGGGAAGACTGAACTAGTTTAATTTGAATAGCTTTAGGTAGCAGAGATCTAATATTTAGGGGTCCACCTTTAAATCTCCTATTTTGTTGCACTCTTTCCCCGCCAGGGGGTCCAGTAAGGGCCACCGGATGACTTTGCTATTGTAAGAATTACAGAAAGACATACATTGCATTTCTATAAAAGTAGCTATTCCTAATCAGTCCTCTGGGGGTCGCAATTTGTGATCAGGTCGATGATCCCCCAAGGTAGCGCTGATATATCGCCTGCCATTGAAAAAAAGGTCACCGTGCATGCGCGCTTGTAACTGCTAATTAGCAATCAATCCATTACTAAAAGACATCTTTGATTTCATTTCAAATTTCAAAGTAACCCTGACTGACTCCAATCAGTGCAAGTCATCTGAGTAAGGTAATGACCAAGAATGTGTGGAGTAACTTAGTCAAAGTGGGCACAAAGTGTGAGCCATGTTTATGGATAAAAGTATTTTCATGGGATTTTTGTATTATTGCCAGTGTTTGTTAACAGTTACAAATTAAATTCCATTAAAAGTCTAATCCTTTAACAACAAAGTACAAATGCATTCTATCCTATCATAGCTACTATACAAGGGTTATGAAACTTGGTTAGGAATCGCGCATTTTCCGGAAGCACATACATGCATAATGCGGGCACCATAATAAATCATCATAAAAAAAAAATGGATTGACAGGCTATTTGTGTAGTGAAGAATCCAGATGATGTGCTTATTGTGAATTTAAAGTGGTAATGTGCCCAGTTCAGTAGCTGTTAATATGTTGCAAATGCTGTTTAGAAGCTGCCACAACAAGGAGGAGTTCTCTGCTTTCTGTCATTAAAATGTACTGAAGAGGATTGGCATTGGCACAAAACAGGAGCTTCTTGAGATTTAAAACAAAAATGTCTTCTAGGCAAGAAGAACTTGAACTGCAGCGTCCTTGCAACAGGAACTCGTTTGTCTGTAGTGTTTAGTTTTCATGGGTTTCTGAACGTAAAGAGCATTCCTCTTTCCTGGTTTTTGCTGGTTTTGAAGCCTTGTGGTTGTCATTTAGTTTTTCACCATCTTGTTTCTTTGGTTTCTTTTCTAAGTGTCATGAGAGGATGGAGTACAACTGAGCACTAAATAATACATTTTCATGCAACAAAAATAATATAACAGAATACAATTCACTTTTCAAAAGTAATAAGGTGCTCCTTTTTCCTTTTTCTGCATTCTTTGTCAGAATTGAATTATTATAATGACTGAAGTTGAATTTTATTGTGGAGTTAGCATCAGGATCATTTGAATCCGATACAATTCCAATTCATTTTGCATTTAGATATGAACTAGTGCTACATTATCAAGGGTAGTTAACTTTCTCAAAATAAAATACTATAAAAAATAATTAATTGTGTAATGATTTAGGATGAATTAAGAAAAGAAAATCTGATAATTACTGAATTCACTCCTTTATTTAAATCCACACACACAAATCGATTAACTCCAATACAATTTATACTGTAATTAGCATCAGAAATTCTCAAAAAGTGACAAGAAAATACAAATATACATGTACATTTGTGTATAGTTTGGTTATCTATTTGCCTGTGCAGTTCATCTTATTTTTGTTTTATATTTTATTTTATATTATATTGTTAATTTAATTGTAAATTATTCTCTTTTGTTCCATGCATGCACCACCCACCATGATAACTTTGTTCAACATACTTGGCAAATAAAAGTTTCTGATTACTGATTTTACAAACAAACTTCATATTATTTTACAAATCAGTAGTGATATTTTCGCACTATGTCCTACTTGAATCTGAGTTATGGGTCTAACAGACCTTCATCAGCGCTCACAGTATTCAAGACGCTAAATTCACTCTTCTCAGATGAAGGTCAGTTGCAGGCGTCACTTTTATCAGTCTGGACTTTTGCATTCAAAGCTTGCTTGTGAAACAACATTCACAGCATTTGAAAAATATTGTCATACTTAAAAAACAGCTAAGACTGTAGAGACACATTTTGAAGAGACAGTGAATTTATTACATCCCACACATGGTGGTTGAAACTGTAATTTCATATAGTATATCCGTTATGGGTTAACTACATTGATGGGGTTGGACAGATTTTCTCGGGACAGGGATCCATTCTCTAGATCTCAAATTCTTAGTATGATCCAAAAGCAATGAATGGCATCACCACCATGTCGGCTTGTAGACAAAACCCTCCAACTCGAGGTTGCCTCTCAGCTATCCTGAAAGCACCCATTCAATTCAAGTCCCATTCATTAAAGCAGATCATAATACCACCGCTAGAGTAGCCAATCAGGTCAAGGTTCTATCCTTAGCTTCCTGTCCCTCATTCATTAGAACAAGACCTCACTGTAAAGGAGCAGGGAGGTAGTGAGCAAAACCCACTGCTCTTTCTCACCCAATATTCATTAGGATCAGGTGTGGTGCTTAGCTTAGCTTAGCTGTGGGTTTAAAACTTCTGAGTGCACCTTTATGGGAAAAAGGCAAATTAAATGAATCCAGTTTCAGTGTTATCAGCCTACATGCCATAGGTGGCTGCAAGGAGAACTACTTAATAACAGCCTAATTAAAAGCATAGTCCATTAATGATAAGGGGTGCCCGTGGGACTGGCTAATTAAAAGCAAAGAAGTTGTCAATGTGTGAAAATTGGACACAGTCTATGAAAGTTTCCATGGTGAAACAAAAGCCCTGCTAATCTGGCTGCCTCTTGTGTAAGGCTTTGTGTCTGACCTGATGCACCTTACCAGTGTGCTTCAGGTTTCTTACTACCAGCCACATTAAAACCTGAAAAGGGCGCCTTTGCACAAAGATTCTTCCAAAGGAAATTGTTCTGTGTGTGTGTGTGTGTGTGTATGAAACACTTGTTTGTCTATACACTTTTAAAGCCCAGTCTGAATGTAGGTTGCCCACTTGGTGGCAGAAGAGCTCCACTGAGTTATTTGGACCTCTTTTTGATGCTTTCGCTCCTCGAGCAAGAAAAAAAACATGTCTTTTGCCTCGATGAAGCAAGGAGACACACAAAAACAGTTGTGGATGTCATGAGTATCACATTGGTTCTGCACAGATTGACATAACCACTCTTTTGTTGTCAGTGTGTTTTCAATAAGTTTATTGCAGAGGTAGACAATGAAATGTTTCTATTCCAATTCCAAAGATCTTAGAAAAAAAAAACAATGCTGCAGGCGCACCTTGAATGGCATCTTATTCTCAGAGAGCTATTCTGTGTGTGTGTTTTGTATCTAGATTTTAGAATCTTAGATATACAATTAATCCAAAATGTACTTACATTTTAGATGTAATTGCACTTTGAAAAGGGGTTTAATAGAAGGAGTATATATTTAGCAACAGAAAACCATATGATTGCTGCTATAGCTGTAGCTATGGTGCTCAGCAGGGTCTAAAGTATTCCTCCTTTACTGAAAGCCGCAAGTAATGTTGTTTCATACGTTAAAGCATTTTGATCATAGAGCAGGGACCATTTAGGCCACCTTGAAAAGGCAGGAGGAAATTTTTGGCTTTATAGAAACTGTGTTGCCCATCAGAATTCCACATGTCCTTGTAGCTTCACATTGCTGAAGCTTTTCAAAACTTTTCTTTTTCGCCAATATAAAACACCTCCCCGTGGATTTTATCATGGAGGATTCAATGTTTCAGAAATGACTTTCGTCCTTGGAAAGGGGAAGAATAAGTGACTGTCAGACGGTATTGTGCTTCACAATCAACGTGCATGGGGCATGCACTCCTTTTCAGAAACAAACATGTGTGCCAAATGGAATAATTTGAGCAAGCAGAAAATACATTTTCTGCCCCGTGCACTCCAGTTGTCTGTGGTTTCATCCATTTCCATGCTGCTTCTAATGCCGTCATTGATAATAAGGGAAAGGTCTGTTCATACACAAACCATTTCTCCTCTGAGAAGAATTGATTTAATGACAACATCCAGTATCCACAATCAATGGGGCAGAGGGAAAGGTTCATTATGAGGAAAGGAAGACAGATAATAGTGGATCACAGAGCCATTTCCATCCTTCTAACTAGCATCTTTGAACACTCCTCCCTTCCTTAATCCAAAAGTATCCAGTGGAACGGGCCAGTGTCTGAACATGTTTCATATTCTCCCCACAGTATCTCATTCACACACCCCATCCCCTTGACCCACCTGCTCCTTGCCACTTAATAGGCTAACATCTGGGATCACAGTAACTAATTTATTACTAGACCCACAGTGTTTTGCCTCGGCTCAATTTTGACCAAATCATCTTTTCAACTTTAGTAACTTACATTGGAGAAAGCAAGACAGTAGCTCAAGATAGAGAGAGCTTTTTGCATTGAAAATACAAACAAACAGGCGCGACATACAGCAGAGAACTGTGCAGAGAAATTCCTTCACGTGTCAAACAGAAGGGGGATTAATGGCAAACGCACCACATAAAGCACTGCTAGGCTAAGCTAGCTGGAAGAGTTGCTAGTTCAACATGTTCCACCTGGTGGAATTCTGCCCAGATGATCAAATTTGTGTAGTTTTGTGTTCAAAATAACATTAACAATTAAACAATAGTGTCTAAAATACACGTTTTCTAAAGTAATTACTCATTACTTGTAAGATTTAGTCTTTAGAAGAAAAACAAATATTCATTAAAAACAACATTGTAAAAACAACAACATTCATTAATCGCCATTAATCGAGATTTCAAAATATGCGATTAATTAGTTAATTTTTTAGTTAATCTATTGACAGCCCTAATGTTTTCACCAAACTGAGAAGGCTTAATTATTGTTAGAACGAACACACACATACCCAGCACAGCCTGATGGGCCAACAGGTGTCCGATTGTCCTCGAAGCGAGGCTTCAGGGCTATCAGTATAATCTTGCTATCAACTGGCAGACATGTATTGCCGGGATAACAGTAAATTGCTTCCTTGTGTTTAAAAAAATAGGTCTTTCCTCTATCAAACCCTATTTTTTAACAGCTGGCGTGTATTGTATGTGCATTCCTTAATTGCCTCTATGTACAGTATTACTCTTATTTACCTTTCCCTGGTGGCACTCAATTTGTAGACAGAAGCCGATACATGCGCTCGCCATTTCTTTTAATGTGGAAAACAACATTACATCTTCGTAAGACAGCACAGAGTTTGTTTGTTTGGTGTGCATTTAACTGGTCCAGATACTTGTTATTAGATTCCCACTGACACTGATATAATCACAACCACAGGTGTTGCCAAATCAATCCAGACTAACATGTTGAGGATCATACATTGCCTCTGGCAATGTTCTTTTATTGACACACATATGTCGACTTGTGTGAAGAGTAATCATTTTGTGCAATGGCAGGGTTGACCAATATAGGCTTTTTAGTACCAGCCATATTAACACTTGTACAATCTGACCTTTGTGGATTGGAATAGCATTTCTGTAACAGGTTGGACCCAAATGTGATACACAAGATTCCAGGGATCTTTGGTTTTTAATACAAACTTTCCAGAACACCAGGCACAGTTAATCATCAGGATCAGAAGACTGGTGGTTTTACCAGGAGTCAGGAAAGGCGGGAAGAACAGGAGCAGGCAGGGTCGGTAACAGAAGATCAGTCAGAGGAAGAGAGAGTCTGGCATGGAAAACCAAAAAACAGTCTGGTAATGAGTGTGTGGGGCGGACAGGAGTCTATATAGTGGCTTGATTAACGTTCAGAGACAGGTGACGGAGCATGTGAAGGGAGTTTACACTGATGATTAGAGTGAGGAGGGTGTGGACCTGAACTGTGACAATTTCAATACAATATTTTCTTTAACATTGTTTAGTTCATCAAAGCACTTTCTTGCTAAGCAAATTCTCTGCCATAATGTAGGTTAAAATGATATCACTCATAGAAACCACACAGCACGATTTAACTTCTCCACTACAACTTTAAAGTCAGAGCTGTAATTTTGAATGGTCAGGCCATGTGTTGAAGAACAGTTTTACTGTGTGACTATCTGTTTGATGGGTTAGCTCTGTTCTGACTACTAGACTGCACCTCTTTGCCTGCCTTTTCATTTCTTATTGAAAAGGAATGCTGCAATCAGTAACTGCGCCTAATGTCCCTTAAGGTGAAACATCACACACACTTTCAGTGAGGCCATGTTGTGTTGAGAACTGACAGTAGAGTGGATTGGTGTTCTTGCGTCTCTTGAAAGAACAAAGGCTTTCTCGGAACTTGATTAGGACGTTTTTTGTTTTTCAGTTTTTCTTCAAAATACAAATTGCTTTTCAACATTTAGAAAAAAGGTAATTGAAATGCTCCAGCAGTCTTTCTAATATGTAATTATATTTGAGTACCTGTCAGAATCCACAAAATCCATCATTTTTTATGGGTTTCAGCCATTAACCCCTGAGAACACCCCACAGATTCATTCTGTGTCACATAACACCTGCACTTTTGCTTTGCTGTCTGACATTGCAGAGTGATATTCCAAACTTTTCCCAAGTCAACTTGGCTGGTTAAAAGCCAACATTGGCTGGTGCAGTTGTGTTTCTCCTCCCCTGATTCCCTGAACACTGAGAAGCCCAGGTGTTGGCAGTGAACAGCTTGCGTGGCAGCAAAGTGATATTTTGATAAGATGACAGTCAGCTGGCTTTGCAATTCTGATGTGCAGTGCAGCATTGTGGCCATGCGCCCCAGCGGGACAGGCAGATCCATGGGTCTACACAGCTGGCATCGGCTCTTGCCAACAGCGGCAGCTCCCCGTCACAGATGTTCATGCAACCACCACATTGGCAGCACCTAGCCCTTTGTGGTGACCTCTTTCATAAGCGCTGCTACCCACATATGTGGAATGTTGCAGTTATAAGGAAACCTGGTAATGGATTCACTGCAAATCTACAGAGTTTATAAGGGATAGATCTTTGGGGTTGGCCTAAATAGAGACATAAACAAGTAAATTATCCATGTGCCACCACAGCTGCTAAGCCTAAGCAAGTTAGCAACTTGGCAACCTGTCTCAGTAAAAACTTGGTCAGGGACCCTCGGCAGCCGGTGAGACACGCCAAGGCACCCTTTGATACCATTAAAGACACGCTTTGGGCTTTAAACCAACTCCCATGTAAACCCGCCTGTGACATTATAAGAAGCTTAAAGAAACGGATTTAGTTAAAGACTAATTAGCTCTGTTAAGGCCATGAAAGGGGAGATAGATTGCTTCGTCTTATTTTACCAGGCCCAGTCACATTAAGTGTATTTATGTAACAAAGTTATTTTAACACACACCTCAGAACACTGTGAACATTTTAATACTACTTGCTACTGAAATATTCTGTCGATAAAATTAGGCTTTGAATATCGATACACAGTCCTAGATGTAAAACAACCAATAGAAAAAGAAAAGGATGAGAGAAATAGGGAGAAAGCCCAATTGCTTTTAATTTTAGTTGATTTATATTTAATGTGTTTCATGTTTGTTCCACATATATTTTAACTTGCACAGTTTTTGTGTCTTTATGTGGGATTAATTTTTGATTTGGGTGCTTGTCTTTGCTTTCTTTAGGAGAGTGTCTCAGACTTGAAGACATTGTAGCATTTCACCTTTGCAATCACATGTAATTTATTAATTGTTAAATATGTATCCTACTACGTAATATTTACAAAGCGAGCATATATCTATTAATGTAATAGCAGGGGGTCTGTGCTGTATCCCCACAGTTTTTACTGTATGTAAGCTTCAGAATGTTATGGGAATGTTATGAATGTTATGTTACATGACTTATTCTAAGTTAATCACCTCTCATCTTCTCTTGGTTGACATCTTGTTAGCTTAAAATTCTTGATGTTTAATTCTGGAGATGATATTACACATACACCATCACTAACCCTACAGTCAATGATGCACACACACACCTCCAATCTCATATGCAAAAAGCCAGACGCAATTATATTTGCAGAGATAGAGGGAAATGTCAGCCGGATTCTCAAAAGCCTCCACATTCTGTCACCTTCTCTTCTCTTTTTTTCATTTCCAATGAATCTATTTATCAATTAAGTCTGCTCTCAAGATTGTCTCTGGCAGTTTCATTACAGTAAATTAGCCTGGAGAGGGATAGAGAGAGCTGGCCATATGAGAGCTTCCCAGTCAGCGAGTCAACATGCATCTCAGTCCCTGCATACCCAACAGTGACAGCAGGGGGCTGCTGGCCAAATATACCCTCAGACTGGCTGAGGCCATTCACCTCTCTAAAGTCTAACAATCTTTCTGAGATGCTCAGTGGAGACTACCCAGACACGCTGCTGAACATAGATGTAACTACAACATGTTCTCCTCTGATGGAAGGTGTAAAACAACCCTAAGTCAGCATTCAGACAGCAACATAGCTCAAGGGAGGATATTTCTAAAACAATTTTTCATGGAGACAAGTGATCTATCAGCAAGTAATGTGTTCAATGATTTCTTTTCCCCATTAATTTGATTGGTGAGCTCAAGATGCCATTGATAACTAATTTTAAAAGTCTGTTTGTAAAGAAAGTAGAACATAATAATTTGTATTTACAATATGCTGTAAATGCTGACTACAATATGCTCCTGTATATGTTTGAGAATTACAAAGGGCTACTTTTAAAGTCTTGCAGATCTTTGTCTTTTTTTTTGCAGCTTGTAAATTTCATTTCTTGTATGATGACTCAAAATAAAAGGTTGTTTTTTGGTCCTCAACATAAATTATGTCCAATCAGGAAACCCTCTTTTAACAGTGTTAATGATTCATTGATGGTACACCAGTTGTGGTTTACATAGAAGATACTTTAAAACTTCAAAGTTTTAAAATGTCATGTAGTTGTATATGAGTTTTCACCAACCAGGCTGCATGGCAATGACAAAAGAGGGATAGGCCCACAAGCAAGTACATTAAGAATTTATTATCTTAAACAATATGTTAAATGGTCATTTAAACCAGCAGTTTTTTAACTTTTCTGTCAGGGCCCCCATTCAGGATAAAGGGACATTGTTAGACTCTCCAACATGCTCCCCCCCCAAACAAAAGAAAAATAGGGTCGTTTAATAGCCTCCTTTGTTTTGAATTAGTTGCCTTATAATTAGGGCTGTCACTAGACTTAAAACAAATATTTAATTCATTTCACATATTGAAGTGTATTAATCTAGATTAATCGTGATTAAAATGTTATTTCTTCTAAAAACTAAATCTCATGAAATACCGAGTAATCACTTTAGAAAGTGTGTTTTTTAGACACTGTTTTTTAATTATATTTTAAACAAAAGGGATAATCATTTGATCATCTCCAATGCAGAATTCTACCAGGTGGAACATGTTGAACTAGCGACTCTTCCTGCGGTCCTCGTGCAGTTTGCTGTGCTCTCAACTCCATCATTTGACGGCTGTGTTTGAAGTGCCCAATAAGTATGAAGCTGCGACCCCCCTGTCGGCTCACTGTGACCCCAGGTTAGGAACCACTGACTTAAACTAACAGTGGCGTGTGGTGTCAGTGCTTTAGCCCTGGCACAAAGTGCTTATGTGCTACCAGTGCTTACTGAGGTGCAAGAACTTCTGCCACGCTCACTTCCAATACTTGCAGGGAAGCTGGCCACCCAGAGTTTTCCTTATTATGTGTTGAAATAGAGTCAATTCAATTCAATTCCATTTTATTTTATTTTATACAGCCCAAAATCGCAAATTCCAAAATTATCTTCCGAGGGCTTTACAGTCTGCACACATGCAACACCCTCTGTCCCAAAACCCTCACATCGGAACAGGAAAAACTACCCCACCCCCCCAAAAAAATAGAATAAAAAAATAAAAATAAAATGTCGAAGAGGAGTAAAGGGACGAAACTTTAGGAAGAACAGCAGAGGGAGGGACCCCTCTCCGACCGACTACAATGAATGTCATGTGTAGAGAATGAACAGCGTAAAAGATGTAAAATACATTCAATTCCTATAACAGAAATTATGCAAATGTTAATGAAATATTGCGAGTAAGCCAGGTGTACGGCAGGACCACTGGGACAACCACCATCAGATAGAACCACTATCCACAGAAACCTTTGGGGAGGTAAAGCACAAAGACTTCAGTAAATAAGCAAAGCGGGTAATGGTCCTTAATGATGACAGTATGTGATTAACATTTATAATAATAATAATGATAATAACATGAGCAGTTGTCAGCAGGGCCATGGCAGGAGGCAAGAACAGGGTCCAAACAGAACCGTGATCCATGGAAACCTGTAAAGCATAAATACTCCGTGAGAGGAACAAAGTTAGTGATGCGCATTAATGAGATATGAATTATTATAGGAAGAGAGGGAGTGAGGAGAGAAGAAAGAGAGGCTATTGGTTTGTCCTAAGAAACCCCCCCGTCAGTCTAGGCCTATAGCAGCTTGTTTAAGGGCTAGTCCAGGCCAACCTGAGGCAACAGCTCATTCATCGCATTATATAATTGATACGTAATAAATTTAAATGACATAATGTCCGCTTGCATCTTTATTCTGCAATTGCTCCAGCCCTAAAATGTATTCTACATTTAGATGGAACAGGGTTAAAAATAATTTAAATTCTTATGAAAAGCAGAATCCATGAGAAATATTCCCCCCACCTTCTTGTCAATGTTACTAAAGTGATGCTGCTGGTGGATACGGTCTCTGTGTGGTGCATCAGGTAATACCAGGGCCTTTCCTTTAACAACATCTTAACATATGGCTAAACCGCAGCTGGCTGACTCTCCTGCAGAAACTCCTGGGAATCTTCATGGGTATTTTGGGGAAAAGCCAACATATGCCTGAAGATGCTGCATTTACATTTTTGGCTGGTCTGATATTCCTGATCTCTCTGCATAGTTTCAAATTCCTAGCTTATTAAAGATGCTGTGGAAAGTCCACCAGTTGTCTCTACTGTGTGTGAGATAAAAAAAATAATTTGTTAGCAGTCACACAACAGTAGTCCAGCCAATCAGCAGCAGGGGCATTTGTGCTGGTACACAGGGCAGCAGAAAGGTCATGGTGAATATAGACAAAGGCAGTGGGAGTTGGGACGGTAAATCTGAAGGGGGGATTTGTTTGGGTGTTTAGTTCAGAATGGCTGACTCAAACTACAGGAAGTGATGATGAAATGTAGACGGTATTGATTGTTTCTGCAATCTACATTTTTTTATTTTTGAACTCATATAACAGAGGAGATTATTAATCTTATACATATAGATAATATCTTTTAGATGATTCATAAAGTCAAGAGTCGTAAGGCGATGAATCCTTCAAGTTTATTTGTATTGCACAATTCAACTACATGGCAATTTAAAGGGCTTCACATAAAACCATTGAAATCATCAAAACATAATGCAATATTAAAGGGCATTTAAAAAAAATTACATTACATAAAATTAAATTATACAATTATGCAATACAGGGCGGCACGGCGGTGTGGTGATTAGCATTGTCCCCTCACAGCAGGAAGGTCCTGGGTTCGACTCTGCCCAGTGGCCTTTCTGTGTGGAGTCTGCATGTTCTCCCCGTGTCTGCGTGGGTTCACTCCGGGATCTCCGGCTTCCTCCCACAGTCCAAAGATGTGCTCTGGGGATCAGGTGAATTGGTGACTCTAAATTGCCCGTAGGTATGTGGATGTGAGAGTAAATGGTTTGTCTCTGTGTGGGCCCTGTGATTGGCTGGCGACCAATCCAAGGTGTACCTTGTCTCTCGCCTGAAATTCGCCTGGGATTGACTTCAGTCCCCCCCGCAAACCTGTGTGCAGGATAAACGGTTTGAAGATGGATGGATGGATTATACAGTACAGCCGTAGATTGTCAATTTAAAGCAGCAGCAAACAGAAAAGTCTTCAGTGTTAATTTAAAGCCCCTCCGAGTCTCAGCAAACCTGCGGCTGTCTGAGAGTTTGTTCCAGATGTGTAGCAAAAGAACTGAAGCTGCTTTTCCATGTTTGGTTCCGAAAGTACACCCGTACCAGACGACCTGAGGGGTTGGGATGGTTCGTAAGATAGCTGCAGGTCAGACATGTATTTTGACCCTAAAGCATTCAGTGCTTTTTTAAAGTCAAGTCTTTGGTGGACAGGAAGCCAGTGTAAAGACCTCAGCACTGGAGTGATGTGAATTACTTTCTTGATCTTATTGAGAACTTGAGCTGCAGCGTTCTGATTGGGCGACTTTTAACAGAGGCCTGTGAACACACCGAAGATGAATGCAGGGACACGTTTTTCCTAATCATATATATTCTTCAGGTGATATTATTTATAATTGTCTTTATATGGCTGTTTAGAATGAGGTATGGATCTATAACTACATCTAGATTTCTGCTTTAATTTGTATTTTTTAACATCAGCGATTGAAGCTGAGTGCTGACTTTCAAATGTTTCTCCTTGCCCCCAAAAGCAATTAGTTCTGTCTTCTGAGATTCTGGGACATCCAGTTGTTTATTTGTTCAACGCATCAATGCAAAACTCAACCCATGTATTGGATTATAGTTCCCTGGTGAAATAGTTATGTATATGTGTGTGTCGTTTGCATAATTATCATAGCATATTTTGTGTCTTTCCATAACCTGAGCTTGTGGAAGCATATAAAGGCCCCACAATTGAACCGGGGGGAACTCCACATGTAATTTTAGTCTGCTCTTATGCGAAATGAGCTACAGACGCGAAGCATTCTCGGTCCATCAAGTAGTACTCAAACCAGTTTAAGGCTGGGTCATCATCTAGTCTAATTTAGCCTTTTTTGTATTAATTACTGCAGTTTTTATGGGTTGTGGGGAGAGGCCTGAGGGAAGGAATGTCTTTACAATTTGTAAAGACAACGCACAACATTAGCAAATAATGTGTGTGTTGTGTGTGTGTTGATACTGTTTTTGCGAATAATGTAAGAGGAAATCCTTTCTTATAGATGTCACAGTGAAACTGGAGATTTGTTTTCGCCACCTGCGCTCAGGTCTTCGACATTATCTTGTCTCTATTCTGACTAGTATGGCCTTTCCCCAAGGAGATCTTTGCTTACCAGAGACAACCTTCACTTTAGTGGGTGCATTGCCATCAATAACATCCTTGATTTAGGAATTGAAGCTAACTACAAGCTTAGTGACTGAGATGCCAGAGAGGCTGGTGTGTAGGATATGTAATGCTTAGTCATAACTTTGTTTTGGACATTTGTAATGGTAAATGGACTGTACTTGTATAGCACTTTTCTAGTCCTCTGACCACTCAAAGCGCTTTAACACTATATGACATCATTCACCCATTCACACCCATTCATACACTGATGGCAGGAGAACCATACACAGTGACACCTGCCCATCAGTAACTAACATCCACACACTGTAGTCGCAGCTACAGGAGCAATGTTGGGTTAAGTGTCTTGCCCAAGGACACATCGACATGCAGGTTAGCCGGGCCTGAAATCAAACCGCCAACCCTCTGATTGGAGGACGACCGTGCTCCCCACTCACCTACAGTCGCCCCATTTGTGCACAAGGAGATATATGGTAGGAATATTGGTTTTGCATTCACAATTAAAACAGGCTGCTCTTATTAAATCATACTTACAATTACTGTGCTCTCTATAAAGCTACTTCATTTTACCTAACCTCATTGTAACTTCATTAAAAACTCGCAGAAACATGAAATAATAAATAACTATTTTTGTCATTCTTAAAAAAAATTTTCAAATCATTGTGACGGGTGAGCTGCCTGACTGACCATACTTTTATAGTGAGGTTCAGCGTGCCAGTGGTGTAGAGCAGTGGTCCCCAACCACCGGGCTGCGGACCGGTACCGGGCCGCACCACAGAAAGCTTATATATATTTTTTTCTGAAAAATGTTTTATTTTGAAATTATGTGCGCTCGTCCCTCTGACATATTCCCCACGCGTCACCAGGCGATTTTCTTGTCCTTTTACCGTGCACGGCAGTTTCGCCGACCAGCGAACACAGAGCGCGCGACTACTACCCCCCGTCAGACCTTCTCGACCGGTCCGCGAAATATTGTCTGACATGAAACCGGTCCGTGAGGTAAAAAAGGTTGGGGACCACTGGTGTAGAGCACCAGCGCAACTGCCTTTAAAAATGCTTACTGATTCATCAGAGAAGAACTTGCCCTTTTCCCTAAAAATGTCCCCCATGAGGCTGCTATTGGCAGATATGGTGTGATTGAGTTCTAGTGTACCAGAGGAAAATTTGTCTTGTAAGGGCCTGCAAACAAACTGTATCTCGAAACAGTGTTGAAGGTGTGCTATTTTCTGTGGATTTCCACTTCACTTATCTAACTTAATGTGAAATCACAAAAGCTACTCATGCAGTGTATCCTCCACTACTATTGAATGAGGATAGCTTTTTCTGTCATACGTAATGCAGAACTAAGTGAATCCCTCAGAGCCTTCGATTCGACTGCAGCAGCTGCTTAAAAAGATTGCCTTAAGTTTCCATGTAAACACTCAAAACAAGCCAGGGAGCCAAGCTGATATGAGGCCTCCTCAAAGGGTCAACATATAGAGTGCAACTCAAGTGGAAATTCTTATGGAAATTGAACTGGCAGCATATCAATTCTTACCATTCTTTGGCTGTAAACAATAGGGTCCTTATAGTGAGGAGTTTGCCTGATTAAGACATATCTGCAGGTGGAATTATGCCCATTGTAGGAACTGTAACACTGTATGAACTCCAAGAGTGTTGTTGCATACTCCTTTGACCCCTCTTAGAAGTTTTGTTAAGGTGCCCATTTGTTGGTTCTCAATGACCAGCGGACGAGACTTGACAGATGAGACAAATAACGCATGTTTTAATTGATCCCTCTGGTCTGGGATGTTAACGGTTGGGGAGAATAGAGGCACACACTGATATGAACCTTTGACTTCTCAGCAAAGACACTGCATTAATTGGTTTTGCATATAGACGCGGGCACTCTTATTGTGTTTATGTGTAGATGTATACTGGTAGGTAGGAGTATTGGATCCTTTTGGTGTTTGGATGGTTAACAAATAGTAATACATTATTCGGTATTACACAGTGAGCCGTGAACGGATAAGAGCAGCAACTGGAACGTACCTGGCACGTACTGAATACTACAGACTAAGTGAGTATGTACTGCGTACTTCCTTCTCAATAAACAGTTACTTTTAGCATCACAGCCAAGCCTGTGTGAAGCATCCCTTCAGCCGATCCATCACATATCTGAAAATTGTCACATCACATCCCCAAACCCAATAGCAGTTATTTTGATAAACTGACCACATATTGGAACTCAAAATGTTTACTTTCTCATATTTAAACCTATTAAAACTAAACACAGTGAGACATTAAAAGTGTATATCCTAGCTAAAAAATCTGAAAATGCTAAATTCTAGCTTATGTAGAAAACATCAAGGCATTGGTCACATGCATACATTTCACCTATTAGGGAGTGTGAACGGACTGTATACTCAACTTTACATCACACTAGGTATAAAAAACATGTTAGTGTGCAATTTCAGACACAGTGGCATGTCATTGTCTTATCCAGGTTTTAGTGTGTCATGTGTGTATGAACGTCCTCATTCTGAGTCACATAGTAAAAATAATACATGATATTAAACATTGAAATGATATTAAACACATTGTAAACTCACTGATATGAATGTAAAAGTACTCAAATGGAGCAGAGTGGCTAAACCAGCAGAAACCAAGCTTATTCACAACTGCTCAGTTTACCATGTTGTTATAGGCATCTATATTTAAAGGATTCATACATAACTGTACCAGAAGCTGTGACAATATTACATGTGAACACAATAGGAATTCATTCAAATACATGAATCCTAAATATAAACAAAATTCACAACAGTAATCAGGACCATCTCTGCAACCTCTCAACTCATTTTCTTTGCAGTTTGCGTATAAGGGAATCTTTGAAATGAGACTTTGCTCATGTTCCGCAATCTATCTACAACATGACAAGAAGGGTTGTTCGTTAGGCAGTGTGGATGCCCCCTTCTCCCTTAACATGACTAACCATCGGAGCCTTTAAATTCTCCCTACCCCCCTGGGGTATTAGCTGTCCTCATCCTTGTCCCCGGACTCTTTGAGAGCAGATGATCCTCATTTACAGTACCTAGATAGAGGGCATGTGTCTCTATAGCCTTCTCCTGTACTCACACTGAGAAACCCAATCCTCTTATAAAGATATTACTCTCCCATCGTCCCTTCCCTGCACCATCGGACATTGATGCTGGATTCGCCCTTCCCTATTTGCATGAGGCATTGATCAGGGAAAAGCAGCTGTGGAACCGGGACAGGAGAAGTCATAATAAATCCCTCCCTGACTGAGAGCAAAACTCTCGACTAGATCTCGACTCTTTGCTGTCCTTGCGCCGAAATGGTGGAACGAGCTCTCTGAATGCACTTATTGTACGTCGCTTTGGATAAAAGCGACGTATATAATATATACCTACACACCTACCCATGCACACACACACAAACACAACTTGTTTTGTCACAAACGTTAAATCAATGCTATGTTTTATTTCGAAAACAGGAAATGTTATGTAATTTGTCAGGTGACAGCAACCAGGAAGTGAATGAAGAATATGCTCAGAACTGCTGTTTGTATTGGTAGTTTTTCAATCCAGTTGAGTCTGCCTGCATCCTGTACCTTTTTGATAGCATCGTTGGTACGTATTGATTTGTTTTATTGTTCATTATCATCTCAGATGATTATTTTTGTGACAATGTTTACATTACATTACATTACATTACATGTCATTTAGCAGACGCTTTTATCCAAAGCGACGTACAATAAGTGCATTCAACCATAGGGTACAAACTCAGGAGAACAAGAAACAAGAAAGTTCAATTTCCTCAAATAAGCCAATTTACAATTTGCTATAGACGAGTGACGTTACAAGTACAATTTAAGTGCTACAATTTGTTAGTCTTTAGTCGAGGTAGAGTCTGAAGAGGTGTGTCTTTAGTTTGCGGCGGAAGATGTGAAGGCTCTCTGTGCTCCTGATGTCTTCAGAGAGCTCGTTCCACCATTTCGGCGCAAGAACAGCGAAGAGTCGAGATCTAGTCAAGTGTTTTGCTCTCAGTGAGGGAGGGACGAGTAGTTTTGCAGATGCAGAGCGGAGAGTGCGGGTTGGGATGTAGGGTTTGACCATGTCCTGGATGTAAGCTGGACCCGATCCATTCACAGCATGGTACGTGAGCACCAATGTTTTGAACTGGATGCGGGCGGCCACCGGTAGCCAGTGAAGAGAGCGGAGGAGTGGAGTAGTGTGTGAGAATTTCGGAAGGTTGAAGACCAGTCGAGCTGCTGCATTCTGAATGAGCTGCAGAGGTCGAATGGCGGTGGCGGGGAGACCAGCCAGGAGAGAGTTGCAGTAGTCCAGGCGGGAGATGACAAGAGCCTGAATCAGTACCTGCGCTGCCTGTTTAGTTTGGATATTTTTCTGCACATGGCCTATCGAGTCATTTGGGTTGGTAATTGCGCTGCTATGGCTGTCATCAAAGTCCATATGACTTAATAAATAACTAGAAGTAAATCAGCATAAATATCTAAAGTAGCCGTCGAAGACGTTTGTATTTATTATGTCATTTGTGTGTTTTAGTTTTACACTTTCTCTCATGTCAATAAACCTGTGGACCACGGACGATTGTTTTTAGAGTCGTGATGTCAGAAAAGAGTTCGTCTAACTGCCAAGGTCTATCGGAGCGCATATACCGAGGGCGGCATACAACTATATGTTTTCATAACATAAAAATTGGAAAAAAACTGAAAATTATGTCCACGTTAATGTGAAAGATCTTTTGTCAGTGACTTGACTTTTATTACAAAGGGGTCTAACAATAATGAGAAGGTCCGACGGGGGGTGGCGGAACGATCGACGGGGGGGATAGTAGTCGTGCGCTCTGTGTTTGCTGATCGGCGAAACTGCTGTGCATGGTAAAAGGACAAGAAAAACACCTGGTGACGCGTGGGGAATATGTTCGCTCTGTGGACGAGCGCACATAATCAGGAGAAAATCCGGTCAATTTTCCAAATAAAACATTTTTCAGAAAAAAAATATATATGAGCTTTCTGTGGTGCGGCCCGGTACCAAACGGCCCACGGACCGGTACCGGTCCGCGGCCCGGTGGCTGGGGACCACTGATATAAAGTGAGAGTAATATTCCTTCATTTAAACATATAATAATTCAGTCTAATCTTTACTATAAACTGTTTTCTTGACATAATTTTTACTTTTCAGCCGTATCCAGGTCCTAGTTCGATTTTTCTGCCTGATTCTCTTGAGAAGAGGACAAAACTGTTAGATGAAATGGAACTTGAGTAAATGTGGGCCATGTATGTTTCCGAACTGAGTGCTGTTGTTAGTTTTTTCACACCTCACCTTAGACTTCTAGAACTAGAGCGGTTTTCGTGAAGTAGATAATAAACTCCTGTCCGGAGTTTCTCGAAGGGGATATACTTCAATGGCTATATTCAGAAGAGAAGTCAGCCTGATGGATGCCCAGTGTCAATCATTAAAAGACTACAAAACTTGGCCAGGTCCCAGGGTTGGGCCATGTGTCTCCACAGCACCCAGCAGAGCCAGCCACATTACCCCAGCTACAAGTCAGGGTGGAAGATGGATGCAAGAGCCATGGTGCTCGCCAACATACAGAGCATACCGGTAGCCCGAGGCGGGGGGGTCAGTCCACGTCTGGGCCGCCCTCGGCTTTTGTGTGTCTGTCTCATTTCACAATTCATCAGCCGAGCGTGACTGTCAGGCAAGCCTTCAGCCCCAGCGATCCATTAGTGTCTGTCACCAAGCCATCACAACTGAGAGATGAGGCTGCAGCGTTCAAATTCCATTAGCCCCATCAGCCCTGGCTATACCGCTAAGCATCCCAGTCAGCCGGCCAGCGACTTAAAGAGATAATAAAAACATATCTGCAAATCAGCAACAGCTCCCATTTCCCTGCAATCACTGCCCCTACCGCACCCCATATATGCGGCTGTGTTAAAGCTATATTGACTGACAAATGTTTCCTTATATGTCCTTTCACATTTCCACACCCAAAATGAAACATTTCTACTACATCCAACTGTTTTGACCTCACATCAGGCGCTTTTCTTTGGTTCTGTGGAAGGACCTGAAAGAATGAGTTTTCGGTTTGTAATCATTGACATACCAAGATAGCTTCTCTTTGACGCCAGGTCTGTGATGATGGGTTGCCTAAAAATTCTCTAATCATGAACACAATCATAACTGTGTAGCATTCTGTGAGGCTGGTTACAAAGGTGTTGAAAGACCTAATAGCCGATTTAGAACATATAAATATGATTTACTACACAACAAAGCATTATCAGTACCAGTCAAAAGTTTGGACACACTTTCTCATTCAATTGAACTTTGATATATATTAGTGACAATGTTTGTCATTATCAATATAAAAATGTAAAATATGTATACAAGATAAAGCATTTTAATTACGGTTTCATGGAATGATTATCCATTATGTAAAATGTATACATCAAAAATGTATGTTGTCCTTTTAAAGTTATTTATAATAATAACTAAGAGTTTACAATATAACAAGTAATAATGATAATAGACATGGGAGGAAAATATTTGATTATTTTATTTGTTTTTAAATGTTTATGTAAGAAGCCTTACACAGTGTGAGAAGGAGATGACGATGCAGTGGTTTTCTTAAGAAACCGTATTCTTGACACCAGACTTGAGACGTAGTAGACCATTCAGAATGAGACAGACCCGCCGGACGGATAAGGGATACAGGAACAACCCTGTAAAGTAAATCATAAAATAAACAATTAACTAATTCAACTTAAGGTCATAAGAATTTAAGTTTGGATTTAACAGCATCAGCAGAGGCCAACAGTAATAAATCAGTGGGGAGGAACTCAAAGGAAGAGGGGAAGGACGTAAAGCACCCCGCACACTGACTTCTACTTCACTCTGGGACCAGACATCAGCCCTGTAATTTGAGAGACAACAGCAAGATAATTAAATCAAATTTTGGTGACCAACCAGCTGGACAAATCTGCACTTCACTCGTTGAAGAATATATTCACTGATATTAGTGGATAAAACCTTTGTTTTAATTTCAAGAATAATGTGAGGTGTAGTTTATTCCAAGGAAACATTGCAGATTTTTAACCGAGTCAGTATCACTGCCTCAAGGGCAGTACATGCAGATGAACGTCCACCTGATGATGCACAAGGAGCAGCAGAGTTTTGGCAGCTGGTGATTAGGAAGTCCAGCAGTCCAACAGGCTGGGCCCCTTCAAAACTGCACAGAGTCACAGTGTCACAGAGCCGGTTCTTCAGAGTTATCCTTTCACTTTTCAGCGGCCAACAAGGTGAGAGGTGCTTGAATGGGCCTCTATAACTCTGCATTGTGCTCATCTCTAAGCCTGCATCGCGCTGATCTCTGACTACGTCTTAAGTATTCTTATTAGTGCTGTCAAATGATTAAAATATTTCATCACAATTAATCACATTTATGTCATAGTTAACTCAAAATAATTACAATTAATCTCAAATTTGCATCTATTCTAAATGTTCCTTCATTTATTTTTTTCATTTTAATGCTCTTATCAACTTGGAAAAGTGGATTGGCTTGCTTTATGCAAATGTTTTATTTTATTGAACAATAACATTGCCAAACAGGGCGGTACAAAATAAAATTATGAAATGCACATTTCAGGTAAAGGGTTGGGGTTTTGTATGTTCTTGGAAATGATTTGCTTGAAAAAAACGATTTACATGTTGATGTTGATGTAAAGTTAATTTAATATATGATCATATGTTGGTATGATGTCGTGCTGGTGGGAGTTTTTACTACAAGATGAAGGAGGGGTGCTGGATTTGTTTTCTTTTCTACATGTTTTGTGAGTGACATTTGTAGGACTGTCCCTCAAACAGGATCAAGTAGCTGGGTCACAACATGTAAAGCAAAAAAAAAGAATTAATGTAGTTAATCTCAAAGAGATTTGACGCCGTTAAGACGGGTTTGCGTTAACGCCGTTAATAACACATTTAACTGACAGCACTAATTCTTATATTTGTAGGATTGGATTTATATCCCTCTTAACTATCATCAACTTTAATTAAATTAAGAATTATTAGTATATTATTTTGATATTCAAATAAGTTGTATTATTCTAATACAACTTATTTATTGATAGAACTTTTATTCTCACAAAATGTGGGGAACTTGTAATCCTCCATACATTGAAACCAACATAGCAGAATATATATTATAAGAAGATACGATTTCCACGTAACTTTCAACAAATGGATGTAAACAAATATACAAAATAAAAAATAAAAATATCTCACATGCTTAACTTAGGAACAGAAGTTGGATGTTCAATACACACAAAGGACCAAGGGCGTTGGAAACAGACTTGTCGAAAGAAATCAAGAGGGGAAATGAAACATGCGACTTGAACGTCCATGTAAGTGTTTCTCCTCTGTGGATATTCCAAACAAACCTTTTAACACATTTTCATCAACAGTGTCAAATAATTTCCCCTATTTGAGGTTTGACTGGTGCTTTTTCAATTACATCAATTTGAACTGACTCCTTCTCTACAAGGCTAAATGCACCAGTATAGAAGAGCAGCTGAACAATTCCTATAGTCCAGGATATACAGTATATCGTTCTTTAATCCAAGGATTTGGGAGGAAACCTCGCTCACTATCCATTCGAAAGAGCACTTTCTGAATGAATTTATAGTAGTGCCATTGCTCTTTGGGGTAAGCCGTGTTCAAAGCGTAAATGACTCCCAGCATCATTGCATAAGCTCGGGCCACAGATCCACAGGCAAGAAATATCAGTACCTCAATGGAAATTATACTGTCATCAAAATGTCCTATTTCTCCATCCTCCATATTGATGACAAATATGCCCATTCTATGCTTTTGCAGGTCTCTCAGGAGGAAAAAAAACACATTTAATGTCAATGATGTAAACTTTACTGCTACCATACATATTAATACTTTGAGAAAAATCTGATCAAATTGTATATTTTTCGAGTTAAAACTATGTATCTGTAAGGTGTGACTAATGATTTACATGGCAACAAAGTTCAAATGAGGAATGTTCAAAGTCAACAGCCTCTTATCATAAACTGATCACAAAGGAATATAGTGATGTTGCACATCAAAATAAATAGCAGAACAGGGGATTCAAGTAAAAACATACCATATTTGCTCCAACACAACTCAAAAACACCCAACAACTAAATGACAAAATATCATAAATCATTACGAAAATTGGAAAACTAGTCGGAACATTTGGAGCTCAGCTCTAATTTGGTTAAACACACATACGGCATCTCTACAGAAAGAGGACAGTCAGCACATTCAATACATACACAGCAACCCTCTTTCTGATACAACCTTCAGTGTTACAGAGGCCAAGAACATCAACAAGAGAAATCTTTTTCAACAAAAAAATATGAAGTGGGAACTTACTGTCACTGCTTGGCAATCAACCTATTTGGCACCCCTGCTGTAAACTATGTTTTTTTGTCATTTTTTAAATGGTAAAATACATAAAATTCTCATTCAATTTGAAAAAAAAACTACACATATGTATGAGATGTATTGTATGTGACAAAATGCAAATGGAAAAGTATTATCTGGTGATTGATCACCAGTTAATACTTTGCCATTTGCATTTTGTGAATTGTTTACCTGATTATTATTTGTTATTGAAGATAGTAAACAATGGTAGTCCAATGTTTTGATTAAGTGCTACTTTGCTTTACTTTGCGGTACGTCCCAACCCATTTTCAAGGCAACAACCCATAGAATCCTAAGAATATGTCTGCTCGCTGCCTTCTCTTTAGCTGCAGAACCCTGGGTTTTTTAGTAGGTAGAGAAGATGAGCAATGTTGTCTCATCTTCAGTATTGGCATCTTTTCCTTTCTCCTTAATCCTTCAGGCAGTCAATTTGCAGCCAGCGAAGTGTGAAGCTCTATAATGATGGGTTATTGACCCGTTTGCTGTTTGGCAACGAGGACAGCGGCCAACTGAAAGGATAGTTTCTAGTTTTCCATGCGACGTTCACATGGCTTTTTGGCACTGAGGGTGACCTAACTCGAAGGTTTGGTTTTATGATAATGGCTAGAGAAATATCAGCAAACGTTTGCCAGAACTACTGCTGAGTAAAATTAGTGAATTAATGTGTATTCATATCTTTATATTATATTTATATGTCTTACATTTGGGGTTATACAATTCTTCTTGCAAGTTTTTGATTTAAGGGTGTTTTTGTTTTAAATCTAAATAGAATAATGGATTACTTAGTTTTTCTCACAACCCTGTAGCATGAAGCAATTACACACAAGACAAAAGCAGTCATTTACCCTGCCAATGTGCTTGAAACAAAAAATAAAGAAACATTTGTAGAATAGATGGCAAATTGAGAAGAATCAAAAACTGATACTGCTTTGAAATCCCACATATACACAAAAAGAAAAAAAAATAGTCAAGTTTCTAAATGCTCTTATTTAGACTTCATAGCCTCATAGTTTACTATCATTGCATTTACCTGCATTAGACTCCCAGTCACATAAAACTTTCAAGCTTTTATTTATATGACAGGGGATGTAATTGTCGATGCAAATGGTAAATGGCCTGTACTTGTATAGCGCTTTTCTTGTATAGCACTTTTCTTGTCTTCTGACCACTCAAAGCGCTTTAACACTACATGACATTCACCCATTCATACACTGATGACAGGAGAACCATACACAGTGACACCTGCCATCAGTAACTACCATTCACACACTGTAGTCGCAGCTACAGGAGCTATGTTGGGTTAAGTGTCTTGCCCAAGGACACAACAACATGCGGGTTAGCCGGACGTGGGATCGAACCGACAACCCTCTGATTGGAGGACGACCGTGCTCCCCACTCACCCACAGTCGCCCGATACAAAGTCAAGGACAAGCTGACAGTTATTAAAACCAGTCCTCTCCAATTCATTTTAGCAGATATCTAACCTAGAAAATGTGACATGATCTACCTTTCCTGGAATGAGAGCTTTGTGTTTCACTGCCTTTCTTCATTTCTCTGTCTCTCATTCTGTCTCTCTCTGCTTCCCATGGGCTTCTAGTGGTTATCTATCTTGACATGAGGGAGGGGAAGCCTCAGGGGAGCGCTTGACAGGGATTCCTCTCCATGATTCCTCGCAGCTCTCTACATTCCCCCGCTGTCACTAGAAGGGAATAGGAGGCAGTTATAAAAGAATGCTGTCATGTCACTGTCACAAACTCTGTATGGACGTTCGGCACCAATCCTGACTCCCGTTTTGTGTGTGTGCACAGCATGTCTTTGTGTGTTTGGGCACATAGAACTTGTATTTTGGTGTATAGCTGCCAGGTTGAGTTTAAATATGGCAGGCTCTGTTCCAAACTCGCCATGTGGTATATGCGCCAACTCATTTCTTGTCACACTTGACCACATGCTACCTGCGTGTTTTCTAACTCTCATTTCAGATCTTCCCACATAATCAGCTCATTACACTCACCTGGTTTGCCTGACCCTTCTCACCTGCAGCACATCCACTCATCATTTACACCCGTCACTGTCTTGTGTGTTTGCCAAGTTGTCCAGCGGTTTTCCAGTTAGCTTGAAATATTTTTGTTCTGACCTTACCGGTCCTTTGACCACGGATTCCCAGCCTGCTTCTTCTCGGATTTGATCGCCTGCCTTATTGTCTTCCTGGTTCCGACCCTACCTGTCCTCATCTGTGGATTTCGCGCCTGCCCCTCTAGATTTGTTTGCCTTCTGACTGATCTCCTGATTTTCAACCTGCCTGAACTTTGAGCAAAGCTACCGGTCTCTTTCATCGGCCTCGGCCGGAGTCGTGCTTTTAGGTTCCAGCGTGCACCGGTACCAGTAACCGTTACATTTCTAATTAGTATTAGTAAATATCTATTTTAATCCATTTTTAAACTATTTCAAGTGGTGGTGTAGAAAGCTCAGGAGATGATGAGGAAAGAACTGAACGTCAATCTAGCCAGGAGGAGAAGTTTGCCCGCTGCTGCATTCCTCCTCATCACCAAGACTGTGATTGGACCTCTCTCTGAGCGCAGACTAACCTCTCAGGAATCAAAGATGCACCGTGAAACTTTTAAGGGCGGCCATCCACTGCAGCGTGAGATGGTACTGCTCGTCTCGGCGAGTCCTTGCCAGCAAATCGTGCCATCTCGCAGGAAGAAGACATTTTCATGGTCAAGTATTATTTTACACATACAGGTAATTGTTCTCTGAATTTAACCCATCCCACATAGTGGGGGCAGTTAGTGGTTAGGTGTCTTGCTCAGGGACACTTCGACATGGGACATGGAGCAGCTGAGGTTCGAACCGCTAACCCTGCGATTCCCGGCAAACCATCTCTACTCTGTACCAACAACTTCAGCAAACTGTCAGCCAGAACCCGAAGGATAAAGTCCTCATCCTAGGGGACTTCAACACACGGGATGGGGCAGATGCTCTATCATGGGACGAAGAATTCTGGATCGGAAAAATTTAACATTGAGAAGCTAATGGCATTCTGCACAGACAACCTAACCATCACTAACACAATATTTAAAACAGCATTTTGGAAGAAGACTGCATGGATGCACCCCTGATCCAAGCCCTGGCCCCAGATTGATTGTTACTACCCAAAAGGATAAATCTGATCTTCTGTCGACGAGCCAACTGTAGGACATACCATCAAATGCTTACTGCATGTAAAAGGCACAAAGGAGATCAGCCATGTTCAAGATAAGAAAATGAACAAGGTGTGGGAGACTAAGAACTCGAGTTGTGGGCAGAGCACTGCTACACAATACGGGTCCAGTGAAACGTACTGGACGGATCATCGGGTTTCCACAGAAACCCCAGGCTGACTGACTCAATCTAGATGAAGTTGAAAAGGCCATCAGACAACTGCTGACAAAAAAGCGCCCGGAGTAGACCTTATCCTTAGCGTAATCCTGAAAAATTGAGGACGACTCCTGAACGACACCCTGGGCAATTTCATCATAAAGCTGTGGAGGAGGAAATAAATACTATAGTGGAAAAATGTTTCCTTTTGTATGCTGTTTTCATTGACTGAGCATTTGACACTGTGTCCTGAGATGGCCTACGGGGCACTTAGTGGAAATTATTAAACAGTTCCATGAAGGCAGCTTCTCAGAACCTTTTCTGGTAAACAATATGTAAAACAAGGATGTGTTCTGGCACCTTCCCTATTTTGCATCTTCCTATTAACAAAAAGGGTGTGTACATCCAAACACGTCCCCGGTGCGGACCTATTCAAACTCAGTCAAGACAAAAAATGAGGCAGCAGCTGTTCGGAGAACTGATGTTTGCGGATGACACCGCACTGATATCCCACAGCCACGATGACATTCAACAGATAACATCATTATTTTGCTATCATGAGCTCAACACGGTCATGATGGAACATCTGGGTCGTCGTGGCGCAGGGGGTAGAGCGGGTGCGCTGGGAACCGCAAGGTTGGTGGTTCAGGTCCCGGCTGCCCCATGTCTCAAGTCGAAGTGTCCCTGAGCAAGACCCCTAACCCCTAATTGCTCCCTGGGGAAAGTGTGGAAAAAAGCCATGGGTTAAAAGTGTAATGTAAGTCGCTTTGGATAAAAGCGTCTGCTAAATTACCTGTAATGTAATCTAAGAGTCATAATGAACATCAGATGGTGGCACTTTAGAAAAAACACTGACATTATTCAAAAGGCTGGCCTGCCTCTGATGTAGGACATGTTAAAAAAAAATTCAGATGGGCAGGGAATGTTGCCAGACTTGACGATACCTGCCTTTCTAAAGGCAGGTATCTTCTTTTTTCGTTTGAGCGCACACAAACAAAGGCTGCCCGAAACTGAGATTTAAAGACAGGGCAATAGCTGTGGAATGGACAAACAACAACTGCGAAAATTAGTATTGGTTAAAGGAAATTTATAACGTTACCATGTGTTCACAAGTATTGAAAATGTCGTGTTAATGTGAATAATTTTCTCACAGTGTAAATAGATAAATGATAGACTTTTAACTTACTAAAAAAGATCTAAGTAGATATAGACATAATGCATCAATAAAGTTTTTATTTATCAATGAATATTTGAATGTTCTGCCATCAAGGAAAAACACTTATTTAATTCAAATGCAGTGTCAGTATATGTGTAGTTATTTGATATAATGTGTTTTAGACTGGCTCGGCATACTGTCTAGTGGGCTTTAAATAACAGTTTTTGTATCTGGAAAAAAATGAAAAGGTATAGTTCGGATCATTTGAAGGCCAACTTCCTTGCAACTGGCCAGTGAGTTAGCTGCTGTGGCTGCTAGTGTTGCCAACAAAGACAATACCAGCGGCTCAACAGACTTTGCAATAAATTGTACTCTGATCTAAATGTCGGATTGTTCAAAACCAAAAAACCTCAAGCAGACACAGCTCCTCTTTTGGCACAGGTTGTATTGGTGCATCTTTGGTCTATCCTGCCTCCTGCGTTGCTTGTTTCTTTGTTTTCATGTAGCAACGGAGTTTCTTCTTGTGATATTAGGCAAGCTGTTTTTTGAATTTGAATTTGAAACCGGTATACCGCCCAGCCCTAATTCTATGTTTACATTTTAACCCGCTGCCTTTCTTTTCAACTGCCAGCTACTTTTTCCCTTATTCAGGGCCAATGCTCAATTTCCGAATACGTTGAAGAAGTGAAGAGTTTTGTCCATGTTCTTACATGTGTGAGTGCAGTCTTAGTGACCCACGGAACTCCAGGAGCTGTAACATAGTACAGGTAACCTTCCTTTGCACAGCTGCATTCAGTAATACATTGCTGTAGTAACAGCAATAGCCCCTGATAATATTCGGACAAGTTCTTCATCTGCGAAATGGCCACCTGTGTTGCTACGTATCTTGAATTTGTAATTCTCTCTCTGTCACCTTGACTTAGCCACCTCCACTCTGCAGATGGTCTGATAAGCATGTACACGGGGGAACTGTTTCATGTAAATGAGCTCCAGCACTGAGCTTAGACAAGGAGGGGATAAATGTCCACCTCGGATCCAAGGCTTTCCTCGCTCAGCCACCCAGCAATGTGTACTGGTCCTCATCTTCCATGCTGACAACATATTTCTTTAGATCTCTTCAAAGGAATTGAAAGTATTTTTTACTAAATATTCCCAATACTTGGGAAATATTCAGCAGAAAGAAATGTTTTTTCATGAAATGTGAGTGAAAGATATTGGATTGTTTAACAACTTTTCCACAAGAGATATTATTTACAGTTATTTACATCAGGGATCATGCCAGCTTAAGGACTTGGAAGGAGCTGTGATCCACTCAAACAAATTATGCATTAGGCAAGATTATGAAAAATAAGTTGGACGTCACAATGGGCTGACTTTTCTTTTAGATTGATTGCACATGACTTAATATTGATTGACCACCATGACGTAATTCCCTCCACTGGCTATGGAGTCAGCAAAGCAGGTATGATTTTGAAAAACGTCATGGGATAAATAATCACTTTTGTTGCAGTGGAAGACAAACTTTGTCTTTCTCCGAGGAGCTACCAAAGGGAATGCCTCTGGGTTAGAGCAGGCCATATGCACTCAAATAAGACACATATCCGTAACACCCCTCTCAGTCAGGCTAATGTTGACATTTTTTTCTCGTCAGCGTCAAACTGGTCTGTGTATTTTTCATTCTGCCTTGCAAACAGAGCTGTCACTTTTCTCCGGTATCTAGCTCAATTCTATTGGCTCTGACAATTAAAATGAGGGGTTGGACTTCGAGCAAGGATTGGCTGAGATAATGGATGCCTATTTGGAAAACCTCTTCCGTAGCGCCTGTACTAAAACCTTGCTATCTTCGTCCTGCTTAGGGCTGGGCAAGTTAAGATGTTATTATCTTGTTAATGGAATTTTTTGTGCAAACATTTTTATTTTATTATAGTTCTTTTTTTACCAATAGGCTGGGACATTTTTGGTGGATAACTCTACAACTTGTGACATATGAGACTATAATAGAGAAAGAAGTCTACTCTGTAGATGCGTATGTAAGACTATGGATGGATTCAGTCCTCTCATTGACCATGGAAACTTCACTGATTGATAAAAAAATGTCAGACAGGGGACTACTGAGTGTTGAAACGGCTATTGGAACCCACAGTTGTGAAGATTATCAGAGCATATTAACTGCAGACTGAAAGTCAGAAGTTGAGATATAGGAAGGTTATGACGCTGCAATGCAACCACTAATTCTCAAGGTTTCTTCTTTTATGGGAGTATTAACTTATGCTTGACATTCTAATTCGAATGGTCTAGTCAAGTCTTAACCAATGAGAGCATCTATGGGCAGGTTTGAGACTGCTACAGCGAGGGAGAAAGAAATGGAGAAAAGTAGCAAACTATTACGTTGCGATTTTTATTTGAATCTCTTCCAGACACCAGAGTTATTAATAACCTGCATCACTAAAAGTGTGTTTTTTCTCTTATCGGAGATTCTCCAAAGGAAATATACAAACATGGATTTACAGACTAAAAAGTCCCTACACATTAAATCCCAGCTGTGTGTTTAGTGCTGGATTCAAAGACACTTGCTACTAAAGGTAGATTATATAGAACTATAGGATATAAATTGATTGTTTATGCTGCTCCTTGATAAAAGAAACATGTTTATGCTGTATTGTAATCATTGCCATTGAAAGTCTCAATTGATCTCACCTTTAACCGCTAATCCGGGTCGGGTCGCAGAGGCAACAGCTCCAGCAGGGGACCCTAAACCTCCCTTTCCGGGGGGGATCCCAAGGCGTTCCCAGGCCAGTGTGGAGCTGAAATCCCATCCTGGGTCTTACCAGATGAGGCATCCCGAGTCACTGCCATTTTGAGGTTTTATGTCTACCACATAACATATATAACTAGCACTCATCATGAACCAACATAATAATGCCACACAATGCTGGAATGCCTAGATTCTGGGCTACAAACCTAAAAAATCAGTTTGAACATACTCAACTACAAAACTCTAAAAAATATTACACGCGTTATCAATCTGTACACTTATGGATTGTAGCTAGAGGCTAGCAGAACGGGTACACAAAACAGAACCGCCATTTGACCCTGAAGACGACAATATATAAAACGTTTCTGTCAAACAAACCTTCGCAAAACTGGGGGAAAACCAACACCAAACACTCAAATCCCGTTATCACTTTTCAATCATAAATGATCTCAACAAAGAGAACGCATAATTCCTAGGGTTATTTGAATGCTAAATGGATGTCTGTGTCTCTTCTAAAGTATTCCCTTCCTTTTCAGGGTCAGATTTCATGGTCAGGGTGGGTGGGGGTACTTTTCCCCTTTAGCCTCAGTGGAGCGCCATTTCTCGCTCTACACATATCATACTTTTACTGGCTAAGGAAGCTGCCGCATCTCACGCTTGTGAATTCCACTTTCACTAAAGCCTATCTGGATTTGTTCTGCCTCACTCAGAATAAAACCTTTACACAGATACTGTCCACACAATCATATAGGAGAGTTTCCAGCGTCTTCCTTTACGTTTTTTAGGGGTAAAGCCCCAGCAAATACTTTTTTTTAGGCAAATCTGAGATCCTTTTTTTCTGTGTGCCAGACACACACATATATATATATATACACACACACATTCATGTGCACACACACATTCATGTGTTGCCTTTTATCATGACACCAAAAACAATTCAAGATAAACCTTAAAGTATTTTGGAACTTGGCTTCATCTAATGTTTCAATTTAGAAACATTGGATATACTTATTTAGTTTAATCCCTTTAAACATTTTAAGAAAACATTTCACAAAAATCAACTGGGAAAGTGTAATGTCTAATATTTAATAGTCATATTTGTACTTCCTGCACTTATTTGCTGTGTCCTTCATAAGTCAAAAATATACGGATAGTCATCAGCATAATTCCATGAGCTATGATGTTGACATGCTTATGGTAACAAAAAGGTATATAATTTAATAGCTAATTTGGTGACAATCATCTCCCATCGGCTGAAATCAAAGTTGAAGAGTTGAAATTTCAATTTTATTTTATTTTATTTTATTTTATTAATAATGATACCTAAAAATGTGATATTGCACTATTTTAGAATGCTATTTATAGTGATGGTCAGTGAAGTTTCACTCCCCTCACTAAGAGATAGATGTTGGTGTGTATAAGTTAATCAATAGCATTACTTTAAAAGTTGATTTTCTTGAAAGCAGTGTGAGATAGATTTCCCCCCTCCCCATCTGCTGCCTTTTCACCCACTTCTGATATTGTCAGAGTGGAAATGGCAGTGCACTGGTCCCTGCTGTCCATTGGCTGCCACTGTGTCCATATCTGAGGGCAGATAGCCGGAAGAACTCTCTGGGACTGTTGTCCTTGTTGTCTGTCTCCTATGTGAGTGTATGTGCGTCACCGTTCCCACCAAATAGGGTTTGCTTTGAAGGCGGAACCATTGTGTGTATTTGCCAAATACATCAGAGGCTTTTCGTTTCTTGATATACCAATATCAAACCTAAAAATCCGTACAACATTATTGATTACAAAACTTTTTTGCTTCATCACTATGTGCTGGAAACATACACACTTTATTGTTGGTAGTGCACACCTTTTTGACACTATACGTTTATCTGGGCAATTATAGTCAGTGATTTTAAATTCAAAAAGTATATAAACGCAGTGATGAATACATATTTTAGCCAAGGTCAAGTTATGTTTTCACTTTGTCACTTTAAAAAAGTTTATGCCTTTACATACAAAGAATTCAAGAAACGAAAATGAAAAAAGTGGTCTATTCATTCACTGTGGCCACGATGAGAATCTGCAAAGGTTGCAACATTTTGTTAATAAAAGCTCAGAATGCATTTGTTTGGTGGAGGACCAGATTCAAGGATTTTATGGGCCGTAAACTGTTATTTAATCTAAACTAAACTAGTGTACAGCCTAAGCTATTGTAAGATAATTTAATGAGTTTCCTATTTGCAAAATGTTCAGTCAATTTGGGTTTCCTCTGGTAAACAAGTACACAGTGTGTTGTATATATCTAGGGCTTTTGTTGTGAAAGGGAGGAACAGAATGATCTGGTCTGCAGTGTCTTTGTCAAGGTTGAAAGGATTAACAATGTTGACATTCTCCGTTCAGAACCACAGAGCTTTTGTGTTGTTGTATGTTAGAAAAATTCTTACTCGACACAGGTGTAAAATCATTAAACAGGACATTTATTAAATAATACTTGCAAATAGATAGACAGAAGTGATTCAACCAAGTTCTGGTTATCAATTTTGAATGTAAACGTTCATCTTCTCCACCTCAGGCACCACGAGATTATCTGAACATTGACAATCAATTAATAGAGAAAAGACATATATCTTGCTAGAGAGAGAGATTTTTTGATTCTTAGAAAACCTTTATTTTATATAAAACAACAACACAATATAGCAGGTATGTAATATAGAATATACATAGCATAATCAATATAATCAAAGTTGATCTGGTCTCCGCCGTTCTCCTCCAGCATCTCCTTCTCTGTCAGTAGCCCGCCCCCCCCGCTCAGGATCCTCCTCAGCTGGACGGATGCCTCACTCGGTCCCAGTAGTACTCCCTCCTTCCTTGGCGATGTTTAGGAGGAGCTTCCTTAGTCGGAAGACCTCCTTCTGGGTGTACTCCCTTTTTGGTGCTGCCATGCCGAGCAGAGCGAGTGAACATCTCCATATCGGAGAAGTATTCCTCCAGCTTCACTCCTCTTTCGTTCTTGGTGGCCAGCAGGAACTCCTTCACCTGCCCCACCCCGTACCTTCTGACCGTCCCACCCGAGGACATGCTGATGGCAAAGCCCCCCCCCGAAGAGGACTCGGGACTTCCCACCTCCCCTCTGCTTGCCACCCCCCACCCCCTCTTTGCCTGAGAGCCTCCCCTGCTGGCCCTCATCTTCCTCTTCAGGTGGGGTACCTTAAAGACCCTCATATCCTCCTCGCTGTCCGAGCTTCCACCTCAGACAGGACCCCCACCAACGAGCGCCCCCCGAGCTCCTTCACCTTCCCGTTGGACCCCCATCCCCACTTTCACTCTGTCACACACACCTGCCCGCTGGGCTACGTTCAACCCCACCTCCACTCCGACATTCATTCCCTCACCCCCCTGACCGACCAGCTGGGCCTCACCCGTCCCCTCACTCACCCCCACACTCACCCCCTCACCGGCCGGTTGGGCCTCAACCACCGCCACTCTCACCACCTCGCGCGCCTTCTCCACACGGTCCACAAAGATGACCACCGAGCGGTTCATCCACGCGGCGGACTTCACGATGCCGTGACCCACCAACCCCCCCACGGCCAGACCGCAGTCCCCCACGGAGCACGCGAAGCCCGGCGCGAGCTTCACGGCGTGCTTCCGCGTCAACCCAACATGCCGACCGGCTACAAACACGGACAAACTAAAACAGAAAAAGACAAAATACACACATACACACCACCACGCATTCACACCACAACACACACCAAAAACACAAAAAAATAAACAATAACAGATAGAAAGCACAATTCAAACAATTCACTTCACGCTCCGTTCACTCACCACTCTTTCCACTCAGAGAGAGAGAGAGAGAGATTTGATTTTTAGAAAACCTTTATTTTACATAAAAAACAGTTACAGTCATTAGACACTATGGCCTTGGCCCGTCTTCCCGCTCAGGATCCTCCTCCGCCGGTCAGACGCCTCACTCAGCCCAATTTCCTCCTTCCCTGGTGATCTTGAGGTTGATCTTCCGTAGTCGGAAGACCTCCAACTGGGTGTAATCTGCTGCACCCTTCTTCGTGCAGCCGTGTTGAACGGAGCGAGCGAACTTCTCCAAGTCGGAGAAGAAGTCCTCCAGATCCACTCCTCTCTGATTCTTGGTGGCCAGCAGGAACGATTTCATCTGCCCGACCCCGTGCCTGCTGGTGACCGTCCCACCTGAGGAGACGCTATCTTCAGAGGCCCACCCTGAAGAGGACTCTGACTCCCCACCTCCCACCTTTCCTCTGCGCCCCCCCTTTTTGCCCGAGAGCCTCCCCTGTTGGCCCTCGTCTTCCTCTTCAGGCGGGGGGCCTTAAAGTCCACCCCCCCCTCTTCCATATCTTCCTTGCTGTCCGAGGTTCCACCTCGAACAGCTCCCCCACTACCGAGTGCCCCCATCCCCTCTTTCACTCTGTCACACACACCTGCCCGCTGGGCTGCATTCAACCCCCCATCCACTCTAACATTAATCCCCTCTGACCCCTCATCCACCTGACCGACCGGCTGGCTCTCACCCAATCCAAGAGAGAGAGCAGACTCTTTGTCATCTAAGCAACATTATACATAATGCCGAAAATTCCGAATTATCATGAATAAAAATGTTGATTTTCAGCTGCATATGATTCACATTCAGTGTAAAATAATGATTTACAAAAACTGTTTGTCTATGGTGTATAATCGAGTTGCACACCCTTCTATTTTGACCTGACTCACCAGTGTTGCCCTTTGCATTGTGATAGCCAGGCCTCCCTCTCAGACTTGCATTTAGTCCAGAATGCTGCAGCCAGTTTCGAAAACTAGGCATGTAAACACATTCAATAGCACATTTCCCCAGTACTGGCCCCCTTTCACTGTCTCCCTGTACATTTATGGATTCATTCTGGAGTTTATTGTTCACCAGCAAATCATTAATTGGGCTAGCTCTGTACTTTTACAACAATTAAGCTGACATGGGGTACTTTGTGGTCCACCATTCAGTGGGAGATCAACTGCTTTGTTTGAACTTCAAACAGAGAAGGGAATTAGGTCTATGCACTCCCTCTCCATTGCAAAAATCTAAAGATGGTCTCTTGAGAGGTCAGTTTAGGCAAAAAAAATGCATTATTAATGAAGATTGATTTTGTTTGCTCTTACATGGAGCACTTTGCTCCATCGTACAGGGATAAAATTGTGCATGTGTACAAGTCCCTGTTATTTGCCATTGCCCAAAGAGGGTTTTTCGAGATAATCCATGTTTGCTGAGTTAATTAACATGCAGGAGGTGGGTTAGAATGAAGATACAGACAGGGATTATTAGTGATCCATTTTGCATTACAAGACAGCGAAAACAACTTTTCTGTAGACCACACAAATATATAGCACATTGACTTCATAATCTTTACTCAGGAACATGCAGCACAATAGATCTGTCTTTCTGTCTGTCGCTACACATTTTTCATTACTAATCTAACTGAGCTGTTCTTTTGTCTACTGGCGGACTAATATGATATTTGTAAAATAAACTCCAGTCAAGTGGTTATCAATTTCCTTGAGCAACATTAAAAGACATTTAAAATCATTTAAACCCGGGGTCCCCCTAGAGAACGCAGAACAGAGCCAGAACCAATCTCAGGTACTCATCCTGAACAAATATATGAATGCTTCACCTTGTTCAAAGTACAAGTATTGGCTTTAATATACACTAATCCGTTTGAGAATACTCCAAACAAAACTTTAACAACTTTAGTAAGAGTTAGAAAATATTCTATGCAAATTAGTTCAGAAGTTGAACAATACTTTGAAGCTAAATGCTATCACGGTGAAGATAGCAAGAGGAGATGAATCCAGACGCTGAATCCACTGATCTCTTTCAACATTTCTCCCAGACAAACCATGCCGGATTGACAGTACAAAATCCATCAAAGCGTGTGAATCATAAATATTTCTTACCATGGTTGTTTTGAAGGAATTAATTAAACGATTCCGCTATTTCTGCAGTGCAATACGACCACCCACCCTCTTGCATCTCACACAACTCATCGTTGGAATGACGTTAGGGGGTAAAACAGCCAAATATCACTCTCATCAAAGATTTTGACTTCTGAGTGGCTGAGGAAGCTGTCGATCATTCCTACGTGGGTTTAGTTTAGTATATATCTAGTGGGATCCGACGCATCAGAAAAGTGGTTGAATGGGCAGATTTGGCCTACAGGAGCCAAAGATGGAGAAAGATCATGATTTTGACTATCCTGTTCATCTGCTGTAAGGCCTTCACAAAAACCTCTTCTAGAGTACTGTAACCTCACTCTATCAACGTGAATATTGTGTACTGTCCACACACTGGGCTATCATGTAGATGTGGTTTTAGCCCAGTTTCTCCATTTTTCTAGGGTTTATAGGGCGGTTTGTGATATTTTTTAAGCCGATTGACAAACTTTTTTGTGTGACATATTGCTATATTTCTTGCACCAGTAACATATAAACTGATTTTTGCACATCGTAGCACTCGTTCCCCTTTTATCCTACAGAAAATATATTGTCTAAATAGACAAAGTTGTTAGAGTTATTACACTTTTTATCATGGGTATACTATTTTCGGAGCGGAAGCCAAAAAACAGCCTAAGGGTAGAACAGAAAACCTCGAATTCCTTCTTGACATTTACGTAAAATGCGGCTCAGTAAAATAACACAGCTTTAGTTTGAATCACAGTTTAGAATACATTGTGATTGGGGTTCCGAGAGCTAACAAAGGCTCTCTCTGTAGGTCAAATAACTTCTTGATGATTTCTCTATAAATATTTGAGTGGGACTTTATTCAGGGAGTTTACACCTTTGTTGCATTTCCTAATGTTAGCTCTTGGTTTGGATGAGTCTGTTTCCGTGGTCTCCGATCCTTTACTCCTCTACTCTGGTGGACGCCCATTCAAAATGAAAGTTGATTTAATTGCGAAATGCGGTTGTTATGGGATAAGAATGATGCCTTTGTTATTTCTCTATAAGAATCAATCAAGTGCAATGCGGTCTCTCCATATACCTATGCTGTTAAAGAAGCTTGGGGTTCATTTCCCCTGTCAATGCAAATCTTCTAATTATTTAATAAAGCTCTGTTTAAAGAAAAAGGTTGGGTTGTGCGTACTGCCACTGCTCAGCAATCATTCATGCTATTATCATTATTTGTTTATATCTTCTATGCATGAATGCCGTCATGAAAGGTGAAGATCAAAGAGGGATTGCAGGTACAATGTTCATATTCAGCTAAAGAGCCCGTCATCAATGAGGTAATGACAGAAAATGTAAAAGAAAGGTAAATACATAAGTGCAGGAAGGTATTATTAAGCACTAAAAGGTGTTTAGTGTCTATTGTTGCATATCTGCTAATAGTAAAATTTGTTTTGTGACCTTTGTGATCACAAAACATTCACAAAAGAATAATTTAATTATGTCTTGATTTTTCACACATAAGGGCTGTTCAGTGGCCTCAACAGTAGGTAATCTGTTGATAGTTATTTCATTCCATGGCTTATGGAAACATTGTTTGTTCACACCCGAATTTTTCCAAAGTAAGACAGAAATATAGATAAATATAATATAAATAAAGACAAGGATATTTGATTGGAAAAATAATTATAATGAGCATATGCATATGAATTATTCATTCTGTAAATTATAATGAATCCCGTAGACACTGACAATGACAACAATCATTGTTGCGACTACCGCATCGACTAGCGCTACTGCTTGCTCTGTCCCATCCACGGCTGTTTCTTGGATTCAAAGAAGGGGGGGGTTTAGCCCCATTTCTAAGCATACGGGATGTCTGCGCGTGGCAACTTTTTTGGAGGCCTTTTTGTGCGATAGTTATTTCTTGTATTTATAATTAGCTCGTTCACATTCTCGCTCAAAGGGCAGCACATTGGTGTTGTGGTTATCACTGTCCCCTCACAGCAAGAAGGTCCTCGGTCCTGAGGACTTTCTGTGCGGAGTCTGCATGATCTCCCCGTGTCTGTGTGGGTTCTCTCTGGGTACTCCGGCTTCCTCCCACAGTCCAAAGACATGTGTTGGGAATTAGGTTAATTGGTAACTCTATATTGCCCGTAGGTGTGTGGATGTGAGAGTGAATGGTTGTTTGTCTGTCTGTGTTAGCTGTTGTTAGCCCAGCGATTAGCTGGCGACCAATCCAGGGTGTACCCATCTCTCGCCTGAAGGTGGCTGGGATTGATTGTGTGCAGGATAAGAGGCTTGAAGATGGATGGATGGACATTCTTGCTCACTAGAGACAGTTTTTAGCAAAATAGCTTGATAGCTAGCGATCGTAGTGCTGACATTTGCCTCAAGTAAACCTAAATGTAAGCAGGTAACAATCGTTAACAACTACAGATAGCAATTATCTACCTGTACTTACAATTTAATTCTGTGCAAACTCCTTTTTGACTAACTATATAATGCTGGCTGTTGTTGACGAGAGAGTTACTTGGCAGAGAAAGAAAGCCAGCACAGCAGCCTCCCCAAGGTCACTGTTCCAGAGTTTCATATTGTTAGAGGAGTAAGATGAGTTTAGGCCTCCCCTTAAATACCTTTAATGAAAAAACTTGCTTGAACAACTGAGGGGGGAAACAGCTTTTAGTCAGCCTTTTGGATAATAAACTGCTAAATATTTGTCATTGACTTTCTTTCACATTTAATAAACATTCCTACGCTGCATTCTTCCACTCAGTCACAGTCAGTCGTTGTAGACAGAGCAGATCTGATGATCATACAGAATGTATCTCCAATCCTCAAAGACATAACCATTACCACTAATTCGCTATATTGGCACTTGTTTTAATATGCACTGACTGGGCAGTGCATTTGGCTGAAATAATTCATTTGGAATCAATTGGAATTTTTAAGTTGTTCCTGGCTAGGGGGGCTCACTTGGAGCTCAGTTTCCTCTTCACACAGACACATGAGATGGCCTTAAAACAGGAACTCTTGCAGTGTGGATATGTGTATCAATAAAGCGTAGATCAAGGTGATGGATTGGCGGCAACATAAAGTTGGTTAAATATTTTATACAGTGTCTTTTATAGTCCCAGAATTCCCAAAGTGGAGTGAAGACACCTTTATTGTGAAATTGACTGTGCAGCTTTATTTGACCTCCGCATGTTATTGCTTTGGGACAGAGGGACGCCACCCATCTTAGGTGCTCATATTCAGATTGTGTCTATAAAGCCAACAGAGAAATCAATCCTCTTACAAGTCTTGTAACAAACAATTATCAATACAGTGTGGAGGTGTTCAATAGAGTTTTTCCACAGCTTGTAATAGCGGTAAAGCATTGGTGCAATTAATAACATTTATAAGTTTAGTGCATTTAATTGTGATACCGAGGTCCTGTTCTAGTGTATGTTGCCTTGCTGCCATTGCCTACTGCTTCGCTTAAAGGTTCTCTGTACAATATTTACAGTATCAAAAACTACGTATAATACGGAGGAATAATGTGTACCTCCAGAAAATGCAGCTCTTCCTTTATGTTTGTGTTGTTATCCAAGCTGAAAGTTAGTGCATTTTAGCATATCTCAATGGCCAGCGCTCTTCTCTGCTCTCATTCTACAGTTACAGTTCATGACGCCGTCACGGAAGGATGAAACACTCTTGGCTTTCGTCCGAACTGTTGCAATCTGGTTGCTTATAGGCTTACGGATGTTAGCATTGTTAGCTGTTAGCCGGCGACGCACTCGTCACTTTGTTAAGAGCTATATGAGGCAATGATCTGTATTTTTGAGCTGAGTCATCATTCAGATTTAGTTTCACCTCTGCTAAAAATATCTATTGAGAACAGCTAAAATATCTAACTCTAAGGACAGCGACTTAATAAATTGATGCAAAACACTGCCGCTCTTCTGAACTTCCACGAGGATGTGTGAGGAGTAAGGAGGTGGGTGGGTAACGTGTCGGGGTGCAGGTAAATCAAAAGAGGACGCTGTGTGGATTTCCTAAACCAAACAAGTTGTTCCAAGCCGTGTGTAATTCACCTCACAGATGATGGGTTTTACAGCCTTTTCGCCTGTATTCTATCCAGTGGGGATCTGTAAATCTGTCAGGGAGAGAGTCAATTCCATTTTGTGTGCCGTAATCTAATTTGCCTCTGGTGCCAATGGTGCATCAAATGTCGTCGCTGGCTGGCCGGGTGCAGTGCCTGCCTGCCGCACTGCCGAGTCGAGCCTGGGAGTAAATTCCACCTGTCTCACATGAGGTGCTCCATCAACCACAAAAATGTATTATCCCAGAATGTTTTAGGGGGCTAATGGAATCCTTATCTTTATCTTGCACAGGACGAATTTAATTACATGCTGTAGTAAAGGTTTTCTCCGTTTATCAGTCCTACATGCATATCTGTACTTTTTCAGGTCTCTGACTGTTTCTTCCTAGGTTTAGGCCTGTGTTTTACAGTACTGACCCAGGATGCAGTCAGTTTACTCCTTTCCATTTATAGACTATACCAAAAAGATACAATGATATCAAGGCAGATGTCCTCATCCTCCTGCAAACTTTTAGTTAACAAAACTTAGCATTACACCGTATCTGTGCTGTGTTATCAATGAGAAATCATTCCAATTTTAATCTAACAATAAATGTTCCTTCCGTTATTTCAAGTAAACACATTTAAGAATGAATTAGATAACAGAAGTAATGTCAACCAAGAAAGGCATGAAATCATATTATTCTCCTCTTTGATAAGAGACATTTGTGATCATTGTTCGACAGTGAATTCATTCGGATTCTGATCTGATTGGATTACTTTCTTCACATTAATGGTTATAATAATCCCTATGGTATCTCAAAATGTGGGACATACTGGTTTTAAATGGCCCTTGTGGAAAGAGTCTATCGGAATTTATATATATATATATTTGATTGGCAGCGAAGCATCACGTAATCTGAAGATTTTATTATGATAGGTTTAGTTTGTTGGACAAAATACAAAACCCTGTGTAACACACTGGTTACTCAGATGACTGGGTTCACCGGCTGCTCGCCAACTCCCTCGAACCAAATACTAAAAAAAACGAAGAAAAAAAAAGCATGGATAAAAAATGATTACTACTATCATGAAATTCTAATCTGATCTAATGAAATCAACATTCTCAAAGTAATATACAGTGCATCCGGAAAGTATTCACAGAGCTTCACTTTTTCGACGTTTTGTTATGTTACAGCCTTATTCCAAAATGGATTAAATTCATTATTTTCCTCAACATTCTACACACAACAACCCATAAAGACTAAGTGAAAACAGTTTTTTGCTAATTTTTGCAAATCTGTTAAAAATAAAGAACGAAAACATAACATGTAGATAAGTATTCACAGCCTTTGCCATGACACTCAAAATTTAGCTCAGGTTCATCCTGTTTCCACTGATCATCCTTGAGATGTTTCTACAACATGATTGGAGTACACATGTGCTAAATTCAGTTGATTGGAGGTGATTGAGAAAGGCACACACCTGTCTATATAAGGTATCACAGTTGACAGTGCATATCAGAGCATAAACCAAGCCATGAAGTCCAAGGAATTATCTGTAGACCTCCGGGACAGAATTGTATCGAGGCACAGATCTTGCGAAGGGTACAGAAAGATTTCTGCAGCATTGAAAGTCCCAATGAGCACAGTGGCCTCAATCATCCGGAAATGGAAGAAGTTTGGAACAACTAGGACTCTTCCTAGAGTTGGCCGCCCAACCAGACTGAGCGATCAGGGGAGAAGGGCCTTAGTCAGGAAGGTGACCAGGAACCCGATGGTCACTCTGACAGAGCTCCAGCGTTGTTCTATGAAGAGAGGAGAACCTTCCAGAAGGACAACCATCTTTGCAGCACTCCACACATCAGGCCTGTTTGGTAGAGTGGCCAGACGGAAGCCACTCCTCAGTAAAAAGCACATGAAAGCCGGCCTGGAGTTTGCAAAAAAGCACCTGAAGGACTCTCAGACCATGAGAAAACAAAATTCTCTGGTCTGATGAAACAAAGATTGAACTCTTTGGCCTGAATGCCAAGCGTCATGTCTGGAGGAAACCAGGCACTGCTCATCACCTGGCCAATACCATCCCTACAGTGAAGCATGGTGGTGGCAGCATCATGCTGTGGGGATGTTTTTCAGCGGGAGGAACTGGGAGACTAGTCAGGATTGAGGGGAAAGATGAATGCAGCAACCTACAGAGACATCCTCGATGAAAACATGCTCCAAAGCGCTCTGGACCTCAGAGTGGGGCGACGGTTCATCTTCCAACAGGACAACGACCCGAAGCACACAGCCAAGATAACCACGGAGTGGCTTCGGGACAACTCTGTGAATGTCCTTGAGTGGCCCTGACTTGAACCCGATTGAACATCTCTGGAGAGATCTGAAAATGGCTGTGCACCGACGCTCCCCATCCAACCTGATGGAGCTTGAGAGGTTCTGCAAAGAAGAATGGAAGAAACTGCCCAGAAATAGGTTTGCCACACTTGTGGAATCATACCCAAGAAGACTTGAGGCTGTAATTGCTGCCAAAGGTGCTTCAACAAAGTATTGAGCGAAGGCTGTGAATACTTATGTACATGTTATGTTTTCGTTCTTTATTTTTAACAGATTTGCAAAAAACAGTTTTCACATTGTCATTATGGGTTGTTGTGTGTAGAATGTTGAGGAAAACAAGGAATTTAATCCATTTTGGAATAAGGCTGTAACATAACAAAATGTGGAAAAAGTGAAGCGCTGTGAATTTTTTCCGGATGCACTATATATGTAGAGCATTTCCTCCTCATTTAACATATCAGGAACCTTTTAACAATTTAAGCATGAATTATGATCACTAGTTTTTGGCCTCTGCTCTGAAGATGGCATACCCATGTAATAATTCTTTAATTACTTTTTCTATTTGGAGAATTTATTTTCTGTAGGATAAAGGGGAACCCTTGTGGGTGCTATGATGTGAGATATCAGTATATATATTAGTATGTATTGTTAGGGTTAGGCTACCTCTAACCCTAACCCAATTGAAAAACAACCATAAAATTCAACTAAATTTTGAAGCTGTTTGTTTGCACTTTATTTAGGGAACTGTTTGGTGTTTTTTGCAAGAAATATGTAAGGATTGTTTTCATACATTTATTTATTGCATGAGTTGTGTTTGGGGCATGTACAAACAGCTTTGGTATCCTTCTGTTATGTGGCATTGTTATATTATATTTTTATCTGTATTTTTTACAACTACTTCCACTTTCGTATCCACCATAACTTTTTAGGGAGGAATAGGATAATCTCTGCGTAGGTCCTACAGATTTTCTCACACTAATATTTGTGTATAAGTAGGGCAGTATTTTCCGAGTGTTGTTGCTTTAACATTTGGCTTCTTCACTAGTTCTTTAACATTGCTTTGCGGGAAATTAAAGATGCTCTGCTGCAGCATTGTAAAAGAGACAGAACAGAATAAAAGCCCTAAATATATCTGTTTTAAAATAATATCTTCAGCTTGATAGATCATCGTATTTAACAGGGGTGAACTTCATTATTAGCTTAAGAGCAAAATATGCGAAAATATCTACTTTTACTGTAATCATTTTTATGGAGTGCAGAAAGCTCTATGTCTGAGATCATGAAAATGATTTATTTTTTGCAAATGCATGTCTCTCGGTTGGTAATTCAAATGCATGTCTCTAGGACAATGAAAGTATGCCCTTCTGTAATCAACTTGGAATAGTTGGAAAGAAAATGTCACCAGTCCAGGTGCTGACCTTCCTCTTGATTTGGCTCCATTGATAACATCTGGTAGCAATAAAACTTCTCTTTTCATTTGTATTCATTCATTTCATGAAGAATCTAAATGTCAAGGAAGCAGGTGAGCCATATGCACAGATTATGCTGCACGTTTTAATGTGAAGGTTATTGTTTTAAATTGAAACACTAATCTTCATTTTGGACATTCCGGGGACGGGCCACGCATGGGTTACTTTTTAATATTGCATAGAAATATGAATTTAATGAGAAGTCAGTATATAAATAACAGAATTAAAGGGGGCATTATTCCCTACATACATTTAAGGAAAAAGATTAAGTTTAAGGTTGCAACTGGTTGAATGAGATGATGATTCAATTGCTAGCATTAAAACCAAACAACAAGCCTTCATTGGGCGGTTCATTGTATTACTGATGGCAATATTATTAGTAATTGAACAATCTACTTAACTCTGATTCGCCATTTCATAGTCCTCGGAGGATGAATATTATTGACTTTGGTGATAACCATAAATTGTGTGGTCAAGATCCAAAAATAAATCGGCATTTGTGTTCTTGCATTGGTGTACTATTCTATTCCACAGTGTACATGAGGGCAAGGACACATACTCACACTCACACACAGTAAAGTAATGCAGTACATATGTGCTTCCTGATCACACTGTCTGGGGGAAGTCCTAGTGACCTTCACTGCTTAGCTGAGCCAAATAATTCAAAGTGTTCAGGGGGAGTTATATGGGGACAGGCAGGCTGAGACAGCAAAATCGGAAGAGTCGGGGGGCTATCTTTAAATACTGTGGAGGGGGCATGACCCTCTCAACATATAGGAGCAGTGCCCTGGATTTGAACATGTAATCCATCCTAGGTCTCTGTTGAATACAGCCTTTTTTTAGCATAGCTGAAACACCAGAAATCCCGTACCCAAAAGCCTGAATGCAGCATACAAAATAGAGTCCCATCAAAATATCAATAAAAATTAAATATATAAAAGCTGTAACTTGAGGGCTCCACGCTACAAATATAAAGTATATATTGCCATACCGAGAGGATCTGACACGCTGCTTCTATTCCAGCACAATCCCTCACTCTCCCACTCCCTTGACAGGCCTCATCAACTAAGAGGCAGGTCTGAGGTGGGCATTTCATCTCAATGACCCTTCTGCCACGGCACAATATGCAATATGCAAGTAACACAGCAAGCTGTATCATCTTTAGATACCGTAGGAGAGGAGAGAATTGGCTAACCCAGAAGTGTCCAGGATTATTATGAACATGTGTTTGTGTGCGGTCCAGTTCTCCTACCATCATGTTGCTTCCAGTTTCTCTTTTGGCATCTCTTTTCTTTTCACATCCAGTGTTCACGGAGGTTTGTAACATTCGACACCGCTGTTTGGATGCACTTGCTTATGTTCTGTCCAGTTATCACTAGTCTACTAAAAATATCTTTGCAGCAGTTGATGCTGGTGCAGATTGCTGAGCCAAGCCATGAGGCAAAACAGAGTCCCCGACCTTGACCTGGAGGGGTGTAAGTGCTGCAGCCCTTAAACTGCCACTCATTTGATTTGTGCTTGCATCAACATTTTACCGTTAAGCAAAAATAAAAAGCCATAACACACTTATCAGATCCTGCAGTTAAAGCAATCGATTGAATTAATGAGGAACCTGTAAAAAATGACTCCTCTACATACTTTATATTATATACATGTAATCCTATCCTAAACTGTACTTACAGTTAAGCTTTTGGCAAAACATAGCGTTTCAAACAAGTGGTAAACATTGCAAAATAAAATTGAATAAAATGAAAATACTAATAATAATTTGGTTAGGTTTAGTGGTTCTTGCTTGGCTTAAAAAGACTAAGAGATTGAAACAAGAAGAAAACAAGACAATGAAAAGTACTGATATACTAAATATTTGCAGAGATTATAATAGTTATACTGTATAACAAAAAACAACAAAGCGGTAATACAGAAGGAAAAGAAAGATCTTGTAAAGAAATACGTTATATGCAGTCTACATAAGTCAACAGAAACCTCGGAATCTTCCATGGGTGTTAAATATAACCACAAGAGTAATATAAATAAGATATGGGTAATAATGTTTCTTGATATGCTCAGTGTGAAGCCAATATTTATGGCAGTGTGTTTTACATTTGATCTGTTGTATAATTTACTGCAAATTTGACATTTGTCATTATTGTGTATCAGAAAGGGGGGAAATGTGCCCGAGGGCCACTCTTTTGACCCGGAGTGTCTGATGCATGTAGGAGGGACATGTTTTAAAACGAGATGGCCACGGGCAGGAGTGACTTCCTGTGACGCTCTGCGGTGCTTCTTGGTGCACATTGACTGTAGTGTTACCCCCGTTTTCCTGCTCCCTCCATTTCACTGGACAATGAACACTCCACCTGCTGTCGCTGCTAGAAGAAGTAGGCACAACTTTATGAGACTACCTGGGCTGCTGTCACATCATCTAAGAAAACAACGCAGCTTTATCCATGAAGTATTACACACTCCGTATTAGATCAAGAGGCAGTTTAGGTCCATCTATCATGTTTTGTTTTGATGACACATAACATTTGGACTTCATTATTTCTCTTGCAACTGAGCATCGGGTTTCAAGGACGCCGACCTTGTCCTTGATGATTTGCTGCAGATAAAAAGTCAAATATATCATGTGAAAGGAAGGCATTGATAGCAAACACGGTGTTATGTGGAATGTAGTCAAGGTCAAGAGCTACACACTCCCCTGGTATCACAGCAGAAGTATCGATCTTAGACTGGTGGGGAAAAATAGTGAGAACCTCACATGGAACAAGAACAGATAAGATCACTTTATTTCACCCAAGCAGCACATAAATAGATAGCTAAAGAGCCAACAGGAAATTAGCTTCACACTGTTTCCCTCGACTTTCCCATGGAATTTGGATTATTGCGGAAAATATTCCATGTGTCAAACAAAGGTTAACTATGATATGTCTTACTTCAAGTGCACTTGCACCACACCAAAAAATAACTTAAAAGACCTGTATTATTTTAGAGTATATTGACATTTAAAAAAACAAGAGACTTCTATATATACACACACACTCACACACACACGATAAGATCATGTTTGTAATAAACCTCAAATCATCCTATGAAGTAAAATCCATACTGTAAAAGACAAGTAACAATAATTGCAGACAATATTGATACCTGTCACTGATTAGCGCTGCCACTATCTCTTCATATGCTGATTAAGCACAGAGCTGTATGATAGATGCAATATTTTTTTTGCACAGCTCTTGCATACATTTTCCCCCATGTTTCAATAACATTTTTCTCTGGAATATGAAATATATATAAATTAAAAGTCAAAAGTTGCCAGAAGGCTTTGCATATTTATTTTCTTAATCTATTATTGGTCAAAGTAGGCTCCCTTTTCCATTAGTTAGTTAGTAGTTCCATCATAGAGTTAACAAAAATAATATAACCACATAGTAATTAGGTCTGCACACCTTTCCACCTTAAGTTGACATTTTTATAAAGCTGTACTGTAAAAAAACAAAAAACAGGAAGCAGATGCGTTTATTTAAGTGTCTCAACTCGAGGGAGTCTTTGTGAGTGTGTGTATGGGGGAAAATCTTCTAAAACAGCTGTTGTGTGTTTTGTCAGTATGTTTCTCCTCATAAAAGTGCTCTGATGAATAAACAAACAAAGCCCACTCCATTGCCATTAATAATTACTGAGCTACTCCCGGGCTCTCCAGATTATTAAGACATGTAAAGATAGTGTGTTCTTCATACTGTGCATTCATGCCTAATAGTGCTTTGACCTCCATGAATTAGTAATTGCATTGTGTGCAGCAAGTTTTATTCAAATGTTGCTCACTGTGAACACAGCTAGTTGTTTACATGGATATACTAACACAGGTAGTCCGAGCTGCTTACCCCATCTCTAAGGCTGAGCCCGGCCGCTGTAGATGCGAGGTTTGAGAGAATGCACCAATAACCCAAACTGCAGCAGAATGTGAAATGAAGCGCATGTGAAGTCATTTTCTCTTGCTCACACAAAAACAAACAAACATATATGCAAATAGATATAACAAAAATATGTAAATACATATTATTGGCTGTTAGTGTTAGCTGTTGATGTATCTTTTTTAGTATTATATACTCAATAACAATAATAACAATCATACTACAATGGGATGAACAAGATGACATACATACATACATACATTACATAATTAAAATAACTATGTTGGTATTTACAGTAACAATAACAATTACAATAATATATTGAAACAGTGAACAATAATGAAGAATACATCTAATATAATATTATCTAATATATAAAAGTAACCTGCTTCATGGTCAGGAAGACATTACTAATTGCTGATAAGGACAACTAAGGCAGGATCATTCCTTTTATTACAAAAATAATGGTCACTTTCTCCAGAGGATGTCGAACACCTGAGAGCCACTTTGGCAAAGATTGCTTGAAGCCATCAGGATTGAGATCTTGTCAAACGGGCGCTCCTGTGTGGGATGGGGATAGGTTGGGTGGGTTCATGGAGCAATGCGCGAGCCTCCAGGCCAAATTGTCCTCTGATTCTGTGCCAATTGGAAACCTCTCAGTCCACAACCAGCCGTCTTCACAGACACTCAAACACAGTGTTCTCTCCCACAGCTGTTATCACCATTGTTTGTTCTCTCTTAATTATTGTTTTTCTCCAAGAGCCCAAACCCCAAGTCAAGTGCTTCCTGTCCGCGCAGCTGTAAGTCCTCCAACACAATTACTTCGACATGCAATCACTTGCATACAATGGGGAAATATAGCAAAAACACATTCCCAAATCTCACCAGGCTCTATTGAGACCAATTTATGATCTGAGCTTGATTGTACACTGGAAGGAATGTGCATGTGCATGCAAACTTTCCAGAATTGTTCATCATCTCACAACATTCAGTCGGTTGAGGTGTCCGGCTGACTTTCCGATTCAGGTCACTCTGGTCTTCCAAGTGATTTCTCATTAATTAAGTCCTCATTACAGCTTCCCCTCATGGACAAATAGTCTTAAAAATGGCGTATGATCATCTGGAAGTCCTTGAGGAGGATCGCTGTGCGGAGCAGCAGAGATAACCGTTTAACTCCTTCTTCAGAACACCAGCCTGATCCATTTCATCCACATCAGGCCTGTGGCCCCCCATTTAAGTGTAAATTACACTGGGAAAGGTATTTCCGACTACAGGTGATCATGGGTGACTGTTTCTCTCTAGCCAATCCAAGAACATAGTCCAATTCGCAATGGCTTTATATCCATTGGTTGTAAAGAAAACCAATGGTAGTATAAAATGTGTTATTCAGCTAGGTCAGTTCTCTATAATAATATGGTGAATGAAAGGATTGCAAAGCACCTGTTATATAAAACGCAGCCGCTATATCCCTGAATCACTGTTGTGATGCCAGACTGACAGTGAAAATAACATCTGTTATGTAGAATCCTAATTTTAGGTCAGGAAAAGCAGTTACAAAGGAAAGCATATCTCTAATTATACATCAGTTGTAGAAAACACGCAAAAAATGTTTTAAAGAACCACATCCAAAGCTTCACAGGCATTAGATAAAAAACATATAACACTTTATTATCAGTTTGCTTCATACTAAGGCTGAAAATGTAGCTTTGTTTTTCTAGTTTTACACAATCTGCCTAATAATTCTCTTTCAGGGCTACAAAGTTGCTTCATAAAATATGTTTGGTGAGAAAGATGATGATGAACTAATCGAGAGAAAATATGTACATATAGGAGTCTGAATTTATCAGTAAAATGTTCAATATGTTTTTCACACGGCAACTGAATCATTTGTTTTGGTTCTGTGTATGGACTAAGCTAACCACTAACCAATTTATTTTATTTATTTTTATTTATTTATATATATATATATATATATATATATTACATAACATGTCATTTAGCGGACGCTTTTATCCAAAGCGACGTACAATAAGTGCATTCAACCATAGGGTACAAACTCAGGAGAACAAGAAACAAGAAAGTGCATATATATATATATATATATATATATATATATATATATATATATATGCAAGTCTATATGTGTACATATTGACTTTCTATATCACATTAAGCCATAACAGATTCCCTATACCAAAAAAGTGAAGCTATTTAAATGTCAGCCTATGTTAAGATATTTTCTTCTTCTTTGTCTCATCACATAATTAGCAGGCGCATTTCATGTTGGTTCAAAAGGTTTGCCAAGAGCATTTTTTTATTTGATATTTACAGTCGTTGCATCCCTAAATTAAGCAACTATTGCCAAACCTTATTTTTCTGCTGTTTGATGCTACGAATTGAAAAAGTCTATTTGAGCTGCAGCTTTTCTTTTACGTTTTAGGTGATCCAGCAAAGTGACAGCCAATTTGCTGACAAAGCATGCATTGATTCAAATAGTGATAGTGAGTGATTTGACTTAACTAAGGAAGAACATTCAGTGCAACCAAAGGAGGCTTCACCTCGCTCATCCATTTTCTCAACAACTTCAATCAGGTGGCATTTATAGTCCTACTACTTGAAGGGATGTGGAACCTCTATTTTGAGCTGTAATGCTCCAAGCAAGTCATGACGTGACTGTATAGCGTCCTGTGAATGGTCTGCCTGGAGGTTACTTGTTCCCGATGGTGACATCTCATCCCCTTTTAAAAATGTACTATAAAGTAGCTTCAGTGCAGTCAAGGGAACCTCTTGCCTCACAATGGAGTGCTCAGAGATGTGGGATGGATTCGGTACAGTATAGTATCCATTTTTAACTATGAATTGTTTTTGAGTATGCAGATGTGAGGGTTTTTTTTCTACAAAATTATGCTTTTGCAGAGTCTGGTCGATGTGCTTTGAATTCCATTCCTTAATGGATGGAGGCCGTCATGTTCATTTCAATGTTTATTGGCCAAGCAGGAGGAGCTTGGCCTAGGAGCTGCAGCTCCTAGGCCTTTCAGGTACACCGCAAATGACTAACTTGCACCTTTGGGAGTCAAACTAATTAAAACATATAATCTATCCCACTTTGTGGAAACCTCAACCAGAAGATGAGGAAACTCGAAGATGGAGTGTGTTACTTTGGATTGTTGATTGAATTCATATAGCATTAAAAAAACGTAAATTGCTTGTTCGCTAGTAGTACGTTTTTGATTACAGCTCTTCTGATTTACATTTGCATGACTTCATTACCTGCACTTCAGAGTGTGACAAAATAAGGTAAAAGTGCTGAGAGGCAAAATATTGGGAATGGGAGAGCAGGGGTGAGTACTTCTACTTTTTCTACTTCTACTACTTCTGCCCTTAACCTGACAGAGCTCTATATTTAGGACTTCACATTTTCAATGCAGTGTCATGGAGGCTTAGCATCACCCCCAACATGATTAATCCAAATTGAACATATTTAGGATTGTATTTCCCCTTTCTGGGTGATGGTTACAACATTAGCTATCTAGTGTCTAGTGGGTGAATGCAATAGTGATTTTCAGACATATCTGTTCATCAGCCGAAATAGCCACTAGAGGCCTTTGACTACAAAATGCAACCCCAAAATACCCTTACCAAACAGGAAGAAAGCAACAACAACAAAAAACTGGGCCTACTAAAAACACAAACTACAAAAAGAGACATCAAGCCATTACTAATTGACAAATTACCAATTGACAAACAACTGCAAAGAGATGCACAATCTTCAGACGCATAAATACTACAAAAGACACTAAAACCCAAATAAAGTGTGTCTTGCTCTTGTTCAGGAGAAATCCTACAGGCTCTCAGGCTCCAGCAGACCTCTATACTAGATTATGTATCTGCATAAAACTCATTATAATACGGGTACATTATTGGGCGATAATGGTAGAGTTGCTGTTCACATTGATTCAAGCGTTCCATAGCACTCCGCACTCAAAGTAACAAGTTAGATTTCACGCGAACGTTAGTTAACATTTTAGCTCGGTGGCAATTGCCAAAATAAGACCCGGAAATCCCACAAATGATCGGTTTCAGGCAATGCAAGCTTTCGCAACCGGACAATTCAGGTGGACGTCATCACCGATGTAAATGAATGAGATGGTGCGGGACCCGATGCTGTTTGCACGCACGTACAGGGACTATTTTTTCTCTAGACTACTGAAATGCGAGTGGTGGCTACAACTATTTTGTGCTGAAAGGGATGGGCTGAAAGGCAGCCATTTACTGTTTGAGGGTTGTCGGCCCTCCGCCTTGCGTCGGGCCTAACAACACCCCCGAACTGTTACATTATTGGATGATAAAGTACAGCCTCTCATACCTTATTGCTTTAATAAGTTGATCGACTGAATGTAATCAGTGAATATATTCATCACGTAGTTTAAAAAAAAAAATGCTTTAAGCAAATAACAAACATCTGTTTCCGGTATGTCAAGTTTAATTGTTTTCTTGGTATTAGTCAATAATAAATTATGTATTTGAATGTGGACAAAAATATGTTTTTGGGATATTGTGTGTCCAATATTTACTATTTTTAATATATATATATATATGTTAATGGTAATATACTTATTAAAATGGTAGCACTATAATCTAGATTAGTTTATGTAATGGTTTATAATTTGAAAGGTATTTAAAAAATAATGTATTGGGAATTGCATTATAGTTACTGTAAACATACATGAGAATGTGTTCTCAATTGTTATATTATACTGTACACAAACATAAATTGGTACAGGTACGGTGTGATTGACAGACTGACAACCAATGCGAACTGCTGTAATCGTCATGTGTCAAAGTTTTACCCCAACATGTTTTATTCCTCGGCAAATATATTTGGGCTTCAACTGGATATTCACGCTGAACAGTGTAATGTGTTAACAGTGGCATCATTTGACAACAAGCGTTTTTGTCTCATGAGGCTACATTAGACCACCACTGCCTCAGCTATCCGTCTCTGGCACAGACGTACGGGACCTGTTCGTATTGCCGACACGTCGACACGGAACTCAGTCACAACCGATGAAAATCGCAGAATTGGCGTCTCTCGCCCTACTCTTTTGAATATGTGTCATATGTCGGTGAACGGACCGTCTATTTTTGCCTATGTGTATTTAAACGGAAGATTAACCGATTAAATACCACCGCGGAGAAATGCGCACTGTATTCATGTCTTCTGACGTTAGAGAACTTACGCTGGAATAATACCAGCGACCTGCCGCAACGCCACTGAGAAGAAGTGTGGGTTTTTTTCTTCTTAAAGGTGGATTTAAAGTGCAGTCAGAAGGCACGTGTTTATTCCCCTACACAACACGGCTCCCCGGCGATAAGATTTGGATTAACACTAATGAACTAGGGTAAATAATCTCCACGGGACCGTGTCCAGGACAGGAAAGGCGACGCGTTGCTTGGCTGTGGGATTGTCTTGGTACACCTCTCAGCTGAAGACGATGTCCGTGTGGAGATACTTGGTCGCTCTATCCAAATGCACACTTATTCTCTCTCTGAGGATGTTGCTCCTTGTGCCCGCAGGGTTGCCGGTCCGCAGTCAAGGGGACTCTCAGTCCGACAACAAGGTGATGGATAATATCACCGTCCGACAAGGAGAGACAGTCTTCCTCAGGTGAGTCACTGCTGTTTTTCACTTCCTATCATCCCGCCGCTGTTTGGAATGATATCCCTAAAGTTGAGTGCTGCCTGCAAGCGTTCGTAATCGCAGTGTTTAGTGAGGGAGAAACGTGGTTGAAGTGTGTCTGCTTTATCATGTTCCCGCCGTTGGCAATGGGATGGGGGGGTTCAGAGGATTAGTCTGTGGAAAACACTCCATTCGGAAGCGATACTCTGCTAATCTTTAGCAGCTGTTCACTCAAGACTTCGAGGTTCTAATTGTGGTGTGATGGTGCAGAACTAAAAAAGGTGAAGGGAAGGAAAAAGTGCGCTTCTGGAAGGAGAGGAAGAGCAGAGAAGAGATGGAGGATGTGCGAAAGGAAAGGAAGAAAAATAACAAATCACACGCACAATAAACACTGCGGGCGAAGAGATGGATTGACTAGCAATTCCTCCGGATGGGAGATTGTCTGCCATGACCTTTCCCCTCCTCTGCGTCCTCAGAGGCTTACTGGACACAGACGGATTTATGTTGCTTTCAAGTGCAGTCTGGAAATGTCCAGCAACAATCACAACTGCCAAAAGGAAGGTTTCTTAATACAGGAGTTGGTAAGATGTGATGTGCGCATTAACGGTTAAAATATGGGGTCAGATCAGTCTCAATAATTGCAAAAGCATGTAGAAAGATTCAAAAATGCGCACAGAAGGTTTCACATATAAATGTGTCTCACAAATGCATGCAAATCGATTCACAAATACATTCCAATGCATATACAAATATAATTCTGCATTTTATGTATTTGTTTGTGGACTTGTATGTAATTGCTTGTGGGGTTTTTGAGACTTCCCCAAGTGGCCGGATTTGCATATGCGTTTTCTTCAACATCGACATCAGATCAGATGTCCCCCTCATTTTCAACCAATCACATCCCCCCTCCCCAGGGGGCCGCCAGCTTCACAGTTGCGCAATTTGCGGGGGCGAAGCTACAGGTTAGAGGTCAGCAAACAACGGCGTCTGGTAGTAGCACACTGCCCTTCAAGTGTAAGTGAACCAAGTTAAAAGTTTCATGGCATGAATGAATTAGGTTTGAGTTGCGAATTATTGCTACGTCAGATATATTACATCATGGATGTATTTTGCTGTGTTTTAATACAAGTGTCTCAATGTAATGCATACAACCGGATAATAAGCTAATTTAACTTAGTCACTATACAATCATTTTTACTAACTTTTCACACAACAGCCTCACTGGTAATTTGCTATGAAATGGCTTAAACATATTAATTAAAACAAGAAACACTTACAGTCCCCGGTGATCCGTACTGTGTCTCTGAACGCGAAGCCTCGGGGAGGCGGAGACTGACTTAGCTGTGAGTGATTATACAGTTTGTTGCAGCAGAATGGCAGATTGCAGTGCACAGACACATTGTACGTCCACGGAAAGTGCTTTATTTCCACTGACAGGCACAGATTGCTATTTTGTACTATTGTGTGTATTGTTCTTATCTTCCAAAAAAATTATGGAAATAATCAATGCATTGAAAAATATTTTCTTTTTACCTTTTTAATTGGATCTAGTCTGATGATTACCGCAGTTGTGCTCAATGGGAGGTCAAATCTTACGAGAGGTAACTTGTTGCTGAGAGTTGGCGAGAAGTATTACTTCGGAAAAGTGTCATATTGAATTATTTTAATAACATGACTGAAAATATGGCGAATTACAATAATGTGGATGAATCGTAACCATCTTCAGAGATTTCATAACGAGACTTTAATTCCACAAACTATTGTCCACATTAGTCACTATTAGCGCCTTCAGGACCATGGACAGCACCACTTCAACCACTCTGCAAGTCAACTTGTAATGCTGTCCAACTGGCTAATTGTCCATAAATCAGGCTCCCTTTATTTTCCAAGAAGCAAAGGATTTTGAAAAGGGATGATCATAGCAATTATAGCGTTAATAGGGACTTTATTTTGGCTCGTGTCTGATGTTGCTATCAATAATTGTATGGATCATGTTTGCATAATGTTTGATGCAGGTAATATTACAATAATGTAAGACTATTGGCATAGGAGTGAGGGGGGCGGTGGGGGTAGTAGTCAGGCAAACGGTTCGACTGACCGGGGGAGGAATAGTCACTTTGGTTCTCTTCTCTACACCACTGCTGCCAGCGCCACACAGGCATTTTTATGTCTGTGAACAGCTGGAAATGTTTGCCCCTTCTTTTTGGCAAAACGCTTACTCAAATTGGATGGACAAATTAGTCTGTGGACGGCAATTTTCAAATCTTGCCATAGATTCTCAATTGGATTTGGGTCTGGGCTTTGACTGAGGCAAACTGCATTATAGATTGGCATGTTTGGCTCCATACATCTTTCCCTCAATTCCGACTAGTTTTCCTGTACCCGCTAAAGCATCTCCACAGCATGATGCTACCACCACAATATTTCACTGTTGCAATGGCGTGCTCAGGGTGATGGGCAGTGCTTGGTTTCCACCACACAGCGTTTTGCATCGAGGCCAAACAGTTTAATATTGGTGTATATAATAAAATTGCACTTTCTTGATTCTTGCTCTTCTGAGTTTGTATCCCTATGGTTGAATGCACTTATTGTAAGTCGCTTTGGATAAAAGCGTCAGCTAAATGACATGTAATGCGCACACGTGGCGCTTGCACCAGCAGACTCACTACTACCCCCCCTGAAGTTGTAAACCTAGGGGAAACACAGAGCACCTTCTTCCACATGTTTCTGGTCTCTCCCACTTGGTTTGTGGCAAATTAGAAACATGATTTCTTATAATTTGCTTTCAACAGCGGATTTCTTCTTGCCACACTTCCATAAAGGCCAGATGTATGGACACGGCTAATAGTTGTCCTGTGGACACATTCTCCCACCTCAGCTGTGGATCTTTGTAGCTCCTCCATTAATCACCAGCGACCCCTTGGTTTCTTCTGATTAATTTAGTCTTTTTCCAGCTTGTCAGTTTAGGCAGATGGCCTTTTTTTATTAGGTTTGCAGTATTGCTGTATTTATTCCATTTTATGATGATGGATTTCATGGTGCTCAGTGAAAAGTTCAAAGCTTGGGATATTTTTTTATAACCTAACCCTGCTTCATACTACAACTTTATCACTGAGCTGTTTTTTGAGTTCCTTGGTCTTCATGATGCTCTTCGTTCAATAATGATAATAATAATTTTCTAACAAACTCTCAGGCCTTCACAAAACAGGTGTATTCATACTGAGATTAAATTGAAGGCAGGTGGACCCTATTTAATAATTATGGGACTTGTGAAGGCAATTGGTCGCACCGGATCTTTGTTAGGGGTTTTGCAGTAAAAGAGCTGAATACATATGCACTCAACACTTTTTAGACCTTTGTTTGTGAATCTTTTTGAATTCCATATACACTTTCAACTTGGTGTTGGTCCATTTCATAAAATCCCAATGAAATGCATTTGCAATCTGTGATTATACCATGACAAAATGTGGAAAAGTCCAAGGGGAGTGAATACTTTGCGAGGCACTGTAAAAGCAAGGTCGGAGGTACAAGAGCTCAAAGCATTAGCAGTACCTCATACAGGTGTCAGCCGTTCTCCATTAGCACGCTAAACCATGTTGTATACCTTTTTATAGTTCTGATAATTAGGTATTGCACTCCTTTGTCATAAACTTCGAAAGCCAGAGCTGCCTCCTCTATGCGTTGTATTGAGGGCTGTGGAAGTTGATCAATACATAGCACTAATTATTACTTCATCTATGTAAAATGAGCTCTCACTCACCAGTTAATTCCCTGAGATTACAGCATAAATACAGCATCACAACATGGACAGATTTTGTACATATTCAGGGCGCCATATTTACGGGGGGGGTGTCCCCTTTCGATATATATATATATATATATACATATATATATGTATATATATATATATTAATCAAGGTTGTCTTCCTTGATTAATAGAAATTCTGTGCATTAGAGAGCTCGACAGTTCTTAGTGTACTAAAAATAATGAATAAATAACAAAATAATGCGCTAGCATTTTCTGTCGGATTTTTTTAATAAATGCAACAGTATTCCTTTTTGTTGATTACAGACTGTACAGCCAGCAGCAGAGCTTGTCTGGAGAAGATCCTTTTTTAACTTGAATGCTGTTTGATTGCAAACAGAACTCAATAAGGGAAGTGTTTCTATCTGACTGATTAAGCTGAGCTTACTTTCAAAACACCACACCACCTTTGTAGAAGAAAATCTTTCTTAAATAGAGACTGTAAATCTCCATTCATAATACATGATCTACTATATATGCACAGCACTGTCCATTAAATTGGGTTTGAAAAAAAGACTGGTTGCCTCTTGAGACTGCGATTAATGAATATTACTACAGTGGCTGAGGTAAGCCGTCAATCTCCCAAGACTCTTATCTAACTGCACAGACCATGCTGGTCTGAGAACCATCATGTTAACATTTAGTCTTTTCTCTTTGTGGCCCCATGAATGCATTAAGGATTTGGTTGAATGTTTCAGGGATGAAGCTTCATTCAAATATGAAAAATCTTAATATTTACTTTGCATGTGGAGAAGTTTTTCTTGAATATGTATTCACATATGCAGCTTCTAGCTTGTTGCAAATCAGAAGATGTTTTTATCCAGTCCATGGTTGGAGTTTACGCTGCTCTCAAGAGTGTTCATTTTATTCCTCGTATGTAATGGATCAAGACTGGAAAGCTGATAATCTGATTTCACAGAATCTGTAATTCCATTTGCCTTCACCTTGCACCGTCTAGCTATAGGCTTCCATCCACCAGACCCACGTTTTCGCTGATTGTCTTTACATAACTCTACCAAAAAGATCTTTCAACATCAAAATAAGAAAGCTCTGATAAGAGGAATGGCAGCAGAATAGGACTACTGTACGATCTAACTAGTTATAAAGTCCTTTATAACAGTGTTGTAATATAGCTGAAAGCATTTTTTTCATTTGATTTAACACTAGGAGCGTTGTTTTTCTTTTCATTGTGTTTATCACATCACAAGTCCGTCTGAATAATCCTACAATCGTATTGTTTAGTATGGCGGGATTGTAGGTTATTCTGAACGCTGGTGTAGAGTATGTTGATTTCATCAACATTTAGGTGTGGTTCAGTCTAGATATTAGTATAGTCTTTAACTATTTTGTTTATGTCCCCACATTAATCATACATACACAGTGGTGTGCTGGTAAGCACTGTTGCCTCAGAGAAGAAGGTCCTCGGTCCTTTCGGTGTGGAGTTTGCATGTTCTCCTCGTGTCTTGACCTAAGAAAGTTCTTATCTGGGGTTGCGGTGGAAGCAGGTCCAGCGGGTTGACCCAGACTTCCTTATTACCCGCAATATTCTGGGGATCCCAAGGCATTCCTGTGCCATCTGGGAGTCTGCAAATCTGCAAATTGCTTCTACCCCCGGCGCCTTGGCACCAGGGAGCTTTGACCACCTTAGCAACTTCTGCAGTCATTATGGACGCCACCTACCCAACTATTCAGGCATTTCGTTAAAGTGCTCTTTCCACCACCCGACCACGTCCCCTGTCCAGGTCAGCAGCCCCCCCGCTAAGAATAGACCATGGTCAGCCATGCCTGGGTCAGCCACGCTTTCCCTTCCTGAGCCGTCGGATGGTTTACCAGAACTTACTTGAGTACTTGAGACCAACGGAGTCAGTCACCATAGCTTCCCTAAACTTCTTCCATGCTCGATGCGCTCCATGTTTTTCCTTCTTCAGGTTGAGACTACCAGGCGCTTGCAGGAGACCTCCCCTCCTTGGTCTGGCTCCAGGAGGTTTCACAGGTTCCCCTAGTCCTGGCAAGGTGACTGTGCTCTGTGTGCTGCTTTCTTTTTGAATATGACACACAATCTTTATTTTTACAAGAGATGTTTATTAGATTTCTTAGAAATACATAATTCAACATGAGGTGGTGTGGTGGTTAGCACTGTCGCCTCACAGCAAGAAGATCCTGGGATCGACTCTTCCCAGTGGCCTTTCTGTGTGGAGTCTGCACGTTCTCCCCGTGTCTGTGTGGGTTCTCTCCAGGTACTCCGGCTTCCTCCCACAGTCCAAAGACATGCTCTGGTGATCAGGTTTATTGGGAATTCTAAATTGCCTGTAGGTGTGTGAATGTGAGTGTGAATGGTTGTTTGTCTCTGTGTTAGCCCTCCGTTTGGCTGGCCACCAATCCAGGGTGTACCCAGTCTATTGCCCTAGTTGGCTGGGGTACACTCCAACACCCCCCCCCCCCCCCCCCCTGTGTGCAGGATAAGTGGTTTGCAGATGGTTGGAACATGAAAAATGCTTTAAAAACAACAAATCATATATATAAATCCTATTTTACTAAGACCAAAATGTCCGACATTTAGTATATATAAAATTCTTAACATTGAGCATTTGGGGTCTCTTGCCAGAGCCATCAGCATGGTTGAACTACTCTTTTGTTTGGTGTGTGGAGCTCTGCTGCAGCATGGCATACATTTCAGGAGGGCTCCAGTCCTGTCTGGGTATTAGAGGAGGAAATGTGGGAGAGAGGTGCAGAAAGAGGGATTATGTGCTTAAGAGATTCTCAAATCCACCTTCCCTTCAGCCCCAATATCAATACTGTAGGGCACTGTGCTCTCACACTCACACACTGTTTACCAACACAGACTTTATTAGTTATGGACATACCTCACTATTGCTGTGGCACATCAGACAGGCACGATGCAATATACACAGCTCCTACAGAGGTCAGACAATCTGCAAAGGTATGGCAAAAATCCATGTCCTTTAAAGTATGAACAAACTAAGTTTGTTTGGGAAAAGGTAGTACAGAGTTCGATCGATAGTGTGAAAACACTGGAACAAGCCCCAAATTAATTGCACCAGAGATACTACGATGAGTAATGCTATCGGTTTAAAACATAATATACACATTTAGTTTCGAAAAGTATACAATTCTATATATACTTTTTTAAGATTTAAAGCCATACCACTATTTTGTAAAAAGGTATGACGTATTTTTTCCAAACAAAATTGCCTTCATTTCAGTTTTTTAGTTGTGAGGATAAGGCACATTTTCCTTGTCTTTACAGATAGTAAATTGAACATGTGGCTTGGGACTCTCTTGGGGGAGTGAAGTTGGGACAAAAGAAGTGTTATTTAAAGTAGGGGAATCAATAGATTAAACAATTAATTATTATTCTCACATTTTGAAATTGAGCTTGTTTTTCTTCTTGAAACGTTTATAAATTAACTAGTAAATCACTTTAGATAGCGTGTAGTTCAGACACCGTTGTTTAAATGATTAACTACATACATTTGATCTAGAAGGCAGAATTCCACCGGGTGGAACATGTTGAACTAGCAACTCTTCCTGCTGTCCTTGTGCAGTTTTCTGTGCTCTCAACTTTGCATCATTTGACGGGCTGTGTTTGAAGTGAACAATCCCCCTACATTTATTTAGGGCGTCTTTGAGAAAATCCTTAAGCTAATCTTATCGGTATCAGTACTGGAACTCCGTTAAATGCAATACTGGCAGCAGTTTCTCAACAAGACTGGTCTGTGAGTGTAAGGAATGGACTCTGGAGGCAGACTCAGACCCAAAAGCAGAGCTCTCAATGTTTATTTAGGGACGACAGGCAACTGTAGTCTCAAGGGATAAGGCAAAACGGGGAATCCGGGGACAGGCAGAGGTTCGGAGACACGGGATGGCAAAAGACAGATCGGGTCCAGGGAATAGGCAGGTTCATGGTCGAGAGAAGGCGGAAGGTCAATACATGGGAGCTCACTGGTTCTACGGGAATTAAGGGCCAGCGAAACAAAGGGTTCAGCAAAGACGCGTAATACCTCACAACTCACTCGCTGCGTCGGCCTGCTCTTATAGGTCTCCTCTCGTGGGTGTTCCAAATTTCGGTGATTGGCTCCGGAGGACGCGTCCTCCCTCGCAGGTGTTTAGAATTCTGGTGATTGGCTCCGGAGGACGCGTTCTTCGGCGCCCCCTTGCGGCCTCCTGCCGCCCTGCTGGGGTTGAGACCTCACAGTGAGGCTTTATAGCACAGCAGCGCTAAGAACGTCAACATGGTAGCATGTCCACAATGTAATGTTAGCATGATGTTTTTATGTTTAAAAAAAAATCTTTTTCTTGTTTATTTGTAAAGAAATGGTGTATGTGAAGAACAAACAATATGCTTAAGCATACATAGCAAATAAAGCAGATTCGGATTTTGTTGTACAATTGTCTTTTTAGTTGCTAACATTTGCTAATTACACAATGTACTTCAGATGTTATCAAATGATATTATATATATGTAGTTTATACTAAATATAATCATACCGTCCATGTCCACTCAATTTTTATTTGTTCTATTTACAACTTGTATAGCTCTTGACTGCTATATACCAGTTCTTTTTTAATATATAAATAATTGACAGTTTTAGTGTCTAACTGCAATTTTGAACAGAGGCCTAAAAAACGCCAAGTGCTAGAAAGCTTAACAAATTCTATTAAAACTAGTATTAGCCTACACGATATTAATAAAAACTGCATGGGTCCATCATAGCATTGTGTATATACGGCTATGTAATGTAGCCAAAGTACTTCCAGATTTCATTTTTGCCATCTTTATTTCCAACAAGCCTTTTCTCTTACAATGTGTCAGCAGCCTCTTCTTAGGGGGACTCCTGCTGGAATCTTGTTCAGCCTTTAGTATCAGTCTGCCCACGCTGAGGTCCAGTTCTCCTACTGGATCCCCTGCCAATACTTCCACTGTATTCCGCAAGACTTGTCAATAGTCGGGAGAGAGAGTTGGGAGGGAGAGAGAAAGGGAGGGAGGGTATGTTGATGATCTTCACACAGAACTAGTGTTTGACACTAGATTGCGGTTTTATTGTAGTGGTTTTGTTGCCTAAATCAAATTGTTCGCCACTTTTCCTATAAACTTTAGCTTGGATGGTTAAAGATAAGGTGAAAATCTGTGATTATTCTGTTAAATTTGCATGCAAGTTAACATTATCCAACAGTTCCGTAAATTTAATTACCTCTACCGTTTTAAATCTATAGTATTTCAAAGTAAGCATTTCTTCTTCTACATTGAAGATTTGAAAAACTTAAGTTAACTGGTGCCTAATGCGGGACAGATATGTGTGCTATAACAAACAAAAAGACCCCAAAGCAATTTTCTCACCAGCAAGAAAAGAACAGATGATTGATGATGATCCTACTGGCCTTAAAGACCGCGCCTCATGGCACGCACCAGTCATTTCCCCACTGGGCAGATTAACTCCAGTGTTTCCCCTACCATAATATCAGAGGGACGCCTGCCCCCCTGAAGGCACCCTCCGCCCCCCGAGGAAAGTGCTGTACTGGTAGCCTGTGTGCTTTCAGAGCAGATTTCAGCCAACAATTTCTTTTACTTTTATTCAAATATTATGACATTTACCTTTGTAAGATAAAAGAATAAGGAATGAAAAATATCTCCAATGTCATTTCCCAATAAATGGTAAAATGGTAAATGGACTGTACTTGTATAGCGCTTTTCTAGTCTTCTGACCACTCAAAGCGCTTTAACACTACATGACATCATTCACTCATTCACACCCATTCATACACTGATGACAGGAGAACCATACACAGTGACACCTGCCATCAGTAACTACCATTCATACACTGTAGTCGCAGCTACAGGAGCAATGTCGGGTTAAGTGTCTTGCCCAAGGACACACCAACATGTGGGTTAGCAGAGCCTGGGATCGAACTGACAACCCTCTGATTGGAGGACGACCGTGCTCCCCACTCACCCACACTCCCCTGGTTTGTGTATCGTTTTACTGTGAAGTTGCATGACAGCTCCTAAAATAAAAAGTCCTTACATTTTATTATCCGCCTAAGAATACTAAAATCACTTTTCACTAACATTTGATTTTTCTCAAGGTCTTCAAAATAATCCTTTTATTCACAATTATGTTAGAAGTTTGATTCTCTGAAAATGGGGATGAGTTGTAAAGTTCTAAACGGTTAATGTAGTGTTTTGTTAATATCCAATATCCAACCAAATATTGACTGCTTCAGTTCAAACCAGTTGGAGTTGCATAAAGAGGCGACAGTGATACATTAGTGATAAAACATTTCATATTTTACCAACAGAATGGCACACTCTGGATCGGACCTGGACAATAATATACAATGGGAGAGTAAACACAGATCATCTTCAGATCCATGCTGTAAAAGTCAGTTCTAAAACAAGGTTGAAAAATCTTTTTGAAAGAATGTGGTGGCTAACATTTTCCTGTGAAAGGCCAATCACGTTGCAGGGTTGAACTGCTGTTTCAGTTGCACCATTGTTGTAACCTTAACCACAGTGTAGTTGATAAAAACAGATCGGTTATCGGTTATAAGGTCACCGAGGACTCCGGTACATGTGCAGGCCTCCTCTATCATACTTTATTAGAATTGATACCTTCCGTTCTTCCAATTATACAGGTACGAGATTAGGGCTTTTCCATTAACCTTCCATCTCTCTTACATAGAGAAGAAATTTGGAGCGGTCACCCAAAATGACAAATATGATCCCTGATCACGGTCTTATTATAGTGCTCGGTCGCCTGCGCCAATCCTTCCACCCTGATTATTTCTTTAGGATTTAGAAAATTGATTAATCCTGATGTCGAAAACCGCTCGTTACACATCACATTCTCACTCCCATCTTCTTAAAAATGGAAGTTTTGTATGTGGTCTTATTCCACTATAAGTAGTTATCTAGTGTCCGTTTAGTAAGTAAGTTTTCAGGGATGGAAAGTAATTTTATGCTCATAACATGCATGATCAATAAAGTTGAAATCTACACTAAACCTTAACACAGTGGCAGTAGTAGTAGAGGGAGTTCACCTGAAAGTGTAATACCAGTTGTTTGCTACAACAACAATATGAAGTGTGTGTTATCTGTTCAGAAAGTACAAACCTCAGATATGAGCTGCTGAATCATCCTTCAAGAGGTTATGTCTTCAGTCTGATGAGGAGCGCATAGCCAGTAGCTACAGTACATGGTTGTTTACACGTTATAATATTACACTATCATTTATACATATATTTATTTCATTGTATGGTGGGCCATCATCCCGCCATTATCACCAGTTCACCGAAAGACAACATTCTGATAACGGTCCAATCGTACTCTGATAACAGTGGACTGAACATGAAAATGGCAGCAGAAGTAAAGACCTTATTACAATTATCAAAAAAATCTTTCATATCATAAATGTAATGATGTTCCTTCCCCGAGGGGCCATTCCTAACCAGTTTGAAATATTCTCTTTATTGTTTTCTATCTTGGTACTGGAGCTTTGGCTCCAGCTATAGAAAACAGTTACGTTTAGTTAAAGGCTGAGAAAAGAAATACACTCCATCCAACTGCTCAGCCTGGAGACGAACAGTCTTGTTTTGATTACTTGATTTAAATTTAATTCCATCAAAAACATTTAACTATAAAAATGTACATTTAAGATAAATACCATATTTGTATGCATTAGCAGTGTTTGTTCAAATAGAAATATCCTGTACACATCACGAAAAAATATACTAATGCTTCACACTATTTGAGACATTAGATTCTTGGCTACAATCTCCACTTATTGCAGATGCCCCTTTCCTTTGACATTTTTAACGAAATTATTCATTTAAACCTCTTTTTTTTTCGCGAGATACGTCCAGCGGCCATTGTATGCGCCTCACAGACAATTTCCCCGCCTTATGGGGCCGTGTAGGCTTTGGAGGTTAGGGGGTAGGATTCCAAGCCAATTGTCACTCGAGGGTCATTTTACGCTCCATCCAGTTTGGCTAATGAGAGGCTAAGGGAGCTGTTGCTCTGTTATATTAATTTAGGGTTGGCAGCTATGGCCAAAAATTCATATCACGGTATTTAGAAAGATTCTGACAGTTTCCCAGTATGTGACGATATTGCTTTTTAAAGTAAACACATTAATTCATTGACCCCGAAAAGGACAGACGGCTACCCGAACAGCTGTTCACAACAACCTGCTCACAACTGGCCGGCTCCTTAGCTAGTTCGCGTGTTAGCTAGTGTGGCCACCAGAGGCTCGACAGACTTTGCAATAGTTTTCTGATCTAACGTAACTTAGGTCGGATTTTACAAAAACAAAAACCCTCCAAACCGAAGAGAAAGACAAGTAGCTCCGACTACTGGGCTCTCCTCGACGTATAAAAATATTCCGCCGTCTGCCGAAGAGCAACGTCAGTTGTTATGGTGTAACACCGATATGAACGGTACTTGAGAAACTCATACTGTACGGAAATATACCGGAATACTGTTTGAATTGGTATACCGCCCAGCCCTATATATATTTATTTCTTCACTATGTAGCCTGATTAAAATGATGACTGGACACTAAGATACATTTATTTCTCTTTAATGTGGGTTATTTATTTCCTCTGACTGCACTCCTGGAGCACAGCCTTAATGTGTCAAATTAAGGAGACACTTGGAACCGTGTACAAATAACAAATAACCAATTGCTTCGCTTTACTAACTAGAACAGGATGTCATGGAATAGAGCTAACCATTACCTTAAGCGAGTAATTACATGAGGCTAACAGTTGCATAAAAAAACAACAGTAGTGACCCCTTCCTGTTAAACAGAGACAAAGAACATGCACATCGGTCTCATGCTGTTCAAACTCCACACCATTGTCGTTCCTCCAAAAAGTCCCGAAAACAATAAACTCACTCAAGCGCCGGCGCGCACGGCTCCATGCACGTGCAATCTCAACCCACAGCAGCTTGTTACTCCCCTCTAAACGAAGCAGAGGTGTATAACCCAAGAACATACACTCAGTTAACAGTCCATCAATCACAATTTACATGGTGAGTCAGGTTTATTAATGTGAGAACACTTACGCTGACCCGCAGGTATTTCCCTAACACTGATCCGATGCTAACCGCTAACACTGTGTCGTCGTTAGTAGCCACTAGGTCCCGCTCTGCAGCTCCAAATCCCACGTGAACTCATGCCAATGTACTTAAAGTGACAGTACGCCCTCACCCTCTGTGCGGACCATCTAACTGTCCGAAAACCTCCCTGCCCCCACTTCACCCGGCTACAACTAGGAACATATAAACTGATTTTTACACATCAGAATACTAAAATGGGATCCCCTTTTTTCCTGACAGCAAAATGACCAGATGGACAAAGTAGTTAGTTATTACACTTTTTATTTTGAATATGCCATTTTCAGGGTCCAAAAACATATTCCTTCTGTGAGATTTATAGCAGTACAAATAAGCAATTATGCTCATAAAATAATGTAACAGCCAACAATTCAATTTGGATTTTATTAATTTCATCATCAGGTCATTTATATATTGACTTATTTATCATTTTTGGTGCATCATTTTATATATATATATATATATATATATATATATATATATATATACATACATATATATACACATATATATACATACATATATATATATACACATATACACATACATACATATATATATACACATATACATTTACATATATACATACACATATACATATATATATATACATACACATATATATATATATATATATATATATATACACATATATATACACATATATATATATATATATATATATATATATATATATGAATGTCACCAACATTTTAAGCGATCACACTTCATCTGTCCTCTTGTTTGCTTGTTTGGCGGGGCTCAGGCAGCGTTTTCCCACTGTGTTAGGAAGTTTTATTTTTCGTAACATCTACAGCTGAGCCAGATGGACTTGGTTTCAAATCTCTGGCTCCGGTTTGGGAACATTTTGGCTTTAAGCCAAATAAGAAAGGAGAGCGAATTAATGTGAACCAGTCAGTTTTTCTTTAAACAGAAAACTGGCAACACAACTAACTTAAAATCTCAGTTTTTCAACCTGGGAACTACTGTCTGTTCCTCTGTATTGCCGGTTTGCCTCTTTGGCCAGGAGGGCCATGCTCAGGGCAAGGTACTCGGCTCGCCGCCTTGCAACTATTTATTCTGATTAGTAGCGGGAACGAGAGGCCCAGTCTCTCCCAGCAGGCCTGCCACAGAGCACATTGCCCTGCTGGCGGTTCTACCACCCGGGGCCAACCGACTGGCACCAACCCACTGCATCGCACCAAGCCAGATGCTTCTTCCTACTCTGTGCCTCTTGCACGTTTTTGTTAGCAACGGTGTATTTATTATTTATGATATATATTTTTTTAAATAATGATTCTAATGTGTAAATAAAACCTTGGTCTTTGTTCTTTGAAAGTACTTATTGTCTTAAGACACTATATTGTCATTGTGTAATCCGTGGCATAAAACGGTCTGAAAATGTCGGAATTCATTTTGGTGTAATATATCGCACAACCAAAAGTAGTTATCGTGACAGCCCAACTAGGAGAGTTCGACAACACTGGTGCTACACAGCTAGATGGGAAAAAAGAGGGACTTGAGAAAAGCCCATATACTGTACCTCCTCGTACCAATAAAACAAGTGTTAGACCTTATGGTACCTTTTTTTTCATATGTTTTAAAATAGCAGAACTGCGTTGCTAAAAGTCTGTGGTCTAAGCCAAACTACACCTGTGAGGCCTTTTCACATGTATTCTCGTAACTTCTTAACTGGGATGTGAACTGAATTTGGGCTTCTGAACAGACCCTGACTGACTGTGAAACACTAACTATACACTTTAACTATACATTTTGCAAACAAATTGTGCAGTGTTTAAAAGTATATAGAGAACAGAAAATGCAGCGGTGTGCTGAATAGTTAACCTCAGGTTCAGTGTCATACCCACAGTATGTGCCGGTATATCTTGGGCTTTGATATGGCTATTGTTTGATTTAGCCCTGTGACTTGTTTTCCTTCACGCTCTTGGACATCATTCATTTTTCTGTAAAATGGGGGCAGCATGTGCTGCTGCTTTAATTTCAAGCGTATTAAAAAAAGTGATGAAACTGAGGGCACAGTATTAAAGGGTAGAATTAGCATGGGGAGAAAATCCTCTGTGAAATTACTGCAGCTGAAGTTACCTTTTTTTCAATGCTGACTTACTGTGTTTACCTGCTTCCCCAGAGCCTTAATTAACCCATCACTCCCTTCTCAACCCCATGTAATGATTGGAAAAACAGACAAGCCATCAATTAGCATGTGTAATTGTGAAAAATCATTTAAATTAGGTTAGCTCAGTTGTAGGGGCAATGTGATCACTAAATTCACCATATCATATTTCTATATGAAGTGATTTGTGTAATTTAGATTTTGTCTTTTAAGCTCACAGGCAGCAAACATCACGCTGCCAGCTGTGCTTCCTAATGCACTTGGCAAACTGCTCCCAATAGAGCTGTGCTTTTCGAGTACGGGCTGTACTTTCAGGATGGCGAATGGAAATACTTAATGACAGCCTGCAGGCATGTTGTACACCAACAGTTTTAATTATTCTTGTGCATGTTTGACGCTTTAATGACTCCTTGAATTTTACTTTTCACAAATGAAATCAAATTCAAAAGCACGGCCACCTTCATTGTAGATTACATGTTGGCATTCAATTTTTGATGAGTCTCTCGAGTCAGTGAAATTGATATATATTACACTTGTGGTAGACTATCGTGTTCCAAATGAGAAACTTGAGTATGAGCTATGGGGAAGTGTAAAGATTGACTTGCTGAATGCACTCCCCTTGTACCCGAACCCTCCCTGCGCTCTGCTGCTGGTTCTATCTTATTAGGAAGCGGATTGTCTGGAGCCAGAGGGAAGTGATACGTTGATATAGTCTTTTACTACCCCCTTATCATTTTCTCCATCATAACAATGTCTGGCCGTTATGGTGGAGAGACATTGGTGGTGGCTACTACCACCAATGTGGAAATAACAACTAATACTACTTATCATCAGACTTCTTTAGCTAATACATAGTGTAAACATAAGGGAAACTACTATGCTTCCACCAATATAATCTCAGACTGGAGTATCACCCAGATGTCATTACTTTGAAATTTGGTTTGTAATGAGCAAATGATGCTTCACACTACTGTTAATACTATTCTACATCAGACGTGTGCTTCAAAATGTATCTATCGGATTATGAAAGCAGTTGACTTCTGCTTCATAAAGGATTCTGACATACTGTAGGGCTTAAATGTTTACATTTTAGCAACTGGTTTGTTTTGATCATCTTGGTTTTTTATATATTAATAAGATCATCCATATATTTGGATTATAATACACTGTATATTCATAAAATCATTCAACATATTAGGGGTTACTTGCATGTGAAGTGTTATTTAAATCACAAAACGTTGCATAAGTTGGAGATGTCATCTTTAATTTGCTACTGTTTTTACATTAGCAATCAGAAAGTGCTGTAAGACACACTTTTTATAATTTACTTTTATAATAACAATTACTGTCAGGGTATTCCAATCAGAGTACAGTACTCTGAAAATAGAAAGTTCTGATCTTTTGTTGTCAGTAATAGAAGAATGTATTCACATGTTTGAAACATCTTGAGGCTCAAGTATAATAAGCTCTACCCGGTACTTGAAGCAGGAAGCGTGAAGTCATGAATGATTCTTTCGATTTTTAGCATACCATTGAATATTAAAGACGAGGAACATCCTGTTAGATTCCATAACCATGATCCATTAATTTACACCAGTGACTATCAACCCAGGTGACTTTTATGAGTTTGGACAGTGAATTGAGAGTTACTGTTCAACTGAATGACTACTTGATTGAATATGATGTTAATCTCATTCCATCTTCCAAAGTGCTTTGGAAAATCCCTGAGGGATGAGGAGAAAAGCGCTCTGTACTTCTGTTCGTGCCATGAAAGTACATCAAAGTGGACAGCCTTGCAATCACCTCTTCACTGTGACTGTCATTCCACTTTCATCCTTTTATTATAATCTTATCGAAGCAGAAAATCAAACACCTAATATATATGCCCCTTCTACTGTAGATTTAAAGTGCGTTTAAGAGCTTATGTGATCCCACAGTAGTTGGGCAGATTTGGTGTCCGATTTTTCCCCTTACCATAATTGTAGGTGTTGTTTGATCCGAGGCAGAATATCCGCCCAAATTATCATGCTGTTCGAGTGCTTTCAATCTTGTAGAAAAACAACCTCACATTTGTTTTCATATATTCATTCGTTTTACTAGTTTTGCTATTAGTATTTCTGTAGGTCACGTATAACTAATATGAACACAATACAGAGCATGCACCAGCAGATTCAAAACTATGGTTTTACAACATCACTGTCTAAATGTAATACAACTTCCTGGAGCTTCTACTTGGTTAAAACAAACGCTTCATGCTCACTTGAGGTGGTTTTGGACTTTTTGAAAAAGAGTTGATGGATGAAATGAGTTATAGTAATGCCTTTTTAGAAAAAAAGTATTATCTAGCGAACACTTAATTCAGAGAAGAGTTTATTTGGTCCAAACCAGTTGATGACATTTTTATTTTGCTTAGTATTATTTCAAAAGTTCACTCACAATTAGCTTGAAAGGTGAATGGAAACTAGACATATTTAGCAACTCAAACACCGATTTTTTCTTATCATAATTCCTTTTTTACAAATTCTTAAATTGTGAAAACTATACTAGAATACTGCTTAACATCCCTATAAATAGTTTATCTAACCACCAATTTAAATCTGTTTCAAAAGACAACTTCTCTTCTCTGCATAGTGGAGTCGAGCAGAAGAACAAAATATGGTAACAGCAACTCCTCTTCCACACTGTAGAGTACCATATCACTGGGCATAGCATGATCAGAACATGGATAGCATACAAATGTTCAAATCATCTGTCAGGCATAAATTCCACTTCAAGGTGAGACCGAACAATTTCCAATACCTTTTCGACCAATAGACCAATGCTGTAAAATTACTCAACAATGCTTCCCGTGTCTACCAGAACATATTTTGGTGAGGTTTTGTGTTCAGAGCAGCGCCAATCATGACTTAATTATGTCTTATTTCAACCCCACAGTAGGGGAATGACAAGTGAAATTGTAGCCAAAGGGATGCCTAGGCTGTCTTTCCCCACCAGCAAATACACAATGCACATGACTAAAGGAAGTGATTCAATTATAACCAAAGAACCTCTCAATGGTGAAAGCCATTGAAAGGCATCCAGCAACTCACAAATGCAATTTAAGAGTAACGGTTTAATCTTCTTTAATCTTAAACCCATTGGCAAGAAACAGAAAACTCACATGTCTGTTGATCACCATTTGGTTGAAATCCAGTATTGACAAATACTCAATATTATATCAATATAAGTTGAGTAACAGGAGCTGATGATACTTTGTGGAAAAATATGGTGATCGTTAAGAAAGATGCACACACCCCACGCTTTAGGAGTTCAAATTCCTAAAACTCCAACAGATTTGCATTGCATCAAGGAAATACTATTTTGAGTGAAGGTTATATGGAATATCTTTCTGTGACCCACAATACCCTCAAGCTTTCCTCTTGTTTTTTTATCTTGATTGAGCTTTCGAGTTTTCATGCTGTAGTTCCACAACCACGTCATAAAAAATAAAGCATGCTTTTCTTATTTAAACACAATAGCTTAGAAATATAATCCATACAGCAAGACACTGCAGTTTACCTGACATCCCACCAAATCAGATGGAAATAATCTTTGTGTAGTATGTCACAGTTCACAAAGAAATTGTAGATTTAATCACAAAGAAGGAGCAGATGTCATCCTAACTGACCGATTGAAAAATGTTTTCCAACAATCAATATTTCTGCAGATTATTTTAACAATATATTATTGTACAAAATAAACCATTCTTAAGCATAGGGCTACAGGATATACCAGCTGAAACGGTACACCGGTATAAGATTTCAGTGTGATATGAATTTTTTACGTACCGTTCATACCAGTGTTACGCTGTAACAACTGACGTTGCTCTCTCAGGCGGCAGAATTTATTTTACACCTCATCGCGAAGCGATCGGAGCTACTTGTCTTACGTGTGTTGAGATTGAGTCATGGTTATAACTTTATAACAACAATGAATAACCCACAATAAACAGTCTTTAACCGGGTAAAACACCACAACAGCTTGTCACACAAAAACAATTTGTAACACTAATCATTGTAGATATTACTAGAAATAATAAATCATCTCTCTTATGTTTTCTCTGCTTGGTAAATGTTACATTCTACAAATTATATACCAAATTACCCTCAATAAATATAAAAAGGATAAATCATGGCTAATCAATTATCTTTGGTTTTTTGACAATTTGGAGACATTCTGTTACTCCATTGTGTCATTTTCACTTTGTTAAGCAAGTAGTTCCTGACTGAGTGAGGCAATAGCTGAAAGAATCATTTGAAACAAAATAAATCATATCCCTGTGGAGTACTCGAACGCATTTACCTGCATGTAATGCAGAACAAACTGGTTCAAGTCTGATGGGTTTACCTGGCTGTGAGTCATACTCTGGTGTGTTTCTGAAAGTGATCGAATGGAATGTGTCAAAAAGCACTGCAGCATCCTCCACTGGAACAAATACTTGTCATTTCTGGGGTGCTTTATGCCTTTCAGGGAGTCATTTCTCCACATACTTTGCATATAGCAATGTTAGCTGTCACATGAAGCCAAACTTGAAGGCGCTTCCTGTCAGCTGCTCCACGGTCAGCCGTCATTCTGTCTGTAGTGAGCAGAGTGAAGTGAGGAGTCCTTCATCACTCGCTGCAGTGACAGATGATGCATCTAAAGCAAAGGAAAGCTATTCTGGAGTGACGATTTACGATGAGCAGATGTATAATAAGAATGTCTGAATTATGCTCTTAGCTTTAACATAATGGCTTCATTCATAATGAAAAACATGCTTGGGAAGATAACAGGTACCATTTGTGTCTCTTTGAGCGGCCTTACTAAATCCCCTAGTGGTCATAGCCCAAATTACATGAAGGGATTACAATTTTTAATTAATAAGAACTAAGTGTATTTTAATGCAAAATATGTTATATGGTATTTCATTATCATCCGACCGCTACTTTAAAATGATATGTCGTTATTCACCCATTAATACAATGTTGACAGGAGCTACCATGCAAAATGCAAAATGCCCATCAGCAGCTACCATTCACACCATTCACTTGCTACTATGTTAGCAATTTGTGTGACTCTGTGCAGCATTGCACATGCTACAGAGAGTTATAACATTCTTGTAATAAGTAATCCAATCAAACTGATTTGTTTGCAAATGCTTGCGGGCGTAGCATTCAGTTCGGTCCTAATTAACAACCATGCCTGTCTGCGTCAGCCCTACCACTGGAACTCCATACCTGATTTTTGTTTTTGTAAGAATAGCTTAAGTCCTGCACAATCATTGTCACATAGGGATATAGGACTGTACTACCCTAAACAAATGGGAAGACCCTGAGGCACCGAGTAACACCTGCCTCCATGTCATAATCAATCTTTTGCGGTGAGAGCAGTACACATTGGATATGGAGTTAGGATAAATGTTGCCTTTTACTTAACTCAGAACAATATACACAATAACAAATTGTTCACCTCTCAAAGGGCCAAGCTTTAGCATATTGAAAACAGATCAAGAAATGACTCATGTTTACAATAATAAATGGTACTGCCATTTTCTTGAGCTTCTGCTTGCCAAAGGGATTCATGGAAGAACAGCTGCTCCTCTGTAGCACTGGTTAAATGATCAACAAGAGCAGCTACCAATCCAACAACCCCTCCGGATGGTTTTAATCAGTCGCATGCAGCGGATTTAGATAAACTCCAATACCAGTATAGTAGCATATTATTATATTACTACCAATACATGCTTTAACGGCATACTATGTAGAATATAAAACATTTCTAAACTTATAAAAATATACAATGTAAATCCATTTTCCTACCCCAAAAATACGACAAATATGTGACAGGTGAGTAGAGAAGTCAAAATGCACAGCTCAAAGTCCCAGATAAATGGTTTAAATGCCAAATGATCATCTTGAGTGGCAGACGCGGTAGTAGAATGTATTCTGACTTGACTAATGTTTGATAAAAAAAAGGATACCTGTCAATTTTTGTACATATTCTACCACACGGTGTCACACACAATCACAAGGTTGTGATTAAATAAAGCGACCGGTTACATGAAAGGGGGGAAATGAAGAGACAAGTGAGAATGGGTGGGTTTAACAACTTCTCTAAGGGTGTAAAGCCATTTAGATATTCTCAGTTGTATTTCAGATGTCTGCGATAAAAATAGTAATGCTTTGGTGGTGCTCACAGCAATTAAAAAAAAAAATACATTCAGGAAATTCAACAACAACAACACTGTTCTGGTTTTTCTTGACGGGCTGCAGAAGAAACGGAACAGCTTTCAGAGGGACTATTTAAACTGATGAAAAATGTTGGTTAAATAATCTAAGCACCACCTTCCTATTTTTGTATAGACAAAAAATAGCTCGACAGCGGAGAATGTATTTTCTTTGGGGGAAAAGCAAACCAACCTTTAATTAAAAAGGTCCAGATCGTTGGTGGTATCAGCTTGCTCCATAATATGGTGATCCATGATCCATGATCAATAATATGGACCGTTCAGAGATGATCAGCGGCACATGTGCAGTGATGTGGCATTTACAGTCCAGGCAAACAGAGCCACAAACTTATTTTGTTTGTCTGCCAAGAGAGTTTTCTGTTGCCCTTACCATTAGCTGTTGGTTTTCCTTTGATTGTCCTAATAGCGGAACACGCTGGTGTAGGACTAGGGCTGAGTGATGCCAGCAACGTGCAGCGGCAGACTCATAAAAAGTTATGTCTGCAATTGACTCCGGTATTAGTAGAAGAGTAGAGACAGACAACAGAACAGAGAGCAGGAGCTGAAGACGAGGAGCATATCCATCTACCTCCCAAAGACACACTAAAATAACAGATGCAATCGCTTTTCATTTGGCCAAAGACATGTGTCCAATAAATACTATAAATATATATTTTTTAGTTAGCCCTTTATTTTCGGTAATTTTCCTTTTTTGGATCAGGTGAATAAGAACCGTATGTGTTTTATTTTGATGCAAATGTTGAACTGGAATGTAGGACAATATGGAAATGAAAGCTCTGTTGTTTTAATTTGGGGTAAAAAGTGTTGATACTATTTCATTTATATTTTCCTTTTACGAGATGCAGTGTGAGGACCAGTCTGATGCGAAGAAAGATCTGTACATTGGCCAGAATGTAGCACAACAATGGAAATAGAAGCAGTATGCTGTCTCATTTAAACGTGAAAGTGCAATACAAAGATGTTGTCACTAAGATTTATAAATAATAGTGATAAACAATTCTCAGTTTTGATGAAAATAATTGGGATTATGATTTTGGCCCTAATAGTGCAGCCCTATGTAAGTCACATCAGTACCCTTGCTCTTCCCAAACCTGACATGTTTTTTCCTTCATTTTCCTTTCCCAGAAACTGTTGCTCCGCTTCCTCGGCTTTTAGGTTCACTAAATGTTGAAATGATATCCGTCAATTGGTGCCTGGGGTCACTGTTAGGGCCTGACATTGCTGCTTTATTGATTAGCACCCACCAAGACTAATTTGAACTGCATATGGCATTATCAATAGCTGTTTCTGATCCAGATTTTGGCTAAACGCAGTGTGGTGCTCCTGGACCTGGGTAAGGTGTGGGAGGGCCAGCCCACACCTCAAGCACTCCTGCCCTTATTCGTGAGGAGCCCCTTGTCGGTTGGGAAGGGTGCCCGGTGTTCGTTGTGTTCGGTGGGTGTGAGAGCCGACGTTCTTCCCGCTGACTGGGTTTCTGAAACAGAAATGGCAGTCTCCAGCCTTGTCGCTGGTGTAGCAGACCCACACAGACGTTTGGGCTGGGAGCCTCCCAACAAACTTTTCCAGGACCACCTTCTCCACCATTGCTGCCATTGCTAACAAAAAGTGACTGCTAATCATCCTCCTACGTCATTTTATGCACAGCCATCCCCGCCAACATGAAGGGAGCCAATGGCAGGCGGTGCTGCAGCTGTTCGCACTGTGTGCTTGGGCCTGTCTGTCCGCCTGGACCTGAAGTGCCCCCAGGGACCTCCGGGTAGTCTTTCTGCATGGCCGTGATCTGGCCCAGCATCTGCCCCAGGAGGACAAGTGGCTGGGTCGGCATCACTGTGCTTCAACCTACATTAGGTGCCAATGTAATGTGCCTATGGTACCCGTTGGGTTCCTGTGAGCAAGCAATTCAACTTTGGATTGGTCGCACACAGGTTTTTATTGTCAATGCACAACACAAATTAGGCCTGTCTCTTTCCAATATAGTTTTCGGCACTCCCTGGCCTCTTTTCCGAAGAACCCCCGTCTTATGTCGCTGCTTCCATTTATATATGGGAGAGATGAACAATTACCCCTTTTCTCACAGCTTAGGCTAATTACTTCACTTTCTGGTACTATTCCCTTACTCCACAGAGGTGTCGACGCAGTGTAATTTCTTCCCAGTGCTCTGAATGTTAAAATTGAAGGTATTCCACTCCATACCCACTGGGCCAGTTTTCTGGATGAAGAACCAACACGACGTTACCTCCAAACATCCGAGCATTACTCGGACTCTCTGAGCCCGTCTGCTAGCTTGTGTTTAGTGAAAACCTGAATGGGAAAATCATGTGATCGTGGCAAAAGAGGCGGAGTGGTTGATCTCATATGCTTGTACTATAAGTATTTTGCTTTTCTGTGTGAAGCTACTTGCTGGTATTTCAAGAAGTGGGAACCTGTTTCAGCTCCTTAGCAGAGGTCTTTGGGCTGTAGATTCAATATTGTATTTTGTTAGAATCTGACTCTAACTCTAACCACCAGCTACCGCTACAAGCCGAGCTGTCAACCATGGCTTATTGGTTGGCTACCAAGTGACAGTCTATCAAACAATATTAGATGTGTGTAAATGATTGTTTGAGGGACTCGCCCCGTTTGAACCAAGGTTATTATCGTTAACGAAAACTAACGAATAAACGAAAACGAGGTGTGATTTTTTTTTCGTTAACTGAAATAAAAATAAAAACGAGCCTTTATAAAAAAACGATAACTAACTGAAACTGTATTGTGTCTTTACAAAACTAACTAAAATAAAATAGAATTATAGAGAAAATGTCTTTAGTTTTCGTCTTTGTCAATGCTATAGAACAGCGGTTCCCAAACTCGAGCAAAAGTCCGTCTCGCGCGAGCAAAAGTTAGTCTCCGCGAGGTATTTGCTCGCTTGCGAAACGTGAACTTCGTTGCTCGCGAGGAGAGTCTCTGCTCGTGCTCGAAGGAGTTTTCTACGCGCTCGCTGTTGTTCTTTCTGACAATAAGGTGGAGACGGTGCTTTCAGGGTCCGATCGATGCCGCGAGGTGCGTCCGCTCCCGCCGCCCCCCTCGCCATCCACGCCTTAAATCTTCGGCTGCTTTTAGAATAACTTATTTCCCCGTTAAGATGGTTCAGCTACTGTAGAGAAAAGGGCACCGTCTCTCGCTCTTTAATCTCATGAAGTGCTCGGCGAGAACGACAGCTTTGTTTCTCCGACGCACCCTGAAACAAGCTCCATATCTCGCTCAGCATCTCGCCGTCGTAGACGAGCTTTGGCATGTTTGGCAGAGCGCCTTGAGCGCCGTGTACAACCAGTATGGATCAACCGATTAACCAATTGATCCTTATATATAAGGCGCTCCGGATTATAAGGCACTGTCGTTTTTTGAGGAAATTAAAGGCTTTTAAGTGCGCTTTGGAGTGCGGAAAATGCGGTATATTTACTTTAATACTGCAAGAGGGCGCCCCGTTTGTTGAACAACGACAGGCGGACAAGAGCAGCCGTTTCGAGTGAGAGCCTTATTGTTTTATTAATCTGTCCGTTTAAATTGTTTGTGCTTCATCAACTAATGTTTCACATACCTAATGTGCCGCATCATACATATTTTTAAATTAATTTCAAACTTTAAAATGGTATGTTGTGTTGAGTTTGTATTACTTATTATAGCTTGTATCTACAATTCATTTTGAGCATTTTGTGCTGAAAAGCTTCCCTGACTGCGCGCCCCCCCCCCCCCCCCCCGTCTTTTACATTCTGCGGTAAAGACTAAAACGAATACTGAAACTAATAAAAACTAAACTATAACTAAGCATTTTCAAAAAATAAAAACTAAACTAAACTAGCAAACCCGCTTTAAAAACTAATTAAAACTAAACTGAAATTGAAAACAAAAAGTCAAAACTAAATAAAAATAAAAACTAGTGAAAAATTCAAAACTATAACACATTCTAGGTTGTGCAGAACCAGCACTGCAGACTTTGGACGGCCGCCGTGGACCACACAAGACACACTTCTCTGGGTTTATGTGTGGTCCATATTTTGGCAGCTGAAAGGGTCTGAGGCGACATCACTTGGTTTCAGTGTAGATCTAAATGTGAAATTTTAGTCAGAGCAGAATCCTCTACTGCAATTATTAGTTAATTCTTAGATCTAAAGGCTCAACATTGCTCATAATCCTGATTAAATCTTCCACTAACACTTATACTGTGGCCTATTGTACTCACTTTAATGTGTTTTATTTCTCTTTCTCATCCCTCTCAAGTTTCTCTAGCAGATTTAAAGTTGGAAAGGTGAATATAAATTAGAACAAGGTCACATACATACAGACTTCTTCCACTATAATAAAACCTCAACCACATCAATACCTTTGGGTTTAGTTTGCCTCTTTTAATTTCCATAAGTGATACCGTGGCAGTATGAGACAACTGCATTAAAGGATGGCTGGTATATATTTCTTTCCCATTTGTTGAAATTGTATAAATGCTTCACATCCCCTTATATTTCCATGTATCACTTGCCCTTTAAACGTTTTTAGTTGGCAGATGATCAAAGAAGACATAACTAAGAACCTTAGGTTATCAAATTGTAAACGAAATTTACAAATTGTATTCCCGAAGTACTCACACATTGTGCTTGATAAATCCAAGAGGACAGAATATCTGAATGTTATTCATTGATGTTTGGCTGTCCTATTCAATATTCAGCAACTAATGTCAGGGTCTGCTGCTCTGGGTATGTTTTGTGCTTTAACAGCAGGAGATGACAAGCTTTAAGCTTTTCTTTAGATATGGTTTTAATAGTTGTAAAATAAATTTGGAAATGGGTAACTGAGTTTGTTCTCCATAGTGTCATTTTTAAAATAAATGAGAAGCAAAGACATGCACAATCCAAATCCTCTGTTGTATCTTATAGATTAACCCTTTGACCTTCAGGTTCTCGCTTTTAGTTGTTAAACTCTTCTTATTCTGCTCCATCCGACAGTATCCTGTGTTTCTTGTATTAGAATACTTCAGCAAAGCTATTTGTTTACACTAAGCAGACCTTTTCAACCAATCTCTATGTTGTTTGGCTGCACACACAAATACATATTTTAGATCTCCCTTTATACACATTTTCCCCAAATTATGCACTGCAATACACATAACATATTTGTGTGCATCCCAAAAAAAATCATCCGTATGTAATCATAAAAAACGGTACAGATAGCAACAAAAAAATACATTTGAATATACAGTTGTGGTCAAAGGTTTACATACATTTGTAAAGAACATATCATGGCTCTCGAGTTTCCCGTTATTAAGTCTGATTTTCCCTGATATATTGGAACAGATACTTCTTTGTCACAAAATAAATTCATGAAGTTTGGTTATTTTATGACATTATTATGGGTTAACCGAAAAAGTGACTAAATCTGCTGGGTCAAAAATATACATACAGCAGTGCTAATTGGTTACACGTCCCTTGGCCATTTTCATTTCAATTAGGCGCTTTTGGTAGCCATCCACAAGCGTCAGGCAATCTTTGACCACTCCTCTTGACAGAATTATTGCAGTTCAGTTAAATATGATGGCTTTCTGACATGGACTTTTTTCTTCAGCATTGTCCACATGTTCTCAATGGGATTTAAGTCAGGACTTAGGACCATTCTAAAACCCTAATTCTAGCCTGATTTAGCCATTCTATTACCACTTTTGATGTATGTTTGGGGCAATTGTCCTGTTGGAACACCCAACTGCGCCCAAGACCCAACCTTCGGGCTGATGATTTTAGGGTTATCTTGAAGAATTTGAAGGTAATCCTCCTTCTCCTTTATCCCATTTCCTGTCTAAAAGCACTAGTTCCATTGGCAGCAAAACAGCCCCACAGCAAACTTCAGTCGAGCCTTATGGTGCTGCTTTTGGAGAAAGGGCTTCCTTCTTGCACGGCAGCCTCTCAGTCCATGGAGATGCAAAACACGCTTGACTGTGGACACTGACACCTATGTTCCAGCAGCTTCTAATTCTTGGCAGATCTGCTTTTTGGTGGTTCTCGGTTGACTCTTCACCCTCCTGACCAATTTTCTGCCAGCAGCAGGTGATAGGTCCCCCACTGACTGACTGATATTCCACCGGTCACTCTGCTTCATACCGCACATGTCACTTTAACTGTCATTTCTCACTCGTCACTTTGTTGTCACTTGTCGTCACTCGTCACTTTGTCACTTGTTCGATGCACTTTATTTTTTTAATATTTTTTTAAATATTTTTAATTTTTAACTTTATTCTTATTTTATAAGAACCCATAGCCTTATTCTACTAACCCATTGCATTAGCATTTCATTTTATTTTATTACTTGTGCACTGCTGTCTTGTTGTCTATTGTTACAGTGTCTACTGTCACACACCAACCGCCAAGACAAATTCCTTGTATGTTGACATATTTTGGCAATAAATGTTTCCTGATTCCTGATTGCTTGCGTTTTCTTTCTGATTGTGGCAGTGACAAAACCGTGCCATGCACTTTATACTTACAAACAATTGTTTGCACTGTTGCTCTTGGGACCTGCAACTGCCTTGAAATGGCTCCAAGTGACTTTCCTGACTTGTTCAATGATTCACTTTTTCAGATCCATGCTGAGCTCCTTTGACTTTCCCATTGTAGAATTTGTATCCAATGAACCCTATTTAAATGACCTTAGAAAAGTCACCAGCTGTAGTCACTCATAATCACTCCCAAGAAGTTAAGAGGCCATTTTATGAAGCTCATTTCATTGACACAACAATTGTGAGATGCGTGTAGTGGTAAAAACATTCTGTAAATAATTGTCTTGTGCTAAAAGCCAGGTCGCAGTGGTTGACCCTGAGATAGAGAGAGATAGAGAGATTTAGGGTTTGCAGCTGTGTTTGGGGAAGGGGGTCATCTTGCTCTCACGGACCTTCGATCAGAGGAGCATTGTGTGTTACCCTCAGCTTCACCTGAGTTCTTATCTCAACTTGATTTGTGGCTTCTCGAAACTGGCGCTAAAGAACTGTCTTCAAGTGTATAAAAACTCAAGAGTTTTAACTGCTCGGAGAGGCCATTACACAGAACGCTGGAATACGTGCTGGTGTGTTTGACCTCCTGCTTGCAAGCAATAGTTAGAGACAGATATCTGGGGAGAATTGCTCATGTAATCTTTTTCTCTTCTAAATAAATGTTAACTTTTTGACTTTAATTGATCAACGTGCTGGATCCTTCTCATCAATCGACTCGGGGGATCGGAGATCCCGACACTTTCTAAGTCACCAAAATTGCTAATTCATGTTGCTGTATGTATATTTTTGGCCCAGCAGATTGTCACTTTTTCTGTTAACCCATAATAAAGTCATAAAAGAACCAAACTTTATGAATATCTTTTGTGACAAAGAATCTGTTCCAATCACTCTATCAGAGAAAAATCAGAGTCGTAGAAATAACTGGAAACTCAAGAGAGCCATGACATTGTGTTCCTTACAAGTGTGAAACTTTGTTTCTGCTCACTTGTGAGGCTACTAGGCTACTCTTAGCTTTTGTTTTAGGCTACGCTACTTTTAGCTTAGCTTGCAGTCATCCAACGTATTCTTACCGCTATCTTGGTATTGTGCGCCCGTCTCCTCTTCTTTGAGTCAGTTCCTCCAGAGCCGCCAACCTTTCCTCTATGGACAGCAACCTGGAGAGTCCCGAACGCTCCAGTGGAGCGAACCGCTCGTTGATATCGGCAGTTTGTTGTTGGAGTTGACGAGACGATCCACTGAGAGCATTCAGCAGTTTCTTCTAGTCTGTCTGCGGACTGGCCGAAAGTTGGTGACCGCGGAGAGGAGTTGAAGACGAGTTGAACGCGAGACGTCGTCCACCCATTATTCACGAACCAGCAAAAAACAAACAAAGGAACTGGAGATACAGTTCTTCTGAATATAGTAACACACTGTTTGTATGCTCGTCTTGCAAGTACTGCTGTATGAGTCATGCCTATGACCTCACACGTGATTGGACGAGGAGTCTAAGGGTCCTCCAATCACATACGAGGTTATTGTTATACGGAAGGACCAGTATTTTAGGGAGACAAATGGTTGGGACAGCTGATATGCTTTATGTAAAGCAGTGTTTTGGTGTCAGCAGAACGACTTTCCCTAGAAAACTGTACAGTGGTGCCTCTTTCTCCATTCCACCAGACAATCTTGGATGAGTCTGACATACATGCAATGTTGACAATGTATCATCAGATGTACCCTTGTGTCACTGAGGTTGAATGTTTTGCCATGACATGTAAACGGGTAACATATATGAATGTAACTTACTCAATACTCCTTGACCCTCTAGCAGAACTACGACCAGCCATTATAAAGCAGTATATAGTTGTTAATGTTGTGTCAAAGGGTACGGCATTTTAACATGTTCTTGCACAAGTTTCCTGGCTTCATCCCCACCCGAACAGACATTTTTATGGAAAGCCAATAGAAGTTTGGGGCTTGCAGGGAACAGACACGTCATACCCAGCATCATTTCTGCCAGTTGAGCGCATTGCTAGAAGATGTGTGGTTAATACATCCTCTGTGCATTTAAGTAAGACCAAAGAAAAGGTCACTGTAGTCCTGCCACTATGCACTGTAGTTGAGCTCTAGGAGACTGTGATCTCTGCAGACCCCTCATTCTGATTCAAATGTTGTTTGCATGGAATGCTCATTTTACCTTGATTAAAACTCATTTTTTAAAGAAGTTATTTTGTGTATCTTTTTTACATAACATTACACAGTACACAGTAATCTAGCATATTTGAATTAAATAAATCAATTCAAGCTAAAATGTAAGAGTCTATAATTAGGCTACTGAGCCTGATCTATTTGTACCAGAGATTTTCTTACCTTTTAAAAAAATGTCACCTGGGCTAAAACTCCCCCTGCAACCCTGATTTGCATTTGTATAGCTCACAGCATTTTCATATCAAAGCCTCCCCTAGAATTAGGAGGAGGGGGGTCATGGGGGGACAACTGCCAAGGGAGGCCCACGTCAATTTCTGACAATTTACGGCAGTTTTCGGTTTTGCCCGCAAATTGCAGTGAACAGCTGTAAACCTGAAATTCCACGACAATCTACAGTGCCGCATACTGACGAAAATCCCACTTTTCATGCAGTGTAAGTCGCTTTTGATAAAAGCGTCAGCTAAATGACCTGTAATGTAATGTAGTACTTCATGAAAACTGACAATCTTGACGAAAATGAGAATGTATTCTAAGCAGCAGACCTCCTTTAGCAGGTTCTGAATATTCTTTGGGATATGTTGATTGTTCAACCCTTGAGCCCATTCGCTTAGAGTGTCTTGTGAGTTTCTTGTCCCCGCCTGCGTTTTTGATGACTATTAAAGACTTTTTGTTGTCAACTCTGTAATTGAGTCCTGCCTCTGCCTACATCCCAATCCTGACATGTTTCTTGTGTTGCAGATTACTTGTTTGATATATGCTTTCCCTCATCTGAGCGGTCCATACATTGTCAACTGCAAACAATGTTAAATGAAGTGGTGCTTGGGGTGCAATTTGAAGTAAGATGCTTTGAGATCTTGGCATCAATGAAATCTAGAATCTCTTCCGTCGATCTAAACAAGTTCTAGTTCTGTGATGTCCTTCAAAAACATTCCGATTTCCCATGTTTTATTATTTTCTGGGAGATCAAAACAGAAGTCTTGTAAGAGCCCAGTTTTCGCACCGTCATTTTCAACTAGGCTTTTTTTCCCCCCTCCTACGCGAGCAACTTTTCAATCCAAGTCATGGCGATCAAAACCTCACCCTTCCCCCGGTTAATAATAATAACAACGAGCAGTAGCAGTAACCAAATAGAACAACAATGTTGCATACCGTCAGCTCAAAACCAATCAATACTAAAAAAAAAAAAGCGAAAAGTATCTCAACTAAGTCAACTAAGGTAAGCAAGGGTCGATCACTGATTAGCAATACAAGGTTCTTTGTTAGCTCCCTCGGTTGACCACGCATGCCTGAAGTTTTTTTCTTTTTCTTTTTCGCAACAGCAGGCGATCTAACGAAACAGCCTTGGTGAATGACCTCATCCCCTGGGTCTAGCACAATGCGCTCACACAGAGTGTGACCCCCAGTGGACTAATTAGGAATAGCAGCTACTTTTATAAAAATGCAATTGATGTCTTTCTGTAATTCTCAAAATACCAAAGTCATCCAGCGGTGCCGCACTGGACCCTCCGGCAGGACTTGAGTCTGACAGCTATGGTTTAGATCAAAGCATGTTAATGTTTTAAAAAGACCCAGTCAAAGCCCAAAGCCTACACCTCAATCCAATTGAGAATCTATGGCAATATCGGAAAATTGTTAGTCTCCATCGAATCAAATTGAGCTTCAGCTTTTTGGCCAAGAATGGACGAACATTTCCAGATGTACAAAGCTGGTGAAGAAATACCCCAAAAGACTTACAGCTGTGATTGCAGCGAAAGGGGGTTCTACAAAGTTTGACTCGGGGTGAATACTTATGCATCCAATAGGTGCCAACCTTTTTGTTCTCTTTATAGTTTGTACCGACAATAAAAGGTGTTTTGCACTTTCAAAGTACTATGCGTGTTGTATTGATCAAATGGAAATAAGTATATTTGAATTGCAGTTTGTAACAGTGCAAAATTGGGAAAAAATCCAACAGGGGTGAATACTTGCAACTTATTTAGGCTTCCATTAGAAGACTCGTAATAACTTGTGTAGCTTTAAGAAATAACAATTGCTTTTAAACACAATAACCGCAATGATAGAACTGAATAAGAAAGACAAGAAAAGCGTAAGAGCATTTATCAAACGACCACCAGTGCTTGTACACTACATATCATCATTCAACCATTCATACATTGATGACCGGGGTTAACAAACATACATCACAACGGAAGCAATTTGGGGTTGAGTGTCTTGCCAAAGGACACGTCGTCATGGATCAGCGGATCCGGGGATCGACCTGCCAATTCTCTGAATAAAGGACGACTGTGGTTTAGCATCGAGCCACAGTCGCCCTGTGTTAAGGGAAACAAAAGCGACAAGAGTGTCTGTCTCTGTCATCTCGTTTTTTTGGCAAAAGAATCTGTGATGACTAGTTGTAAAAAAATATATATATATTTAATATTTATTGGATGTTTAATATTTATTAATACATTTTTTTCTACCTCTGTGTTTGAGACGGATAAGTAATGAATCATAATACTATTCCACTTTCTTTCAGTGTGAAATCTTCACCGTAGTCATGCCTTGCTGCGCTCTCCCCACTGTGAAGGACACACACTGTGGTACTTAAGATGAGTATGCAGCCTTTGCCCTTCTGTCTCCTCCACCACGCTGATTTTCAAATGGAAATCAGCAGACAAGGAATAGATTGGTGGAGGGCCTCTGACCCTGACATCCAACCTGGTCAGCCTGATCTCCAAAACCTGTTCGTAAAAATGTATACAAAAATCTTGAACATACAAATTCTTAGTGATACATACGAAATAAATACGGACTGCAACTGATGACGTCACCCTATTCAAAGTGAATGGGGACCTGCACCCCATAAACACACTTTGTTTACGTCTAACGATGTAAAATAAACGTGTTATGATTGCATTTTTAATGAGAAATCAATGTTAACTTGTAAGAATAGAATATTAACCCTAACCTTCAAAAAATCCAACATGGCGGAGAGACGTTCACTCAAGAATACGCCATGGTTCGCCATGTTGTTCACTCAAGGGGCGTGGTTAACCACCGCCAGTTCGTATGTATTGTTACGAATTTGTATGTTCAAGATTTTTGTATACATTTTTACGAACAACTAAGCAGATGGGTAAAAACCTGATGAACAAACCAGTTTAATGAAAATCAGTCAAAAAGGGATATTTTATCAGTATTAGGCATGAACCTCTCACGTAAAATGCCTCACTATTAAAGACACTTCACACAGTTGTGGCCAAGAAACTTTAGCATGGACTCAGTTAACCTTGTACAGAGTCTGTTCTTTCCCCCACTTCCACGCTTGCCTTAAGTGATGCGCCTCTCATAGCAGCCAATTAGGCCGTGTCATTCCTTGAGCTGCACAAGCCTCGTTTGATAGATCATGCACCACAAGCAAGTGGAGGAAGAGGCAGCCAAGCATGCTCTTAGGTCAGCTCCATCCAACATACACCGACCCCTAGTATCCGTCAGCCAAGGTTGTGTGATCAATGGGGAGGAAACTGTGTAGCTATTATTTATAGGATCACCACACCATTAGACCCCACTATCCACTTAGCCTTTGACACTGACTGTTTCTGTGTGCCAGACTAGAGCGAATTGGAGATTGAGGATGGCTTGCCTGTCCATATTGTGGGAATAATTCATTGCATTTATCTCCATCTACACTAAATTGATGATACAGCCCGTACACGTGCATTTTGACGAAGGTAGTAGCACACTATTTACAAACCACTCAGTAATGTAGATTTCATTGTAAATCCAAAATGTTGCGCGCATGTCGACTATTTCAAATTTGTTTATTGCCGTTTGTCCATTGAATGATAACAAGTAAGGTTGGCAAACGAGAAACTGAGTCAAGAAAGTAGATATACGTACCACAGTATTTTACATTACAGGTCATTTAGCAGATGCTTTTTATCCAAAGCAACTTACATTACACATTAAACACATGGCTTTTTTCACATTTTTGCCCAGGGAGCAATTATTTTAGTAATATAATAGCGTAAATACTTTACTGTACAACATGTTGATGGAAATGTCCATTTATTCTTCCTTGCAAAAAAGCTGAAGTTCAGTAAGATTGGATGGAGACCGTATGTGAACAGCAATTTTCAAATTTTGCCATAGATACTCATGCAGTCTGGGCTTTGACTGTGCAATTTTAAGACATTAACATTCTTTAATCTAAACCAGCGGTTCCCAAACTGTTTAGGCTACGCTACATCCCAACTGGGTTCACGCATCCCCAATCTAGGTCGAAGTGTCCCTGAGCAAGACACCTAACCCCTAATTGCTCCCCGGGCAAAATGTAAAAGCTATGGGTTTAAAGTGTAATGTAAGTCGCTTTGGATAGAAGCGTCAGCTAAATGACCTGTAATGTAATATTATATTAAAATTGGACCAATGACAGTTTGCTTGCGCGTGATGTTTACAATATTTAGTCCGCTGTTAAATTTTGCAGTGTGAACACAGACCGAACAAAGGGGCAACTGCAACATTGTATCATTGTTAATTTTGGCAGCTATTTTTGATTTAGTCTTTAGACAAAAATGTAATTCGTTTTAGTCACATTTAATAGCCATATTAAACTCCTTTTCTTCCCTTCTCAGGCCCAGGGCCCCCCTGTGTTGTGTCTACAACTGCATAATAGTCTAGCTTGCAGTACTTGGTTGTCCATTAGATGTCCCTCCTAGGACAGGTCTATACCAGGGGGCGGCAAACTTTTTGACTCGAGGGCCACAATGGGTTGTAAAATGTGACTAGGAGCCGGGACAAGAACAAGTGTTTGTGTGAGCGAATATAAATGACACGTGAAAGGATTTGTTTTTTTACAAATAGCAAAGCATTTATTTGCAAGGCAATTTGGCAAAGGTGTAACAACTTCATGAGGACCAAGGATCTAAACGCAACAATTTGTGGTCTTTGTTTACTTGCAATGCTTTTGACATGGCCACCGGAAACTTCATGGTCCTTTGTTTCCACTGTAAAATTGCTCGTCCTAACAAAAGAGACCCCTTAACGTCCTACAATCGGTGCAATACATTATTTTCTTGGCTGCATCATAAACCAGCCATTCTAAACTGGACCCCCACTTTTCATTCAACAGTCTTTTCGTTCTCTTTGTTTATTTTTTGGTTTCTTGACCAGTTCTTCTCTCTCGTGTCCTGCAGGTTTTTCCTCCACCTGCTCTGTGTCGCCACATCCTTCACCTGCACTGCGCAGTTCTATCAAAAAGGATTCACCTGTCACGTGTGTGGCGCCTCTAGGTTGCTTAGTAACGAACGTACGGTGGTCGAGACGGTTAAACACCTTCTCACGATGTGGCGTGTGAACTATAGTTGAAATGCGCGTGTCTCACGGTCAATGCGTGAGGCTTCAGAACCTGCAATGAGTTTATTATGTTCGACATGTTTGGAGAAGCGTGTAACGGACCGTCTCATCCAGCCGAGGAAACGCTGCCTGCCGTAGCCAGAGAACAGAGCAGAAAGGTCCGCGTGGATCTCTGCTGGGCGACAGTCTGTTAAACGGGTCTTCATGTTTCTCTGAAGTACCGCGGCTTCAACCTGCTAACAGTCAGCTAAACAGAGACAGCTGAGCTAACCTAACGAAGCGCACATTCAAACTCGCGGAAGTGTAAAATAGTCGTCTCGGCCCGTAGTCGTTGCACAAGAAGCACCGCTGCACCGATGCGAGCGAGCGTTCTGGGTTCATGGATGACGTCATCATGACGCGTTAATATCCGCCGTACTTTGCCTGTCTGTTGTCTGTTATGGCGCGTTTCCACCGAGCGGTGCGGTACGGTACGATACGGGTCTGTTAACCATGATTTGGCGAGCGTTTGCACCGCCAACAGTACCCTTTGTCAGGGCAAAAAACGAAGACAGGAACCAGGAACGAGAAGAAGATCGTGGACATGGACAGGGACTAGGACTTCCATACAATGAACAATGACGCGACAAGTGACAACAGACACACATGGCTTAAATACACAAGGGAGGTGCAGGTGATTGGACACAGCTGGGAACAATCATGACATGACAGACAATCACAGCTGACGACAGGACAAGGCAGGAAGTGACGTGACCCAGGGAGAGCAGAGGAAGGAAACTACAAAATAAAACCAGACATTAACCCAAACCGTGACACCCTTACTTGATAGGCGTGGTGTATTCCAGAAAGTAGTGATAACGTAATTTGATATGCGTGGCATATGACGGAAAGTAGATTGACGTCATTCGATCGCGCGAAAACTGAAAGCTAACCGCAAACAACAATGGAGGACGTACAGCCGATCCTGTTCTTGCAGATGCGTGCGAATTTAGATGGAAAAGTAATGTGACTTCGTCAACCACCAACATTTTCGTCTCGTCTCGTTAACGAAAGTTCGAATAGATTTAGTCATTGTTTTTATTTTTTAAGATAATTTTCGTCACGTCTTAGTCATGGAAAAAAGGTTCGTTAATGAACATTTTTCGTCATAGTTTTCGTCGACGAAATTAACACTGCATTGTATCATATTAATTCTGAAAAGGAGAGAGAGGTAACATTAGCAAGTAAGAGACGTGAGTATTAACTCTCCATTCCTATCGCCTCGGAGTCCTCAGTCTCTCTGTCCCTCTCTCACGCGACTTGGAACTTTCAGAAGTCCACCTGACCTGTTAGCTGATGTAAGCTTCACAAACTAGGCTCACGTTAGCTAGTGTGTAAGTAAAAGGAGGAGCTGAAGTGTATTTCTATTTTTTAATTGAAATCTTAAAAGGGTAGTTTTATAATTCACCTCTGTTTTTTTTTTATTAATTATATTTAATATGAATTATTACTCCTTTAGACCTGTCATGGTTTGGGTTCACGTCTTGTTTTATTTTGTACTTTCATGCCTCTGGTGTCCCTTGGTTAACTTCACTTCCTGCCATACTCATGATTGTTTCCACCTGTGTCCAATCACCTGCACCTTCCCACTGTATTCAAGACAGGGGTCTCAAACTCGCGGCCCGCGGGCCAATTGCGGCCCTCGGGACGATATTTTGTGGCCCCCACCTTTTAATATGAAAGTTTAATATTAGTGTGGCCCGCAAGTTTTATATTGTAGCAACCCCGCTGTTAGCTGTTGTGTGGGACAATGTTATGATGTTCTGGTTTCCTACTGTGTGCCTGTTCAGTGAATGCGGCATCGTGTTTGTGTGCGTGTGAGAGTGAGTGTTCCGTTTTCTCCCCACGGAAAGGGCAACCCTTAAATGTGCACAATGTCTATGTGTAAGCGTCCGATGAAGGCACGACTGAGGGGGGACCAGTTTAGTCCACTGTCCAAGTCAATTACATCCCTTTGGCAGGTATGCAGTGTACTGCCCGGGTATGCGAGGTATGGAATGCGAGTGCTCTTCTTCATGTATGTGCAATGTAATTGGCCTGGTGATCCAGGCTTTCCTCCTTGTCCGTAGAAGGGTAGAGGCAACACCTTCATGGTTTTCTTCATGTGCCTCCCTGGCCAGTAGGGTTGCAAGCCACGACTGGCATGGGATCAGCGGTACAGCCACTCGATCTTCATCCCAGCATTGGATTCTCCCTCCGCAGAGCAAGAGTCCTGTTTTTTCCTCTTCCTGGACAACCAGGCGATCCAGGGTTGCGGCGCGGAACTCAACCCCACACTGAGCTTCGAGAGCTAGATGTTTGAAAGCTGTTGCTCGTTCTTCCACAGACAGGCATGGTCTTGCCTCCCACTTTGACCGAACTGGAGCCTGGCTGTTACCCAGCCAGATTCCTACTGCTTGTCTCACCCAGGCGATGGTCCCACACAACCGTGCAAGTGAGCTGAACCGCTGGGGGTCCACAAGGCGTACAACTGCAACACTGGTTGGGCCTGACCCTTTCCTGGGCTGGGCTCCTACTGTGACCAGTCCCGTGAATGCCTTCCTCCGAAGTCCCCCGATCTCAGCAACCGAGGGATTGATCTCTCTGGCAGTTTTCACCGGCCATTCTGACTCAGGCAACTTCAAAAATTCTGGTCCTTCCTGCCAGACAGATCCTTCAGCAAGCTTCTCCGGGGATGCCCCCCTTGTGATGAGGTCGGCGATGTTCAGTCTACCTTCAACCCACCTCCAGCTATCTACTGATCCAGCCTTTTGGATTTCTCCAATCCGGTTTGCAAAAAATGTCTGATAGCCATAGCTATCCAGAAGGATAGCTCCCAAAATTGTCTGACTGTCAACAAAATGAATCCACTGATCGACCTTAATGTAGCAGTGCTTCTCGAAGTATGTCTTCAGGCGGGATGCAAAGACAGCCCCGCAGAGTTCTGCTTTAATGACATTCCCTTTCTGGTCTAGAGGAGTGAGCTTGCCCTTTGATTCAACCAGCTTAACTGCGACTGCATCTTCTGTCTCCCACCGTAGATAAAGAACGGCGCCGTAGGAAGCTTCACTACCATCGGAAAATGTGATTCCCATTGGGCTGCCTATGGCTCCATGAGGTGTGAGACTCCTGTTGAATCTGAGTTGGCCAAGTCTCACATTCTGCTCAAAAAGTTTTATTGCAGCTTCTCGAAGACGTGGCGAAAGAGGGTCGTCCCAGGTGTCCTTGGACTGATGGTCTCTTCCTGCTTCCTGAAAGGATTCTCTTACGAGCATCACTCCTCGTTGCTTGGCGGGTGAGGCCAGGCCGATGGGGTCATAGAGCCCTGCGATCTGACTCAGCAGCATGCGTCGAGTGAGAGGGTCGGGGGTGCCGCCTCTGACCTCATCCTCTCGTAGATCCAGACCGGTCCTCATCTTTCCTCGTGAACATTTCATCTGCCAACGCACAGCTGGACAGAACCAAGTCTCTCTTCACCCTGTCGCTGAGACTTGCTAGGAGGTGGAACCTTGTAACACCAGCCGTCCTCTGTGGGTTCCCCAGCTGTTCGAGCTCTTCCCACTCAGCCTTCCACCGAAAATAGTCAGTCATGTCTCCCGAGAACGTGGGCAGGCGCGTTCTTTCAAGACTGATCTGTAGTCTGAAGCCATAAGCCCCGGGATGCACGCCAAGGGTGCTTTGTGGAGGAGCATTTGAAACCACAGGAGCTCTGGTGGGCACATGCGTTACACTGGGGTCTTCAGGGGCTTTTGGGGGCTTTTGGGGGTGCGTGCCGGACTTGCTACGTTATTCATCAGAACTTCCTTCTTCAACCTCTTCCTTCCGCTTCATCTTTTCCCAGCTCCGCACCTAGTCATGTAGTCTGTTGACCAGCTTGTATAGCTGCTGCTTGTAGAGTGCTATCTTGGCTCCAGAGACAAGACTTTCCCATTCAAGCACTTTCAGCTCAAGCATTTTGATCCTCTCCAGCAGACCCTCGCTCAGGACTTGAAAGTCTTCCTCCGGCAACTCTTTCACTTCAATGTTCTCCATTTCAGCACATTTCTCCTCTGCACCATCAGCATACAATTTAAGGTCAACATACGCAAATTTGTTCCATAACGTCTCCTTCGCGAGCTGGAGCGTTTCTGTATAGGTGGCAAGGCACGTCGCCATCTTCTCCTCTACGTGAGCCACTTCTCTGCTTGATTTTTCGTCCTCGCCTTCCACTTCTCCTAGGGCATCAACATATTCGAGACCAGTGTCGTGGAACTTTCCAAAGTCCACACCAAGTGCTCTGATCTCATCGATCAGCACCCTTTTTTCTAGGAGGTCTTCAGTGAGGAACAGCTTTTTGGCTCTCTTGGTGAAAGACGCCTGTGCTGTTGAGCGCTTTCCTTTTAGAGCCACTAATTCCGCTGAATCCATCTTCCTTTCCCAGCACTGACCGAGGCGCTGCTCCACAGAGGGGTCTATTTGGCCTTTTCCTCTTCCTTTGGAGTTTCTTTGCTGGTCAATGCTGCTAGGGCGGTTGCGGACTTAGCTTGACGTGCTCAGAACCGTTGGTTTTTTACTGTTCCGTTTTCTCCCCACGGAAAGGGCAACCCGGCATACCTAGGACTTTACTCAAGATTCCTCATTTGTTTTTTTGTTTGTTTATTTCTTAAAAAGGGGAACCAGGTAAAAAACCTGGAATAATAAGAAATGCAATGCTTCAATTTCTATGTGCACACCACAACCAACACAGCTCCCCAGTTCTTTATCTTAATAACATTGTTCAAAAATACAAATAAACATTATTAATATACTATAATCCACCATCATCAGTTTCGTTATTTGCATGTACACATTCAAACATTATGCACCACATTCACAATGCATGCAGTCTTTCCTTAGCAGGAAACTACAACTCCCAAAATGCCCCACGGCAAACCAGGAAGTACCTACGTCACATACCATTCCGTGTTTCATACTTTAAACATATAAGCCAAAGAAAGTAAACACAGCAGCAACACATTAAGGTGACATCAGACAACATGAAGCGTACATTATAAAGGAGACAAGACAACATTGAAAATTAAGAGAGCTTACCAAGTGGCTGCACACCGGGTTGGAAGTCGTTACCAACTAAGTGAATCGCACTTCCTTTTCACTCAGTAAACGCTGGTCACGTGACCTCACAGCACACTCCTCTCTTAAAGGGACACTACACTATTGCCCTGCTACCTCAAATTTTCTCCATATAATACTGGCATTTATATGTATAGCTCTGGCAGGTAAACATTTGATCACACATGTAAATCCGAAATAACAAAATGTCATGAATTAAAAACTCCACAGAAAACACAACAGTGAGTGAGAGAGCCGGGAGAGAAAAGAGTGGCTTTGGATGTGCGGAGAGCAGGAGGGTGAAATTAATTTGCGCAGGTCATGAGCTATCCAGTGCTTCATTTGTAAATCACAAGGTGCCGGAACGCTAAGTACATATGACAGCGCAGGTACGACGAGCACAGGTCCCGGAACGCACTTAAAACAGCACACACATTTTACAATGCACTTACAATGCAGTGGGACTTATTTAGGCTACACTGCATCAGTCTTTGTGTCAGTGATTAATAAAGTGGCATCTTGAGCAAAGGTGACTTCTGTGTCCAGCGGTGAAAACGAACAGAACACACACACAATTTGTTAATCGTACCATTTGCAGGTCGGACCGCCAGCGCCCCCCCCCCCCCCCCCCGTCTGGCCCACGTTCATTCGAGATGGGCTGCATCTGGCCCGCACCTGATTCAAGCCCTGTGTGTCTTTTGTACCTGGTCACATCATTGCATGTTATGCCTGAATGTAAGTCATTCCCTGAATTGCCTGTGCGTGTCTGCCTTTTTGTGTCCATGTTTTTCCCCTTGGCCTTTTGAGATTTATTAAAAGTATTGTATGTTTGTTGGTAAAACTTTCCATCTGGGTCCTGCTTCCGGCCACGCCACTCTGGCCGCTGTGACACCCTTACATGTTTCCGCTCGTGCACCCCCACTTTGGGAATCCCTGATCTAAACCATTTCATTAATAAACAGAATTTGAGTTCTGGGACAAAGTCCAGGGAGGACGGATCACAAGTTCTAAATACACGTTTTCGTTATTACAATTCAGAACATCCCGTTCTTACCCGATTTGTGTGAAAATCTTCCACGTGTTGAAGTCAATCAGGTCACAACAGCTACGTGCTCAGTAGACTGCCAAGAACCTTCCTCCTCTTCACAACAGGGCCAGGCAGTTTGTATACCTACAGGTGGCCTTCAAACCAACTTGTTGTGTCTCTACAGCCAGGAGACTGGCATCTTAAAAGTGTGAGACACTCCAGCTCATTTCTTTTTCATGGCCACACCATCCCAGCACTTGCAATCTATAACCTTGTTCGTTCAATGAAACATTTTGAAGGGTAACATACATTTTTGCCATTACTCGATGACTGCGTTATTGCCATGGTCTGGCTGTATGTTAAGGGCCGTTGTCCTGCTGGAAGATGAAGCCTGGTGGTCGAGTTCGCGGCGCAGTCGCTTCAAACGCAGCAAACGCAAAAGTTTAAATATTCCATCTTTGGCAACAAAACGCCGTAACGCTGGAGCCTAGCCTATCGGTGCCGAGATGCTCCCCATCATTACCGACAGTATCGGGATCCCGAGCTGTACGATGCATCCTCATACCTTTTATTGCAACAGGTCTGGGAAAGATCTAGCACCTTTAAAAAACAGTATACAACCATATGTGCATTTTTACAACATCACTGTACTGAATATAGTACAATAAAGTATAGGGTAGTTGTATTGTTAAAAAACACACCTGGTATACTAAATATTAAGTAATATAAAAGGACATTTGGTTGTGCTTGAGCATACGCTGTCTCTCCATGGGATAGTTGGCATGGAAATATGATGTGAAGTCCGGTGCCCGATCAGAGCCATCAAATAAGCGAACGGCTAGCACCATGTACCGCTGGAAGCGGCAGTCATCCAGACACAAGTGAAATTCTCCATCTGTCTGCGCCTACAGATGCTATTTAGTACAAAAACACGACTCCGTTTGGTCGTCCGACATGAGTAGAACTACAAGTACAGAGTTTCTATGACAAGTAAAGAGTCGCGGTTTATACGCAGGAAAAACAATGGCGAGGGTTTAACTGTTTCAGGGTGATAAACCACGGCCCCTCTGTTGCATTGGGTGCGAATACACGATACATGCAAATTGACCACAAATGTACCCCGAGAGTCCTGTGGCTTGTTTAGAGCGTTTGAGGCGACGCGACACGTTCGGTGTGAACATACCCTTAGGGAGAACATCAAAAGGAGGGATCCCTCTCCCGGGGTGGAATGTGTACAGAATGAAAATTGTAAAAGATGTACAATACATTCAATTCCTATAACAGAACTGATTCAAATAATTGCGAGTAGGTGGCCATGTGTACGGCAGGACCAGTGCAGGGTTCCCGCGGGTCCTTAAAATGTCTTAAATTAAAATTCTGGTTATTAAGGTTAATTAATTAATTAAGGTCTTAAATTGTCTAAGATTTTACGTAAAGTTTCTGTAGGTATTAATTTTTTTGCCGGTGTGCTTAATGACGACGAGAAAGCACAGTGGCGCATCGTAAAACATCTAATAGTTGATTAATTTAGTATTGTGCGAAATGAGTCTCCGCAATTTAATAGCTGTTTACGGTACGTCGGCTACAGACGCTGACGTCAGCCTGCATGTCGCCATTACGCGGTTGTCGATGTGAGGTTGAAAATGCAAAGAAGATGGGGAAGTGCAAATTTAACGACAAGTTGATGGAAGAGGACGCATTTAGGAGGTGGTTGGCGCCGATTGAAAACAACAATGAGGCAATGTGTAAACTATGCAAAAAGACCTTTTCATTAGGGACCATGCTCAAAGCAGTCGAGTCGCACATGAAAGGAGGAAAGCACCAGCGATACGTTGCAGCAGCTAGCCATAGCGGGGCCAGGTTAATCCCTGCATTGTTTGCAGCACGACCTAACGACGTTACAAATTCAGACGCCACCTCTCAGTCGGCTGTAACAAGTTTCATTTCAACACCAGACACCCAAAAGGCAGAGGTACTCTGGGTTCTCCATACTGTGACGAGGCACAATTTATTTAAATCTAATGATGCATACGTTGGCGTCTTTGCTGCCATGTTCCCCGATTGGCAATGCATTGTGTTGTTTAGTGTAATCCAAATTTCTGTATGTTATCTTGGCTCTGTTCTGCATCACAAAGGAATCCCTTTGATTGTTTACATCTACATTGGCCAAACAGTGTTGGAAGGATTATTGTCATTTATTATACTCCTAATTTGAAAAAAAGTTTTGATTTCCATTGTAGGAGGCAATAAATTGCGTATTCCAAAGAAATTGTGACATTTTTGGGTCTTAAATTATTTGTTTGTTTGTTATAATTTGTTGAGGTCTTAAAAAGCATTAAATTTTACTTTTGAAATGGTGCAAGAACCCTGCAGGGACAACGACCATCAGATAGAAGCACCATCCACAGAAGCCTGTGGAGAGTTGTAGCCTTTGTTCCTCCTTTACATCAACCTGATGCTGAACATATGCAGAGGTTGTGTGAGGGCCTTCAGTCATGCTGCTTCTTTTCAATACATTGTTAAATGTATCCCAATAACAATTTGATGAAGTTGTGTTCTGAGAGTGGAGAGTAGAACTACGGATCATCAGCAGCAGTCACTTTTAAGCTGGGTGATGTTTGGCATGTACACTAAGTCAATTATTCTTACTACAAACACTGAAGCCTGGTCAGTGGTCCTATGCTTCAAATGAGGACGTCTCTAGTTCACTTGTAGAAGTGGCAGCAAGATGGGTAACGTTATGATGCTAATGTAAAAAATATTCTGTCTAGGAAGTTGGAGTGATGCAAAAAAAGAGAAAAACCGTTGACATGTTACTGAACTAACTACTGAACTGAAGAAGTATTTAATGAGTTTAGAATGCATTGTCTTAGTATAGTCAAAACTTTACTTCCCTGCACGCTCACTCCGCTGTGTAAGCGCAGACCTTCTGGATAGTTTTTGTGGTTGAAGTAAAGACCTTGTTTTTTTAACAATAAACTTAAAGAAAAGGATGAAAGGTCTTTTAGAAGTTGTAAAATCCCATTGGACATTGTCTAATGCACATTATATTGCTTTTCTTTCTTTGTTTTTTTTCCTCAATGATATTGTGAGTCTTTGGCTCTCTTCTCCAATTTAAAAGTTTTGTTTGTGTTCCTCAGAAAAGACTGAGCTATCCGAGAGATATGCATCGCAGCATTTAATGAAATTTGGCCTGAGTGGGCTGATAGATGAACTGAGTGATTTGTGCACATGGGCCAGATAATCGCTAAATCTTCCTAGACTGACTAATGTTTTGACGTCTAGTCATTAGCAAACTTAATACTTAAAATGAGCCCCTTGAATTTGCTATGGTTTTGTTACCGATGGGTAATGATTCCTTAGGCCTGTGTCGTCTTGATTTATTTTCTTTACCGTATGCTGTACAAAAGCGTTTATGTAAGAAGAGTGGAAGTGCTCGAATGTGTAGAGCTGTGAGTTTGATATTATTCACAGGGGTGCATTTATACTCTGCTTAGGTTTGTGTCCAGCTCAATTAGGCAAAGCTAGTACACTTTCTCAGACACTGGACTTTGATTTAGGCAAGGCAAGGCAATTTTATTTGTATAGCACTTTTCATACACAAGGCAGACTCAAAGTGCTTCACATTATAACATTTCATACAATAAAGTGAAATAAAATGCAGGAATTAAAAGACAATTAAAAACAGCAAATAAAATTATAAATTAAAATCTTATTTAAATTGTTTAATTAAAAGCAGAGGTTAAAAGTGCAATGTAGGTCAAATTTAGCAGAAGGCGAAGCTGAACATAAAGGTTTTCAGTCTTGTTTTAAACGTGGTCGGAGTTGGGGCAAGTCTTAAATCTTCAGGAAGTTTATTCCAGCTGTTTGTTGCGTAGTAACTAAATGATGCTTTCCCATGATTTGTATTTATTCTGGGAATCACTAACAGATTGGTGTCAGAAGATCTTAGTGATCTTGAAGGCTTATGTAGTGGAAGCATATCAGTGATATACTTTGGCCCTAAACCATGTAGTGATTTATATGTGAGCAGTAGGATTTTGAAATTAATTCTCTGACTTACTGAGAGCCAGTAAGTCTGATTTACGATCAGTTACTGCTGGCCAAGTCCCACCAGATGGTGTCTTCACTCTCTCATAGGTCTGTGGAAACGTATGGTTGTGGTGGGGGGGTTCAGGGGGGAACACATTACTGACATCTCTCAGTGGATGTCCGCCCACCATCTGAAAATCAACCCCGACAAGACTGAACTACTTCTCTTTCCCGGAAAAGATTTGCTTACCCAGGACCTGACAGTCAACTTTGGAAACTCCGTACTAACGCCCACTTTGACCACTAAGAACCTCTGCGTCACACTCGACAGCCAACTCTCCCTGACTCCCAACATCACCGCGACAACGCAATCCTGTAGATACACGCTCTACAACATCAGGAGAATACGTCCCCTTCTCACTCAGAAGGCAGCGCAGGTACTGATTCAGGCTCTTGTCATCTCCTACCTGGACTACTGCAACTCCCTCCTGGCTGGTCTCCCTGCCACCGCCATTCGACCTCTGCAGCTCATTCAGAATGCAGCAGCTCGACTGGTCTTCAACCTTCCGAAATTCTCCCACACTACTCCACTCCTCCGCTCTCTTCACTGGCTACCGGTGGCCGCCCGCATCCAGTTCAAAACATTGGTGCTCACGTACCATGCTGTGAATGGATCGGGTCCAGCTTACATCCAGGACATGGTCAAACCCTACATCCCAACCCACACTCTCCGCCCTGCATCTGCAAAACTACTCGTCCCTCCCTCACTGAGAGCACAACACATCGACTAGATCTCGACTCTTTGCTGTCCTTGCGCCGAAATGGTGGAACGAGCTCTCTGAAGACACCAGGACTGCAGAGAGCCTTCACATCTTCCGCCGCAAACTAAAGACACACCTCTTCAGACTCTACATCGACTAAAGACTAACAAATTGTAGCACTTAAATTGTACTTGTAACATCACTCATCTATAGCAAATTGTAAATTGGCTTATTTGAGGAAATTGCACTTTCTTGTCTCTTGTTCTCCTGAGTTTGTACCCTATGGTTGAATGCACTTATTGTACGTCGCTTTGGATAAAAGCGTCCGCTAAATGACGTGTAATGTAATGTGTCGCCCTTTCTTGGCTTTCTCAATTGTTATAAAGCTCCTTTTGGGACAACTCTATGTGTTTTCTTACTTTTTATTCCACCCCCCCCAAATCATTAGGTTTTTGCAAAATGCTATTTCATTAGAACAAGATTAATTGTTCTTACTATTTCATCACAGAATCCACATAAGGTGTGTACTTTTGTAACACACATTAGGTGGAAAGATTATGTGAAATGTAAAATCCAGAACGTCTGGAGCTTGACCCAAGAAAGTCAGATTCTGTCTATTAAGACAGAAATATATAAATAAATATATTAACAGTTAATGAATGGAGTATTCTTTTAAGGAAGATCTCCGTCTGCGTTTTTTGCAATGAATGAAGGAAAAGCTTAGCAGATCTACGAAATAAAGACTCAAGGAATCTGACGTAGAGTGTAGGGTCTTTAATAAATGATTAAATGTGGAAACACAACATGAAATTACCTTACAAACCAACCATTCACATACATATATTGAAAGGACTTGGCATAAGGCCATCATGCCAGAAATTACAAGAAGCCTTTAAGCAGCCATTAATATGACTCGTCTGACTAGACAACAAAGGGAATACAACTTAGTCTGTAAGTGTTCTGTATGTAAATAACAACGAAGGTCTTCAAAGGCTACCAACCAGTGAAGGTTAAACATAGCTTCTGCATGTTCTCTCAGTAGAATCACAACCAAAAAGGGACTAACTACGGTAAGAGAGGAGGGACAAAAATGCAATTATATTTTACGCCACTTGGGAGTCCTTAATGCAACACATGGAAATGTGGGGAAGAACTCCAGTTTATGTGGTGAAAAGATACTTCCGATTTGCAGTGGAGATATATATATATATATATATATTAATAAATGGAGAAAAGTAATGGACTTTTTAATGGTCATTTTTATCTTAAATCTCTACCAGATGGCATAGTCGATAAAAGCAAAGCTATTTGTAGCTTATTTGTTCCACTGCAAATCGGAAGTATCTTTTCACTAGCCCAAAGATGTCAGCAGACTACGTTGGATGCGGCATGCAGAAGTACTGTTGACAAACCAACACAAGAAGATTCCTTAGAATCGCAATGTATGAGGCAAGTACGAGCCTCCCCCAACAGGCACCGCCGTAAAGTGAACACACAAGTTGTATGAAAGAGTGACAACATGCAGACTCACACAGCAGTCTGTGCTGCTGGGCTAAGCTGGCTGCTTCCATCTCAACATCGACCCTGCATGGCACACAGTATGCAGAGGACTACCACTGCTTTCCTAAAAGACAGTGGTTTGGTTTGTAAAATGTCCTGGCTAAATGTCAGTAGATTGTTGGCACTTCAAATACAGCCGTCAAATAATGGAGAGTTGAGAGCCAAGTACATGAGGACAGCAGGAAGAGTCGCTAGTTCAACATGTTCTACCAGTTGGTATTCTGCCTCCAAGATGATCACACGTGTGTAGTTTTGTGTTTAAAATACAATTTGACAACAGTGTCTAAAATACAAGCTTTCCAAAGTGAATACCCATTACTAGGATTGTCTATAGAAGAAAAATAAATTTAAATCGCAAATTTCAAAATGAGAGTAATTTATTCTTTTGATGGCCAGTTTTTTGATTTTTGTTTTGATGGTTTCCCAGTATATATATATATATATATATATATATATATATTACCAATTACAGTGCATCCAGAAAGTATTCACAGCGCTTCACTTTTTCCACATTTTGTTATGTTACAGCCTTATTCCGAAATTGATTAAATTAATTATTTTGCTCAACATTCTACACACAACAACCCATAATGACAGTGACAAAGTGAAAACGTTTTTTTGCAATTCTGTTAAAAATAAAGAACGAAAACATAACATGTACATAAACCAAGCCATGAAGCCCATGGAATTAGCCGTAGACCTCCGAGACAGAATTGTATAGAGGCACAGATCTGGCACGAGGCACAGATCTGGCAGGAAAGGGTACAGAAAGATTTCTGCAGCATTGAAAGTCCCAATGAGCACAGTGGCCTCCATCATCCGGAAATGGAAGAAGTTTAGAACCACCAGGACTCTTCCTAGAGTTGGCCGCACAGCCAGACTGAGCGATCGGGGGAGAAAGGCCTTAGTCAGGGAGGTGACCAGGAAACCGATGGTCACTCTGACAGAGCTCCAGCGTTGTTCTATGAAGACAGGAGAACCTTCGAGAAGGACAACCATCTCTGCAGGACTCCACAAATCAGGCCGGTTTGGTAGAGTAGCCAGAAGGAAGCCACTCTTCAGTAAAAAGCACATGTTAGGCCGCCTGAAGGACTCTGACCATGAGAAACAAAATTCTCTCGTCTGATGAAACAAAGATTGAACTCTTTGGCCTGAATGCCAAGCGTCATGTCTGGAGGAAACCAGGCACTGGTCATCACCTGGCCAATACCATCCCTACAGTGAAGCATGGTGGTGGCAGCATCATGCTGTGGGGATGTTTTTCAGCGGGAGGAACTGGGAGACTAGTCAGGATTGAGGGGAAAGATGAATGCAGCAACGTACAGAGACATCCTCGATGAAAACATGCTCCAAAGCGCTCTGGACCTCAGACTGGGGCAACAGTTCATCTTCCAACAGGACAACGACCCGAAGCACACAGGCAAGATAACAAAGAAGTGGCTTCGGCACAACTCCATGGACTTCATGGCTTGGTTTATGCTCTGATATGCACTTTCAACTGTGATACCTTATATAGACAGGTGTATGCCTTTCTCAATCATGTCCAATCAACTGAATTTAGCACAGGTGGACTCCAATCAAGTTGTAGAAACATCAAGAATGATCAGTGGAAACAGGATGCGCCTGAGCTAAATTTCGAGTGTCATGGCAAAGGCTGTGAATACTTTCCGGATGCACTGTGTGTGTTTGTGTGTGTGTGTGTATATATATATATAAATAAATGTTCGCCTCTTCTGCCACTGATCTATTTATTTTTCATCATGGTGGTTGGTTTCTTTAGTTTTTCCTTCATTCATTGCAATAAACTCACAGACGGAGATCCACAAGACAAAAAAAGGTTCATCTGTTTGTCCTTCCCTCCACCTGTGGTGTTTTTTTATTTTTTATTTTTTTAAGGTGGTTCAGCTGTCCTCATTCATTCTTGGGCCAACACTCTGCTAAAGAGATGGGCAATAAGCCAAGGAGAAATAAATGTATCTCAGCCTGCATGTCCTTCACACAATGACATAATTCACTTTAGCTCCACTACGTCGTACTGTACGTATGTATGTCATCTCATTACAAGGATTCAAGCATAATTTATTGCCGTCATGCTGCATCTATAGCCCGTCGCCAACACACAAAATTAAATCAGAAAAACAGGTAAATTACTAACCAAGGATGGAGAAGGTACTGCTCGCACAATTTTTAGTACCATTTAGTAACAAACTACACTTCTCCCTACTTTGTTGAAGTCCCCTGTCCTAGTGGTACCTCTCAATCGTGGACCCACAACAGTTTATTGTTCTAATACTCTTATTTCTGTACCATAGAGCTATTGAGTTTTTGTCTCATCCTGGTGTTTGGCGGACAAGATTTTACGCATTTTTTATATTCGCGGATTAGTTATTCATAGGTGTAGACATTAATGAAGTAACCCTAGCACCCTTCTCGTGGGAATTCACAGAATTTGCCTTTTCCCCCACCTATTTTGTTTTTATTACACTCTGGACACAGAGGGGTTGGTTTCAATTCCTCACAGTGGGGGGATTGTATTAAGAAGTAATATAATGCCAAACATATGTTACTATTATACAGTGGTCCCTTTGAAAGGCATAGTTTTGTTTTTAATGCATATCTCTTTTTCTGGCTTCGAATTAGTGATTCAACTCTTACGTACTTATGTAAGTTCCAGTGTCTACAGTCTTAAGTGCTCTGCATCCACAGCTAGAGACTAACGTTCACATTCTAAATCTAGACGCTCATCTTACTAGGCGGCAGATCTCAGTGTTGTATTCTATTATTGTCTACAATTTCTAAGTAAATGTTAACATTAACCTAACCTGTCTATAAATATTCTATGGAAAGTATAGCACTATCAATTTGTATGTTACTTAGGATTGTCCGGAGTCACTCTATATGGAAAATAATAAGTAAGTACAGTACCTCACCATCTACATGAATATATGTTGACTGAAGAAAGAGCTGTGGATCTCTTGATATGAGTATAAACGATCGGGCAAAGACCCATTCACTTTTTCAGGGTTCCCGTCGTACTTGCGTGAAAGCAGCTACTTGAAGCCGGCAGTTCATCATTTGACATTCTTTAATGTGATTTACGGTACTAATTGTGCAAAAGAGAGACTCCATGAATTCAGCCCATAGTCATTGCCTCCTCAAGGACCACCTCTATGAGTTACGCTGCTTTAGCAGGTAGCTTCGTGGACATCCGGTTTTCAGGTTTCACCAGTCTAAAGTAGTTTCTGCTGAGTACTAAAGAGTCAGGCCTGGTGATTACTCTTCCCTCAAACTTGTTTTACTAATGATGAGTCTATTCCCCATCTCACACCCTGTGATGCATGTCACGGCTCTGCCATAATGGGTAGAGCATGCAGCGAGCAGATTAATTCCTCCCATATGTTACATGGAGACAAGTATGTTGACACAGAACTGTTTCTCTAATGAATGCATGGATTGGGTTAATTATTGGCCACATCAGCATAACCAGTGATGCTTAATATATCATTGTGATTATGGGGAGACATTAGGTAGCTCAAGTTGCTCTTTCTTAATCGGGTCAGGAAAGCGTTTGTTTTTACATTTTGTTCAACAGGGATGGGAAAAATAAATGTACTCGAAGCACAGGGTGCGGACACTTATTAGTTTCTGCTGTTTGTATGACTTCCATGTGGCGATGTTTGCCTTTTAGATTATGAAAGACACAACATGTACTCATTATCTTGAGGTATGCTTTAGAAATATGTACTTGTAGTTCTATTGTTACCGAGCTCCTGCATTTAGACTGTAGACTGTAAATGTAACATGACAAAAGTTTTACTGGCTGCTCCTATTTAGGATTTATACTGTGCTGGTTTGTAACCTTTCTTAAATTCATATAACTAAAGGATTTCATAGCTACCTAAATAACTTGTCCCAGTGGAACTTCAGTTATGTCAACGGTAATTGATTCATAAATTTAATTTAAATCACACTCTCATTAGTAATATAACATCCTGGGTAAAATTCAGACAGGCTATGAGGCATCATGTTTTACAAGCGCCAAAGTCTGGGCTTGAGTTGTGAGCAGAATCCTTGCTTCATGACTGATGACACTGCTGGTAGCGCAATCCTAAAGAACAGCACACGCAAATATTACAATATTTAATGTGGGTAAACATCTTGTTCTTTCAATTAGTCAGAGAGAGAAATGCATTGTAGAATAAGAGCCGTTAATTCTCACAACTGTATATATTTGTCATGTTTTTGTCATTGGTGGACCACATGGGATTGTTGCTTCATATACATGTATACATGCCACACCTGCTCACTTGAAGCCTGTTTGACAAACACTTTTCTATGGTAGTGGGTTGTGTTCATCATCAAATGATGCCATAAGGTTGGTGGGTGGTCAAAGACTGCAACTAATCGGGTCAGAATTGACCCAGAGGTTGAGTGCGAGTCATTAGCTGTATTTGGTGACTGGGCGTTGAAAGAGATGAGGGTTTTACTCCAGGAAGCAAAAGTACTGTTGACATAGTATTACACATGAACCCAATTGATCCACAGTGTATGTAAAGTCTAGACATATCATGTATTTTTAATGATCTGCCCAATACTGTCGGAAGGAGAACAGTGGAGCTGTGCTCGCAGTTTCACCTCCCATTCTCGCATCTCCCCTTCCTTTCGTCCTTTCATGCTTTTGAGAGGATGATTGAGACATTTTATTTTGTATTAACTTTTGTTTGGCATCTGTGCAGAAGCGATGAGGGGAGAAAATATGGTATGTAAAATATGTATACCCTTGTTTTTCTTCTTGATGCTCTCCAGGAGGATTTAGCTGCTGACAGTTTAAAAAAAAATCAACCAGATAGTCTTAATAAAGCTCTTAAAATAAAAATTCACCCGGATCTTTCTAATTATACTTCAAGGGATGTGCCACCAAATGATTTAAAAGACCAGTGTATTATAAGGAGCATTTATTTGAAGAAGAGGAAGGTAAATATATCGATGCAAATGTGTGATTCACAATTCAAATATACATGTGACAGAATCTAAAGAATTAGTAAATCCAAACGCCTAAATCTTTATAATCAGGCTTTCCTGAGATTACTTTACTATTAGTTTTCCTGTAAAATATGAAGCGGATTCACATTCTCCTTTTTTCTGGAAAATACGGGAAGCTTTAGTTCTTTTGATGACAATGGAAGATACTCACAAAAAAGATTTTGTGCTGGACCTACTTAAAAAAAAGTGTTTTTCACACTTGCAAGCCATCCATGTACTAAAGCTCCTCTCCTTGCAAGTCTGAATGTCACCTTAAAGAGTGACACCAGGGGAGGAAAACTGTCATGGTGTGGTTTTATTTCCTGTCTTATTTTGTAGTTTTCTGCTTCTTGTCTCCCTGGGTAACTTCACTTCCTGCCTTGTCCTGTCATCGTCTGTGATTGTCTCATTGTTTCCACCTGTGTCCAATCACCTGCACCTCCCTAGTGTAATTAAGCGGTGTGTGTCTCCTGTCACTGGTCGCGTCATTGTCTATCATCGTGGATGTCGCTGGTTCCTGCCTGCCTTTTGCCCCCAGTTCCTGTGTGTTTTTGCCCGTTGGCCTTTGTTTTGCTTCCTTTTCGACTATTAAAGTCGTTTTTGCTTTTGAACTCTGCATTTGAGTCCTGCCTCCCACGCATCCCTGACAAAAACAGGGTTCTGCTTTCCTCTATGGTTTAACTGTATGCTCTTGTGAAGTAAAACCACTGGAGGTGAGCAAAGAGGATTTTTAGGGATATCTTACATTGTTTTTTTATATTCTTTAATCCTGATATTTTCAGATTAATCAGGTATTTTTATGGGAAAGGATTGTTGGAAGTAAAGCTCAGCTCCTGCTGTTGTAGGAGTTATTATTAAAAGGTTACCAGTTTAAAGTGGGAAATACATTTGCAGCAAGGATAAATCAATTTGCTGTAACCATAAGAACCGAAAACACTACTTTAAATCCACGTTTTCATAGTAAATAAATCCTCCTCCATCTCACTCACAATGTGATCCATTATTTTTGAAAACCTTATTGATTACACACACAAATATATTTATTTTACGACTTTCTCCACCAAGTACCACAAATGCCCCAAGGATGCAACTGACCCTACTGCCGCCACTGAAGTGGAAGTGACTGATGCTGTAACAAACGCTGTGACAGCGTTAATGGTGCCAAGATTCTTTACGATCTGCTCCTGTTACATTGCCGCCATTTTAAACTGTTGTGTCTCGTGTAGGTCGGAATATTGGGCCACACAAAGCTAAATGAACCCAAATTATGAAGAGGCAGACAAAAAGCAATGTAATAAGTATGAATTTCTTCTATTGTCACATGGCCTCGTAAATTACACTTGTCTTTTCCATAGCAAAATGGAGGAAACATAATGTGTGGTAACCGTCATAGATTACCAATCCAGCTTCTTTATCCAAGCAGCAATTTATTGTGATTGCAACGGTGCTCGGCAGTGCAGTCTTCCACTCATAGCTGTCTCATTCCATCGGTTGCATCTTCATGAAGACCTACAGTAGCCTTCTGGTCTACCAGACTCAGGTCCCCCAACGGTCAGATATTTCAGAGACCACTCCGTTCAGCCTGAGACAGTCTGGCCTACAGGGGGAACTTTCTTTGTGCGTCATAAGCTCTTCCTCTGCTGCGATTGAGAAAGCCCTGAAACCCCCCAAAACATGCAGATAGAGATGTTAATCTTTTTATTTATTTTAATTCTGGCTTTCTGGCTGAAGGAAGAACATTTTCCAGTCATTTCAAATAAAAATGGTTAAGCCTTGTACTTTTAGCTAAAAAGTGATATTGCAATCTTAAGAAAAACATATATGTCTATATATTTATCATACAAACAACCTCAGTAGGATATTAGTCAACCTCTAAAAAGGGAGCCAGTCGGTTGGGGTTACCAACATTGGTTAACCAGCAACTTTTATGAACTGATGATGAAAAGATGTGAGGTTTTATATTATAACATTTCTATTGCTAGATATTAGAGTGAATTCCAGGACTTAAGGCAAGGCCATTTTTTTGTGGCCTTGCCTTAGTACATTTCAACAACAAGGCAATTCAAAGTGCTTCACATAAAACCATTAAAAATATCCAAACGTAAAGTGAGGAGATTTACAAACAGTTAAGAACATTGATTGAAACATATAAGAAAAACCGTCATTAAAGGGATAAATAGAATAACATTTGCAGTGTAATTTAAGAATTCCGAATTGCAGAAACGGTCAATTAAAGGCAGTAGCAAACAGAAAAGTCTTTAATCTGGATTTAAAGGAGCTAAGGGACTCCGCAGACCTGCAGCTTTCTGGGACTTTGTTCCAGATATGTAGAGTAGAAAAACTGAACGGTGCTTCTCCATGCTTAGGTTTGACGGCCTACGGGTTCGTGCCGGTTCATAATGTATCAGCAGATCAGAAATGTACTTTGGCCCTAAACCATTCAGTGCTTTATAATTTAACAGTAGGATTTTGAAGTAAATTTTTGTTTGACAGGAAGCCAATGTAAAGAGCTGAGAACTGGAGTGAAATGATCCACTTTCTTGGTGAGGACTTGAGCTGCAGCGTTCTGGATCAGCTGTAGCTTTCTGATTGACTTTTTACAGAGACATGTAAAAATACCATTACAGTAGGTTCAATCTACTGAAGTTTTTCCAAATATGGTTGAGATATAAGTCTTGGATATATTCTTTAGGTGACAGGTTGATTTTGTAACTGTCTTGATATGACTATTCAGGTTGAGGTTCGAATCCATAATTATACCTAGATTTCTAGCTTGGTTGGTGTTTTTTAACATCAGTGATTGAATTGCTGACTTTCAATCGTTGATCCTTGTTACCAAAAACAATTACTTGTGTTTTTTATCGTTGTTCAATTGAAGAAAGTTTTGACACATCCAGTTATTGATTTCTTCACTGCATTTGCCCAGCCCCTGTATTGGATTGTAGTCCCCTGGTGATATAGTTATATGTGTGTCATCTGCATTTTTATATTAACACGCTGTTGTTTTCCATAATTAGAGCCAATGTAAGCATGTGAACAGAAGGTGCCCCAGTATTGAACCTTGGGGAACACTACATGCAATTTTCTTCAGCTCTGATGTGTAATTAGCTACAGACAAAGTGTTTTCGGTCTTTCAAGTAGGATTCAAACCAGTTAAGTGCTGTGCCAGAGTGTCCCACCCCGTTACTTAGTCTATCCAGTAGTATGTCATGGTCAATCGTGTCAAATGCTGTGCTGAGATTTACGAAATACGTACCTAATATATTACGTAATACGAAGACTGAAATTCTGCCATTGTCTGTGTTTAAGTGGATCTTGTTGAAAACCTTTACAAGAGCAGTTTCAGTACTGTGGTGCTGTCGAAAGCCTGACTGGAAAGCATCAAAAGTGTTATTTGCGGCCAAGACGCAGTTCAGCTGTTGAAAGAACGCTTCTTAAATTAGTTTACTTAAAAAGGGGCAGGTTTGATATTGGCCTATAATTTTTCCATTGTTGTGGCGTCTAGATTAGCCTTATTATGAGGAGTGGTTTACAGCAGTTATAAAAGCTTGTGAGAGACACCTGAGGGGTGGGATGTGTTTAGAATTTTTAGGTCATGCGGTTTGAAGTATTTTTGAAAAGGTGTGTTGGGCGAATATCTAAGCAGCAGGTGGGTGACTCCAGATGTTGTACACTGACTGCTTGTCTAATTGTCTGAATTTTATAGATAGATATAAACTTTATTAATCCCCAAGGGGAAATTTGTGTGCAATAGCAGCAGTACAGTAAATAAAGTGAGAATAAAAAATGTTTAGTAATGTTATACTTTTTTATCAGTAAAAAAGGAAGCAAATTGATTGCATGCAAAGGTGGATTGGAGCTCAACAGCCACTGCCACTGGAGGGTTTGTTAGCCTGTCGACAGTAGCAAATAAGGCACGTGTGTTATTATTTTTAGTTGAGCGGCGCTCTCGAGGGCTGAGTGGGTTCCTTTACCTGGGGAGAAGTCTGGGTCTGCAGCCATCTTAGCTAGCTTTCCAGATAGCGAAGTACTACCACGAGTTGTGTGGGTTTTGATGTAATTTCTTAACATAGTCGTCTTACTAGCACGTTTGACAACACAAAGATGGTCTTGAAGGTAAAATAAAAATTTGTCGTGAGCTGCTCTGCATGAGTCTACTCCCTACATACTCCAACCGAAAGTATCCCACTTTCTTGATTCTTGTTGTTGTTTGTACCCTCTTGGTGTGGTGGAATACACTTATTGTAAGTCGCTTTGGATAAAGACGTCAGCTAAAGGGAAAATGTAATAGAGAAAATGCTCTTATTTTACATATTCTGTTGAGCTCCCTTGAGGAAAATTCCATTCCACTGTTTTGACTTGGCGATCGAGTCTTTGTGCTGTATGACAGAGGACCAATTGATTTCTATGACAAACGTGGAATTTGATTCTGTGTTTTGCTTGATTGTCAACTACGAACACTAGATGTACAAATCGTATATATTTTTGGTTTCAAGGAGTACTTCATCTTAAAATATGTAACCACTGTGGTTAAATCCTTATTTCAAGTGCTGTTTTTTCTTTTCATCCCTTCACAGGTGTGCACAGGGGGATGTGGTGACACACACAGCTTGGCTAAACCGGTCAAGTATCCTTTATGCCGGAGAAGACAAATGGTCGGTAGATCCCAGAGTGAGTCTGGTGACCCTTAATCAAGAGGAGTTTAGCATCAAGATTGAAAACGTGGACATGACAGATGAGGGGCAGTATGTGTGCGCAGTCCAAACAAGCAGCAGGCCAAGAACCACCTCAGTGCACATCCTTGTCCAAGGTAACACATACACTACTTCTACTCTACTGCTGCCGCTATTATACTACTAAATGATAATATTATAATTAGTCTGTGTCTTTATTAAAAATATTTTTTTATAAAGATCTATCAGCAATGTACCTATTTAGTTTGATTGGTGTCTAATGTGACCCTGTAGAGAATCTCTTCCTTTTGAATTTAAGCACATTCAAACCCTATGAAACTATGCTTATACACGGTATTTGTTTTTAATTCTCTACACTGTATGATGTCTGTTTTTCATGTTCATCAGCCCATGAGGGTAATCGTGAACAAACCACAGGGTGAAAACAGAAATGTGCTGTCGTTTTAAATCTCACTTCCTTATTCATTGCTACACTGAAGCAATTTGGGGCTATATGAGTTGTGCATATTCCTCCTTCACTACGCCAGGTGAGGTTAATGGGGAAGTTTGGTTTTCTCTACAAACATGATAAAACGATAGACATTTTAACACCACATTTTATTTTTGAACTGTGTTATGATATTTCATTTCAGTTATCTTTTATTCATAACTTTTGGACTCATTAACAATGCTTTTTATTGACTGAGGGATATATAAAAGGATTAAAAAAATGCTCATTGATTTTTAAGATTTAAGGCGTCGATGGCGAGGGGGGCGGCGGGAGCACCTCGCAGCATCGAAAAATTTTAGTGTTGCTAGGCTACTTACATCTCAACATCCACCCTGCACGGCGCACATTTTTTGTTTGGAAATGTCCTGGATAAATGTCGTCAAATGATAGAGAGGTGAGAGCACAGCAAGGAAGAGTCACTAATAATTTCAACATGTTTCACCCGGTGGAATTCTGCCTTCAGCAAGGAGATTTACAACCACCTGTCTGCACTGTTGAAACGATATCATCCTGCCTGAAATACGCAGACTTGATTGGTCGAGTAGTACCACGTGAGAGGGCTTAACTCCAATGCATTGATCTGTGCTTTAAGGCACTGCCGTAAAGACTACGAAAGCTGCGCCCGTTGAAACAGTCCGTTTTTTAGCTTTAGGTCAAGGTCCGGATGGGACGGCTTCTGGGTTCGGATCCAGACCGCGGTCCGCCAGTTAGTGTACTCTAATGTACAATAGACAATAATTTACAGTCAGGGTTAGAAGCTTTCTGTCTGCTTTCTTTTCACAGTCTTTACATACATACAAAGGTCTCTGAATAAATTTGGTGTAAACTTTATCCTCTGCGGTGCAGTGGTTCACACGGTCTCCTGTGTTTCAAAAGCACGTTAGTTTAATTAGCGACTCTAAATTGCTCGTAGGTGGCAATGTGAGAATGGTCACATGTCAAGAGTGTCACCTGGGATCAAATACAAAAGTGAAAGGTCCTCAGAGGAAAAGGCACGAGTTGAAAGGAGAAGGTGCATGCTGGGAAGTTAGTTACTTTTCAGCTGATTTTGCCCACCCAGCAGGTTAGGTCAGCCGCTGATGCAGCAGGGGCTATAACACAACTCACTCAGGCAGCTGAGGTACTTTAATACCATTAGAGCCTGATTGCTGCCATAATTCATATTCCTTCCCCAAGACAATTCTGAGCATTTTGCCATAGTACATATATTTTTAGATTCAGGGTGACACACACATGATTACCTTCCATCAGGAACGGTTTATAAATCATAAAGGGGGCTGTCCCAATTTTGTTTGGTGTTTATATTGTCAAATTTTAAAGATCCCTGCACCAAAACATACAAAATAATAACTTATGTACTGCAGTCATGTTTAGTCTTTTTTGTTGCGGTTATTAAATCTACAATGTAAATGCTATGCATCTATTGATTGACAGGTGAAAACCAAACGGCGACAGCAGCAGAGAAAATTGCTTCTAATTGTGTTCATTAGAGGCGCTCAACAGCAAGTCTCCATGTATTTGTCACGGTGTGGTTCACTTCCTGTTATATTTTGTAGTTTTCTGCCACTCGTGTCCCCGGGAAACTTCACTTCCTGCCTTGTCATGTCATCCCCTGTGATCGTCTAATAGTTTCCACCTGTGTCCAATCACCTGCACCTCCCTAGTGTATTTAAGCCATGTGTGTCTGTTGTCATTTGTCGCGTCATTGTCTTTTGCCACGCATGTCCTTGTCTTTCGTCGTGGATGTTCGTAGTTCCTGTCTCCCGTTTTTCCCCTGGTTCCTGTGTGTTTTTGCCCCTTGGCCTTTTGCTTTTGACTATTAAAGTCCCTTTTGTTTTTGAACTCTGCGTCTGAATCCTACCTCCCCGCATCCCTGACAGTATTACTGCAGCGTATTTGTTTTTCATCACTCAAAATGATTGCATTACTCATTTACTACTTGTAACAATGGTCTTAGAGTCCACTTTGGATGAAATATGGTATCAATTACCTGTTAGTTTACTTTGTGTGTCTTTCATAGATGGTCAGTCAAATAAAATCTTACAGGTTTAGAGAGGGCAGGGAATAATAATCTGACTCAGTCAGTTCTATAAACACCACCTATATGAAGACATTTTAAAGTCAGTTAAAAACAAAAATGTAGGAAGGAATTCTGTTAAGTGTAGTTTGGTTGTTCATTTTTTGGTTGTTCTCATTTGCGCCGCAAACTAAAAACACACCTCTTCAGACTCTACCATGACTAGAACAAATTGTAGTACTTAAATTGTACTTGTAATGGCTCTTATCTATAGCAAGTTGTAAATCGGCCCAAAAAAATTTGAAATTGCACTTTCTTGTTCTTTTTAGTTTGTATCCTTTATGGTTGAAATGCACTTATTGTAAGTCGCTTTGAATAAAAGCGTCAGCTAAATGTAATCATCCTCGCTTGACTTAAAACTATCAAGCTGCCAGAGCAAACGAGGATAACATTTCATTCATTATGATTATCATTAGCAGTATCAGTCTAAAGTGTTCAAGAATGTCCAAACATGACAGCTTGTATTAAATATATCTTAAACTCAACCTTTTGTTTGGTTTCCACAACAGCAGTTCAGCTTTGGCATCCACAGCTGACACACTTGCTGTATGCCTTTGTCATTCATGAAGGGTAAATGGGGATTAGGTTGCCATCCAATAAATTATTCATAGAGATTTGTCCTACAAACATGTCTGATGTGACTGAAACAAGTTAAAGCACTAGTGACACACTATTCAAGGGATTTTGGTTAATGATCGTCAAATGTCAAAATGAAGATGTTGCTTTGAAATGGAAATGACAAAAAAAGAGCTTGGAATGATCTGTCTGGAATGGGAAAAAAACATTTTATGAGCCATCCAGAATAAATCATCACCGTCAAATGTAGTCAACTTTGTCTTTATAAATAAATAACACCTCAGAATATCTGGAGACATTTTCAGATATGTTATGATAACAGTGTGACTCCACACAAAAACAAAAAACGCTCCCATTTAGTAACATCAGTTCGCATCTGGTAATACATTATGTATTGGGTCATATTCAATTGTTTTTATTGCCACCGGTTCCTTTGCGACCATACAACTTTGAGAAGCTGAGAAACTAGCTTTTGGATATTTCAAACTTTTCTGCTCTAATCTCTAAAGTACGGTCCACACTAGCTCAATTTGAAAAAAGTGTCATGAGACAACTTCTGATGATTTGGCAGCATCCATATCTAAACGTAGCTACAAAACTAGGCAGACATCCCATTTATATGGCCTCTAGTTACATGATTTACAATAACACGTGTAACTAGTGTCAGCTTTTCTTGCCTGTGGATGCAAACATGTCCCTCCATATGCTGTTCAGCAGCTGAAACTCGAAATTGCGTCCATTGTAAGATGTGCTATCCTGCAGTACAGTCAATAAAATCAATTATTTCTTCTGAATGTATAAGAAAATTCAACCTTCATACAGGTCTTTTGTATATCAAGGAATTATTGTATATTTATGAACACCATAACTTACCCATTTTAAAAGGTTACTATGATACTTAATATAGAAGGACCTTGAGGAGACAAATAATAAAAGAACAATAAATCATCAAAACAAAAACCTGATGTGTAAAATGTTGTCATTTATTCTCTTTCAACTTTTGTTATTTGCTTTTTGCAGTACCACCAAAAATTATCCATCTGTCAAAAGACATTGTGGTAAATGAAGGCTCCAACGTCACCCTGATGTGCCAGGCCAGCGGTAAACCCGAGCCTTCCATCAGCTGGAAACTCATCTACTCATCAGGTAACTTGTCTATTCTGTGAACAAGTAAATTAAGTACTCAAAGTTCTGCTATATACCGCTTACATGTATCACATTATGGGTTCTTTCTCTTTAACCTCCCCTCTTTCCCTTAGCCCCCTCCCGTTGATCGGCCCATCGTTGACTTTGTTTGACTCCTGGTTGATTACTCGCCTCACTTATTACCCATCATTACCCATCATTACCTGCTTCCACATCATTACAACGTAATGGTTTGCAGGAAAGTAAACTAACCCTGTTGTTATTGGACCAATTAATTAGGATGGAAGTAAATGTTCTGCAGGCACTTTGAATGGCATTATGAATGCAGGGAGCATTGTTGATGTGTTGAACATTATTCATTCATCAGCATGCAATGACATGTATGTCCAGAATCAGGATAGTTGTATTGTGCATGCTCAATGACATTTATTCCATTGTGCTGTTGGACTTCCTTGTTTTCCTGCTTTTTTTTAAGGGAGACCACACAAATGCATGATACCCATAATACAATTCAAGTCAAATGGTGAAACGCCTGGAGGCTTTGATATCTACAACAACTGCGACGCCTTAGAGCGAGATGCTGCACAGATTGCAGTATCTTCTTGACTCATGTTGACTTTCTGTGATTAGGTCCCATGAGGTCCTCTGTAATCTCTGCAGCATTTATAAACCGATCCTCACTGCCTTCAGAGATGGGGAAAAAATAAAGCAGAATGTATTTTGATACAAAATACCCCTCAAATACATGTATTCAAATAAAATACAAAATCCTGGTGCCAGAAAAGAAACATATTTTGTATTAAAAATGTAGAAAATCTGGATCCGTTTTCTAAGTTTTAAATAAAGCTCTGTTGAACCCCAGAACAGTACAGAATGTGACCGTAATTAGGCAAAGATATTAAAAGACAACAATAAATTGGATATGCAAGTGTTTTTTTTTAACAAATGAATATAGCTCGCAGATGTCATGGCCATCTGTGAGCTATAATTTACCAGTATTTGATATGGCATTCACATTAGATACAGCATTTGTAATACAGGTCAAGATTAGATGGTCAGACCACTCTTGATATGGTTATCATGAACATACAAGCTCCCAATGTTCCTCTTCTCATAACAACTTGCTAAACACAAGCCTCGCCTAATACTAGCGGGCATGCTAGCGTCATTAGCATGTTAGCATTGATCGATACCTTGATATTATAACTATCATCATGTATATACGATAGGCTTTGTAGCTAGACAAATTACAGTGCATCCGGAAAGTATTCACAGCGCTTCACTTTCTTCACATTTTGTTATGTTACAGCCTTATTCCAAAATGGATTAAATTCATTATTTTATATCCATTTTGGAATAGGGCTGTAACATAACAAAATGTGGAAAAAGTGAAGCGCTATGAATACTTTCCGGATGCACTGTATACATCAAGGCAGTTGACATCTGTCACACTCTGGCTACACCCTTATGAACATTGGTCATATTGTAGCTGATATTATATTTGATGTGGTGTGATGATGTTTTGCATTCCATATTTTTCTTTTGAGACATTGTCGAGATTTTACTTAGGTCTGATTTGGCAAAAGTTAAACCAGTTGCCATTAACCAGATACTGTACACCAGGTCTACCAAGAGTCTCTGTGTCGTTCAGTTCTGAGGTTGTGACCTAATCATGGTGTCTGGTATTATTGGATGGAGCATTCTTAACAGCTTCACCAAACCCCGATCTTTTCCTGCGGGAGGTTGCAATCTGTTGTGTCCCAGCTGGTGCTATGTCATTTTGGATAAGCCTAGCTGTCGTCTCTAGGGAGTGCTGCAAGGCCCTAATCGCATCATTCTGCTCCAACAGAGGTGCTTGTCGGACGGTCGAATAGCGTTTGAACCCCCTTTACTCCCACACCTTTACAACATTGAAATTGAGGGAACTGCAAATGTTAATTTCTAACTTTCCAAAACCCAGAATCAAAACCACATTCCCACCCACTTAATTCAGAAACTACCCAGGTGTGCGCAGCTGAGAAATGAGCCATGATTCAAACCCTCTATTTTTATTTATGTCACGTTAGGACAATCTTTACCGCAATTCGGACCAGGGACAATCTTGCTAATTAACTTAATTAACTTCATAACTCACTGTCAGTGTGGGTGGTCCATAATATCTATAACTAACAACAGAAAAATCTGGAGAATGCAATACAATAGACCAAATAATCATTCTTTCACCATTTCAGAGGTATCTATTTGATTGCATGAAATTACGATTACTTCCCGGCTGTTTTAGCCGAGAATAAATCAAAAATAGTACTTGATGAGGAAAAAAAAAAACTCACTTGCCTTTTCTTTTATTGTTCAGCCAATAACCCCATTTAACCATGATCATGAACCCAATTAGACTAACTGCACCTAAACAGATTTTACAGAAGGGAGGGCAGTCTCGTCACCTTTTTGTCAATTTCACTGTTGGTCAATGTGTAAAGCAGAGTTGAGAGTGGTCGGACAGAATTGATTGCAGGGTGAGAGGTGGGCCTCTTCACTTCATCCCCTGGTGAGTTTTTCCCTCCCTGGTTATTGTCTGACTTGTGCCTAATTGTTCCCACTTGTGTCAACTCACTTGCACCTCCCCAGTGTATTCAAACCATGTGTGACCCTTTTATTTAACTCTGAGACCTAGATATTGTGATGTCCTTGACTTTGTTCCTTTTGCTAATTAAAAGTTATTCTTTTATTTATCCAAACACTCATGATCCAATGTATGCAGGGACTGGTTGCTTATGTTTATCTATCTTTCTAAAGTCCATATCTGAGGTAGAACATTGATATTCAAGGTGATGAATTCTCTTTTTTTGCAGCCACCAACACATTTACAATTTAGGGATCTTAATTAAGTCAATAGTGGGATGAAAACGTTAAGAGTAGCTTTAGTGCCAGAAAGTGTCGTTTGGATTTTCCTCATGCATGTTGAAAGCAAACAGTGATTCAGTCTGTTTCATGTTTATGGTATTGTTGGTTTTCTCTGAGAGTTTACTTCTAATATGCTGAATTCTAGCTTCTATTTTTCCAGTAGCCGTTTTTCCTATTATTGACTGAGGGCCCAATAAGTCATACAGCCCTCTCGTCCCTCTTGCTCAGACAGAGAGCAGCAGAAAATGTCCCAGTACTTTCTGAAGTCCAAACTTGTGTTCTAGTATCTGCAAAGCAACTCTCCTTCTGCCGGGGGCCATCCAGTGTTAAAAAAATAAATTAAATAAAGATCCTGTGTATGTGTGAATAAATATTGATGATTTCAGACCGGGGCCAGGGCTCTCACACAGCCGTGACCCAGCCTCCCCTAGCCTTTGATAGATAGATGGCTTTGGGGGCTTGTGGTGGATCAGAAATGATCCTCAGTATCTCCCACAGACCACACAACCTGACTGCAAAGTTTGTCAGCCCAGGCGGCCGGCCAACACCCGGTGCACGAGTGCGACCGGAATAAAGATGCACACTGAATTTGAATTTGGCCTCGGAGCAATAAAAGGTTTGCTAGATTTGCACATGCTCGGATGGTTGGATAGATTCATTTGAAGTTGGCAGTTATAGTAGATTGGTCCCTTTTTCACCCCTTTGAAGGTGAAGGGAATAACTTAATGCGGTTATACCATATCAATGCCATTTTAGACGTGCATGGCAGTGTTAATTCTAGCACCTGCTTAGCTTTGGTCTTACTTTTCTGATGCAAATGTTTTTTTTCTTCTTCATTTGAAGTGATTCTGAATTCACTCACATGTTTACGAAAGCAAAGTTCACTGTTTGCCTTAAGCTGAGACGAGCAGCTAAATCCAATAACACACATCATTGGTATCATAAGGTTCCTGAAGTAACACTCTAGAGGACGCACCAATCCTCCATGATCGCCTATAAGCAAGCAATATACCCAGCAGTCAGAATCAGGAACATTTTTTGCCAAAATATGTTAGACACAAGGAATTTGACTTGGTGGTTGCTGCATAACATTAGACAAGACAGATAGGACAACATAGTAGAATAGGATTTTTTTTAAAGTGCACTAGCGAACAGAAAGTGACAGGTGTATGTGGAGTCTGTCAGTGGTAGACCCGGGCTCTGTTGATGAGCCTACCTGCCGACGGGAAGAAACTGTTTGCAGATTGCAGCCGATCAAGCTCTCTGCAGAGCGGATGACACGCTGCGGCCTGTTCTTGGTTGTGGCTGCAGCGTACCAGACGGTGATGGAGGAGCAGAGGATGGACTCGATGATGGCCGTGTAGAAATGCACCATCATGGTCATTGGCAGGTGCCATTGGGTCTCTCCAGAAGAGAGAGGGTCGTTGCTGGTGAGGGTGGTGGGGGAGAGGAGGCATGAGCCCCTGATGGGCTGGGGGAGGCAGGGATGAGTGTCTGGAGCAGGTTGTTGGGGGAGTTCGGGGGGCACCCCTCCGCACTCCTAAATGCCTGATCCTTTTGCAGTCGTCAATCAATGCAAGCAGGCTTGGAACCAGGGAACTATAAAAACTGACTGGCTTTAATGGTGTTGATGAGGTGATGTGCTGCAGGTGAGATGGGGAAGGAGAACCAGGTGAGGGCAATGAGCTGGTAATGTAGGAGGATCTCAAACGACAGGAAAGGTAGAAAACATGCAGGTGCGATGAAAACAAACTAGGATGCAGACAAATGTAGTTTGTTTATTTCATACATTGTAAAACTGAAAGACCAGATATTGAATGTCGGTTCCTTATACAACCCATCAAAAAAAACAAGAATGATAAAGTCAAATTTATCTGTGTAATTAATGCATTCGTAATCATTAGAGTAGCAGCACATTGGGAGCAATTTAGCATTATAAGAAAGCCTTCTAGTTGAGCTTAGCTTAGCTCTATATGTCATCTATCAAACAGCTTAGAAATATAAACTTCTACCCTACTTCCAGGGTTGCCAGGTATGTGTGAAAAATCCAGCCATAACAGCCAATAACCACTTAAATATAGCCAAAACTTTAATCGCAATTCCGTCTCAGAAAGCTTTACAATCTGTTTACAACATCCTCTATTCCAAGACTCTGTATAGGAAAAACTCCACCAAAAAAAAACTTTTAATGGGGAGAAGAAAAAAAAAGAAACCTTGTATAAAGTGCAGCCTTTTACGGTGGCCCACTGCTCCCACTGTGTGGGATGGGTTATGCAGAGAACAATTTCCTGTATGTGTAAAATAATACATGGAAATGAATATGGCCACTAATAATAAGACCAGCAGTGGATGTAGTGGAATAACTATGATAAAAACAGTAATTATAGTATAGTAATAGTGGATATCCAGTTAAAATCACCTTTAACAGAAACCTATGAGGAGAGAAAGCAAAAATACTCATACAGAAAAATTCACCCGAAACCAATCCAATGCCAACAAGCTCATTAGAGAACTAAAAATAGGCCCTAGCTTAACTGTAAGCCCTGATTCCTTGATTCAAAGATCTGCAAAGTAACGTCAAAAATTTAGTGCACCAATACTTAAAGCATTTTATTTCTAGGGCTGTCAACATAAATGCATGAATCTATGTGATTAATGTTGCCGACATTAATGATCCGTTACATCAAGCTTTTGGGGTATTGGGGGGGTGGCACGGACGATACGGTCGGGGGGGTGAGGGCGGCTGCAGTCTGCAGAGGACCACCACTGTGCCTCCAAGATGATCGGTGGTGTGTAGTTTTGTGTTTAAACAACAGTGTCTAAAATACACGCTTACTAAAGTGATTACTCATTATTTTTAAGATTTAGTCTTTGTCTTTAGGTGAAAAACAAACATCCATTAAAAACAACATTCATTAATTGACATGAATGAATTTCATAATGTGCGATTAATTAGTTAATCTATTGACAGCCCTATTTATTTCAAATAGGTTCGATAATGGCCTCTTGTAATTAAAATACAGTATATTTTGATGAATAAAATATAGCTTTGTGAACATGCAGAACATTTCACTGATGCTTAAATTAACCGTTTCTCTCCTTTGGACAACATTAATGTATTGTTTTGTATTGATTTAATGGTAATAGTAACATATGATATTGTGGTCAAGGCAATAGCTGATTTAAACCGAAACAGCTGATGTTGCTTCACTATATTTAAATAAAAAGTGTAAATAGATTAAGAATGTGGTGTCTGTATTTCTTTTCATTGTATTTCAGCTAATTCATCGTTTTCATTTTCATTTTAAAAGTAGATTTTAATTCAAAAGATAATATTAATTTCATTTGAATGCAAAATAGATCCCATCCGACAATGGACAATAAAAATTCCACCCGCTGTGACACTTTTTAAAAGTAGCCCAATTCCAACATTTACTGCACCCTTAATACAGATTTAATGGGGAACTATTGTGCTTTCTCTAATGGTACATGCTGCGGGACTGCTGATATCAAGCATAATACCAACATATAAGTAATCTGTTCAGTAATTGTTTCAGGAAATTTTTAAAATTTAAATATGTTGGTTCAAATTCATGATGCTGTGGATGAATTTAAATACTGCCTCAACATATCCCCTTTTTCTATTGGACCTAGAACAGTACTTTTCACCTGCCATCTCGAAGCACAAAAGACATCCCCACAAAAAATACATTGAATGCAAATACAACTTATATTGTGAATTATATTTATCTTCTTTACTATAGAATTGTAATTCTTTCAATTACATCAACTCCACATGGATCCACTTTGCTTTTAGGTTTTTTCTTTCCCTTTAACGTAATGTGCAGTACCGAAACAGATTCACCCTTTCACATTTACTTACAGCATGTGAGTGAAAGATATGAAAAATATGTATCTCTCCCTTACACAGCTGCTTGTCCTATAGACTAACTGAGATGCAAGAGGACTTGTGGTCTGAGAGATTAGTTGCAGCCACGGTTTTTATTTTTCTTTGCATGCTCCAAAATATGTATTCTATTGACGGGTCAAATCTAAACCGTACTGCCACAATAGATTATCTTCGCTGGCAAACCTCTTCAATAGAAGTAAAGCTGCCTTATTGCATCTCAGTAATTCATGGAACCCCGAGCTACTATATTTGTATGATTCACCCCTTTTATATTTGTTTCCTTCAAAGGGGATGATGCATCAAAGGCACTTTAAGAAATCCCATATGCCAAAGGCTGATAATCAGTGACAAAATTAGTATCTTTATATTCACCTCGCACAGCGGCAGCAGCAAAGGAGTCCCAGTGTAAAACTGGAGCAGCAAAGCTGCAGCATTCGGTCGCTCTGTCATTGTCTTTGCAGATATTGTTTAAATTAACCTTATTTTTCACTGTTTGTCTAGTAACAAATTATTCCTTTCCCGTTCATTTTACACTGACATCCTTTCCCTCAAGACAACACTATCCCCACTCTCTTTGGGTTATAAGGGCTCTACTGTCCGCCATCCTGCTTTTGTTTATTTCCCTCCTTGTGCTTGGATTCATCAATTTAAATACTGCCTCAACATATCCCCTTGTTCCTTAAAGGGCTAAATCCCTCAAGCATCTGCTCTCCTATTCTGCCTCCTCCATTCAATGTTGTTCCCCTTGCCCTGCAGACAAATATCTCTTTCTATTCCTACCCCATTTTTTCCCTGCCCTTGAGTTTGAGGTTGGCATCTGAGGGACACAGAAAGGGTACATTATCTTCTGCGGGCCTCTCCTGAGACTTTGTGGGTCTTTTCTGCTTTCTTCTCCCCACCACCTTCTCCTGCCATGTCACCTTGATGACAGTACCATCTCACTAATTACTTGGTCACAAAGCCAGCAGTCCTCCCTGACACAGACTGCAACTTTAGAAAAGGGGCTCGATTCTACACTGACTGGCCACTTGAAGAAGCAGTCAAATACATGTATTAACAGTCTTTTAAATAATGTTGTTCTTTGTAAACACATAGACCCACATCATATTTGATTTGGATGCATATGTGTATTTTCAGAGCTGGGCTAATGCTGCGTCGAGGGTAAATGTCCAATTCTTTGTTTCTGCTGAGATTTGTTCTACCTCTGACATCATCTTTTGGCACAATGGACCGCTTGTTTTCAATGGTTTCTGGCAGACTAATTGAAGAGGCTAATACCTAACTGTACTTCTTTATAATGCAAGATCATTTGCAACCACACTTGAATGAGCGATGGTGGAGGCGAGTTTACATGAATGACATGATGGATTTGGAGGGTTGCAACCTTTGATGATTTGCAAGCCGAGAGCCTGTAGGCTGATGGAGGTGGAGGAGCATTGTGTGTAAAAGAAAGACGGTATGTTAATGATAGATAATCTAGTACATAGTGGCCTCAGGAGAAAACATAATGAACTGACTGCTAACATGATACGGGAGTTATGACAGAAATAGGCCGATTTACTGGTTTGAAAATACATTTGAGAAGAATGCTGAGTGTACGGTGGATAATGATAAGACAATGTCTAATTGTCACTCTTTGTCTAGTTTATTTAAATTAATTTTTTTGAATATTTATTTTGAAATGTAAATGTTTGGCTCAGAGGGCATAATTCTTTAGATTTATACAACTTCAACATTATGTGGACCGCAGGAGGTTAATCTACCCTGAAACCAGACCCAAAATGCATCCCACCTGAACATTGATTGATGTCTACGTTTGCGGCTATCATGAACAGCAAAATGCAGATTTTATTAGTAATCGCAAGCTAATGTACAAAAATATTACCTGCTGGACAGTAAAAACACATTTTCTTCTATAATTCCTGTTAGGAGATGACATTTTAAAGAAACAACTCGCTCATTGAATGTATTACCTTCGGTCTCACCCAGCTGCTCAACTTGTTTTCCTCAAAGATTTAGAGGTGTGAACAAGTAATTTCTTTAGTACGGCACTTTCTGAGCTGTGCAACAAACAAGGCTTTGAACGAGTAATGATTACAGCTGCAGAAACAGGCACACTATTATTATCATTACTGGTAGTTTTTGTATTCAGACATCAAACACAATACAATATTTACCTTTTTCCTACGTTCATATCAATTTAGAAAATCAAATATAAACAAAACATTTACACCTCCAATCCTCCAAAATTGATTTATAAATAATTATACACCAATGCACAATATAATACGTAAGAAAGTATAAGTGAGCATTAAATCATATGCAAAGCCTTATCATTTAATTCAGCCCATAGATGTTTACAGGATTGTGATTTAGTTTTAATTCTTTCAATTAATTCTTTCAACCAATTTGTTGTTCGTTTACAACAAGGACTCTTTACATTTTATTGTCCTCTATAAGTAAACCTAATAGAAGGCATGTGGTAAGGATTGTATTGTATTGTTAGTATTATTTACAGCTGTGTTTACCGGTTGTTTGGTTAATGTATTTCTTTGAGAAACGTTGTTCTCATGTGCCAGTCTGGATTGACAGCGGCTGACGTGAAACCACCCGCTGTAAAATTGTTGCTTGATGTGTGGACTTTGAGAGCTTGATTCAGCTGGCAGCCTTGTCCTGATTAACCATCCTCAGAGGATTCCACCATTTGGCTTAAGTGACATTGCGTTCTCCTTTGACACAAGGTAGACTCATCGTTTGAGGGAAAGCAGAGATGGAGTCCTCCCAGGTACTCCTCATCAGGTGATCGGCGAGCCCATGAGAACCTCTCTCCATAACAACCTTCCCAGGTGGAATTCTGTAATGTGCCTCAATGCAGCAAAGTGAATCCATGTGCAATTTATTACTGTCACCTGTCTACGTCCCTGGAGGAGGCCCCAAAGCCATTACGTCTTTTGTTCTTTACGTTGAGCGCTGTATTAAGTGTCTCTGTCAAGGGTGTCAAATTGCGACAGGAAAAAGAAATATCAGCGCTGTCCTATCCATTCGTATTGTCACATCACATAAGCAGTCCTGAAGTGCTCGCTTTCATGAGAGAAACCAAAAAGAAGCCAAATATGAAGGTTGCGAGAGACTGGATGATGAGTTGGGGCTGAACAAAGCACTAATGAGCAAGTGTCGTAACTTCCTCTGAAACATGTCAATAGGCTCAAGATAAAATGTCAAAAGACAGCAGAAGCAGGAGACACAGAACTGTACCCATCATGATTTAAGTTTTGAAGCACGTGTAGCTGTCTGAGTTTAGCTGTCACATTGCATCAGTGCACTACAGGAATTAACACGATCTGTCGGCGCTCCCGCGGCCCCCTCTGAACTTAGAGCTTTGATTTCAGCGTTTGAGTTAAATTTACATGTTTTCTTTTTTACAGAATAGTGTCTAATGCAATGCATTAACCTATAAATCTTTAACTTGAAACTGTGTTATTTTGAATCATCAACAGCTTCTTTGTGATGAATTCTACTGGGTGGGAAAACTATGGTCACAGTAGTTCATTTGTCACGTTAAATCTCAATCTCAACATCCCCTTTCATAGGAGACCTGGCATCAGAGGATGAGTTCCTGGAAATCCCCTCTATCTCCAGGCGGAGAGCAGGGACGTATGAATGCACAGCAGTCAACGATATTGACACAGACGTCCAGACCGTAGACATCACCGTCAACTGTGAGTCCACTGCTTGGTTCAAGGATTTAAATATTTTGTGTTTGAATGAACAGTGCTAATTATTAAATTCATCAATCAGCTTTGCGGCAGAAAAAAAATATATAATCATGTTAATAATTTATGAGAAAACAAGAGTGCTGAATTTTCCAGGTTCAAGCTTTTTTAATAGCTTTTTAATAAGTCAGTGCTACTTTTCTTTATTTCATAACATTATTATTATTATCTGACTCTTAGAATTACATTTTTTTATTATTGACTCAATTTGTTTTTTGCCCCTAACCCGAAGTGAACCAAGAGAAGGCTTGATTCAGTTTTACTATTCTTGTTCCAAGTATTGCTACACTAAATCAAATGTACTTTCTGAACACATAAAAAAGTATGTAGTTATCTATATTTGAGTGCTTTATAGATAAGTTTAGTAGTGTGCAGTTAAGACCATTTATTCACAACAATGTTGATATATATATATATTTTTTTTCCAGCAAAAATGTCAACTTATTACAGTTATTCAATTATAATAATGTGCTTCTTTAGTTTGCTAATTTGATAGAAAACTGAAAAATCTGTTTTGAGGACATAACAGCAGCCCCAGAAAAGTCTTGATTTAATTGCATCAAAATCTGCCACTGATAGAAGCCATTAAATATAAAAAACATTGGCAGATGACTTGACAGTTAAGACTTGGCCGCATAATCACCATTGTTTTGGCTCAGAGACCATTTACCAAGGCGAGTCCAGATCAAATGATGAGCGACAACGTTTTCCTCAAACATCCACAATAAAATCTGGCAGATAATGTTAAGCTTCTCGGCCGCAGGACACACAGAATGGAATGTACAAAGGAAACCCTGACCTGTTCATTACATCACGCAGTGTGAGAAATACTCCTACTTCCTGTTCACCCGTGGTCATGCCGTAGATCAGTGGTTCCCAAACTGGGGGCGGTGGGCCGTTAGGGGACCTGCGGCTTAATCACCAAACCTACCACACAGCTACAATGGTTAAAAGGGATACAAAAAAAAAGAAAGCAAAACCAACATAAGAACTTTACATGCGCTGTGTTCGAACCACACCCAGCAGAGCGGCTCAGGGTACCAGCGGACTAACAAAGCAAAGATGCAGAGAGAGAGCGAGGGGAAGAGGTGGACGTGCAGCATCAGAAAGGCAGCAAAATATAGGAAAGGAAACAAGCATTATACAAAGATCGACAGATTTTTGACTGGTAGCAAGCGCAAATCCGATGGCAACGTTGGTCACGTTGCCATCGGATTTCCTCAACAATGGCCCAAAAAAGGTAAAAGCTAAAAAGTAGAAGGAGGCATATTCGTCCCTGGGCTTTACAAGCACTATGGTCGGTCAGGAAGAGAGAACCCAGTGTGTCTTAAGATTCTGGCAGCTGAAAGCTAAATTAAAAAGGATACTTGGAAAACCACCATCCCAATTATGTGAACAAGTCTTTGAGTTTTTCAAGGTACAAACAATATGTTGTTTGCACTTATATGTTCTTACATATAAACACCGGTTTGCACTCTTCCCAACTTGATTTAAAATTTTGAAGAAACTTGAAAATATGACTACAACATGCAATGCAACTGTTAAGTGGAAGTGAAATATACTTTAAAAAAATGTACTTACTTTAGAAATAAAAACACTTCAAGGAAAGGGCTTAGAGGAGAGACGGCCACCAACCCTCTTCTTTCCCTTCGACCCTGATCGCGGTGCTCTCGTTGTTGCTCACAGATGCTCCCGCTGTTTCGGAGGCCAGAGACGTCGGGGTCACTCCGGGCCAGAGAGGAGAGCTGGAGTGTGAGGCCGATGCCGTGCCTGAGGCAGACTTTGAGTGGTACAAAGATGACAGAAGGTAATTAGCTTTACATTTTAATTTACAAATGGAAGACGTGTGAGTATTTGTCAGTTTTCAAAGTTATTGACGGTCATTGATATGCAGTCAATCATTCAGCCTGCAAACTGCTCCTTGGTCATTAATTCACTCAGACCCATTTGTAATTGGATGAGTAACTTTGAAAAAAACAAACAAAACCTTTCAAGTGCCCGTGGTTAGTTACTGTGTTCTTCCTCACGTTTAGGATCCTGATTGGCCTCGATGGCTTCGAGATCGTGAATTCTGGATCACTGTCGAAGCTGACGTTTTTTAACGTGTCCGACGAAGATTATGGAAACTACACTTGCGTCGCACTCAACAAACTTGGCAGCGCGAACACAAGCTTTCTCATGTATGGTGAGTACAGAAATATGGTACATTTATGGTACTACATAAGGGAAGCATAAGTTAAAAAATCCCCCTTTTTTTTAAGCATTTATCAGTTTGATTAATCCACCATCCATTTCCTTAAAGCTTTTACATTTAGTGTTATATAAAAAATAAATATTCTCCTATCATTACTGAAAAAGAGAAGGGATGCATTCACGTGTTGGCCATCACATAATAAATACAAATCAATCAGAGGAAGTATAAACCACCCTTTAATGTATTAAGAAAACTTGATGCAATTCTATATTAATTCTGTTTTGGGAGCATTAGACTCCTTTTCTTGCTCAGCCAGGCAGACAGCATGCTCTCACTAAACAATCAAGAGATCCCTGGCTGCTCATTCCGTCAGCGACAATGCTGATCCCTCTCACGCACCAGGTGCCAAATATCCCACAAATAGAGTGAGGAGCCTTAAAGTACAAGACATCTTTAGAAAAAGAGGCTTCCCTCGGGCCTGTGGACGCTCCTAAGTGTGTGTGTGTACAGTGTTTCAGCTAATTTGTTGCTACAATAGGGAATCAGGATTATGACTATCGACATTGAGTGATTATCATCATTAAAATAATGTAGATTTACAATGTTAGAGGCTGTTGTATTTGTTCAGGTTATAAAGCCCTCTGAGGAAAATATGCGTTTTGTGATTTTGGGCTATACAAAAATAAACTGAATTGGGTAAATTCTCCTGAACTGGCTGTTGGCACCATTACCAGTTTGAACACTGTAGTATGCCACTGTGCAGCCACAATGTTAAAAGTCTATTCAGCAGTCTACTTTTCATGCTTTTCACAAGTGCTGTGAATGATTTGTCCCCGCTCTGTTTCCAATATGTTGCTCTGTTCCATTTGTTTCCCTGGTGTAGTCGTAATTGAACCCACTAGCTCAACGCTATTGCAAGGTTAGTATTCTGCACGAGCATGCACTTCGACTGTTTTGGATGGAAAGTATTAACTGCGTGCTGGCACATGAACAACCGCCATTTTCACAAAGTAAATACACAGTGTCTGTTGAGCATTGAACTGTTTAACAACTATCTGATCTCGTCATGAATTGACATGTTAAAGTGAACCAGTGGCAGGCAGCAGGAATGGCAAAGCAAACCACCATATCGATGTCACATGAACCTTTGTGAAAATGGCCATGCAGCCCGTTTTGCTAATTGTGTTTCATCTTCTCCTTTGCAACCCTAACCGCTTCAATGTGTGACACGGCTTCATTTTGGTTTTTGCATGCTCTTCTTTCTAATGTAAGTACTCGTCATTTTTCATTAACATCATTTGTGCTTCTGCGATTGCTTTTGCCTTCAGTTATTATTTTCATGTGAACGTCCAATACAGAAATTTGAGAAAGTTACAGAACCGTACTGGAAATGTTTGTGTATTGTAGATAACTGGATGAGCCTTGTGTGTTATTAGAAAAAGCATATGGCGATAACCACCTCACCCATCATGTCTCTTCATGTGTCCTTGTTGTTGCAGCTTTTGTAAGCAGACCCACTCCATTAACACAACATAATTGTATTAATGGATCTAATTTTGACTATGAATAACGTCGTTATTGTAATTAACCATATGCAGGATTACGGATAATCCACTGTGGCAGGGTAATTGGATAGATGCCCCAAAGGAAACTGTGGTGAACTCATGGAAATTCTAGGGAAATGAGTAGTCATTGTGTTACAAGCTTCAAAAGAATTCTTTTTAATGTGTCCTCAATCATCATACGACGCATCCGTTTAGATAAATCTTGCCTCATCCCTGAAAACAGCAGGAGGAAAGTCTATTGTGTTTTTTTAGGTGTATAAACACTATAATACATGTTCATTAAAGAGTGAGGAATACAAGTGTATAAATTACTCAAACTTTTTTAGTTACTTAGTTGTTGAAAATAGGAGTCTGCTGGAAGAAACTTACAAGTACTTTATATAATATATATCACCGCAGTCGGATGTAATGCTAATCTTAACCGACTCATCGTTCCGATGACTCCCAGTTACAACTGACCAAAGCAAACCTGTAGGTGGAATCTTCATTTTAATTAAACAGTTCTCAGAACAAAGAATGGCCTTGTCATAGATAGAATTACTTTCTTTAAGCAATGATCAGTGATAATCCTTAGTGCTGCACAGGATGCCATTTGGATGCTATCCTAATAAATACCAAGTGCTAGCAGCAGCACTAAATAACTCACCTTCTGCCTCACTAAACCACAGCTTTGCTGTGTTGCTTTACAAGGTTCTCCATGCCATGCTGAAGCACTCCAAATTACTCTCCAGTAGATAACAAATAGGAAAAGAGAACTTCCATGGGGAATCTTACCTGAATGTTTTCTTCTCCCTGTCAGGACCGAGAGCAGTTCAAGATGGCAGCGGCGGCGCAATGGGAGTCCACTCACACACCTGTCTATTCCTAGTGTTTCTGCCGTTCCTGCTCAGAATTTGAAGAGGAATGGATTTGAACACATTTTTTGTTTGTGTAAGTGTGTGTTAATTTTCTTCTCATCCGGAAACATAAACTGGTGCACAGTGAGTGCAGGGAGTATCCTGTTACATAATGATGTTGACCCACTAAATAAGTACTTAACAAAAAGTTTCAGTTCTTTTGTTTTTGGAATTTAGGTTACCTTGAGGCTGAAAGCCTGCTATTGTAATATATTAATGTGTAATGATTATCATTCTTTCTGGTTGTTGAAACAGAATTGTTTTTGAAGTATTCTCCAAGTATTATTATAGTAATACACTTGCAGTTGTGTTATGCTGATCTTTTAATTCTTTTTTTTCAGTTATGTTTAGTTTTAAATATTTTTGAGAAAGGAAAATATGAAGTTGTAACTATTTAGGACAAATATCCTGGTTTTATGTCATTTTTTTTCTTCACCAGTAAAATTGGACACGACAATGGTGTCGAGAATACCTGTTATGAATATGTAGTTAGAAATGGAGGGAAGGTTTGCTCCACTTGTGTGGCGTCGACCTCTGACTTAAATAATGCAAATGTATTAATGCTATTGCTTCCTGTTTGAACACCAGGCCATTCCCACACAACAGTTGGCCCTCTGGCCCTCCAACCCTGGAGGGCCAGAGGCCACTTAGTCACATCATGTTAATAAAATTGTTAAAATCAAAATCAAAAATACCCTTTGCATATATTTAGAGACCATTAACCGAAAATAGTAGCCCACACAGCAACACTTCACTGGGTATCTCTTTCCTAGTCTCGACACTCAAAAAAACCCATGGACACCTTTCCGATACTATTATCTTTTTACAAAGAGGGTAGACATATTTTAATATGAGTTCAACAAATTACACACCACTTCATACCAAAATGTACAGTGTGTGATTTATGACTGAAATGCTCATTCTGAACATGACTTTCCAGCTTTTATTGAAAAGAATTGCAGGCTTACTGTATAGAATGCGAGCTGATTGCAATAACCAACGTGGTGAGAGGTCCGGGTAACAAAAAAACACTACATCTGCTCTTATTGCTTCACTTGTGGCCAGTATTGTCAGACAACAAAACAAAGAAATCATGTGTGTGTCTTATCATGGTGGAGAATCGAACACACAGAAGATCAGCAGCAAACTGAGTATGAATCTTCGCTACTTTATTTCATTTGTGAGCATGAGGATTTTATGCAACAATCACAAACCTCTAACACACCGGTAAGAATTCTAAAAAGATGTTTTGTCTTTTTAAGTTCTGTTGTGTGGGCAAACAATATACACCAGCTGCCACACTCAGGTTTTAAACATCATGCGTCTATTTCAAGATGCATTGTCGGTTGGAATTGTGAACTTACAAACTGAACCTTCTACGGGCTGCACTCCACGTCATTTAACTATGTGCAGTCCCACAGGATTTGCAGGATTCCATTAACACAACGTAAAATGGGAATAGCAAATTACATCAAATTAGTGTGTGTCTGTTTAGTGGCGGGGCAACGGCGCGCTTCTTATCCCTCGGCTCCCCTTTCGTTTTTCTCCTGGCTTAACACAGCTCTGGTGATGTTGTAGTCCTTCGTCTATCTGCACCTACTTCAAGTATCTTTTTAACTCCCCTAGCATCATTTGGCCCGTAGGGAAAACAAGGTTTGTGAAACAGATAGCAGCTTCATTGAAATGGATCCGAGTAATCAGGAGCTGAATCTGACGGGCTAATCACACTTTGTTATCACACACAATACAATGAGACGAAGAGACTATTATTCATCTCTAGCACAGTGATGTTTGAAAATTACATGGTAATTATTCCTTCTGGCTAGAAAGGATGGCACCACTGATCCCACGTCTGTAATGCCACAATATGCATAAACAATCACAGCCCCAGTGCTTTGAGTTCCCTTAAAAGGTTGGAAAGAGAGCCAAATGTGGCACTCCCTTTTATTATTTGCCTTGCGACATCTCTTCATAAACACACATTTTACTGATGTAATACAGACTCTTGTTTATTTATCTTATAGGTCAGGCAAGCACACAAAACTGGTCATGGACTTTTATCTTTTTACTACCTCTGAGCAATTGTGCAGCAAGTTGCTTAATTATTTATCATTGCAGCGATCATGAAGTAATATTTACCTGTGGTCACGGGTGTGCATTGATGTGCGAACAGTTTCTCCAGGAGCCTCACAGCACTTGGCTGACAGCTGCCTTCCATTGCTTTGTTCTTAATTACATTACAGATCATTTAGCTGATGCTTTTATCCAAAGCAACTTACATTATATTTTTAACCCATGGCTTTTTACTTTTTTGCCAGGGAGCAATTAGGGGTTAGGTGTCTTGCTCAGGGACACTTCCACATGGGGCAGCCGGGACTTAAACCTCCAACCTTGGGGTTCGCAGCGCACCCTCTCTACCCCTGCGCCACGATGAATAATAAATATCAATGTTTTTTCATGTCATATCAAATTACAGTTTAAGTTCTCAAGCAAAGCACACTATCACCGAGAACAAACCTTGTCAGCGTGTACCTTTAGAGCAGATTCATATACCCAGGAGGGCTGCTGAGAAATATCTCTAGATGAAATGAAAAATGATGGTGGTGTTTTCTACACACGTAACCAGTGGTGAAGGAGATTGCTATTTAGCTGGCTTCATCTAATAATCCACCTAATAATAGCAATTCCATATGGTTACTATTGGAGCGATTCAGATTTGGCGCTGTATTGAGAATCGCACACTACCAACCAAAACGGCACATAAAAATATTCAGACTTAAGATGATCATCTCAATGTCAAACAGGCATATTGTTTATGAGAGTTTGATGAGTTGAGGAAGCCACATCGAGCCAAAGAGCAGTCTGAGCTCTGATCTAAGGATGAGGTATTCTCCCTTTTCAGAGAAGATGGAAAACAGTCTGTACTGTCAGATCCCGGCTGGGTATCCCGCTCGATCCTATTTCTAAAGTTTTGGCCTTGGACACACGCAGCTAACAGAAGTACCATCTTCATTTCCTTGTTCTCAAATCCCTGCTGTGCCAAACATGTAACAACAGAAGGCGTGTGGAGAAAACCTATGCAGGCTGCCTCTTTAAAATCTTCATTTGGATTACTTTATGACCTGAGGCCTTTTGCAGTAATTTGCGCCAGTTCCTCGCTGCATTATGGGCAAGGCAGCCTCAAGGTTAGATGAGATGGGCTTGCAGAGCAGTTCGACAAACACAAAACACAATCACATTTCAGTTTGTGAGACAGTAGGATGTTTTGTGTTGCGGGACATAGCTATTAGCAATGTCATGGCTCATATAGCTGAGAAAACTAATAAGCTCTTGGTTGCTTTCTGAAAGCTCTCTTACCTGTTGTTCTGTTAGCGGGACTCCTCCTCTATTCTAGAAGTCACACCCAGTGGGATGCTTTTAACACCCTGATGAAAAAAAAGAGAAAGAACATTGATTTTTCTAGCTGCATTACAGTAAGGCAAACGTAAAGCAGCAGCTGTTGACATTCAACTGTCATGATTGGGGACACTTTACCATCTCTCTTTTTCAGCAGGTGTACTGCAGTTTCTTCCTGCGTGGCAATAACAAAGTCTGTGCTTTCTTATTCAAGCAAACACGCCAAAGCCCCACCAAGCATTGAAAAAGATGTACACACCTGTTCAAACCAGAATTATTATGATTGTAAAGGAAGACAATTTTGGACATACAGTATTTCTGATGCAAGGAAACTGCACTAAGAAGGCCTAAACTTAACCTATCCAGCCCATGAAGTCTGATATTTTGGCAGTAGCGCTGCATACTTATGGTGATTTGACCAATTCCATTTTCAGTTGGAAGACTCCAGGATTGCAGGACTCATTCTCTCTCTCTCTCCCATGCTCCAACCAAGATCCCGTTTGCTTGGACTGAGAAGGAAGGAGGCCATGGGTTTAGTTCTTTTTTGCCTCCATATGGCCAGGGCAAGATCCCATTCTCTCTTAAGAATATTTGATACCAGTTAAGGAAACTGATCGGATATTACTATTCATTTAAGGTGTTTTGTGACATTGGTGTGATTTGCATTGCAGTCTGAAAGAGATGATTTTTGGATGTGAACTTTGGTTGGACATGAGAAATCCAACATTTGCTCCAGCTATTGTGGGAGTATCATGGCAGATGCATGGAGTAGTTTCATGATCTGTTGGGGTTTATTTTGAATAATTCACCAATAGAGGATTTGGTCACAAGTTCCAAAGCTATTTGACTCTTTGCATTGTAAAGGATTGTTGGTTCATATGTATTTTGTTGATGAAAAGTGTGTGCTCATATTTAAGACTTAACAATAATAAAATGTTGTATATTAAGATTGTGTATTGGTGGCATTTTTTTGGCTTGCATTGCCCAACGTGGCATCCATCCAGGAACAAGGCAAACCTGTAGATTTTTGAATCCCCAAGTCTTGAGCTTGGACTGAGCTTATTTTGGTGTTCACTACATTATCGGCAACTGTTAACTCCAGTTTTGCAAATGACACCACTGTGTCTTTTAATCTGAACAATGTATCTTTTAAGGGCTCTGGTGCATTAATTATGTAGACGCCGCAGCAGGAGGTCTTTCATTACTCTGCGATGCGGTCTCTCTCCACCTCTGCAGAAGCTTTATTCTATTCTTATTCAATCACTCTATAGATTATACATATAACAACAATGTGGAGGTAACCACTGTTAATTGTCAATGCCAGTAGATCATGGGAATAATAATTCAACGCATGTCTATGATATTCGGAGTGCTTCAGGTTTGGGGCTATTTATTGGATATTTTTTCTTTATGCACGTTCTAAAATCTTGCGCAGTTTTGGTACATTTAGCATTATCATATGGAAAAAAGCACGACAATATTCATGGGTCACTTTTTCAAACATTTTGAGAGAAATTCATGCAATAACTTTTCTAAGGATAATGTTCGGCAGTAACAAAGTTGTTAAATAATATAAATATTTAATCTAAATGTAAATGTTAAATATACCACTATGGATATTAGTTATCCGTTCATAACCTTTATGATTGCAACTTTCTGTTTCAAACAATTAAGACAATTATTTAAAAAATATAAAATATTATATATATATTCCCCCCGGGCACAAAAGAAAGTCTTTCACAAGGGTATTTTTTGAAAAAATCAAAATAAATATTGTAGGGTGTACTCCATGGCCATTTGGATTATTGTTTTATGATTCAGAAATATTTTCATTCCAGCCAGTTCATAAGTATTTGATTACTTTCACCAACTACTCCACTATAAGGGGCCAATAGTTGCAAAATGGTTGACCTACTGGTTTGTTTTCCTTTCAGATGATGATGCCTGAGGCTCAAAGTGCTGCAGAGTTGAGTTAATCAAATATTTATCAAATTTGTGCATCCATCAAGTGAACTAACATGATCCACTGCAATATTAATGTTTAAAATGTGTGTTTGCCTAATCCCAAAATTGTATTGGCTTGTTTTTAGGGGGGGAGTAATATTCCGTACAACAGAGCGCAAACTGACATGCAATTTGAGCAAAACAAAAACCTTATTTGGAGTACTATTTTTTTATACAATCAATTAACGGGATTGTAGCACAGCATGGAAGTGGAAGCAGTGCTTTATTTAAATGTGTAAATGCAATTCTTTCGTCAATTTGCAGCAGTATTAGTTGGCTGGTTCACTGGAGGAAATTTCGCCATAATTGTTACGACCATAACACACCTTCGAGCTATCCAGTTATGTCTGATATTCAAATTGAAAAGTTGAAATACTACCGGACTTGACAAACAGAAGAAGGGACACCTCCTAGAAGACATATCTGTCACAGTGTGGTTCACTTCCTGTCTTATTTTGTAGTTTTCTGCCACTCGTGTCCCCGGGTAACTTCACTTCCTGCCTTGTCCTGTCATCCCCTGTGATCGTCTGATTGTTTCCACCTGTGTCAAATCACCTGCACCTCCCTAGTGTATTTAAGCAGTGTGTGTCTCGTCACTTGTCGCGTCATTGCCTTTTGTCCTTGATGTTCCTCGTTCCTGCCAGCCTCCCCCGGTACTTGTATGTGTTTTTGCCCGTTGGCCTTTTTTGGAGTTTATGACTATTAAAGTCTTTTTGTTCCTCGAACTCTGCATTTGAGTCCTGCCTCTCCACGCCCCCCGTGACAGAATGACGCCACCAAGAAGGGCTCAGCAGACCCGTTGCCAGATTACGGACCTGATTACCTGGACGTAAGAAGTCCCTTGTGGCAGCGGAAAACCAACTTTATTTTCGATCCCAGGAGCTATCAGAGGGCCTGCCACGAGCTCCGGGATCTCCTAAATCCCAGGAGGAGCCCTGGCAAGAGGAAGCTCCCGTTTCCGCTGGGCCGCCGCAGCGCTCTCCCGTTCCCGCTCTTCGACTAGCTCCTCCGACCCCGGTACCGGCCCAGAGACTCCAGGCCCCAATCCCGGCAGTACCGGCCCCGAGACTCTCAGCCCCGCCCCGACTCGGCCAGTACCGGTCCCGAGACTCTCAGCCCCGACTCGGCCAGTACCAGCACCGGCCCCGAGACCAGTAAGGCCGAGATCCTCCTTGTGGCAGTGGCAAGTGGGTGGCAACTTTGTGACAGGCAGCGGCAATCGCCAGTAAATCAGTCGGCGTCACAACGGCACGCTGGGTGGGAGGAGCCAATTTTTCCCAGAAACAACTGTTATTTGTACGACAGGTCAGCTGCTATAAATATTTAATTTTATTTAATTTTATTTGAGACACGTGAGCCCCCGTCTTCTTATTACAGAGGCTAATTTTAGGTTTGGACCGGCGGGTTCCGTGTAGGGGGTGGGGCTCTCAAGTTTGATGCCACCCACTTGCCACTGCCACAAAGAGGATCTCGCTGTCACTCCCCGAGACTCTCAGCCCCGACCCCGACTCGGCCAGTACCGGCTCCGAGACTCATGACCCCGACGCCCCCAGTCGCCACTCCGAGAATCATGACCCCGACTCCTCCAGTCCCCGCTCCGAGACTCATGACCCCGGCGCCTCCAGTCCCCGCTCCGAGACTCATGACCCCGACACCACCGGTGCCGGCCCCGAGACTCCAGGCCCCGACCCCTCCAGTCCCGGCCCCGAGACTCATGACTCCGACGCCTCCGGTCCCCGCTCCCCGACTCAGGTTCCCTCCCTCCCATCCCGTGGTCCTCTCCCACCCTCCCGTTGGTGAGTTGAGGGCCGTCTGGGATCCGGCCCTTCAGGGGGTCCTGGCAGGCGTTGCGACAGTGACTCCGGGGGCTTCCCGCTCCCTCCAGCTGGCAACTCCGTCTTCCCGCGTCCCCGAGCCGGCGACGACTGCGGAGGTGTTCCGTGTCCCCGAACCGCTGACTACTGCGGAGGTGTTCCGTGTCCCCGAGCTGCCGACAGCCCCGGAGGTTTCCCGTGTCCCCGAGCCAGCTATTCCAGAGACGTTCCGTGCCCTGCAGTCGCCGCCCCGGAGCCGGCCAAATGACCGTCCGCCGGGCCGACCCCCGGAGGCTCCCCGGCCGTTTGTCTGTCCGCCGGGCCGGCCAAATGATCGTCCGGTCGCCTGGCCGCCCGCCGGGCCGCCCGCCAGAGTTTTCCGGGCGGTCCGACCAGCGTCTCTGGATTCCCTCCCCCCCGTCCCTTGTCTGTTCTGTGCTAGTTTAGGGCCGTCTGGGATTCGGCCCTTGAGGAAGGGGGGTACTGTCACGGTGTGGTTCACTTCCTGTCTTATTTTGTAGTTTTCTGCCACTCGTTTACCCGGGTAAACGTATCTGTATTTGAGTCCTGCCTCCCCACGCACCCCTTGACAATATCAATGCAATAAGAGTATTGTGCTATGATGGCTCAATCATCCATTTTCCATGGTAAATCATCTAACTAACCTCTAATATTTTCTTGATTGAAATTTAATAAACTGCCATCTGTTGTCCAGGCAGTTGCAATATTTTTGTGGATTGACAGTATATGAATGTTTTCCTGAATATAAACATTCATTAGTTGGCTAAGTAAACCCAGAACCTGGCTTGCCCTGCCAGCAGATACAGTGTTAATATTAGCTGTCAGTTGGTGCAGTATTTGTGGTGTTTACAACGCCCACTTAGAGACCCATGATGGACATTTAGGCACTGGAGATAAGTCTCGCAGTCTACCTTTTAACTCCCTGTTGGAGCAATCTCTTCCCTCTTTCGCTCCCCCCATTATATTTCTAACTAATTAATGTCAAAATGGAGAAAAAAAACATTAAGGATGTGTTTCCAGAAGTTGTTGATTGCCCACTGTCGTCGAGGCAAGCAGAAACTCCTAATGGCTGGTAAACATCTTGTGATTGCCTGACTGTCTCACAGGACCGAGAGTGTGTTGTGGCTGAGCAGAGCGGAGAAGAATTGAGGATGAAGAGCGTGCTGCTTAGCAAAAACCAAAGACATTAACATCTGTGCTGAAAGGAAATCAGACTGCAGCTTCCTCCACAAAAATGGCCTTTTCTTGATACACAATTATATGCTTTTATATTTCCACTTGTCAATCACTCAGAAATTGAGACCTCTTTACAATGGTGTCAACAACCAATGCTGTTTGAAATGACAATGAAATACATTTAAAATTGTGTCAGCACACAGACTGATGTTGAAACATCCATACAAATCTTCGGATAAGTCACTCGTATCCTGAAGAAAAGTGTAGTCCATGTGCAGTTCTGCACATACACTTATCAGTATACAGTTTGATGTATGTTGGTCCACTAATCTTCTAGGGAAATCGTAAATAACACTCTCAGAAAACATGGTCCATATTCATTTATGGCAACAACACAAATATTTCCACATTTTTATGTCGTAGTAAGTATACAGTACAAGTGAACCTACAGTAGATGGCAAGTTATTATACATGTTGATAATGATTGCATTATATGAAATTCATATTTTTTTCACTTGATTTATTTGTTTCAAGCATTAAGTCAAACGTGATCTCAAACGTTAGCATGTATGCGTGCGTGTTTGTAAGGTCAGCTTCTTTCTGTCAAAAAAACCTTATAAAATTGTTCTGATGTACATCACTGAGACCAATCTGATGAACATGGAAAACAAAAGTTACTGCTAGGCCCTGTACGTGCATGTAAACAGTATTGGGTCTCCTTGCGCCATCTCATTCATTCACATCGCTCATGATGTCCACCTTAATTGTCCGCTTGCAAAAGCTCGTATTGCCCAAAACATATCATTTGTGGTGTTTCCGGTCCTTTTTCGGTTACTTTGAGTGCGCAGTGATTTGGAACGCTCGGGTCAAAATGAAGACCATTATTATTATCGCACAATAATGTACACCCGTGACTCACTCTCCACCAATCAGAACGCTGGATTTCATCTACCCGCATTATAATCAGTGATATTGTCACTGGTGGACTCTAGAATACCTAACCTTATCTATTAAGCATCCGATCTAAAGGCTAAGCTAGCTGCTAGACTACTTCCATCTCATCTACCATGCACGTTACACGGTGTAAAGAGAACCACCACTGTTGCCATAAAAGAGTGGTTTGGAAAACGTCCTAGCTAAATAGATTTTTGGCACAAATCAATCAAGATCAAATCTGTGTAGTTTTATGTTTAAAATTAATTAAGTTTCTAAACTACACGCTTTCTAAAGTGATTACTCATTACTCTTAACTGCAATTCATTGAGATTAATAGATTTCAAAATATGTGATTAATTTTTTTTTGTATTTCTTTATTGTTCAGGTTCTTTTCCATCATTATTGAATGCACCTGTTGTAAGTCGCTTTGGGTAGAGACTCAGCCAAATGAAAAATGTAAATGTAAAGAAAAATGGGTCGACGCACGCGAGGACGCAAGGAGATGTGAAAAGCGACGCAAGGGACACGCAAGAGTGCCCCACCATCAGTGTCCTTTGCCTCTGGACGACTGTAGCTCCACAGCAGATCTCTATTCCAGACAGTGTCCATTTCCCGTAATCTCTCACGCCAAGCCTGAGTGTCCATTTCTCACCCCCTACCACTGCACAGACAAACACAGTCCTCCCACAAACCTCGGTGGGACAGAAGGCTCTATGCCGCTTTGGCTTTTTCTCTCCCCTCTTTCTTTGTCTGTGTCTGTTCTTCCCACCCTGATTATTCAAGCAACACCATGACAACACATTCACCGCTTCCTTTTCCCAGCCTTCTATGTTGGACAAGCAGCCCAGCCGTGCTGCCCACCTCTGCATGGACCAAGTTCCTCAAGCACACAGACTCACCAATGAAACCTTCCACCACCGCTTTTTGTAATATTCACTTCTCTGCACAGTTTACCTTCTGTCGTTCTATTTGGTACTTCTTTTTCTAAATGCTGGAACACATTATTCATGTTCGGATAAAGTCTCACATGTAGGATGCTAAGGTTCCTTAATCAGTGAAGGAAAGAAAACACTTAAAAAAATATTTGGTTACCCAGCTCCTCTCCTGAACATCTGTTGTACGGAAACGGGCCATTTCATCTTGCTGGGTAGCTACTCGCTCAGTGGCTCATTTTAATGCAGTGGAAAACAAAGACTGAATATTACGGTGTCTGACCACTTTTGATTTCTCACAAGGGCTTAATCCACACATTTCGACGAATGTCAACTTTATGTACAAGAATAGCATCATTCTATTGACGGTAGAGGCCATTGAACTGGTTTTAATTAAAAATGGAGAATGGGATGTGTCTTGTCATGCATGTAGATGAAGCAACTGATAGCTCTCAAAAAACATGCAACCTTTTGTTTTGAATTTATTGTCTCATTCATTAATGATGCAAATGTGAAAGCAATGACAACCTCGGGCTTCTTCCGATAAAACAGCAACGGCAGTGGGACCAGAAGACAACTTGAGAAGAAAATCCCCCTGGTTAAACAGATTGTAGTTTAAAGATGTACTACGGAGTTACACTACTGCTTTGTTGTATCATGTAGCAAATTGGCTACAACTTAATTTCATTTTGTAGCTCTTGGAATAGGCATTCCAGTTGTAGTTTTATGATGTAGTTTTAGCTACATCCGTTTTTGAAACAGATAATGTGACCCCCTGGTTAAACAGATTGTAGTTTAAAGATGTACTACGGAGTTACACTACTGCTTTGTTGTATCATGTAGCAAATTGGCTACAACTTAATTTCATTTTGTAGCTCTTGGAATAGGCATTCCAGTTGTAGTTTTATGATGTAGTTTTAGCTACATCCGTTTTTGAAACAGATAATGTGACCAGAAGACAACTTGAGAAGAAAATCCCCCTGGTTAAACAGATTGTAGTTTAAAGATGTACTACGGAGTTACACTACTGCTTTGTTGTATCATGTAGCAAATTGGCTACAACTTAATTTCATTTTGTAGCTCTTGGAATAGGCATTCCAGTTGTAGTTTTATGATGTAGTTTTAGCTACATCCGTTTTTGAAACAGATAATGTGACTCAACTAACCCATTTCTTTCCACAAAGATCCACCGACGTGGGTCTTATACTGTAACTGCTCTACAAACCAGTTTAGTAACATAAGGCAAGATTGTGTTTGCTGCACTGGGTTCTTTGTTGGATTGAAGTTGTTCAGGTCTGTGAATTGGAATTATCATTTAGAGATTGTCTTCTCAAGATAAACAGCACCAAGTCATTTTTAGCAAAATGGCCCTCTCTTCCCTGAGGCTCAGGTCAAGACTCCCTTCATTACTAATGGGGGCTTATGGCAGTTTAATGTCCTTCCGTTTGGTCTTTGCAATCCTCCCGCCACATTTGAGAGATTAATGGACACGGTGCTGGCTGGTATCCCCCGGCAGGAGTATGTTATGGCGGCTCATTCATGGAAGCTCTTAAGGCCCATAGGCGGCTACTGGAGAGGGTGGCAACTGCGGGTCTGAAGCTGCACCCACAGAAATGCTCTCTCATGCAGCAAGCGGTGACGTTGCTGGAACACAGACTCTGGTGCGGTGGTGTCAGCACTATGGATGAGAAGGTGCAGACTGTAATGAATTGGCCTAGCCCCTGCTCTGTGCAGAACCCTCCGGATGACTTTGCTATTGTGAGAATTACTGAAAGGTCTCCACGCAGCGTGGCCGCTTCTGACAGACGAGAGGCTCGCTTTGTTCTTTTATATCCCCCCCCGTCGGCCGTCGTATTGTCCCGAGTATTCCTAAGTATACTTATGCTTTAGCATGCCTAAGCATATTTTGAGCGTAATAATTTCCCATATTCTTTCACCGTGTGGGATGGTGCTACCCTCTCAAAACTCATCTCTGGTCTCTCCCGGTTTAGGACACGAGTTGGGATAAAACCACCTGTGCTTAAGTAACCTGCTCGATAACCCATCAAGCTGAAAACATTTCTGTTTAGCTGTCTAACAGGACCAGTCAAGGTGACACCATTTTTGATCTTGCCGTCTAACGTGACCAGTCACTCCTCCCAAAATCTGGTTTCCAGGTCTGGTCAAGTTGTTATGTGAGGGTTGCCCCTCTGCAACTATGTCTGTTCTGTGGTCTCTCCTTGTCTGACTGTTCTACCCTGGTCCAGCATGACCACTACGTATCTTGTATACGGTCTAACTCAACCTCAACCTCTCCCATCATGCGGTCGAGACCCTCTCTTTCCCTTCAGGATCTGTTGAAATCCCACCATGCCTGACTGTGATCCAGCTTGACACTCACTGATTGTGGGTACATGGATTCGAATAACTGGCTTAGTCGGACAGAAATCGAATTATCCGTTTCATGTAAACACCTTTGTCCGACTATGTGCGGTCCGACTACGATCCGACTAACACCCCTGGATAACTCGATCCGATCCAGTTGATAGTTCGACTATTGCGGCATGTAATGGTGAATTGGATAAGGAAACGGACTTTGTGTCTTTGCGCATGCTTGAGATCCCGCCGTCCTCCTCCCTCCCTCCCTCCCAGGTCGTGACCCGGAAGTCGAAAGAGACGATAAGTTGTCACTGCTGGAAGCCTGGCCGGAAGAAAACAAACAAACAACGCTATGGACAACACAAGAGCCACCACACATTTCTGGACCGAAGAGCAAACAGAATTTATGCTTAATGTATTGAAGGAGTTGAACATGCTAAAGTTCATGGATGGGAGGAAGACCAGAAATGCTGACCTGTTTAAAAAGGTAAATATATATATATATATAAATATTTTTTGTGACATTCAAGGTTTTACCTTTTATACTTGTGTGCTTTTATACCTTGTTTTACTTTTCTTAAGTGTTTTATTTATAAGAAATATTAACTAAAACTTGTGAGTTTCTTTATTTGTGGAATGAAACACACATGGGGGGTATTCCAGAAAGGAGGTTTAACAAACTCTGAGTCTATCCCTGAACTCCAAGTTGACTTACTCTGAGATGGGAAACTCTAAGTATCCGGTTCCAGAACAGCTGATCTACGTTAGTTCAATCGACTCGGAGTATGTTCACCTTGAGTTAAGCGCGTGCATGACGATGATAAAAAGCCATCATTAATGGACCCCGATACCACAAGTCACCACGAGAACAGTAAATAAAAGAGCAAGCTATTTCACTGCGATGGAGTTGGAGATCCTTCTGCAGGCCTACGGTGAGCATGAGCATGTATTTCGTCGCAAATGTAATACAGCTGCAGCAGCGAAGGAGAGAGAGACTGCGTGGGGAAAAATTGCTGCCCGAGTCAACGCGTAAGTTTGAATGTGCTATTCCATTGACATAACATTTAACCGTAAGATCGTCGCAGTCTATAGTTATGAATATAAGTAGGAATTAAATTTTCATTAAGGTGCAATCCAACAGGGGAAAAAAGGACCTTGTATCAGCTAAAAATGAAATTAAAAACCATAATTAAAAAAGGTATGGCATATTTTGCTAGGCTATGATTGCACCTCACTTTAATTTTAATTCATTTTTTTTAATTGACTTAGGCTATTAAACAAAGTAAATATTAATTCAGTGGCTACTTGAAATAGTAAATTAAACTCCTAATAAAATGTTGTTTTTACATGTCTTTTCACTTAATACCCCACTTAGGTATAAAATAAGAATGTGTCTAAGTGTCTCCTATCGAAGTCATTTAAAATGTCACGCTGTAGCCTACACAAACACTCATTAAAATACTAATTAAAAAACAAAGAAACATTGAGTTCTGCTCAGCCAACAGAAAGAAGGCAGAGGCCCAAAAACAGTGGTCTCCCAGTGGCTGAAGGTATACCGGGGGGAAGCTCTTCCGAACCTGTCACCCCCCAGGACACAAGTGACTACATCAGATGCAAGTATACAAAATAAAACTAATATATACACTACCCCTCAAAATTTTGGGGTCACCCAGACAATTTTGTGTTGCATGAAAAGTCACTTATTTATCAAATGAGTTGGAAAAATGAATTGAAAATATAGTCACGATATTGACAAGATTAGAAAAAATGATTTTTATTTGAAATATTAATTTTGTTCTTAAACTTTGCTTTTTTGTTTTTGTGTGAAAGGATTTTCTATTCACATAGTCCCCTTCACCGAGTGCAGGAATAGGAATATGTGTCCTATCTATGCATCCTATCACATTTGGAAGCCCTGCAAAATGACAGCTAATTAAGCTTCTGAGGTCGCAGCAGAATGTACATCATAATTAAAAAATATATAATATATGATTTCTACATCAGTCACCTGCAATCCTGTGGAATTCCTCTTTGATTGTTCTAAGAGGTTTGTGTCCGGGAAACACCCCACCATCACGGGTAACAGGCGTTTCAGTGCGAGGGGAACTTTCCTCACAGCTCTACAAACCTTGCCTTGCCAAAGTGCTCTGCATCCCCGATGTTATAAAGAAAACTACCATTTGCAAAAAAAACGTAGCGCGATGCACAATATTTGCTCTGATGTGAGTGCACGTCTGCGGTGTGTGAGGTTGGTGATATGCGGCTGGAGAATGTTAGTGAGATAAATGATACCTTGTGAGGAAACGCGGAAGCGTTCTAACAGAAATTCCTCTGGAAATTATAAAACATCTAATCTGGGTCGGAAGACTCTCTCGCGACGTAAAGCATTTCGAATCACAACGGCTTGGATGTCAATTGGATTTGGTAGGAACGGGCAATCCATGTCTACCAGCTTTCTTCATGTGGGAGGAGACGGTAGAAACTCTGTGTTTCTTATAGTAAACCTGCCAGCGAGCAGGTTATGTTCACAGAGTCTGTTACCATGGTGATTGACTCAGAGTTTCAGTTACCTCTCTATCTGGAACGGATAACTCAGAGTTTCCCTGATCTCAGGGTTAACTTACTCTGAGTTTTCACATAACCCGCTTTCTGGAATACACCCCTGGACTGTACAAAAATTGTATTTACAAACCTATGACAAACTGGCAATTATGTAATGAATTCCAAGACGTCTAAAGGCATGGTCTGCGCAGGGGGAAGTTTGCACTCAGGTAATCTGTGAGGGCGGCTCTGATCCTCTGTCCATTTGTATTGCGTGATTGTTGGCACGGCCACCTGGCTGTGGCAGGTTCAATGCAAGTGTAGCCGCTTCCGCTGACCAGTTGGGATTCACAACTTCCTTCTCATTCTCACAGACATTGTGCAATGCACAACAGGTATCAATCACTTTAGGGGTGAATGAAAAGTGGAAGTCACTACGCTTCATCAAAACTCTCCAGCGTGACTTCAGTCTCCCAAACGCAATCTCCACCGTGGTCCTTTCAGAGCTTAAGTAGACACTGAAGGACTCTTGCTCAAGGGTGATGTTTGGGGAATGGGTGTAGCCTTTCATGATCCAGTCCATGAGAGGATACGCTGGATCTTCCAACAGGAAGTGACCGATTGAGACGCCATCGATTTCTCTTGGTTCCTGGGAGGAGAAACAAAAATTGTGACTTTAATTATGGTCTTTCGCATATGAATGGAAAGGAAAAGATCACAAGCTTGTGTAGCTGATGGAGCAGGATGTGTTGAAATGCAGCCAGTTGCACACGTTCGTTGATATGGAGATAATATAGTCTCAAACAGGTGGAGCTTTGCCACATGTTGACTGGGGACCTCAGCAGTTGTACGAACAGTTGATTCCCACCACCCATTCTTCAACAATGGCCACAACCTTCCTTTACTCTTAGGCCAGCTGTGACGACACACACAAAATCATACCCTATGAGTCCTTTATCAGACATCCCATGAAAGCACCATCAAATTCTTGCTTTTTGCATTCATTGGCTCATCTTGACCAAACAAACATGGATTATACTGATTTGACATTGACCCACATGTGACAAATACATTCAGACGGTCTGACATGAGTGAATGCATGTGTGTTCCTGTGTCGGGCAAAAATCCAATGACGGTTTGGTGTATTTAAATGATAACTGCGTTGCAATGCAGTGAAGGTATAGTTATGCTCTCTTTAAGATGGCCGCGAGTAATGTTCAGTGTATGTTGGAGAGTATTTGGTCCCCAAAAACTGCAAGGCATTATAAGTTGTAAATAATGAGAAAAAAGCAGAGTAAGCCAGAGGGGCTTCACACTAATTCCACTACGTACAAGCAGCAATGTTGAGCTCTAAGTCAACAACTTAGATTGCTGAAAAAGGCTTCACTTGTTTGCACTTTCAGAGAGTCACGAGTATTCAGAACAGCTGAATTCTAATCATGTAGATGAGTTTGCACAAAGAAAGACGAGAGAGGGGGCCCTGCAGTCTCTCAGACTTCTGCTCTTTTATTACAGGTTGTAGCTGATGTCTAGGTCTGTTTTTGTCTGCACAGTTTTCTGTTTACACAATTGTAGAAGGTTTTACAAAAATGTGGAATTCGGGTGAATAATAATTGGATTTCTAAGGGTACTCAATGGTTGTGTTGTTGTGAATGAAGTCTATGGCTTTAGTAGAACTCTGGTATTATATTCATATTTGCTGATTCAGGACAACACTGGACTTTTAAATATGATTGAAAATTGTTGTTTGGTATGGTAGAAAGACAGAATGGTGGTTCTTTTTACTGATGATGACATTTTCCTGGATGGAACAAGAATGTTGCATAAACATTATGCCATAATGCTTATGCAACGTTACGAATAGTAGATTACAGGTAGACTGCGGATACCTTAATAGCTGTGAGCCCAAATTATATCCATTCCTCTTTTTTAACTTTAACTAAATGGAAGGCATGTCTCCAGATCTGTGCTTAGAGAGCCACTGGCATTAACCATTAAGCCCATTTTGAAATCATTTGTAAAGGTGTTTATTGTTTCCACCTGGTTAAGTTAAGGAGGTCATTTGAGGATGAAGCAGAGAGAAAACAATCTGCCTCTGCATACCAACATGTAGTGATTGGTCAATCTGGCTGTGTGTACAAGCAATAATTTCACTTCACTACATTAAACCCGTATGCAGAATACGAACGACTTTTAATTTGTAATTGCAAAAAATACAGTATGAGGAACACTCGTGATAAGATTTTCAGCAGACTTTGATTGAATATGTATATGTTGTATATTGCACATGACATAACATTGCACGTTCATCTTGTTGTAAGTCCACTGGTAGCTTAGCATGTCAGGCTCATCATGCCGCGACACCGCGACAACGCGATCCTGTAGATCCCGCCCGGACTACTGCAACTCCCTCTTGGCAGGTCTCCCTGCCACCGCCATTGACCTCTGCAGCTCATTCAGAATGCAGCAGCTCGACTGGTCTTCAACCTTCCGAAATTCTCCCACACTACTCCACTTCTCCGCTCTCTTCACTGGCTACCGGTGGCCGCCCGCATCAAGTTCAAAACATTGGTGTAACACCCAGACTGGGGATTTTGGCCACAAAGTGATTCCTGTGTATCTTCTGTCAATCACCCTTCTCTCTCATTTCAGACACCGCCTACCTGTATGCCGCCGCCCCCGTGATTACAAAGCCCCACCCTTATTGATTACACCTGTGTCTCATTCCCCTGTGTATTTAGCCCTTGCCGACACATGGCTCTGTGCCAGTTTGTCTCTTGTCTCCCATGAGCTTACCAGCGATATCCTCCAGTGTGCCTTCCCGTGTTTTGAACCTTTTCTGTCCACCCGTAACCCTTTGCCTGCCGACTTGGATTTATCTGCCTCCTCTGCCTGATTACCCGTGTACCGAACCTCCGCCTGGATTAAAGACAAGAATTGCTTCTAACTACCTCGTGTCAAGTCTGCTTTTGATTCCAGGTCCTTGTGGCCCTAGCCTCCCTGACAGTACAAACTGGCCCACTCCCAGCGATCGCAAGGCGGTCCAACGATTTTTGGGTTTCGCCAATTTTTATAGGAGGTTCATTAGGAACTTTAGTTCAGTAGCTGCCCCGCTGCATGCACTAACATCTTCTGTGGTCAAGTTCCAGTGGAACCCTGACGCCGACGCTGCCTTCAAACACCTCAAGAAGGCATTCACCTCGGCCCCGATACTTATCCTCCCCAACCCTAATCAGCAGTTTGTGGTGGAGGTTGACGCCTCAGACGTGGGAGTGGGAGCAATACTTTCCCAAAGATCAGAGAAGGATGACAAGCTGCATCCGTGCGCCTTCCTCTCCCGGAGCCTTTCTCCTGCTGAGAGGAACTACGACATTGGGGACCGGGAACTGCTAGCAGTCAAGGTAGCCCTGGAGGAGTGGCGGCACTGGCTGGAGGGCGCTGAACACCCATTCCTGGTCTGGACAGACCATAAAAACCTGGAGTATCTGAGGACGGCCAAAAGACTAAACCCTCGTCAAGCCAGGTGGGCGCTTTTCTTTAATAGGTTCAACTTTTCCCTGTCTTATCGCCCAGGCTCAAAGAACGCGAAGCCAGACTCTCTTTCCCGGCTTTTTGACCCTGTCTCCCCACCCAACCCACCCTCCTGCATTCTGCCCTCGTCTTGCCTAGTTGGCGCCGTCACCTGGGACATTGAGGAGAAGGTGAGACAGGCTGCCGCAAGCATCTCTGTTCCTAACGGTTGTCCCCCCAGCAGGCTGTTTGTTCCCCCTTCTCTCCGCTCGCAGGTCATCCATTGGGCCCACTGCGCCCGAATCTCCTGCCATCCCGGAGTTCGGAGGACAATGTTTGTTATAAGACAGCGGTTCTGGTGGCCCGCGATGGAGAGGGAGGTAGGAGAGTACGTGTCGGCTTGCCAGGTGTGTGCAAGCTGTAAGGTTCCTCGACGCTCCCCGGTCGGGCTCCTTCGCCCCCTGCCGGTTCCACATCGCCCCTGGTCCAACATCTCGCTGGATTTCGTCACAGGGCTTCCCCGGTCCGAGGGCAACACCACCGTCCTCACGGTGGTCGACCGGTTCTCTAAGATGGTCCATTTCATTCCCCTGCCTAAGCTGCCCTCCGCCAAGGGAACCGCGGAGGCGGTGCTCTCTCACGTTTTTCGTCTCCATGGTTTCCCTGCAGATGTGGTGTCTGATCGGGGCCCCCAGTTCGTGTCCAAGTTTTGGAAAGAGTTCTGCAGCCTCTTAGGAGCAACGGTCAGTCTATCTTCTGGCTATCACCCGGAATCCAATGGGCAGACTGAGCGTCTGAACCAGGAGCTGGAGACGGGCCTTCGCTGTTTGGTTTCCAAAGACCCAACCTCCTGGTGCAAGAACCTCATCTGGATTGAGTATGCGCACAACACACTCCCTTCTTCGTCTTCGGGCCTCTCCCCGTTCCAGTGTGCCTATGGCTATCAGCCACCCCTGTTTCCTGCCCTAGAGAGGGAGTCCAGGGTGCCCTCGGCGCTGGCCATGGTCCGGCGTTGCCGCCGCACCTGGGACCGAGCCCGCCAGGCCCTCCTCAAGAGCGCTGCACGGTCAAAGAGGATGGCGGATCGACGACGGACCCCAGCCCCTAACTATCGGGTCGGCCAGAGAGTGTGGTTATCTACGCGCGACCTGCCCATTCGTGTGGAGTCCCGCAAGTTGGCGCCAAGGTTCGTTGGCCCCTTCCCCATCGCTAAGGTGATCAACCCTGCGGCCATGAGGCTTAAAATCCCTAGACCTATGAGAGTGCATCCCACTTTTCATGTAGCCCGGTTAAAGCCAGCCATGGAGAGCCACTTGGTCCCTGCCACCAAAGCCCCACCACCCCCCAGACTCATTGATGGCGGACCAACCTACACCGTCAAGCGGCTCTTGGCAGTCCGACGCCGCGGTCGGGGCCTCCAGTATCTGGTAGATTGGGAGGGATACGGGCCAGAGGAGAGGTCGTGGGAGCCAGCTCGCAACATCTTGGGGCCTAACCTCGTCAGGGACTTCCACCTCAAGTTCCCTGATGAGCCTGGGCCGTCTGGTGCCGGCCTTAGGAGGGGGGGTACTGTAACACCCAGACTGGGGATTTTGGCCACAAAGTGATTCCTGTGTATCTTCTGTCAATCACCCTTCTCTCTCATTTCAGACACCGCCTACCTGTATGCCGCCGCCCCCGTGATTACAAAGCCCCACCCTTATTGATTACACCTGTGTCTCATTCCCCTGTGTATTTAGCCCTTGCCGACACATGGCTCTGTGCCAGTTTGTCTCTTGTCTCCCATGAGCTTACCAGCGATATCCTCCAGTGTGCCTTCCCGTGTTTTGAACCTTTTCTGTCCACCCGTAACCCTTTGCCTGCCGACTTGGATTTATCTGCCTCCTCTGCCTGATTACCCGTGTACCGAACCTCCGCCTGGATTAAAGACAAGAATTGCTTCTAACTACCTCGTGTCAAGTCTGCTTTTGATTCCAGGTCCTTGTGGCCCTAGCCTCCCTGACAATTGGTGCTCACGTACCATGCTGTGAATGGATCGGGTCCAGCTTACATCCAGGACATGGTCAAACCCTACATCCCAACCCGCACTCTCCGCTCTGCATCTGCAAAACTACTCGTCCCTCCCTCACTGAGAGCAAAACACTCGACTAGATCTCGACTCTTCGCTGTCCTTGCGCCGAAATGGTGGAACGAGCTCTCTGAAGACATCAGGACCGCAGAGAGCCTTCACATCTTCCGCCGCAAACTAAAGACACACCTCTTCAGACTCTACCTCGACTAAATACTAACAAATTGTAGCACTTAAATTGTACTTGTAACGTCACTCATCTATAGCAAATTGTAAATTGGCTTATTTGAGGAAATTGCACTTTCTTGTTTCTTGTTCTCCTGAGTTTGTACCCTATGGTTGAATGCACTTATTGTACGTCGCTTTGGATAAAAGCGTCCGCTAAATGACATGTAATGTAATGCCATCAATGAGAAAGTATCCTACAAGAACCTTGCTTCACCTGGACGCAATATGCGTCTCTTGAAACAATTCTGTTGCAGCCTCCCACATTACCATTGAAATGAATCCTGCTTGAGAAGAATGAAGCATGAAAAGTGCTTTTTCTTGTAAAGTAATCACACGAAGTTGTAGAGGTTATAGGAAAAGTGACGCTCATACACACAAAACCCTGAGGCAAGTGTGTGTCTCGCAGATATCTCACCAAGATGCATCTACAGCTTGACTGACACCACACTTACCCTCTTTTCTTTCTCATTTTTGCAGCTTGGCTCTGATAACAAGGTTACGTTAGAATGACAGAGGATCTGACACACGCTGATATTTATGTCATTGTGCTGTTTGAATCCCTATCAGGCCTGGCAGCAGTGACATAGAATATTCCTGTTTATTATAAATGGGTTATGATTTAATGCAGTTGTAATTAGAGTAGAACTTATTATGACCAGGTAAATGAACGTGGACCCAAGTGCAGCACACAGGAGTCACGAGTGAGGTTTTCTGGAAAATATCGGATTTATTCACACAAAAAAGGTGCACAGGGCAGGGGTGAGTGTAGTGGGGGTAATGACATCGGAGAGCAAGCAGGCAGGTACGGATTCTGGAACACTAGGGCAAAAAACAGATTAAGGTGAGCAAAGAACATCGTCTTATCCAAACGAGATGGCCCAAATGCGTCTCTAGCACTCCGGCGACGAAACGATCTGGCGATGAATGGCAGGAAGACTCAGGTTAATATAGGGTAGTCCCCTAATGGCTGATTGCAGTCAGTTGTTCCAACCTCCAGTGCCCAGGATGAGCAGGAGATGGCCACACCTCCTTGGTGACAGACAGGGTACAACATCGGCAAAACAAAGGAAACACAGGGCAGCTGCTGGACTGACTAGCTGACAGCATGACAGCACGATGTCTGCACTGGATTTCTGAACTTCCCTGAATACATTTCAAGATAATGCCTAAAACAACCTAATGAGAAGGACATGCAATGCATTTGCTTATTCTGAAATTTTTAATATTTAGGTAATGGTTCCGGTTTTATGGAGCTGTACTAAAAATCACCTGTACTGGATTTCTGAGCAATGAAATAATGTATTAATTGATTATATAATGCATAAATGTGTGCATCCCAATTCATAGCACCGTTTTACTACCTACAAGTTTAACATTAATTCTGAAAATAGTCAGTATGAACATTGTCTAAACACTGATAGAAAAACAGAAATTTAGTGCAATCTTTACCAAAATGGACAATTCAGGGACTCACCCAAACCCCTAATGCTGATGTATCACCACCCTGTTCTACTTGGTGGATTCAAGGTACACTAACAACTTCGATTGTAGAGGGCGGTGTAGAAAGCTAGCAACAACGACCTGTGCTTCTTGATAGCTAAGTCCAGGTGGTGAAAAAACTTCAGAAATCTGTTTTTTGGTGGCATTTTCCTTTCTACAAAGCACCAAAGGGTCAACAATATCAATGTTGAGACCAAACGAAATACTAAAATGAAGCTTTTATTATTTCCTGGCGTAATTAGTACTTTACAGTGTCAGACTACTGCCATCTCTCTTTCTACGAGGGACCATTTACAGTGTTTCTGACTCTGCCGCTTCAGCTAATAAAATGACAGCATCTTGTCCCGCAGGCTCGAGGACGCATTGGAAAACTGAAAATTGTACTCTCTATTTTACTCTGAAAAAGTATAGTATAGATAACTAGAAAATTCCAAAGTAATTTTAAGAGTGTGGTCTAGACTGCCCGCTGGTGCCTGTGCATGAACGGCCAAGCAGGCAAGTGAAGACTAGCCACAAAAAACGTAAGTCATTTCTCTTAGCCAGATAATAGCACACGATTCCCGATGGGTCCCGACAATCGCTGAAAGGTTGAGACAATTCCGAGCAACGGTGCGGGAGGAGATGCGTGCCAAACTTTTGTACGGAAGAAGAATAAAGCAAAGAAGCCCGAGAGATTACAAGGAGTTTGGCGACCATATGCAAACCTACGCCCTTGGGTAATGGTGTAAGTTGTCTCCCGTAAACATTCCAAAAGACCATATAAATGAAGGAACTGTGTTTTTGACCCCCCAATAAGATTAAGTCAAATATTGATGAATGGCGCTCGATACGTTTATTGAATTGGCATATTGCAGATTGGAAGTACATCTAAATTTAAATGGTGCGGACGGACTCGAGGTTTGGACGGTGTCCGGTGAAGCGGAAACATTGAATGAACGAAAATTGGTGTTGTAGTATTAGATAGTAATTGTCATTAGTATTAATCCATTAACGTCAATGTATGAATTAACTTTGATGCTAGCTAGTCAAACATCATAATTTATAAATATTTGTTCTTGCACGATGGCAATAGTCTTAATCATTGTTGTATATCCATGTCGTTTATATGGGTGGTTTGTAATGCTATATTTTGTTTTCAAAGTTTAAAACATAATAGAAAAGCTTCAATATAAAACCGATCCCTTGGTCTTTATCTACTGTTAGCTATCTGCTGCAAGGTAAGTGCATTTCTGCTTCCCGCTAAATACAACAACATGTGATCCTTGCAACGTGGTCAGTAGATATGCATCTTGATGTCGGGTTTGAACTGAGCTCCTCCACTTCTGATTGGATCAACCAAGACAAATGCCAGTTAATGCCAGTGCTAAACAGGTCTGATAAGCGAAACTCATAGAATAATTAATAACTCGTAATTCATAGAAAAATATAAACTATACCTTTGATTAAAAAACTGTAACTAAAGAAATGACTTGCAACTTGAAATCACATTTAACCAGTTTATGGACATTTTTGCAATTTCTCAATCCATTGTAATGACTATATACTACAATAGTGAGTACACTATGCTGAACCTCCAGGAAGGTTAGAAAACAAGTGCGATCATACATTACCGTAAAAAAAAAAAACGAAAAAAAATAGAGAAAAGAAAATAATGAAAATAAAATTGAATATATTTGAATGCTGCAAACTTTAAAATACCCACACAATTATGCCTTCAGAAGGAATATAAACATGTAAAACAAATCTGAAATCCTTAAATTGAAATTCGGAAAAATAAAATAAATTATATTTTTGTTCATGTTGACATAATCAAAAATGCACCTTAAGTAAATTCCACGTCTAGTTCTTGTTTAATGGGGATTTTACGCCAATTGATTCAAGCTCATTGAAATCAAAACCTACAGGATGTTAATCTATTTGGGATGGAAAGGGTTATAATAACCCTAATCTTTTGCAAGCATCTACATCGGTCTGTTTTTCTTTTTTGCAAACCCTCTAGAAAGTGTAATCCCATCACTATATCATCTGGAGCCTACTTATTCACCATCATTACAAGCACAGAACTTAACATGTGAGTACATCAAAAGCATTCCCACATACATCAACCTCATTCCCGTTTTGTCTTCAACTCATTCCTTAATCATATTTATGCACAGGGGTGAACTGGACAATAGCGGAACATCACATAATTAATCACTTGTGCTTTAAGTATATGCTCATCACTGGCAATTTCTGTCCCAGGCAGACTTAAAAATGTTCCTTGAAAATATATCTACTGACAACAGAGTACAACAATCACCTCTGCTGTTTACATCAGGGCAAATCAGGTTAAAAGCACACATTCAAACGCTTGGAGAAAAGCTTCATAGCCTCTACGCGGGACATTTTCCATCATTTAAGTTGACATCACTATCTTGTTGTTCATGAAATAGTTTGTCTCTTTGGGGCTTGGATATGGACTGGAGCTGTGTGTCAGTTTTGTAGCAGTAAATGTAAAAATGGATGCATTTATATTGAGAATTAATTATAAGAGTTTCAAGCACAGGACTGTCACCTAGCTTCTCCACTACTTCACGTTGAACTAATTAAGGGATAAACAGAATAAGACAGCTGTTTTGTTGAGTGACAGGGCACATTTAAGTATGTTATTAATAATGGGATCAAGCTAATTTAAGGAATTAACTAAATGTTTATGTTCATCATAATCCATTACTACTAAGATACTTTAAAAATAACAATATAAAAAGTTGCAAAATAATGACTAGAAAAAGTTATAATTCTAACTCACCTCTGTACCTGTGTCTTTTGTGTGTAAAGGAGAACTATTATTTTCCAAAGATTAGAAATATTCGAGTGAAGTCCAGATAGGACAAATTACGGTACAGTACAGTGCATATGGAAAGTATTCACAGTGCTTCACTTTTTCCACATTTTGTTATGTTACAGCCTTATTCTAAAATGGAATAAATTCATTATTTTCCTCAACATTCTACACACAACAACGCATAATGACAAAGTGAAAACTGTTTTGCGCAAATTTTTGCAAATCTGTTAAAAAAAAGAACGAAAACATAACATGTACATAAGTATTCACAGCCTTTGCCATGACACTCAAAATGTAGCTCAGGTACATACTGTTTCCACTGATCCTCCTTGAGATGTTTCTACAACTTGATTGGAGTCCACCTGTGCTAAATTCAGTTGATTGGACATGATTGAGAAAGGCACACACCTGTCTATATAAGGTATCCAGTCGACAGTGCATATCAGAGCATAAACCAAGCCATGAAGTCCAAGGAATTAGCTGTAGACCTCCGAGACAGAATTGTATCGAGGCACAGATCTGGCGAAGGGTACAGACAGATTTCTGCAGCATTGAAAGTCCCAATGAGCTCGGTGGCCTCACTCATCCGGAAATGGAGGAATTTTGGAACAACCAGGACTCTTCCTAGAGTTGGCCGCCCAGCCAGACTGAGCGATTGGGGGAGAAGGGCCTTAGTCGGGGAGGTGACCAGGAACCCGATGGTCACTCTGAGAGAGCTCCAGCGTTGTTCTATGAAGAGAGGAGAACCTTACAGAAGGACAACCATCTCTGCAGCACTCCACAAATCAGGCCTGTTTGGTAGAGTGGCCAGACGGAAGCCACTCCTCAGTAAAAAGGACATGACAGCCAGCCTGGAGTTTGCAAAAAAGCACCTGAAGGACTCTCAGACCATGAGAAACAAAATTCTGTGGTCTGATGAAACAAAGATTGAACTCTCTGGCCTGAATGCCAAGCGTCATGTCTGGAGGACACCAGGCACTGCTCATAACCTGGTCAATACCATCCCTACAGTGAAGCATGGTGGTGGCAGCATCATGCTGTGGTAGTCAGGATTGAGGGAAAGATGAATGCAACAACGTACAGAGACATCCTCGATGAAAACATGCTCCAAGCGCTCTGGACCTCAGACTGGGGCGATGGTTCATCTTCCAACAGGACAACGACCGGAAGCACACAGCCAAAATAACAAAGGAGCGGCTTCGGGACAACTCTGTGAATGTCCTTGAGTGGCCCAGCCAGAGCCCTGACTTCAACCCGATAGAACATCTCTGGAGAGATCTGAAAATGGCTGTGTACCGACGCTCCCCATCCAACCTGATGGAACTTGAGAGGTTCTGCAAAGAAGAATGGGAGAAACTGCCCAGAAATAGGTGTGCCACGCTTGTGGAATCATACCCAAGAAAACTTGAGGCTGTAATTGCTGTCAAAGGTGCTTCAACAAAGTATTGAGCAAAGGCTGTGAATACTTATGCACATGTTTTCGTTTTTTATTTTTAACAGATTTCCAAAAAACATTTTTCACTTTGTCATCATGGGTTGTGTGTAGAATGTTGAGGTAAATAAAGAATTTAATCCATTTTGGAATAAGGCTTTAACATAACAATGTGGAAAAAGTGAAGCGCTGTGAATACTTTCCAGATGCACTGTACATGAATAAATGTACTTAGTTACACTAATGTCATTCACGTGAGTGAAATGAACGGAAAACTTGCACCGTCAAACATTAACTCCAATGTGCTTTTAGTGCATTTCCAAAGACATTTTAAGGGTGTATTGTACAATATTTCTAATTAAGGATCAATGACAAAAGGGGTGGGTAAAAAAAAAATTCATGATGTGCTCCAACCAGTTCGATCAAAATGTTTTACTGCAGCAAATTAAGCGGCATGCTGACCAACCCTTTTGTCCGCCATGTGAGTGTTGAGTTTTAGTAGCATACTGTGATGTAAATATGCCTTGAAGCTGCTATGACACCTTGATTAGGTGTTTCAAAAATGTATATTTGATGCCGCGTATGCCATTAGAAAAAAACCCGCAGTGCAGGAATACCACGTACACATTTGTACATTTTCTACACATAGTAAGAAATTAAAAAGTGGATGCACTATGCTTTTGGACTTTGCCTGAGAAAATCATGAAGTACTAGTTTTATTCCAAACTGTTTGTAATGGATCTGTTACTGTTTTGCATACAACTGTAAAAATACAGTAAAATTCAACAACCACGTTGCTTTTTTCCCCTTTTTCTTGTTTACTTAAAAAAGCTTAATGGTATTGTACAGATATTGAACAGGACATGACAATAATAGTAATCTGAGTGTACACTTTAGTATTGGGCAATAAACAGTCAACTATCAACAGTTACATGTATTTTCTTTTTTCCATTTCACATACAAAAGAGTTTTTCAGGGCAGGGGTCACAAACTCAGTAGCTCTAGCATCATCAAATTAGTGCAGTATTTTTAATTTTTCACCTTGCTCAGATTGACACCGCTCTCTCTTGGCGAGCAAAAACGAAACACCACTCTGATCAACGGCAGAAAGAAAAATTAAGAAAACTAAGGGTGAGCCACTGACACTTAAATTTCCATTCTCATCATATCGGACTAATAGTCTGTTCTTGCTGCTCAATGCTGAGAGAAGCTTGAAGGTCTTCACGTTTCACATCAGAACTTCAGCAGGTAGAGTGAGGTCATCGTCAACAGGAGGCATACAGAGGCACGGGGCAACACGGCCGCCCCGTTCACATTGTGCATCGCACCAGGACCTGCAGGATAACAACAATTCAGCTTCTTAAACTAGTGCTTGAACTTCAACTCTGCTTCTAGGCACTGTGATTAACTGGAACTCAAATCTTCATGTAGATCTGTGAGGCAAGAAAGAGCAATTGCCAGAGAAAATAGTTAGGATTGCATTATTTCTTACGTGTGCGGCTGCTTAGGCATGGCAAGAACAAGCCACCAAGGATGGCCCGCTTGAAAATAAGTAACCGTAACTTTCTCACCTCAGTGCGTTACCTTTTAAACCCATTGACAATCTTACCATAAAGGATTATGCTGGCATTGGTGATTCCCATGGGGTTCACAGCAACACAGGTGTAGTTCCCGTAGTCTTCTTCCGAGACGTTGAAAAAGACGAGCATCGACTGTTTACCTTGATTCTCTATCTTAACTCCGTTCAGTCCATTGAAAACCCTGTAAGAAAGAAGCATGAAATTAATGCTTGTGCCAGTTACCAATGAGGGAAAGGAGTTCAAATCTCTACTAGAAGTACGACATTTAGACTTATGACCATTAGAAATACCATACACATCTGTAGGCTGTACAAGACGTACATGTTTCACCAAAAAGGCTACAGGTCTGAATGCAGCTCACTGTCTTATGGATGCAGCTGTGCATGCATTTGTGTTCCACAACCTCTGTTTCACTCTGCATTTCCTGTCTCATTGCCCTATTACATGTTTGCAAATGCCAATTATTTTAAAAAGCGACCTCCATCTTTTAGTTCTCAAGGACAGATGTTGCCTATTGGGGACTGACGAGCACTGCTGCTATCACTGTCGGGGACCATTTAACAGTGTAACATAGTCTGTGTTTGCATCGGGTTACCAGCTCTGGGGCTGATTTCCAGGCTCCAGACTAAAGTTGTTAAATATTTCCATGCTATAATATCCTCCAAACCTCCGGGTTAAACACCATACTGACTTTTCAATGGAGAAATAATAATAGTTGCCTTCGGTGTCTGTGCCTGCTGTGCAAAAGATTGGACTGAGTTTGAAAAAAAATAAAAATTAAATGATACATTTTCGTTACATACGGGATATAATCCCTATTCAGAGAACCAAATACAAGGCATGAATAGTTATCTTGTTACATGCAAAGCACAGTGTTATTTTAACAGGAATATTTGGAAAAATTATTATTCATTATTATTAAAGGTGACAGTCTGGATTTGTATTTCTTAAATCTAGCCAACAAACCCTGCAGCTTTACAGGTGTCTCTGATTTTCTTTCATACAGACTTCAAACAAATATATTCCTGTTGAAATCAGAGCTCAGAGGAAAAAAACTTGCCTGCGGTCTTCTTTGTACCACTCAAAATCTGCCCTGGGGACAGCAGAGGCTTCACATTGCAGAGTTCCTTTTTGTCCAACCGGAGTACCCGTACTCCTTGCTTTAGAAATGAAGGGGGGATCTACAAATCAAAGAAAAAAGGTTTTCACTTTGACAGAACATAATTAAATACGTTAACTGATGCTACAGCCAGAATACAAGAAGTGGTTGGTTACATTACTTCAAACTTGATAAACCACACATTTTCTCAGTCTGTGCTAACTGTATTATAAGTGATACCAAAATTATAAAATCACGCTTTGTCATAATGCCAGTACTCTTTTTACTATTTTTTTTTTTTGTATCGTTTTTTCTCACATGAACTCTTTGGAGAAGGTGCATGTGAGACAAAACCGTAAAACTAAACGAAAAGGAAAGGAAATAGGGCAATCAGTCCTGATAATCACATCCATTACGTTCCCACCATGACTTTAATAGTTTTGATCCTTACAGTTGACAGTGACCTGAACCGTCCTGACATCAGGGCTTGAAATGTCATTTGAAGCAATGCATTCAAAGGATCCTGACTGCTCTTTGGTGACAGCCGTCAGCACCAGATGTTCCCCCTCAGTCACAAACTTTTGAGTGCCTGTAGAGAAGCAGAGGAATGACCGCATTAGTGGACAAGTCCCTGTATCGGCAGCTAAGTGCGCTGTTGACCTTGAATTGTATTAAGTTAGAGCAGTCTCTACCTGCCACATGGTATGAAAAATGTTGAGTCACTAACGTAGAGCACGGCTCCAGCCAAAGCAGGGTCGGCCAATCGGTTGGTCAAACAAATGAATCATTTGGATTAGACAAACTCTTACATGACGCTATTCCAACTTGGGTATCATCCATAAAATATCTGTATTTACAAAGAAAAATAGATTCAAATCAACCGACCACAGTTGTCTGTGTGTAAATTTGGTTATTTGCTCTGTTTCCAAATGTCTGCAGAGGGCTCAGGGCATGCACTCATCACACAAAGAGAATAAACTAATTGCATCGAAGCAAGCCCACTTGAGTAACGGCACACATTACCCCTGACAACAGCGATGTTAAAAGCATGTTCTGGTGGAGGAGAGACCTTAAGCTGTTGTTGCGTGGGTGGGGAAAGGGATAGGAGCATGTGGTGGCGGGCGTGGTTTGGCTCGGCTGCAGAGGGGATGGAGAAGGGAGTGGTTCGGGGAACGCTGCATAACGAGGCATAATCAGCCGCAGCTGAGATTAATCAGTGTGTGTGTTTGTTCTGCCTTGAAGTAGGAGAGATCCGGCGACAGCGAGAGGGCTGAGCAGACGAGGAGGCTGGAGCCGGCTGCCCATGATTGTTGTGAACAGTAAAATAAAGAGTATAGAATGGAACCAACCGCTGCATTCTCGCCATTCCGAGACCCCCCCCCCCCCCCCCCCCCCCCGTAGAACGAACCTGTCACAGAGCACTAATCTCAATCAGTAAAAATGTCAATCCAGCAATATCTCAAAAAATGTGGAAAAGTATGATAACGACCAGACATGGATAGAATCCAAGTTTCACAACATGTTACTATTGATGAATGAATATAAAAACAATTACCATCATCATGAACCCACATCAGTTGTCTGCACTGATGGCAATAATTACAGCACATCAGTGTCGGTATAGCATCACTGGATGACTAATAAGAAAGCCATTAAAGTACCGGCTGCAGCCCGCACAAATGAGCGACTAAAAGCACTCTGTGAAGCACCTCAGCCATGAGCTTAAGGAGCTCTGCTGCCTCAACACCACCATGTGCAGTCTTTGTATAAGGGTTACTTACAGGCCAATTACAAGCCTTAAAATAGAAAGACCACTGATTGCTGAAATAAACCTGACTACGTACCATGACAGAAAACAATCAATAGGTCCTTTTAGAACGGGTCTTAAGATAATAAAAAAAACCCGTCTAAAACAGAAGATAAAAAAAGATCTAAAAATGACAGACGCCAACATGCAACTTCATAGCGGAAGTAAAGTTAAGATATTTCATTTTAGTTATTAATAGTATTTGCTTTTACATTACACGTCATTTAGCTGATGCTTTTTTATCCAAAGCGACATACAAAAGGTGAATTTCAACCATTAAGATACAAACTCAAAAGAAGAAACTTGAAAGTGCAATTTCATTAACTACAATTTAAGTGCTACAATTTGTTAGTGTTTTTAGGCAAAGTAGAGTCTGAAGAGGTGTCTTTAGTTTGTGGTGGAGAATGTAAAGGCTCTCTGCGGTCCTGATGTCATCAGAGAGCTCGTTCCACCATTTCGGAGTCCATGGAAGTAAATCTGTGTCATCGGATTTTGAAAGAAAAAGGTGATTGAATTTCTAGCACTGAATATTAATGCATTGAAATCATGTATCTAAATGTTTTTCAATGTTAAAAAATTCAACCGCAACATCCGGGAACCCAAGGAAGAGCAATCGATTCTAGATTCAAGATCGGGAGAGTGCGTCTCGCAAAAGGAGCGAGCGCCCCAATACAACTTCGGCTTGTCGGCTAGCATGATGACCGGATTTCAGCCATGTCCATTAATAATGGGGCTTCCTTGAGTGTTTTAACTTTAACTTTATGCCATCAGTGTGGTTTGTGTCTGTAAGATTCAGTAATAGACAGCTGACACTTGTACATTAACAGACTGTATAGGACATGAACTAAGCGGAAGTTAAACGAGCGTGTACATCTGGTCAGAATACGCATTTTCTTCTAGTTTTGAATTAAGTTAATGATGCTGGGATGCTTCGACAAGCTATTAGGAGTGATTGGCGGAGTTTTGAAACCAGGAACGTGCTTGTAGAGCGCATATGAGCCGCTGCAGCGTAGTGGGGGGGGCAGCGGCTTTAGCGGAGCATGTGCAGACGCATAACCCCGACAGTACATGCAGGTTATGCTGTTTACATGCACCACCATTGCATGTCCAACAGTGATGGGGTTTGATAAAGTCAAACTAGTATCCCAACTTCTACTCAACTGTCTTTACTTTTAAGAACTTTTTAAAAATTTAAACGAGATGACGTTCGGTTGTTGTTTATTAAAGCTCTCAGGCAGATGTCATATATTATATAGTATCATAAAAAAACCCACCAAAAACACGAATATATCAGACATATACACATTATAGTGTGACAACTGTTTATTGTCCCATACGACCTTACAGTTGTGAAGCAGAGATCTGTCACTGAATTTTTAAAAATCCGGTAATCATGCTAGCCGACAAGCCGAAGTTGTATTTGCAGTTGAAATATTTTAATGTGTATTTATTTGCGGTTGAATATTTTAACATTGAAAAACATTCAGATGCATGATTTCAATGCATAAATATTCAGTGCTAGAAAGTCAATCACCTTTTTCTTTCAAAATCCGATGACACAGATTTACTTGTTTTAAACTAGCAATCAAATTAACTCAACAGCAGAATCAACAACAAATTTAGGAGTCTAGCTTGGTGTAAAGAAAATATACACAGTCCGATTTCAGGTTGTCTGGATGTGTGAAGGCCCAGTAGTCGAGATGCACACTGCTTGCTCAAAAGGTACTGTGTGCAGCATTTAAGGGGGTTCATTGGCAGGAATTGATTATCATATTGTTTCACGGTGTGGGTTTGTTTCCTGAAAAGAAGTATTTAAGTGGCTTCCATCATAGGTTATTTGTAGGTAGACTTGGTTTATAATAGAGAATGACGCATCCATCTTGGCAGACATTACAAACAACACAGATAACAAGGCAAAAGTGATAAAAGACGCCTCATGAATTCTCCTAATCACATTTCCTAGACTGGTGGTTAGGAATAGACATTAGGAGGGAATTTTTTGGACCATTTGAATCCAGCCCTCTTCTTGGCGCCCCAAGCCTCGTTTCTATAGTAGCCTGGAAGGGTCACACCAGACACTTCATATTTTTGTGTTGCCCACATTATTTCTCTGATAATTGTAATCAGGAAAAGTATAGATGAAGTATGGGTTTTTGTTTTAAGAGTACAAATAGTGCAGTTCCTATTGAGACATGATTCAACCACACTGGCTAGTGGCCATTTTTGCTACTCCTGCTCCCTACACATCCCACCAGTATCTCTACCGAAGGCGTCAGATTTAGTGTGTCTTCAACACCCAGACTTAGTTGAATCCGCCATCATTTTCTGACCTTCCAGAGCCACCTCAACACTCCTTCCACTGCTTCCCTCACCCACAGGAGTGAAAACACTGCATCATATGGGCAGTGTGGCCATACCCTATAGAACTGTTTGGACTCAATGGAGGCCAGAAATCCTCTTACAGCCCTCTCCTCCTTCACCTGCACAGGAGGCGTTTTTCCTCAGATTACACACAGTTAATGTCGCCCCCCCCCACCCTGTATTTTGATTCTTTACTACAATGGTAGAGTTTAGAGTGTTTCTTACACTGCATGTATAGATAAAGCATTATAATGGCAGTCTGAAATGAGATGGTATTGGACAAAAATTGCTTTTCAGAGCGCCATACTCACAAAAGAATACAAAAGTCTCAGGAGCTCAAGACCTCAAGCTCAAAACTGTTCTTTAAAACAGCTTGAAAATAACTTTCATGGAAATATTAATCTTCAAGGAGATAACAACAAAAGATTTCCTTTTCACCGGCAGAGCCACGTGATCGTCAGCATTGATGATGAACATTAGCTATTTCAAAGATTGTGGACGGGATCAGTCCAGTAGTAGGCCCAAAGAAAGGCAAAGCATTTTTGTTGTAAACCCTGTGCATTAACTGGCAGCCATTGTTTTGTTTCCAAAAAGTCATTCCTCTTTAATAGTCTCTCTTCTGGTCGTACGACTGCAACACGACTAATGCGGCGACGCCAGGACATAGCTCAAAATCCTCGCTCCATGTCCCACCAGGCCTTAACAATTACCACACTGCTGCATTACTGTTGTGATAGCACCAGTCCCATGGGATTGAGTGCATTACTGCTGTGGCCAGTTTTACTAATGTTGTTTAATGCAGTTGTTGCAATCGAACATTCCGGCAAATTCCTGTAAATCTAGCTTGAAATCAACTTCCCAAAAGAAAATACTCTCCTACTTTATCGGAGTCTTAAACATAGCATTTTCAATGCTTCATGGGAATTCTGGAAACAATATTGGATCAGACATTTGCTATGTTTTTAATGAAGTGCAGTTTGGGGAATTCCGTTCTGTTCCGGCCCTTATCACATTAGCTAAATCCCAATAACATTGGAATTGTGTCTATGTTGACAGATTCCGCTCCTAACTGTTTACTGTATGTCCAGTGTCAGCATTTGATAGTATTATAAGGAGTGTTACCCCACCCATTTACCCCAAATTCAGTTCCTGCTACCCTTTAATCCACCATGTCACCAGGGTTACGCCCCTTCTCTTAAAAGGGTCTTGTGAATTCAGTCCTTTTACATTACATGTCATTTAGCCGATGCTTTTATCCAAAGCGACTTACATTGCATTTTTAACCCATGGCTTTTTACATTTTGGCTCAGGGAACAATTAGGGGTTAGGTCCTGCTCAGGAACAATATGGGGCATGGAGCAGCCAGGGCTCGAACCACCAACCTTGCGGTTCCCGGCGCACCCTCTCTACCCCTGCGCCATGTCGACCCTTACCCTAACCCTTTAGTCGCCTACATGCTCCCCATTCAACAACTCTAGAGATTAACCCCAAAACCCTCAATGTCTCGCGGTCCGAATCAACCAACTAGCCTGACTCTGTGTCTCTGGGGCAAGAGGCAGGAGGCCGGACAACCATAGAAGGAGACCTCAGGGTCTTGTCGTGGTGTAGTGGTAGGGCACAAGGCCGCCCCGCCGTGGGGGTTCAGAAACCTCATGGCTATTTTTGACTATTGATCCTGATTTCCAGAGCGAGCCACATGTATAATCTTTTGTCATATTCTGAACTTATCAAACCTTTATTTCACACCACCGTGTTTTATCCAGCCTGATCTCCAAAACCTGTTCATAAAAATGTATACGAAAATCTTGAACATACAAATTCAACTGATGACGTCACCCTATTCAAAGTGAATGGGGACCTGCACCCCGTAAACACACTTCGTGAAGTCTAACGATCTAAAATAAACGTGTTATGATTGCATTTTTAACGAGAAATCAATGTTGAATTGTAAGAATACAATACTAACCCTAACCCCCTTTTTAACACCACCATCCCGTCTCTGCTGCAGCCCGGTCCCCCACTGACTGACTACAACACTCAACCGGTCACTCCCCTTCATACTGTACATGCCACTTTAACTGCAATTCATCACTTTGTCACTTGTCTGTTACTTGTTCGTTAGTGCATTTTATGCTTAATATTTTTCTTTTTAACTTTTTAATATTTAAAATTTTTAACTTTATTCCCTTGTTTTATACTAACCCTTAGCCTTATTCTACTAACCCATTGCATTATCATTTCATTCTACTTTATTTTATTACTTGTGCACTGTCTGTCTAATGTCGCGCACTAACCGCCAAGACAAATTCCTTGTTTGTTTGGCATATTTTGGCAAATAAATGTTTCCTGATTCCTGCTAGGGTCCGTTAAAGGTAGAAACCTATGTTCTAAAATCTCAAAGGAGACTTCACTCTCACTTTTTAAAAAGGTGTTCAAATATGCACAAGGGGTTTCACTGGATGATAACAAGAGTGTTAAAACAAGTGTCTTCACAATTCAAATACTTTACACTTTAGATTACAAATGAGACAGCCCCCCTATGCCCAGAGTGTGCCTCTTTTGTGTGCAGCCCACGACAGTGATTGGCTAGAAAGAACGAGTGTGAGCCACTCAGCAGCTGGCAAACTCTGCACAGGTGGACTCCAATCACCTCCATTAACTCTGGATCCTGAAAGCACTTGCAAGACAAGGGGGAGGGGCGGAACAACACAGGAGAAAAGCTCTGCGGGCCTGTCTGGCCCTGCAGGCATGCAACAAAGGGTCTTTCCAATATTTACAGGGGACACCGTATTTTTGCCCAGTCACGCGTCACTTTTGAACTGTTTTAAACTGGAATTAGTCTGTCTTTAAGACTCCAAAGGCTGTAGCGTTAGGTTACCTTTCAAACTAGTTGTAAAGATTCTCTATTCTTTGATGTACATAGGCCACACCACTGCTTGGAGCAATGTAAAGATCTGGACTTTTAGGACTTCTGTTTATTTTAGGGGAAGACCGCATCTGGACTCCCCAGGAACCTACGCCAGGATTCTGTTTGTTGACTTCAGCTCTGCTTTTAACACCACCATCCCGTCTCTGCTGCAGGAAAAACTCTGCACGTGTCCGACTCCACCTGCAAGTGGATCACTGACTTTCTTTAGAAACAGAGATTTTACCACTAGTTATTTTCCCTTCATCTAACTCTTCTTTCTTTTAGTTTAGAAAGTATGGTAGTGAAATTAGTTTATAACAGAAGCCACATTGGGGTTGTGAAATTAGATGCATTGTTCTGGTAAAGAACACACAATCCTGGTGAAATCTGAAACCGAACAATTGGTTTAGGTGGCAGAACTTTGAGGAAAAGTTGTTAAATTATGTTTTGTTTATTAGTTTCCTGCTTTACTTTTCTTTATTGCCTTCTTTGTTGTATTTCTGGAACTAAGAGACCTAACTAACAGACATTAAAAACTGGAATAAATTGAGGCGAGCGAGGACAACCGCAAGCATTACACCAGCATTTTATTAAGTAACAAAACATTTTACCAGTTGTATTAAAGCCTAAATTAGTTGGATGTGTGTCAGTGCAACACTCTGGAGCTCTTAGCAAAATGAGAATCATGAACAGAAGTTAATTTGAAAAGAAACTCACTCAAGAAAATCAGTGATTCATTATTATTCTTCTTCTTCTTCATTTTGGTTCAATGAATGCATTTGATGTATTAATAGTTGTAATTAGTTGTTTGTTAGTGTTTCTCTGCCTGTATATATAAATCTGCAGAATATACAGTAGATCACTACATATTCTCAACTCATTTGGAGACATTAAATGTTGACTGTAATAATGAATCATTTTGTTGACAGTGAACGTTTTTTTAGTAACAGTCTTGATTGACCATCACGTAACTTTTTGATTACAAAGTCGGGTGAAATTGAGGCAGTCCCTTTACGGACAGACATATGGTAATTGAGTTAAGGGAAAGTGGTTAATACTTAGAGTGCATTCTAAACAACCAATTGAGCTTCAAAGTGCATATGGCACAAATCATACAGGGATTAAATTGGTAGCATAAACAGAAGGAAGACATCTTTACTTTTATTCAGCTTATTTACTTTTCAGGTGAAAAAAATCGGCTCTACATAATATATTCCAATGCACATTCTTCTGGTAGAAAGGCGTGAACTTTTCTGACTTTTAGTTTACCCAGTGGGGGCCTCTCTATATTATACTGCGATATTGTTATTTAATGCTGGCAGTTATACATTTAAATGTTATAATTACAATGGATGTCAAAAATGATTATGCTGTTTTAAAATGACATGTTTGCTTATGTATAAGGCCTGCACCTGCTGCAGTTTTCTGCTAAATATGGCAAAGGCCCACTGATATAGATAGCCTGATGCAACCTGTTCAACATGATAAAACCAACGTGATCTCCAAAACCTGTTCGTAAAAATGTATACGAAAATCTTGAACATACAAATTCGAAAATTGAAATCGAAATTTGGTGGCTGGAGGTGCAGCTGTTGGTGTACAGGGAGAAGAGCAGAGGGGAAAGAACACAGCCTTGGGGGTAACCGGTGCTGATGGTCCGAGAGGCTGAGACATGTTTCCCCAGCTTCACGTGCTGCTTCCTGTCAGACAGGAAGTCTGCGATCCACTTGCAGGTGGAGTCGGGCACGTGCCGCTGGGAGAGTTTGTCCTGCAGCAGAGACGGGATGATGGTGTTGAAAGCAGAGCTGAAGTCCACAAACAGGATCCTGGCGTAGGTTCCTGGGGAGTCCAGATGCTGGAGGATGTAGTGGAGGGCCATGTTGACAGCGTCGTCCACAGACCTGTAGGCGAACTGCAGGGGGTCCAGGAGGGGGTCGGTGAGGGACTTCAGGTGGGACAGGACTAGCCGTTCAAAAGACTTCATGACTACAGAGGTCAGGGCGACGGGCCTGTAGTCATTAAGTCCTGTGATCCTGGGCTTCTTGGGAACAGGGATGATGGTGGAGGCCTTGAAGCGGGCTGGTACGTGGCGTGTCTCCAGGGAGGTGTTGAAGATGTCAGTGAACACCGGAGACAGCTGGTCGGCACAATGCTTCAGGGAGTGAGGGGAGACTGAGTCCGGACCGGCCGCCTTACGGGGATTTAGTCTTCTAAAGAGCCGGTTAACGTCTCTCTCCAGAATAGAGAGGGTCGTTGCTGGTGGGGGAGGGGAAGGTGATATAGTTGAAGATACGTGAGCACCTGATGGGCTGGGGGAGGGGGACTGCAGCAGGTTGGTGGAGCTGTGGGGGATGGGATCAGGACATTGTCTTTCAAATCTGTAGTAGAACTCATTCAGCTCGTCTGCCAGGCGGAGGTCATTCATGGAGTGGGTTTTTTTTGGCTAGTTGGTGAGGTGTTTGAGGCCTCTCCAGACCGAAGCAGAGTCACTTGCTGAGAACTGTTGTTGGAGTTTCTCAGAGTACAGTCGTTTAGCATCTCTCACCGCCTTGCTAAACTTGTATTTTGCCTCTGTGTACAAGTCTTTGTTCCCACTCCTAAATGCCTGATCCTTTTGCAGGCGTAGTGTTCTGAGTTCCGCTGTGAACCAGGGTTTGTCGTTGTTGTAACTCACCATGGTGCATGATGGTACACAGCTGTCCTCACAGAAGCCGATGTAGGAAGTTACAGCCTCTGTGAACTCATCCAGACTGTCAGTAGCAGTCCTGAAAACATCCCAGTCTGTGCAGTCAAGGCACGCCCGAAGATCGTCCAGCGCCTCACTGGTCCACTTCTTGAATTCCCTCACCACAGGTTTGCACAGCTTTAGTTTCTGCCTGTATGCAGGAATCAGATGGACCATGACGTGGTCAGAGTGTCCCAGTGCAGCACGAGGGACGGCGTGATAAGCCCTGCTTACTGTGGTGTAACAGTGATCCAGCGTGTTCTCCTCTCTGGTGGGGCATTTAATAAACTGTCTGTATTTAGGAAATTCATGGGTGAGATTTCCTTTGTTAAAGTCCCCGAAGACAATAACTAAAGAGTCCGGGTTGGTCCGCTCCACACGCCGTATCTGGTCGGCGAGTGTCCGCTGTGCCTCGTGCACGTTGCCCGCTGGCGGCATGTAAACACCGACCAGGATGAATGAAGCGAACTCACGGGGGGAATAAAAGGGTTTGCAGTTGATGAAAAAAGTTTCCAGATCAGGAGAACAGTGTTTTAGGATCACCGTTACGTCGTTGCACCAGCTGCTGTTGAAGTAGAAGCAGATTCCTCCACCCTTTGTCTTGCCGGAGAGCTCCGTGTCGCGGTCCGCTCGGAGCAGCTGGAAGCCCGCCAGCTGGAGCGCGGAGTCCGGAATCGATCCGCAGAGCCACATCTCCGTGAAGCACAAAACTGAGGATGTAGAGAAGTCTCTGTCTCTCCTCATCAGCAGCTGAATTTTGTCCAGTTTGTTGCACAGTGAGCGCACGTTGGAGAGAAAGATGCCTGGCAGCGGAGTGCGAGAACCACGCCTGCGGAGTCTCACCAGCGAGCCGGCCCGTTTTCCTCTCCTACGACGTCTCACCGCGTGACGAAAGGTGAGCGCACCTTTGACTATAATGTCCAGTAATTCCACGGAAGAAAGCAGGAAAGTTGGAAGTAACTCCGCTGGAGTTGTTCCACGGATGTTCAAGAGCTCATCTCTGTTGAAAGAGCTCCGGGAATCGCAGCAGCAAACGTAATTAACAACAAAAACAACAAAAAACGAAGCGCACCGTGGCGGCCATCAACGGCGCCATCTTGGATCAAGCAGGTAACATGAGTCACATTCCTTAAACCGTATAAACATTCTTTGCAAATTTTGTGATTTACATATTTAAAAAAACTCCACAGGTTTGTATGCTTCATGAGTGCATTATTTTTACAATGTTATTAAAAATTCTTATCAAGTTGTATGAGATTGTTTCCTTCAGCATATTTTCAAAACTGGTTTAAAAACACTGACACCAGAAGCCAGGCCTCACCTGGCTGCACTCACTGAGTAAATTGGAGGGGAACCGTGGGACTTGACCACAGGACACCCTCTTACTATCAGCTTCTCAGTCAGTGTTTGTCAATGTGGCTCTGTGCACCTTGACAACATGTCCTCTTTTTGCACTGTAGGTGTAAGCAGGCCAATGGTGCTGCCCACTGAAAGCCTCTTTGTCAACCCAGAACGGTGCGCTTGGTGTTAACGCACCTTAAGAAATAGAGAAATCGACATTATTTTTTAAAGCTGTGGCTCACTTGACCGCAGTGTGTGTCTGCTGTACCGCTGAGAGTGACTTAACCGATCCAACCCAGGTTAAGAATCACTGAACTAGGTGGCCTAGCAGCGTCCATAGCAACCACCATAACGGTAAAAAGCGTTGCATTCCCACGCTTTCCTAGAGACACTAAAATCTTCGTAGAAACTAATAAATGGAAGGTCTTCTACATTCTCTGATAGAAGATTATGAAAATATAACACATACTTCTTGCTAGAAATGCATACAAATGCTAATGCTTTCTTAAAATGTGTTTTTCACAGATAACAGGCAGACAGTAGGGCATTTTCTTTTTTTTTAGCTATTGTGACAATTTGCCCCCCAAATTGTAACCATACTAAGTTTACCCTTGTGGACCAACGTAGCTATTATACATTTTGCTGTGAGACTGTGTTGTCTTTTTGTATGGAACACATATTGCTCAGGCTTGCCTGCTCTTAATGCAGGAACTAACTTTATTTTACTTATTTACATACCTCTGTCTATACTGTAAACGTTTTGTTGAAATTATGTAGCAAAAGTATGATTCATTCATCACTGGAGTCTAATTGTTCTAAATAAATTATCAGATTGCATGGAAGATTGCACCACGGACGGCAGCGTCGCTACTGCGCTCCCTTATATTTTTTCTGTTTTGTCTTTTTCTGGTCTTCAGCTCTCTCCCTCTGATCACATACAGAGAGACTTAAACTTAAGACAGACTGGCCTAACTTTTTCGCCGTATTTTATCAGACCGAAAAGTTTCACGCTTCGCTTTTGATTGGAGGAGCAGCTGTTCTCCTCAGGATTTGCCAGAGATGCCATGGGGTAAACCAGCTGGCCGGCTTGTTAAACTGTGCCGGCGGGGAGTCAGAACAATGCGTTCATTTCTAAAGCCAATGCGCTACTTGCAAGTCGTTGTGTTGTTTCAGATTCTAAATAAAGTTAGAAAAAAACATTTACGGCAAACCCATGGTCATGAAGATACTCATTTAACGTTGCATGGAATTTGCACGTCGCTAAATACACAACTGAGATCTGCTTGTGCCGTTCTGAAAAGGATCCTACCACCGGAGGAACAGACCACCAGAACCTTCCATTCTGAAAAAGGAGCCTTCCACCGACCAATTTTCGCACCCGGCGTCACTCTGATCTGCAGGTGCATCTGGATGGCACGATTTAGGTTTTGTTTTGTTTTTGTGTGTGTTTTTGAACGAAAACAGGCCAAAATGAAATTTTATTTTTAAAATGTAAGGAGTAGAAAGTGCAGATATTTGCGTGAAAATGTAAAAAGCAGTCTAAAAAATAAAAACAACCCAAAATGTCTACTTAAGTGAGGTAACTAAGTATTCATTACTTGACACCTCTGATACCGGCGCACTGATTCAGATCATTCTATGTGTACTACGGATTGTGGCAACATGGAGCAACGGTTGTACTCAAATCATCCCACTCTTCTCTACTCTAGCCTGAACTTGATCTTCCCGTTTCTCACAGATATAACCATGACATGATGAATGTATGCTATTCCTGTATGCATGGCATGATTATAATTTATAATTTAAACAAAGGACAGGTTTTAAGGCCCAATCTGATGTCATATTTTTGCATGTGAATGCGACATCGTCATCATCACTGTTCCTGTTTGCGGCTCATTGTCCTGATCTTGTGTCTCACACTGCCATGCAGTCCGTTGTGAATGAATGCTGAGATGCAACAAGCTAACATTGAAGTAATTATTAAATTCCTTGGTGCAAATGATTTCATAATAAACCTCTGACTATCGTTCCTGGCAACACCTCTAATTGCGATATGTAATCGTCCCCATACAAGACGCCTGGAAAAGGCTCCCCAAATGTGACTTCATTGTAAGCAGACCAATTAAAGGCTGCTGACATTTGATAAGAAATCAGCAAGGGTGAAAATAATAGGAAAGCATGAGGGGTGTTTACTGCCCTCATGAGCAGCCGAGGAACTAAACATCCATATTGCCAGATAGAAGCAGACAAATGAAATATGTCAAAGTCAAATTACCCATAAAGATATTACTTACATACTTACTTATTACATATTACTTACTATATTATACTATAGGGTTATCACTGAGTCATATGAGTGAGATACCAGGGACTATTTTCTTTTTTTAATACAAGCTTGTGTGACACCTTGACTCTTTTAGGGGGCAATGGATCATAGTAGAATACAAGAGAATACCAAAGAAAAGTTATATTAATATATCCAATGTTTATCATTGGAATACAGACATATTTTGATTTCATTGTTTGCTCAATGTTAGATTGACTTTTAATGGGTAGTGTGAGCTTGCAGTGTATCCACACAAATTTTCCTGGCTGCATTTATCTCAATCCTTTTTTCATTTCCAGCAAGTATTAAAAGGACAATATGATAACAATCCCAAACCATCTTGTCACAGAAATGAAAAAAACATCACAGTGTATTAAAATACCATCTACAGTGCAAAGATGCATTCCTTATTTATTTATTAAAAATGTTCATAGTTCATGTTCAGTCATGTTTGCACAGCATGTGACTACAGGACAATCCAGTGTCTTTGTTACGCACTGAACATGTATTTTATCTACTGACAGACAGAATCAGGAAAAGACATGGAAAATGGGCCTCTGTCATGCGAATCGCAAACATTATAGAGGGACTTTGGAGTTGACTTGTTATATTCAAGGCTACATGCTTTTACTTTGTTGCATGCTACAGTCTTACAGCGTCACTGTCAAAAACTTGCCTGCCATTATTACCAGCTGGCAAGGAATTCTGGCTGACGCTGGAGTGTGAAATCCCCAAGCCTGTGTTGCATCAGCCTGATAATTCCACCTGATGATAATTAATAACGATCCACCGGCGAGGCATTCATGCACACCGTCTCAGCTGCACCCTTGTGGCACTTAACAAAGCCGGCGAGGAAATGGTGGTAACACAAGTGAGATGAAAGGAAAAATAACATGAACTGGGAATACACATTGCATTCAAGCTTCATCAGGTGTGCGACTGGCTTCATAATATGTAAAAGAAATAAAGACCCCATAATGAACTGATTTTTAGTTGAGAAGATTTCAGCAAGCTCTAGGGAGAGATCACAAGACATTAGCCATTGCTGTAGGGACCAAAGAGCCAGATTCTGTTACAATTCTGTTTTTGCTGCTTTGAAACGTATAGGAAGGGTAGATGGAAACATGCAGAGGCATTACCAAATGAGAAAAGGACAATTACGCAGAATTCCAGCAAAACAAGACTGTAGATATTTATGTTTTTATGCAACCGTTACTGTAATGTCTGTTGTATTTATTGTTTTCGCCTTTGAGACCTTGATGTCATGCTATTTGTTTATTATGCTGGAACCCATTCAATGAAGGACTGGTACTTAACCACGCATTACATTATGGTTGGTCATTTTTTCCCGTCTTGACCACGGTGCACGCCTGTGTTACGGCCATATCCCTAGACATTCCAAAGGGCCGTAACAGCTACATTCTGTGTGATGAATTGCTTTCAGAACTCTGCACCATCACACAAACTATGAATTAAATGGGGGAGCCACCCGGGGTTAATGATGATAGGCAACTCTTCAGGCATCATTTGCTACAACTTTAATGATGTTTTACCTGGACATGGACATGCTCTGTGATCACCTATAGGGCCTAAATTAAACATAGCTTCATTAAACAGACTTCATTGGGATGAAAAGTTGTCCTGATGCCAATAGGCAGGCAGCAGGATTCAACTCCAAACAACATAGCCCACGAGCTTAGCCCCGGGCAACCTCGTCCACCTTAGTGGAAGAGCGTCTGTCACCAGTCCGTCGCAGCCACTTAGCGTGGAGAGTTTCTCAGCCCTCTAGGGATGACCTGCCAGCCCTGTGACAGCAATTTCTGTAAAAGAATCTGTTATGAAGTCTTAGGCAGAGTAATAATGAAGCTTGAATTTCATTTAGCACTTTTCTAAATACCCAAAGACGCTTTACGAGTGGCAAAGACAGACAGAACAAAAAGAAAAAAAGAAAGAAATGAGCAAACAACATTTTTAATAAAAAAGACAACTGGAGGAAATGCAGGGAATGAGTCCTGTACTGTAGGGCGGTGTATGGCTAGCAGTTGAAGGCAAGTTTGAAGACGTGGGTTTTGAAGGGTTGTTTGAATGATGATACGGTAGGAGCCTGGCAGATGTGAATGGGAGAGCTGTAGATGTTGTTGCAATAGATTAGTCTGGAGGTAACTGGTGGTGGTAAAGAATTTTGGTGGTGGGAGAGGGAGGGTCTAAGGCGGAAGAAGGCAGTCTTGTTGATGTGGTTGGCTTGGGTAGGAAAGAAAGGGTGGGGTCGAGGATGGTACTGCGATTAGATTAGATTCTACTACTACTACTACCTCTACCCAGTTCTACAACCTCAGTTGTAGAACTGGGTAGAGGTGTGAGAGGGGTAACGATGGATCCATCAATGTTGAGAGAAAAGGTCTGGGCTGAGCAGATGATGGAGTTAGGGCCGATGATGAGTATTTCAGATTTATTGCTGTGGAGTTTGAGAAAGTTCTGTTGCATCCATGATTTTTATTTGAGTAAGACAGCCAGGGAGAGTGGAGTGGGTGACTGAGGTGATGGTCTTGGAGGAGAAGTAGAGTTGGGTGTTGTCAGCGTAGCAGTGGAAATTATGACCATGACGATGGATGATTTGTCCAGGCGGCAGGATGGAAATGATGAATTGGTGGGACAAGCATGGGACCTTGGGGGACACCGTGGGTCACTGGGGAGGTGGAGGATTTAAAGTTGTTTATGGCAATGAACAACTTTAAATCTGATAGATATGAGGTGAACCAGTAGAGGGCAGTGACAGTTAAACCAACAAAGTACTTGAGACGTGAGACAAGAATGGAGTGGTTGATAGTGTTGTTTAGGTCAAGGATGATGAGTACAGTGAGGAAGCCAGAGTGAGCAGCAGTTGTATTTTTCAGTAGGGTGGTTTCTGTGCTTTGAACAGAAGCCGGATTGGAAGAGTTCCTAGAGATTATGGAGATTGAGGTGGGTAAGGATCCTTCCTTACGCGGAGGGGGGATGGGGAGGGGGCAGCCAGGTGGTTGTGTATTGCTATGATACTGTCATTTAAGAGGATAGTATGAGTTGCATTTGCTGGTGGTGAAGGAGGTGGAGCTGTTGTCCATGGGATTGAGTTTGTTGATGGTGGAGAAAAGCGTTTTGGGGTTGTTGGAGCCAGATTGAATTATTCACGAGTAGAAAGAGGAACGAGTGGTTTGGAGGGCATCAGGTGTGAAGATGACCAGTGAGTCTGGTTTTGTGGGCAAGACAATCCAGTTGACAGCCCTGTCCTTTGAGGTGGCGAAGTTGATCAGTTTATCGGGGGTACAGAGTGGGTGAAGCAGACGAGTTTGTGGGCTATGACGTTCGGGCAGAAGGAGAGTGCATCATTCTAGTTAACAGTAGCAGCCCTTCCTCCTCCTAAAAACCTGCACCATACTCAAACAGAATATTGTCCACCACGTCATTTCCAAGTGGCTTTGAGATGTAAAGCTTCTCTATGTCTGTTCAGTCATCTACCCACGCCAATCAGCTGGGATCTTTTGTATACGTTAAAAGATACAACAAAAATAATGTCACAAAGACACTTATAACATGTTCAAGACCATACACGTTTTCCCTACATCCACTCAAGTAAATGCTATGGCATAAGCTTGAAATCTTTTCAGCAGATATGGCAGGTATAAACTGTTTAAAGAGCAGAGGTGTTTATAAGTAAACTTAATCAAGTTGACATAATCTCAGCGGCAGTAGCCTCCTCTAAAACATATGTGCTAAGAAAAAAAATCAACTTTCGTTTTTGGAGACAGCGTTCCATCCATCCATTCTCTTCCGCTTATCCAGGGTCTCAAGACAGTTGGTGCGGGACGGTCTGGTGCAACACCTGTTTTTCAGCTGCAGCCGTAGCAATCCGCCTGTCAATCTCCTCATCCTACTCTACCCTCACTCAGGACCAAGATCCTGAGATACGTGAACTCCTTTGATAGACCGGGTTGTATGTGAAAAATGAATACACACAGTGGAGGTCTAGACTTGATCCTCCCCTGATAAAGCATGCAGTAACGTATTAGTTTGTACTATAATCCAGGGTCAGTGTGAGTTATGATCTGTCTGACCCAGTCTTAGGAGGAAGAAAGGTTTTTAGTGAAGTCCAAATTTACTCGGAATATATCCACTGGTTTAACTAAAGCATCAGCTAACTAGAATTTAATATACAATAACATCAACATATATGTGTGGCATGACTCCTTGATTAGTTCTGTTTTGACGTTCTGAACTCCATCTACTCCTCAACTAGGTAAAGCTTGTTTACCCCTGAGAGAGAGAGCGCTTCAGATCAACTTCAAATGTTACCCTACAGGTGTATTAGTTTCAAGGCAAACTAGGATGTTACCTGAACAGGTTGAGTAATGTAGTGTGGGCAGTTTACGGTTGTCTGTTGGTAAATTGGGAGGGCCTGTTTGCTTTTGGTCTCAGACGTCAGTGGTTAGTAAATTTATGTCGAAGGACTGTGTTGTGAAAACTCCCATAGTGTCTCAGAGGAGGGTTTCGGGTCCAGTTTTTTGCCTTTAGCAGACACAGATAAGACCTGCAGGGAGGTTCAACCCTCGTGAAGATGATCTGAGGAGTCTGAGCATTGCTTATTTTGCTGTAATTGAGGCCTGATGGATCCTTGTTTGCTACTTTATTTGTGTAATCAGATTGTGCTGCATTTTGTGAGTAAGAGCTGCTGTACAAATAGTGTATTATGGTATTTATTATTATAAAGTAGTAGATGAAATCATGTAGCACGCAAGGATGTGAAGTTACCAAGCCATTTTTTAGGTCCCTGCTCAAGATTTGCAACTCTTTATTTGAATATGTGTTATAAATTTCAGTATATATGTAAAACAAAATTAAGATGTCACACTGTACAAATATTAATTTTGATTTATGTAATTGCAGCTCTAAACCTTTACCGCAGCCCAATATCCAATGATAAAGTGAAGGACACATTTTTAGAGATTATTTTAGTTCACAGTTTAGGCGGGAATTCTAGTTTTTGGATAATTTTTTGCCATTTGCATTTTGTGATGTATCAAACCATTAATTTCACTTGTATGTAACCAATAGTGTTCAATACATCTCACGCATGGGTGTAGGGCTTTTTTCTTTAAATCAACCCAGACTTTGCTGTATTTTAACATTAAAAAAAGACAAATTAAAGCTGCAAGCAGTGATGGACAGACCTTCGCCTCCCTTTGCATGTCGGGGGGGGGCAGCGGTCAACGGGAAACGCGGTCAAAAAAAGAGACTCCATATCAGCTCTTTAATGTCACCCCCTAGGACACTGAAAGAAGTTTAAGAGTTTTTGAGTTTGCCAAGGCACTGAAATATCTGCTTGACCTTTCAATCATCAAGGCCTTGGGACTGTTTCACCAAAATTTGAAGTGGCTATGACAAAAGGGAGGAGTTTGTCAAAGTATAGTGTGTAGAACGTGCAAAAAATATAATATAACTGACTTCCTGTTCATTTTAGAGCATGGTCCCCTGTTTTACGTATGTCCAAAAATCGTCATACATGTAGGTCAAACAGGGCGCTGGGGCTACTTTGTTGAAGACTGCCAGGAGGCAATTTATCACTTTTGAGCCAAAACTGCATTTCAGCTCTGTAATGTCATTACCTAGGACACTGACAAGAGTTTTAGAGTTTGCCAAGGTACTGACATATCTGCTTGAATCGCCATGCGAAGACCGTGTTGTTATGGCAACAAAAATTTTCAAAAACTCCCAATATTCACACTAAACAATCAAAGTCTTCAGGCTTATTTGCACAAATTCAAGGTTGATTAGATAAAAAAGGCTAGCTCATCAAAGTGTAAAACTTTTGCTTTTCTCTTTGCCAATAGGTGGCGCTATAATTTTGTTGAAAATTACTACACAGGAATACTTAGGCCTACACTAGCATCATGAACATACATTTGGGGGGAAAAGAAAATGAATTATAACATCATTATCAACCAAAATGGATGCCAGGCCATGCCCAGGTGGTTGCACAAAAAATCAATTTACCCGAACTTGAAATCGATTGGGTTTAAACTCTTGGAGTAGTTTGTTCATTTATGAATCAAAAATACGATGGAAGTTCGGACTGCAGAAATTCGGACTGGCGCAATTGCATACCAAAATAGACTTTTTTTGTAGACCATATCCAAGATCACTTGTGTGAAGAGGGAGCACTTCCACGACGTGCTATAGACATTTTTTATCCTTGAATTCGCGGCCCCTACAATATCGAAATTCTTCGCACTTCTGATGTGCATGCCAATTTTTTTTCAGAGTTTTTGAACATGATGAAGGCTCAAAAGTGCGATGAAGTGAAGTGTCAAAAGAATAATAATTAATCTTTGAAGGACTTTCAGTTGGCTCAAGCCCTAATAAATCGGATACAGTCTACACAAAATGGCCTGTCATTAGGCAGGGTAATTTCTCTGCAACGGATTGGCACCTCTTTTGAATCATTAGAGCCTACAGAGCCTATAGAATTGAGCCTTTTCCATGAGATTGACAGCACTGTCAGCCAGCCAGGATCCACAAAGCAGCTTCACGGGAAAAGTCCGTATGGCGAATGAGAGGCTGACGCGTAACCTTGGAACCTTCCGCTAAAGAACAAAAGCTACTAGAAGCCCCAAGTGTTCGCTCGTACTGGGTAACTGGGAAGTTGCCGTCTGATATTAGCATAATTTTGCAGCTTGCAAACACTATTCATGGCAAACTGCCTAGGTAAGCAGTTGTACATTTTACAACTATCTTTCTCAAAAAAGATTCCTCTTGTTCTGGTCTGACTGGAGATGGGTTTGCTGCATATCTATTGAATCTGCGGACTGTCTTCGTTCTGTCATTTTTGTGTTTAGCCCGAAGAAGCTCTGACCTACGAATGTTTCGACTAGGTATGTTGTCTAATTCTCGTAGTTAGTATATTTGGTCATTCTGTTGTTTGGAGAATGTAAATATGGCGTGGATATACTTGCAGCCTGGGATATGCTCTATAATGTGATCCTCTACATCACTATATTCTTTTGTGATTAGTTTATTATAGGAGGCCGTTAATTTTGAAAATTCATAAGAGCCCCACAGACCCAAATCTGGGTTTAGGTTTAGACACACCTTCTAAAGTAATGGAGAAGGTGTCTCCAAACTTTTGACTGGTAGTGTATATTGAGGTCTCACTTACCACCAGCCCAAAACCCTATTAAGATGGTTTCAGTTGGAATTTTTCAAAAATGCTACGACAAATGAGAGATTAATCATCTGGTATAAAATCCAGTCCGATAAATCTAATTTGAAGTCATGTGGATTTGTGCTCACCTTATTCCTGACCCACATTGTTCCTGAGCAAAAGAAAGAGGGAAAAAAATCCACTCAGTCAAGGAAGTACTCTCTTGCTTTGGTTTCTCACGTCTTGACAGAATGGGGTCAGTCTAATTTGATATGACGATAAAAACAATTATTTCTCAGGAGAGCATAACAAACGATATATTGAAAAATGGTTACACTTTATTTCACAATGGCTAATTATGGCAAGATAACCGGTCAAATGGAAAATAACAAACTCACTTTGGCAGTATAGTTGTTTAAACATCTGACAATTCAATCAACAAACAAACACAAGTTGCGTTGAAGGCAAGGAACCTCGAGCACATACTTAAGCTTTCACCCTTGCAAAGCAATGTGGTAATTTTGTATGGCAATTTGGGGGAAATTTAAATGTTTTGCCATTTAGCAGATCCAATATGGTGGAACATCTGGAAATGCATATGACTTAGCAACTCACAGGACTCTACAAGTGTCTAAAATACAGATGAAAATAAAGGTTCCACATTTTCAGTGTTGGTCTCAGAGAGATTCAATATGTCAGAAATGTGTGCCAGGATGTATGTGGCAAAAACTGCTGAACAGAATGTTTTAGATTTATACAGGTGAACTAGCTCATAGTGCTGGAATTATTTGTAGCAATTTGTAGCAATACAGTCAATGAGTGCCACCATTAGCATAGTTATGAGTGATTTATGAATTAGACTTATTGTAAATGTTTCCTGTTACACACTGTTATACAGCTCTCAAACTAAAATAAGATACTATCTAATGCAACGAGCAAACACTGGAACTTAACCTAACCCTAACCTTTACCTTTTAACTTAACCTAAATATGGGTGCAAAACAGCCAGCCAACCAGCTATATCCAGCAGTCAATACTTTTAAGGCCGTTTGAAAAAAAAAAAACATATTCAAATGAATTCAAATACTTCTTAGTCTAGGTTCTTAGCATAATGCAGAATTATAATAAAAAACAAGGGCTGTCAAAATGAACGCGTTATTTATGTGATTCATTTTGCATTGATTAACACAACTTTGTCTACTTCCGGTGTGCCGAAAGTAAAAAAGAGATGTAAAAAAGACGTGTGTAGTTTTGTGTTTAAAACACAATTGAACAACACTGTCTAAAATACACGCTTTTTAAAGTGATTACTCATTACTTTTAAGATTTAGTCTTTAAAAGAAACAACAATGAAGAACAATGTGCGATTAATTTAGCCTTAAAAAAAACACAAAAAGGGCCATAAGCCAGAAACAGTTTGTGTCTCTTTGAATGTTAGCTTTTGTTCTGAATTCTTTTTTGTGCGTATCTTTTCTCAGTGCCACTAAACGCGGCACAACATCAGCCTGCAGACATGATGCCTCCCTCCACACCGCTGCGCCTCCTAACAGTAGAATAATCTTCTCTTCCACGCGCCTTTGATGGGTCACGTTATCTCTCCAACCCTGCCTCCTGCTGCAACATAATTTAATTGCTGAGCACCCCCCTCCTTGTTTGGCTCTTTCATTTCCAATGCATGACCTTTCCTGAGCACAATGATCAATCAATAGGTGTTTTCCCCTCATCAGGCCCTTTTGAATTAAAACCACTGACTGAATTAAAAAGCCTTTGAAGCACAAATTAAAAGTACATGTGCCATAACTCAGGCCGGGGAAAAGTCCAATTATCAATGGTCTTTACAGGAGATTGATTCATGGGTAAGCTGTGTGTTGTGTGCCAGGCGTTTATGTCGAAGTATCTTCCACCATTTCCCCCAAACGTACAGCCCATTTACTTACAGACACTTAGGGACATCTTCCAGCTGGGCTTGGTGAGGATACTACTAGGAGCTGCTGAATTATTGATTAAACCTTGTTAAAAACACCTGCTTCTGCATCTGGGACCAGCTGAAGTTCCTACAGTGTGGATAGGGTCACTAACTGTTCAACCTCACCTTCTGTAACCAGGTAAGCAATCTGCTGCCCATCAGCAGGACAATATGTGCTGGAATGTGTCCTGCCAAATCCACCAGTGTCTCAACTTTTCAACTTTTCCATTTCTGAATGTAAGCCAGGTCTTCCTACTTTCTAATAACAGTTTTATGCTCTTTACACTGAGACACTGCTTGTTTTAAGATTATACACATAGGGTTGCATTCCTGTAAAAAGCACGAGAGTAAAAAGTGAAGAAAAAGGCAATAATATTACTATGTTCAGTCTGTCACATGTAAAGTCTGCTCAGTCTGTCACGGTTGTGCTCTCTTATGCTGCGTTCACACCAAAAGCGAAGCTTTCACGCAAGTAGATTCGATGCAAAGTTGACTGGCGAAAAATTTGCCTGACGCTGTCTTGCGAAAGCCAATCAGCGTTGAGATGCTTCGCTTGTCATCACCACCGTCCTGCTACCAAAAGCATGAACTGCATTCACCGGAGACAGACAGGCTTCCGCAGGTGAGATTGAACGCATATGAAGTAAATAAAGGAGATGCGAATGAAGTGCGAAAGCTTCGCTTTTGGTGTGGATGCACCATTAAACTCCCTCTCACTCTGCCTCACTCACCTAATTATTTCAACCAGTGCACATATCAGTCACACCCTGCTTATCAGCTCAATCACGCTCACGTGCCAACTCTTCTGCGCCTACTCACCTCAGGATTTAAACGTTCTCTACATATGCCACTCTTTTTTACTCTCTGATGTTACGCCCCAGTCTAGGGGTGCCTAAGGTGCAACATGAATAGGCCCCAATCTTCCCCGTCTCCCAAATAGCCACACACACTTTAAGTTTGTATAGGGGATATTTATTGAAAAAAAGCTCTAGGTTGAGAAAAACCCAGTATGTTGAGGCAAAGACAAACCACGGCTTCGCCGTTGCCCATCCCCGATATAACAAACAAACCAAAAAACGAACCTAGCTAGAAAATAAGACGCTGACCTACCAAAACAAAGGAGAAAAATAATGACATCAGTCTTACCTACCTAACTACTTTAAAACAGGAGAAAACCAACTCAAAAGAAAAACAGAATACTTATTCAGCTTCACGGTATGCTACAAGTGGGTGGGAGACCGTCCACCAATCCGCGCCTGGTGGTGGCACATCCCTGTTTGAATAAAGAAACCAGAAAGACACCAAAAGAAACCCACAAACACTACACAGATGACCCCAGTCATAACACTGACTAGTTACCCACTGCCGACCCTGCCTGTTTGGACTTCTTCGCCTTGTCTCTCCCCTGGTAAATTGCCCATTTCCTTCTGTCCCCGACCATGAGAATAGCCCCTGCTTCCTCTTATTTCTCCCTGTAGGTTTGCTACATTTACATTTAGTGCAGCTACTTGGTACCATACCATACCATAGCTGGATGACTCAACCTTTAACATTCAAGCTCTGCTATCTAGCCTAATCCAAGATAACTCTGACATCATCGGGCATTTTCCAAAAAAGGATAAAATGGTTTCGAATTAAAAGATTGTCAACTCCAAGGGTGCTTCATTGACTTAATACATAATTTTTCTGTGTTCTGGGACAGAAATGGAGTTTTTTGGACACACAAAGGAGCAGCTATATATTCACACTGTGATGGCCCAGCCGGTGAGCAGTGCCCCACATGGCGAGAAACAGCCAGGCAAGGGCCACCAAGAGGCGTGGTAGTAGAAGGGCGGTACTACCCCAGTTGTCCCTGAGTTTCCCTCCGACGAAGCCTCCTGATGTCCATGGCCATCCCGGTGAACAGTTTTGAGTTACTGTTTTACTCTCCCTTACCCCTCTCTCCTTTGAGTTATCACTAATAAACCTTGGTTAAGTTCACCGTGACCCTGGTTGTCGTCGCTTCTCTTCGCCACTGGGACCCCTTGGCCTGCCCCGAGAGGTCGGGCGCCCACATATAGTGGATGATGCGGGCAGACAGATTTGTCGCGACCAGTGGAAAGAGAGTTTGAATAGAGCACGTCGGAGAGGAAGAAAAAGTCAAGTATGAAAGTTCGACATTATGCAGAGTTCAACATTATGCAGAGTCTTCCCATTATTGAGACCCCTTTTAACAGGATTGGCATGGACATAGTGGGGCCCCTACCAAAGTCTAGCCGTAGACATCGCTACATCCTGGTTATACTAGATTACGCAACCCAATACCCGGAGGAAATTCCTCTACAGGGAAGGTGGTCGCCAGAGAGATGTTCCTACTCTTGAAGTGCTGACCAACCAGGGGTGCTGCTTTATGTCCCAAGTAATGAGATGCCTATCCCAAAGTCTGATGGTGAGACAAATCAGAACCTCTGTCTATCACCCTCAGACCGATGGACAGTTTTAACAAAACTCTAAAGCACATGCTGTGTAAGGTGATCGAGGTTGATGGTAAGAACTGGGACCAACTGCTGCCTTACATTCTGTTCTCTATCCGAGAAGTGCCCCACGGCTCCACTGGATTCTCACCGTTTGAGCTCCTGTACGGTAAGAGACCCCGCGGGTTGCTAGATGTGGCCAAGGAGGCCTGGAAGCAGCAAGCATCCACCCAGCGCAGCATCATAGAGCACATGGAACAGATGCACCACCGGATGACCTAGATCTGGCCCTTGGTCCGGGAGGACATGCAGTAGGCCCAGGTATACAACCTGGTAGTGCAGGTGAGAGTTCAAACCAGGAGACATCGTGATGGTCGTGAATTCGTGTACCTGATCCGGTTTTCAACCACTCATTCGTGCCGGCGCTTCAGTGTGCTTGAGCGCGCGATCGGTGGTCTTCTTCTGTGTATAGTAGGCTAATCTAGCTCATTGATTCTACCACCACTCCAGTGGAGGCGCTAATCAGGAAATGGGCTACCTTGATCGCGCACGACTGAACCTTAAGAGACTCCTGTACAGTTGGTGGCGGTATACTACAGAGATAGTCATCTACCAAGAAACAAAAGAAGAAAAGAACCGTAACAACCGAGTTGAACAGTTGTTGAAGTGTTGTGGAAGCACGGTTGCGGTGTGACCGTGAGAGCGACTCGGATTGTTCCCGGTGACTGTTGACTCAATTACTGAATGCTGTACTACTAACGTGGAGAGCCAATCCCATGAGCCATTGTATGTATAAGTGCATCGAATAAAACACTGTGATATAATTTAGCTATTTAATGTTTGTGTTTACAAAACACCACTTTGCAGTAGGCTATTTTGTGCATGACAACTGTTTATAATGCAGTGCACCGTATTTAAGTCATGAGGTGACCGGTCCTGCACTATAACTGAGAAGTTAACGAACTCTTGCCGAATGAAAATTAACGGCAAGTTAGGTAGGCTAGGTTAGGTCTACCAATTAACAACTCCCATTAGGTTAGGCAGGGAATATTTCTATCATGGGTTAGAAATCGTGTGTAGCCTACTCGTTAACAAATGCGGTGCACGCTATGTAAATGACCAGAAAGGACCGTGGAGGCCGAGACCTTGTCAACCGAGGAGACCGCACACCAAGCTGCTGAACGAGACCGAATGTAACCGTGCACCGTCGAATCTGTAATCAAGCAGTGTCTCGGCAAGTTTGCGCTGTCGACCGATCATTGAGCCTTTATTTCTCATGCATCTTAGATGTATGTGTAAAGAAATTCATAGGCTACATGTCATCTTGGTAGTTATGTTGAGTAGGCTAAAATGTTTGTTACGGGCTGTCATGAGACCGCACCAGCTACTGAAGGAGAACGTAACCGCAGGCTACTGCATGACTCTGTAATCACACGGTCCCTGCCTGTTTGTGATCAACCGATCCACCGATTCAGGCGTATGGGTGCAACTATGGCGGGGGAAGTAAATGCGCGATAGGCGCACCCCCCCGTCGCAAACCGGTGACCGAATCTATTAACTCGGTAGGCCAACCAACGACCGTCCGGTTGTCCTATCACTAATAGCCGGGTCACTACACAGAATTCAAATAGAAGAGTAGAAGGAGTCATACTTAGTGGTGTAGTGCCAAATGGCTGGCCTCTTTTGTTGAATTCAAGTGTAAAATAATTTCCTGTTTAAAATGTATCCTTTAATGAGTATACTTGTGTCACAGATACAAAAACAAGAGACTGGTCTTATTATAGGACACTTTTTTTTACAATCCTTGAAAGTTTAAGTGGGGCAGAGTCCTGTGTATAAGAATACAGACATGTACGTTGAATATTAATGATGCAATGTGATCATAATGAGTCAAGCTGCTAGCTGCTGAGCATCTCATTAAAAAGGTCTTCAAACGACCAGGAAACTCAGTCAAATAAATTGCACTGGATTCCCCCTGCGTCCAGATAAAAGCCCTCTACAACGAAGGTATTTCAAAAACTCATTATGATGATGTATAGCAATTAATTAGGCAACAGTATTCCTTCTAATCCTCAGTCACAAGATAAAACGTTGGGAACCAATCACTAACCCTCTACTACTCGAAAAGAAAAACAGTCGTGAGTGCAAATATCCACCTATTAGGTGTTATTAATGATTCAGATTGGAGGGGAAATGACTGCTGTTATTTTTGTGATGAATGATTGAAGACCTCCTGAATGCTTCATGCTTCTTTCTCACAGCGTTCTGCTCCTCATGTAGGTGGCAAGGTTGAACAGAAAGTTTGAGCAAACCCTACAGGTCCACTGCAAGACGAACACAAACACACTACCTCCACAGCCAAACAACAGCCAACATTCTCACGCATTGATTTTAAATGAGCATTTGGCCAATATATTTATATAAGGAAACGTACTTGGAGACGTCCTATAGAACGGGTTGTTAGGAATGCTTTTATATAATGCTATATGCGTCATTTGCAACATTCACCTCTGTGTTTTGCCTAGTTGGCTAACATTTGGCATCTCAAGACATTTTCCTGATGCCAAAGCCTGTCGGATTTCTAGAATTTGGCTTTCAGTAACAAAATATTGTTTCTTCAGAAAGTTTTCTGTTTTGCAACAATGAGTTTAACCAGAGCTTACAATTCTCACAGTTTTGCCATATGACACACGCACTCACGCAACACATCCAATTACTCATGGGGAAAAAAATAAAATCTTGGTCCGAGACATTGGTTCTTTTTCAAACTCCCCGATGGTCTGTAACCCTTTTCGCTACATAGACATCCTTTCACAATACCTAAGACGGCGGACTTCTTGCGAGAATAAACTCAGGAGATGGACTCGGGGGTCCTGACTCACGGGTACATGAGAACGAACGGAGAACGGTCATTTCCGCAATTGGAACAGCAGCTGACATGACGACACCGCATCAGCTGGTCTTGCTAATGCATTTTAATACTTGGCTGTTGTATATAATGTGGTGATCAATGAGGCTGTAAAATGGGTGACATCACTAGTGATTAAGGATTAACCTTGCCCACAGATCTTAGAAAATGACTAACTCTGCATCTGATACCTCATTTTGTCATGTGTTGATCTATTGTGTTGCTTTAAAAGGGTACTGTTGAAGCACTGTATTCGTTGCACTTTTGTTTGATGGAACATGTGGTGGGAGGCTTTAATGAAAAATATTATTTTTGCTGAAATATAAATCATTAAGTTCTCTTAAGAAAACAATTAACAATATTTGCATGACGCGACAAGTGACACACAAGACACACGGCTTTTATACACTAGGAAGGTGCAAGTGATTGGACACAGGTGGAAACAATCAGACAATCACAGGGGATGACAGGACCAAGCAGGAAGTGAAGTTACCCAGGCTGTCAGGGATGCGTGGGGAGGCAGGACTCAAACGCAGACTTTAATAGTCAAAAGGCAACAAACAAAAGGCCAAGGGTCAAAAACACATACAAGTACCAGGGGAACAAGGCAGGCAGGAACTCGGAACATCCAGGACGATAGACAATGACGCGACAAGTGACACACAAGACACACAGCTTAAATACACTAGGGAGGTGCAGGTGATTGGACACAGGTGGAAACAATCAGATAATCACAAACGATGACAGGACAAGGCAGGAAGTGAAGTTACCCAGGGACACGAGTGGCAGAAAACTACAAAATAAGACAGGAAATAAAACCACACCCACACCGTGACAGTATAGATATTAATACCATCATGTTTTATGCCACAGACACAAGCTGTCTAAACTAAGGGCTGGATTTGAAAGAAAATTAAATAAAAAACCAACCTCCCTCAGCACCTAAAATGGGTCACACAAACCGCATTCTATATTTTGTTGTTTTTGAACATCTAATCCTTGTTGCAGAGGCACACTGTCATCCCAACAGTAAAAACCTAAAAAGAGATTCCACTGTGATCACATACTTCCTCTTGAGATTAGTGTTCATCAAATGTGATACATGTGATCAATTATGAATTTGCCCTCTTTCTTGTATTTTTGGGGAAGTTGCTCAGCTAAGAGGATGAAGATTTCTTCAAATGATTTTGAGGGCCTTATATTTGCAAACGTAGCGTTATCTTCTCTATATTATGGATCAGCCGAAGTCAAAACAGTGAAAACCAAAATTCAGTCACAACAAAGTTGATGTGTTATTTGGGCATTAGTGGAGGGGAAATGTATGTATTGACTAGTGCGCTGTGGTAAAGCGTAAAGCACTTGTACTGTGATACGGCTGAGTGCAGACTGCGATATTCCCACTGCTGATGCTGTGACTGAAATTAACTTAATGCCAATAATTGTAATGTAGCGCAGAATTTAACAACTGCTTTAATGGAATGTCAACGCGGATTTGAGGATGCGGTGTCATCTTTGATTTCTTCCAGTAACTGTTATATTGCATGGCTGCTTAATCTGTAATGCATTTTGTGTTTATTCAACTGAAAAAGTGTGATTATTCCTGAAATGCTTTCAGCTCGTCTCCTTGGCCTATGTTGCCGTGTGGCTCGGATTACGCATGCGGGGAAACCCGCATTCTTCTTAACACCTGCTTTTAAGAAGGCACAGAATTTTCACGGCAAAACCGAGGAGTGCTTTTATGCGTGCTTTCTTCACATAACACAAAATACATAATTAGCCGCACTTTATGCATCCCTCCCATCTCCATTCATCCATCCATCTTCAGCCGCTTATCCAGGGTCGGGTCGCGGGGGCAACAGCTCCAGCAGGGAACCCCAAACTTCCCTTTCCCGGGCCACATCTACCAGCTCTGACTGGGGATCCCAAGGCGTTCCCAGGCCAGTGCAGAGATACAATCTCTCCGCCTAGTCCTGGGTCTTCCCTGGGGCCTCTTCCCAGCTGGCTGTGCCTGGAACACCTCCCAAGGAAGGCGCCCAGGGGGCATCCTTACCAGCTGCCCAAACCTTCCGACTCAGCTCTTTTTTCGTCACAACGGTACGGTAAAGCGAGTGCAATACTGCCCCTGCTGCTCCGATTCTGCGGCCAAATTCACACTCCATCTTCCCCTCACTCGTGAACAAGACCCCGAGGTACTTGCACTCCTTCACTTGGGGTAAAGACACATTCCCTACCTGGAGTAGGGGTCATTATAGGAAATTCCCACTTTCCCCTTGACCCTCCCGTGAATGCATATGCATGACATGGAAAACTCAATATGCCTTTTTCAGTTTCCGTGACAGGCAGTCTGCGCTTTTCTTCCATAACTGGATACAAGCTATTGTGTTAAACATTTAGGTTAAATATATTATTCATACCCTAAAATATTGCTAAAATGTGACAAGAAGGGTGCCATCATCTTAAACGACAAATGATGCATGAAATCAGCTACCCTTGATGGCCATTATTCAGTCCAATCAGTATTTACTGTTTCTGCCATGGATATCAGTCACATCCTGAGGGAAAATCTCTTAAGTTATCTCTATGGTCTTTACATGTTTCTGTGGGATGGCATTATATTTGAAGCCGAGAGGGGTTTTTTTAAATTGTGAGGGGATAATAAATAAACCTCTTTGAGCTGCGGAATTGATTTAAGTTGATCACTCTACACAGACCTGTACATCTTTTGTCTGTCACAGAAAATCTCTAAGTTATCTCTATGGTCTTTACATGTTTCTGTGGGATGGCATTATATTTGAAGCCGAGAGGGGTTTTTTAAAATTGTGAGGGGATAATAAATAAACCTCTTTGAGCTGCGGAATTGATTTAAGTTGATCACTCTACACAGACCTGTACATCTTTTGTCTGTCACAGAGCAGTGGGTAGAAGTTTATTTGTCAATCTTACACAGCCAACTAGCCTGCGATGGTCTCTGATTTCCCACGATCTACTAACACCGTCCATAGGTCACACTTTAAATCTATAAAAGACAAGAAACACTGCTGGGGTTGATTTAAAAAACCTTTTTATCAAGCTTTAATGATAGTTATCTTGGCTCATCAATTGTAAACGCTTATAGATAATGTTAATTTTTAACATCTTCATTAAATAAACACATAATCTCACATTCAGTTGTATCTGCATAAAATGTTTCAGTCTACAGCAGTTTGAGATTTTCTTTGAGATGAAAACTAACTGATCACTGCACTAATGCTAAATTTAAATCATGTGCACATAGACCGGAAATAATTCCTTCTAAGACATCTACCTACTGTTAAACACTTCTTTTTATAGAGAATAAAATGGAAGAAATGGACGTTTTTTAAATGCAATAGTCTCTCTAAATTCCCCTTTTTCAAAGTACAAGAGGTTTTAAAAACAAGTGTGAGGTGGCTCGGTTGTAAGAAGGACAATTGCGTCTCATTCCCGAAATACATTTTATTTGGTGTCAATCGGGTGCAAATTAGTCTTGGGAGTGAGAAGCCTGACAAGAAGCATTTGTTGCTGTTGTGCTTGCACTGCAATGAATTGTGAGTCGTTATAAACTCTGTCACTCTGACACTTTGTCATGATTAAGACCCGGCTTTTATTGCAAGCAAGCCGCTGTGCTCAAGGTTCACACCATCATGTTGATAACCAATTGGCTAGGTCTTGGCTGCAATGCGTCCTGTCCTTCATGGGTGCTTTGACGAGTGGTGTTGCTATTTACTCTTAGTTTGGGTATAAAGTTGCCTATGTTTTGTCAACAGAAACAACGAACACGTTTATGTGACAACCATGATCTCCGTGGCAAAGGACTACATGCTCTTCTTTCAATCATGTATCTAATGCTGCATTCACACCAAAAGCGAAGCAAGTTTACTCACCCAACTAGTTAATTTGCCTTTATTCTTGTCTGAAAGGGGGCGTGGCTAATCTGTCCACCACGAAAATAGCCACTATTTCTGCTCTGTATTTGTGAAAATTACAAAAAGGTCGGAACTGCAAACGCCATTGCGTTTGGGTTCGTGACATCATGCTGCACACAGCTCGGGGAATTTCAATGGCTCGTACAGGAAGCATGTCTGGATGACTGTCGCTTCCAGCGCTTCTTCAGACTGACCAGCAGCCGGTTTGATGACCTGTTGGCTTGAATTGGTGCTAGGATCTCTTGGTTGGACACCTACTAATTTACAGGAGTTCAATCTTATAGAATTGAAGTTGAAATATTTCAACTTTGGCAAAAAAGCGATTTGTGTACGTCACTCCTTTCGCCTTTTCGCGTCTTTTGTGTCCTCCGAGCCGCCCGTTGAAAGTTAGCTAACTGTGCTTTGACTTTGCATGGAATCAATTCGCACAAATAATTCACCTCGCTTTTGGTGTGAACGCAGCATTAGGGACTGTTAACATTTACGACACCTGAATAAATCCAGTGTTAATGATGGAAAATAGAAACAGTAAAGATACCATTAATCAAATCAGATTTTTTACAGAATGTTACTTTTAGGTGGCTCCGATCAACATTGTTATATTGTAAATACTGAAAATAAAACCCAATATAAACAGTTTCTGAACAACTCCACAGAGGCTGTTGATGTGAAAGGATTCTTAGGTGAAGTCGAATATCGAATGTCGAGTGTTTGCCTCACACCGAGCATGAGGATTTTCCTGCAGCACTCATTCTGGCTTGCTTTTAGTTTTGCATTTTATCTTTGTTCTCTGGTTCTCTGATATGATGATACAGAGATGGTTGGCCAACATCAAACTCCCCCCAGTCTTTTGTCAATAATGGTGGGCAAATGGCACTGTATTGGTCGAGGTTAAACACACAGCCTAAAAACCTATTTCAATCTTTGAAGTAGTGAGCTCTCTGATGACACCAGGACCGCAGAGAGTCTTTACATCTTCCGCCACAAACTAAAGACCCATCTCTTCAGACTATACCTTGACTAAAAACACTAACATACTGTAGCACTTAAATTGTACTTGTATCTATAGCAAGTTGTAAATCGGCCTATTTGATGAAATTGCACTTGTTCTTTTGAGTAAAAAAAGAAAAAAACAATCACATGTGTTGTAAAACACATCACATGATTCCACTCAGTCATTAGTATATGAGTGAGTCTTGAGTGAGATAGAAACAGATGCGAGAGACTGGAAGAAAAGACAAGCAATTGGGATAATACGCAAAATCAGGAGTTGTTTGCACACCGTGTTCTCCATAAAGAGAAATGTGGTTGGTGACACCAGAGCCTTTGACCAAGAATGGACGAACTCTTAAACGTTCATTCTGGCCAAGGGCAGCTTATCGTCCCCTACTGACCAGGGTTCGGTTAAGTAATAGTGAGTGAAATAGGCCGGCAGACAAAGTCAGTATAACACAGGCGATGAACAGAGTTTTCAGATTCTATGAGTTTTCACAGAATCACATGATGCCAACTACACGCTACCATTTCCCCTTTGAGTGCGTTAGCATTAGGGAGTCAGCCAGAGGCATTCATTTATTTCCTGTTCAAACAAAGCACTATGTAGGCGTGCTTGTCATTTAATCCAGCTCTTTTTGTGATGTGGCGTATCATTGCAATGAACAGTTATGTAGCTAAACCATGCAGAGACACAATTTTCTTCTAAATGCAGTTACTACCAGCTACAATCCTAGATTAGAGGCTTGTATTTATTGATTGATTTTGGAATATTGAAGCTGTCTGTTATGAACAGAAATCACTACTCCGACATTTTTGATGGTCTTCTATTGTATTTGTGTAGAGACAAATTTTCTTCTCAATTTATATTCTCCAACCATAATGACAAAATACATGTGAGGCTGTTTTTTCCAGTGTGGACGTCACAAAAGATTATTTTTCTATGGATAATTTCTTTTTTCTGCATTTGTCAGTAAGAAACCCCTGCTCTCATGTGTTTTCTTCCCCTGTAATAACTGCTTCAACAGTGTGAGCAGGAAAGTATTGTGGACCGATGCTCTTGAACGGAAGGCAACAGTGCGGTGGATAGCGTGTCACTCATTTGGGCTGTAAATCAGCAGACTAATGACAAGTTGCTGACAACATGTGTCTGTGCTCCGGTGGCTCTGTCAATCACATTCAACACTGACAATTTTTCAAACGATTAGCCTTCAGATCTCACAATTTTCTTGTCAGGACTCCAAACTGAAGAAACAATTTAACACATGAAAAAATAGAAATTAAGCCAGCTCAGTAGGAAAAAAAATTCCATTTTCATGACTTCAATTTCTTCTTCATGCCTCCTATCATTGTTATTAGTGTTTTTTTTTTAATTTTACAGTTAGCCCATAGAATTCAAATCATTTTCAATTAATTTCATTTTGTAATATCGTAAATTACAAATTTGCCTCACAGGGCTTTACAGTCTGTACACATGTGACATCCTCTGTCCCCAAACCCTAACCCAACGGCACAGGGAAAACTCCCCCAAAAATTAAAACCCTTCTATGGGGAAAAAATGGAAGAAAACTTGGGGAGAGTGTCATAGGAGGGATCCCTCTTCCAGGATGGACAGACCACAATGGATGTCATACAAAATATATCAAATTTTACTGTTGGTCGTAATTTAAAGTATGACATACTACATCAAACAATGTCAATCATTAAAAAGGAAACACACAAATGCTGCAAACAGGTGCATTTTCCTTCAACGTAATATGTAAATGTATCTTTTCCATAGATTACATTAATTATATGACTAATAATTAATTGAATAAATCTAAAATGGTGCTATGAAAGCCATCCATTACAGTAGTGTTTTATTTATGTAAAATCATATGCAAGGATGAGATTCATGAAATATTAACCTGATGATGGCAAGATAGAAATGTCATGTTATCATCAGCTAATTTCCAAAGGGCGGCGCAAAGAACGCGAGTTGAAATATTTCAACCTTGGCAAAACATTTGCCCAACGCTGTCTTGTGAAAGCCAATCAGCGTTGAGATGCTCTGTTCGTCATCACAGCCGTCCCTCTACCAGAGGATGAATTCATGAAACTGCCACTGTAGGCAGATAGACTAGAGATTGAACGCCTGAAAGTTATTTGGTGTCTACTGATGCTGGCACCGATCCGACACAACAAAAGTTGCTTTGCTTTTGGTGTGAATGCAGCATTAGATACATGATTTAAAGAAGAGCATGTATTCCTTTAACATGGAGATCATGGTTGTCACAAAAAAGTGTTTGTTGTTTCGGGTATATAGGCAACTTTATACTCAAACTAAGAGTAAATAGCAACACCACTCAGTACCCCTGAAAAAAGCACAGACGACAGTTGTCACAGTCAATGAGAAGAAAAGGCACAAAGGGACATCTTTGAGAGTGTACATTCACAACCCATTCCCTTTAATGCATCTTAATGGGTCGAAGAGATCCATATCGAATTGTCCCCAAAACAAACTATTTTCCCTCCGACCTTATATCTTCTAATCCATCAAGTGGCCATCAGCCACTTAAACTGACGTTAAGTAAATCACCACAGAGCTCTTAGTTGTTTCACCATCTGTATTGGAGGATGTGTTGGCATCTATACTGCAGAGGCCTCAGGGTCCCCCTTCATTAAAAAGTCCAGACGGGAGATTGATATTGAACTGTGGCGGGGAATCTGACAATAACTCAGTTTAGTTTGTGTTAACAAACCTCAGGCTCAAATTAGGCTGTGCAATTGTATCAGGCTTTCCATATTTCTTTCATGTTCATCAATTTTCTCCCGTCACTTGTGATTCTTACAGTAAGAGGTGAAGCATGTTTGTGCATCATGAGCATATTTGCTCATGATCTCATACCCATAATGAAAAGCTAAAAAAAATACTTTGTCTATCCAGAAAAATGTTGCTGTCAGGAAAAAGGGGAACACCCGTGCCGTGTTGTGATGTGTAATATCAGCATACATGTTACTGATTAAGAAATAAATAAAGATGGCACACAGATTTTGTTTTTAAATGTTCAGATTTGCCTGAAAAATAATCACCTCCAGGGTATCCATCCCTACAAAACATGGAGATACCGGGCAAAACACTAACCTAAGTCATAGCCCAGTGTGTGGACCGTATTTGTGGAAAGTTTTACAGTGATAGAGTGAAGCAGAAAAAAAATCGACAGAGGCTTTAGTACAGGCCTCACGGCATGCAGGGAAATCATGGATTTTATGACTCTGGCTGTGGTCATACAATTTGCAAGGTCAACCTATGGCTTTAATCTTCAGCCCCTATTTGATCCGAGTAGCCCCACGTGGGGAAGAGCGCCCCTTACTCACTCAGAAGCCAAAATGTGAGAGCGAGGGATTGATTGTGACGCTCCGAATCCCCCCCCCCTTCCTCCTAAACTAATCGAAACGTGGAAAGCAGGTTCCACAAGATATATACGGATATTGCATTAATCAGGGTTAAATGCGCTTGCTGTTTACCCTCTCGGTTGCTTTGTTAGCTTCTAGCTTTGACCGATGGGTGTAAAAATGCACTGCTGTGTGCATGATTTTTTGACGGGCTTGTTGGAGTTGTGTTTGAAGCATTTTCAAACGTAAAAGTTGAAATTTTAGCCAAGACTCTAATGTTTCAATCAGTGTGATGCATTATCATATTAGTTTTTGATGAGTGCCTTGACAGGTTCCTTGGATTTGGCGTTATGTGTAACTTCGTCCCACAGGGAGATGTTAGGTGCCATGGAAAAAACAACACATTGGGGAGTCAGTTCCATTAGAGATTTGAGATGCGTTTAACTCAGGGAGAAAACTGCTGTCTTTAGTGCTGTACAACTTACACTCACAAACACCATCCTCTGTGGCAAAAGTCCATTATTGGTGATGACATATATGAAGAGAAGAAGCTAGTCAGGAAAATGATACACTGCAGGAAACAAAAAACATTGAAGATTCTGACTGCTAGCGCGAATTTCTTGTCATTATTGCTACTCAGATAAATGTCAGTAGCACAATAACACATACACAGAAATGTAAAGATATCGTACTGGGCTGCAACTATGCTTGTGTATTGTTTAATGATTTGGGATTCAATTACTTCCCGCGCCACCATTCTTGCTGCTGTGCATCAGCTCAGGGGTTGTTAGTGGGGAGTGACCTATTTCCTTTCTACTACTGGGGCAATGTTAAAACGCATTACAACCTTTTGACCTATTTCCTATGATTATCACCTTGAAACACCAAAAAAAAACGCTGGCTGTGTCTATTGTTCAAGTTATTCGTCGTTACTTTGTGACTTTGAGGACAAAAAGATGAGCCTGCAGGGTTCCAACATTGAAAGGGAAGTGGGTTATACAGCTTTTCCAGCCATTATTGTCAGCATACTGATTTAATTGCAGCCACTTGTTCACAAAAAAATGTGATTTTAAGTGTTAAACCAGGGCCAAATTCTATGCCTATCAAAAACAGAAATTAAACGTAGACCTTGGAGGGAATTAAAACGTGTAACGTCAGTGTAAATTGTACCATCTGGCTGATGAGTCATAAAGTCTCTTTCCTTTTGAATAGGATTACAATTCCCACTTCAAACAGAAGGGTTGTTGGGAGCGATTATAATATTCAGAGTAAATATTGGGTAACAAATAAACGCTGTCGTTGTCTGAGGTTATAGAGAGCCACTGGGCTGTGAGAGGCAGATCCTGTCATCTTTAGATTACAGAGTGAAGGAGGGAACAGCTGGGCTGTAAGCGTTCACGTTGCAGGCTGAACATCTGATCCTATAGAGAAGCTGTGCATGACTCACACCACTGAACACTCAGTGGGAAGTGCTGAGCCGACACAATTAGAACACACATGCGTGCGCTCACACACGGAGCAGCTTGGCTCTCCTTCAGGCTGTGAGGTGCCAGCAGAACAGAACCCAAGCATGCTGTGGCCTCCAGCCAAATTATGGTTGATTTGAGGCAGTCCTGTCAGGCCACAGGTTGAACAGTTTCAACCCCGGCAATCCACCAAGTTGAAAAGAAAACAAGGCCTCAATCAATAGATTAAAGCCTGGAATTATTCATCATACATCCTCTCGTGGCCACTGCAGGTAAATGGCTGCTGCACACGTAGGCGAATATTCAATTGAAAGTGTTGGATGTGTGCAATGTGTGGGAACGTCAACATCAGGCCGTGTGCGTAGGAGGGGCGGCGCAGTCACCTTTAAACCCAGGTAATGCTGTGGCAGCTTTGCCAGGCACAAACGTTGTGGAATCTGTATGAATCACCTCTGACAGCTTGAAAAGGAATGGTTTCTGAAAAATCAACATTACTGGGTAACCAAATTCAGTTAAGGATTGTAAAGGTAGGTGACACAAAAATAACACATATCAGTAAAATAAATGCTAACATTGTTTGTGTATCTTCCCATTCAAGCATGTGAATTTCTATCTCTATATCAGCGGTTCCCAAACTCAAGAATGCCGCTGCCCAATCTGAAATCTGAAAATCTTTCGCGGCCCACCCAAACTCTGATCAAAACATAATCATTAAATGACCTTAAAGAATTTATCCAAAATCAAACATCCGCGAGCAAAAGTCCGTCTCGCGCGAGGTATTTGCTCGCTTGCGAAACGTGAACTTCGTTGCTCGCGAGGAGAATCTCTGCTCGCGCTCAAAGGAGTTTTCTACGCGCTCGCTGTTGTTCTTTTTTCAGTAAGGTGGAGACGGTGCTTTCAGGGTCCGATCGATGCTGCGAGGTGCGTCCGCTCCCGCCGCCTCCCTCGCCATCAACGCCTTAAATCTTCGGCTCCATTTAGAATAACTTATTTTCCCCGTTAAGATGGTTCAGCTACTGTAGAGAAAAGGACGCCGTCTCTCGCTCTTTAATCTCATGAAGTGTTCGGCGAGACAGCTTTGTTTCTCCGACATGCCCTGAAACAAGCTCCATATCTCACGCGCTTGAGCGCCCGCTCAGCATCTCGCCGTCGTAGACCGAGCTTTGGCATGTTTGGCAGAGCGCCCTGAGCGCCGTGTACAACCAGTATGGATCAACCGATTAACCAATTCATTCATATATATATAAGGCGCTCCGGATTATAACTTCATCAACTAATGTTTCACATAACTAATGTGCCGCATCATAAATAATTTTATATTCATTTTAATTAATTCAAACTTTTAAAAATTGAAAATTAAAAAACCAGGGGGCCGCGGCCCACACTTTGGGAATCGCTGCTCTAAATAGTAACCGAAGATGGTTTTCTCACCGCCCAGTTTAACTGAAAACATATCTCCAGCTTTGGCTCATCTTTGTTTCCTAGGTGTATAAACCACAATCTTCTCTATTCAATAAATGTACACAAAACACAGTATGAAGAGCAGGACTAATCAAATACAAGTAAATAACATAGTAGCTTACCTCTTGGCAAATGATGCTTCCATATGATGTTGGCCTCAGGACGACCGGCCGCCAGGCACATGAGATTGACGTTGCTGCCCTCATTCACTGTGACGTCCTTCGATATGTTAGTGATCCTGGCCGGTACTGAGGGGAGTAAGAGAAAATCCTGTTTGATGCCTTTAGCTTAATTAATGACACGTGAGGAAAGGGCTCACTGTTTTGCTTAGTGCTGACTGCTCAGAACAGCAATGATGTTAAAAATAACTCACAGGTTGGGGACTCAATTAGCATAAAATTATTCTCTGGCTCGCCGTGGTGTTAGAGGTGATTTTATTTATCATATATCTCTGCCACAGTGCTTATTAGACAGGCATTAGATTTGGACAAAAATTCTTCTCTGTGACTAGGACAACTTCATGTGCACATAGGTGTGTGCGCATAAGTGTTTTCCCAAACCAAATCAAGAGTAGGAAGTTGTCCTTCACTTTAATTTAACTTGAGCTCTGTCGTCATTAGTGTAACAGGCAAGAAAGACTGATGAAAATACATGTATACTATTCAGTGCTGCTTAAGTCTGCTTTCAGTAATAAACTAAATTATTTTTATCCTTTCGGGGTGAGTCATAGAAGTGGTGTTACAGCATGCATAGCAAATTAAGGCCAGTAAACTACCATCTCTTCTGTTTTTTCTTTTCATATAGTCATTCATAGATGACAATTAATGAAAGTGAATAAATTTATGTTGAACATGAAGTTAGTGTCACACTAATTTTCATTGGATATGGATTATTGCAGAACGAAAGCTCTCTAGGAAACAAAGTTATAATGCTTACATGTGTTGTATATTAAGACAACCTTCAAAAACAAACTGTCAGGGAAGGCAGGACTCAAATGCAGAGTTTAACGCAAAAACAACTTTAATAGTCAAAAAGGAAGCAAAGGCCACACACACACACACACACACACACACACACACACACACACACACACACACACACACACACACACACACACACACACACACACACACACACACACACACGGGGAAAAAGGCAGGCAGGGACAAGCGACATCCAGGACGATTGACAGGGACATCCGTGACAAGAGACAATGACGCCACCAGTGACAAAGAACACACTGCTTAAATACACAAGGGAGGTGCAGGTGATTGGACACAGGTGGAAACAATCCGACAATCACAGGGGATGACAGGACCAGGCAGGAAGTGAAGTTACCCAGGGACACGAGTGGCAGAAAACTACAAAATAAGACAGGAAGTGCACCACACCGTGACACAAACACCATCATAGACAGTTATACATGTATTCAGTAAGACGACCTGACTGCAAACTGTTTTTCATTTTAGTCAAATAAACTATTGTGCAAACATCTGTAGTACGTGGCAAAGACCACGTCCTCAAATCCATGCAAAGTTGGAATGCCATGGTCCAATAGGCTGCTGTTAATTTATATTTGGGCTCAAAATGTTGTATATTGTTCTGAATATAATTAAGGAATATATTTAATCTTTCTCATATTTATCAGGTAGCAAGATCAACAATTCAGAGAAAACACCCAACATTTCCCAGCTCATTCTGGGGGATCCCGAGGTGTTCCTGGGGCAGCTGGGAGATATAATCATTCCTGCATGTCTTGGGTCTTCCCTGGGGCCTCCTGCTAGTTGGGCGTGCCCCGTAAACCTCCAGTGGGAGGCGTCCAGGAGGCATCCTAGTTAGATTCCCCAACCACCTCACGTTCGGCCTCAAATTGCCCCAATGAATGCTTGAGCTCACTGTCCAAGGATGCCAAAAAGCCCACATCATCTGCAAACAGCAGAAGCAATCTCGAGACCGTTGAACCTGAAATTTTCCACCCTGTGGCTGTGGCTAGATATCCTGTCTGTGAAAGTCACAAACTGGACCAGTAATAAAGGGCAACCGAAGCAGAGGGCAAAACCCAGCGGGAAAGTGTCTGACTTATTCATATCCTCTGGGTATACAATTTGAATATTATCATAGCTATGGCTGCATAGCACCTCAATATTCATCAGGCCTACTCAAATGAACTTCTCATTTCCTTTTACACATTTTCAAATATGAATTTTTCAAGCTGCATCCTCTGATCAGAGTTGTAAACACTGACACCCGCTATGAGATAAGGAGGTAGTGTGGCTTTGCCTAATTGGCTAGGTCCAACTTTACATTCTATATTTAGGAAAATCAATTCCTTTTTTAATATATCATGGTAAATATTTTTGGTCAAAATGAAATTTGGTTAGCTTATATTGAATGAAAATGAGTATAATTTCCATAAATCAGCTGGCCTCAGAAAGCCAGCAATCTCTACAATTCTGCAGGCTTTGTTTTAACTTTTTCTAAAACTCTCAGCACACAAGCAAACAAAGAGAAGCTGTGGAATTCCAGCTGTAAGGCAAAATGGTGAACTTGTTCATCTGTTTGGCAAAGTGCGCATCTGGAAAAGAAATACACTGAATCCCAAGTAATCAGTTAATTTGCCAAGCACACATGTGTTTATCTGTAATTGTAACCATAAAATTTCCAAGTGGTTTGGAGCACATTATCTGTCCTGCATTTCCTATTTAATTGGATGAGTTTTGATCAGTATAAAGGCAGATATAAGTATTCATAAGTGTTGTATTACATTTAAAAATGATGTCCATATGCTCTTTAGTAGACTCGTCCTCAGGCTATGTTGCTGTGCACTATTAGGATTGCCGATATTGGAGCCGTCTGGGCCCTGACTTGAAACTACATTTTTATAAAGAAAGGATTAGCAGATGGGGGATCTCGGACGACAGAAAAAAATGGTGAGATACTGTACATACAGACATCCCTTTTGGGAGGCAGCGATATTTAAGGGCCATAGCAGCCAAAAGGTCCAAATTTACAAACTGCTTTGAACACTTTAGACCAAGGGTGCTCTAAAGCTACTTTTCAATTGACCAAGTCATGGCGATCTTGTCCATTAGACAAACGTCACAAAACTAATATGGCAATGATTCATCAAGAGAAAAATGAAATGTGTGGTGCCTTAAAGAAGCGGTGGTTGGAGGCAATGTTTTCTTAGACACACTGACCTCTGGCAGAGACTAATGAACAAGCATCTGTGCGCAGAATGGGTGACAGGGTCCACCGGCTTGATATTGCTATTGGCCAGGTGATTACAGTCACAGCTCTTCTGCCACTGGGGTGTGGGCACCACCAAGGTCTTGCAGTTAATTAGAAAATGGAATCAAGATTTTTCAACGAGGAAAAGGATCATTTTTCTGGGGGAGTTTGTTGAGAGTCAGCATAACTGATTTTCTTTTAAATATACTCTATATATATATTCTATTTTCTAATCTGTCGGGTAAATGTGCTTTCCTCCCACTATTGTCTGTTAGAATATTAACTCTCTATAAAGACAATGTTATAAAGGTTGCAATAACACTGTAGGTCCTGTCATTAGAAAACAGAAGCTAAAAGCACATATTCATTTATAGAAAACATTATTGCAGCATGAAAAAATACATGTGCTCTTCATTGATGCCCCCTTTTAGAATGTTATTGGTTGGTTATATGTATATTCTTAATTATTACCAATGGAAAAAATTGCATTTGTGTTTTGCAAGTCAAATCTATGTTTTCACAATCCACAAGGGTTTGCTAATAAATTTTATTATTATTTGCTGTTACAGTTAATAGGACAAAACCACCTTGTAACAAGATATTCCTAGTCTGCTCTGCTAACAGAACCCTTGGTTGAGCTTCCAGCCAGAGGGCTAACGTTTTGCTGGCAAGATACAAAATCAATATCATTGTCGATTTAATTGGACAGTATGTTTAATAACACTATTAGATGGCTACGTGAGACTCCCATCTAGTCTAATGTCGGCAAACCCCGGAACTGCCAAACGAGTGTTTTTTGTTGTTATTCATTCATTACAGGAATCATCAAAAAATGCGAATGTGGTTTTCTTTTCAGCGATTGGGTGTTGTTACACATGCCAGACAGCCACATTAAGGACCATCAAAGTAGAATTTTCTAATATGTCCCCTCATTTTTTCTCATTTAATGTACTTTCTGACCAATTAATCAACACCCTGCAGCCAATCATATTTGAGTATTCACCCAGAGCATGCTACCCTGCATTCATTTTACAGCATGTGTTGTTAAATAAACAACACATGGCTTTGGGATGATGGGTCATATTTTGTATCACATTATCTCATAATTGTACGCGGAAATGGTAGATTTTTCGGAATGTTGCTATATCAATTTGGCCGATCTCGGCGTCTTTCTTTTTTACGCTCCCATTGTTCCCAATGTCACCAGAGCAGTGTTCTCATGAAGAACAAATTCTCATACACCTAATTTCTATTTATTCAAAGTAAACATACACAAAGATGTTTTTTCAGAGTAATTCTACAACAACATTTACAGTATTCAGCAGAAAAGTATGCATTACAGAGCATCGTTGTGGTCAAAAGATATCCAACAAAAAACTATTTGTCATAAATGTCCATGAGAAACCGAATAAAGGTAGATTGAACTCTACTTTCGCAACTAATTACTATGCAACTCAAACATCAAAGGAATCGCTGTCAGTGAGGCTTCCAATGCGCCATCTTATCTCGGAACAACAGAACATGACAGATATCTTGGTAACATTCAGTGTTCTTGTCATTGATTCATTCATTGTCACAGCCACCTCCAAGAGAGGGAAACCAGAAAGAAATCCAAAGTAAGGACAGCAACACTGAAGTGAAACCAAAATGGAGCGTGATGCACACTGTAAATATAATATTATATAAATATTATATTATTACCTTATGATCTGTAAGTAAAGCATCACGTCAAGTAAAGCATCACATCATGTTAACTGGGATACTGTAGCTGGGTCATTAATTCCTTGTATTTACCACTACAAACTTTCAGCATGTGCTCATCTTATTGATGAATCAAATAACAGTTTGCTAGCAGTGTTGGCGTCATACTCTTTACTCTTTTTTTCAATACTTCCAATCAGCATTTTATATTAAACTGCAGGTAAATATTGTGTAGATCTATTTTTCCTCTTAGACTACCGCCTAATTTTAAAGTGACCAGGAAAAGGTCATTGAACTATCCTTACTACTTTTGGAGAGAACTAGTGAGGTGCTAATGTCAGTTTACTGACATATATGAGCTGACAACATCTTGGTAGTCAAGAGCTTCGACATATTCTTTAACTTCCTGCACATACAGTTTTCATGGTAACCAGGGACTCTTTCAACTGAAATCATTATTTGAACATATATTTGTTGCCACTCTTTGTGTAAGCCAGCTGAATTACTTTGCCAAACACACTTGAGTAAAAACGACCATTGAACATCAATGCACATTTTGCTGGTGTCAAGAGTCATATTTAATTACAGGTCATTTAGCTAACACTTTTATCCAAAGCAACTCACATTGCATTTTCAACCCATGGCTTTTTACATTTTAGCCCAGGGAGCAATTAGGGGTTAGTTGTCTTGCTCAGGGACACTTCGTCATGGGACAGCCGGGGCTCAAACCACCAACCTTGCGGTTCCCAGTGCACCCTCTGTACACAAATTTTCTTTTTCAAATAATCAAAACATTTTGTGTGGATTGTCTCTGTGTAATTGTAACTGTTTAGGTAACCCAGCCATTCCGTTCTCCCCCAGGTGGTTCCCCACACCTAAATCCCCCCTAGGTCCCTACTATACCAACAAATACAACTGCTGAACAGAGACTATTTATGCTGCTTCTTGTTCCTGAAAAATGTTGCTTGGAAGGTGTTATAATGTAAGTTGTTTTGATATAACAAAAATATATGAAATGTTAATCAGCTGGGAGTGGCAAATTTGTTGCTTTTTATACTGAATTTGATTAATTAATTCATTTTAAGTTGAGATTTACAAAATAATATTCTAACTGCTACTGTTTAAAGGGAACACTGCTTTTAAAATGTCAGTGGGTTGCAGCCGACCATCCTCCTGGCTAACGGCCGAGCAGCTACATCACAGGTCAATTGGTTAATTGGACTGTTCCATTCCGCAACCGCAAGAGGGGCGTTGTCAAAAGCCAGACCTACAGAGCAAGAATGTCTTCACACCCTGGAATTAGCTATGAACTTGCCACTATAGTGTAGATAAGTCAAGAGTTTCCTCTTTCAGTGGAGCAGTATTTGAAGTAGTTTCTGTTAAAAGTACGTTGCGTTTATTAATTTATTCTGAGCTGTTGTTCAATTTTGTTACCCATCCTAATTTGTAAATATCTTGGGTCAATAGAGACACTATTTTTCCCACTCTCCCTGCTCTCCTAGCTTCATGCGTATTCTGGTCTCTCACAAAGTGTTTGCATTAATAAAAGTGTGCAATACACAACTTTTGAAATAATGATCACTAATTAATAACTATTAATAGCAACAAAATAAAATTCATGAGAAAATCGCGATTAAAAATTGTCTTTCTTTAAGACAGGATGACAAAAAAAAGGACGACAAAAAAATAGTCTGCAACCTCGTAGACCAGCTTTATAACCAAACTACAAAGGGATTTGTATCTGCCAATATGGATCATCTATGATCTGCAATAAGTATCGGCAAAATGAAATCTGTCTGTGTTCACAGATCTGGGATCTGATCTAAAACGTGAGTTATTAGTTGCATCATTAACGGACTTTATTTCTTCCTGTCCATTTTGATGTTGCTAATCCTGTATTGGAGTTTTAAGGTAAAGAACCTAATTTAAAACAGAAGACCTGATAAGAGACTCGCTTCGGTCCCAGGGGAAACCCAGAGCGCTCGTCACCTTTTCCAAAGTAGCCTGCGGTCATTGACTGCACACCTACGCTTGTGGGCAAAATGAAATGACAAAAGCCATTATTCATTTGGATAAAAGCCTGTCACATCACAACATATTACAACTCAATGATCTCTACACATTCATAAACGAATCATTCAAATCCCTGCTCAAAGGTAAGTGCAGAGCATAGCTGTTGACCTTGTGCGTTCTTCACAAGCTGACTTAATTTATTTTATGAGAGATCAAACTTCAAAGAGAAGATTAAGTTAGTGCCTGACCACACCTATTGATTAAGTATTCATTTTAAGTAAGCATGCATGTTTGTATGCACAAAGTTACTGTAACAACAGGACATTACACTGCGAGCAATGCTGCCATTTTCCCAGAACTAGATTAGATTGTGGCACCACTGTTTTACTAAAAAGGTTAGCTAAAAACAATCCAAAGGTACTTTGTGAATCAGCTTGAACAGAGCCGTAAAAATATTATAATTATTACTACACTTATTGACTTTCTTAAATTAAACAAAAATATAAGCAGTAAAACAATGGCCTACAATATCATGAATGTATCAGAAATATTTTTATATTTCTATTTTTTTTTTATATATATCCCAAATTCAAAAAAAGATTCATCATTGTAAATTGTTTTGTTTTTAGTGCCCATATGGACAAAAGAATACATCTGGGAAACATCTGGGGAGCTTTATGTAGTTTCTATGTCAGGTGACCATACATGTCTTACATATGTCATACATACAGGTCCTGACTGCCTCATGTTCCGTGTCGAAAGTGTCCCTGAGCAAGACACCTAACCTCTAATTGCTCCCCGGGCAAAATGTAAAAAGCCATGGGTTAAAAATGTAATGTAAGTCGCTTTGGATAAAAGCGTCAGCTAAATGAACTGTAATGTAATGTAATGTCTAAGTTGTTTGCCATGTTGTTTGCCAAACTGAAAGCTTGATGCTACATAAATCGGGTTCACAAGCAGCCAATGTGGTATGCAACAGGGAAAATGCCTTCCACGGGAAATGCACTGTAGTATTTTCCTTGATGAATTTAAAGAAATGTGGCTATTCCCAAATGGTGTGCTTTTCAAACTATAATTTCATTCAACCAATCAAAGCTTTTAACCATTGAGAGTTTAAACTAATATCAGCTTGATTTTATATGAAGAATTAAACATTTGAATTTAACACAACATGGCCTAAATTAACAACATGGTCATTCAGCCCTCTCATGCAATGTAATATTAATGTTGCAGATAAACTATTATAGATAATATTTAACTCCAATCCCACAGTCTCCTCCACTCTGAATCGTATAGTTTGGATCAAATTGAAATTTTGTGCAGCAAGAGGCGATATTACAGAGCATTTTGAATACATATAATATATTCTGCATTTAGAGCAACAAATAGGTTAGAGCAACAACAATGAATCAAGCCGTTTTGTTAACAATCTTTGTTCTGTCTTAACCACACACTTAAAATGTGCATATGCATCTGTATAGAGGATACTTGTTGCACTCTTGTACTGCACGTTTGCAAATATTTGCTCTTGGTTGTATATTTTGTGACAAAAAGTTTGAGTGTGGTGGAAAGGTGGCCTTTTTAAAGCAACCTTGTGCACCTTCAATGTATAATATCCACTGCTACCCAGCAGGCTGTATCAGAAAGTCCTTGGGAACCACTCCATGGAAGTCAGTGCAGCAAGAACAATAATTACCCTGCATGGCTATACTGTATAATAAATTGCCATGTAAAGTATTATCACTTTAGTTTGTATAGCATAAAAACACTGGACTTCAGCCAAGGCGATTTTGGTAAGATGCTAACTTTCCCTTACTTTCTGCAAGCATTTAATACATGTCAAGTTCAATGATTTCACACATTGAGTAAAATTTGGTGTAACTGAAAAATGTCAGCAGACTAATGTTGTGCAATTTATGTTATTCGTGGATTTTTCAAACAGAACGATTGCTTCAAGGTGATCAAGTATACAATCCGTTAAATAATCGGAGAACAGCATACTAATATCGCATTACTCCTCCTGGTCTGGACCAATCATAACTTATATTTTGGAAATTCATATGACGGGAAAGTTGGTTTCTTTAATGAGGTTCTTATTTAGAGTCATGTTTTCCAGGCTGATGACGATGCTTAAACCAAAGACTGTTGAAGAAATGCAAGTGCTGTGGCTGTCACGGTGTGGTTTTATTTCCTGTCTTATTTTGTAGTTTTCTGCTTCTTTTCTCCCTGGGTAACTTCACTTCCTGCCTTGTCCTGTCATCATCTGTGATTGTCTGATTGTTTTCACCTGTGTCCAATCACCTGCACCTCCCTAGTGTATTTAAGCTGTGTGTGTCTCCTGTCACTTTTTGCGTCATTGTCAATCGCCCTTTCTGCCTTTCCTTCCTGCCTGCCTTTTTGCCCCCCAGTTCCTGTGTGTGTTTTGGCCCGTTGGCCTTTGTTTTGCCTTTTGACTATTAAAGTCTTTTTGTGTTCGAACTCTGCATTTGAGTCCTACCTCCCACGCAACCCCTGATAGTGGCACAAAGTTCAACCAATTGCCTTTCTTGCCTTACGAACACAAAACAAAGCTTCTGTGAACCAGATGGAGATGTCCACCTCCCTCCCAACTTCAAAGAAATAGAAGTTTTTAATGGAACAGAAATAAAGCCGCACAGGTCATTCCTCTTGTTTAGGAGTTTGATATCATCAGACTGTTAGGCGTTGCCCTTATTTTGTACACTTCCTGTTCATCTGAGCCTTGGAGCCAAACGGGCACCAGAAATACCTGCTCGTAATCCCTCATGAGGAGAATGTCACTGATAGGTCATAGACGAAGGAATGCGGGGATCATACAAACATCCGACCCATCTAGACATTAAAAGAACCTCCGTGTAGTCTCCGGATGTATTCAGTGTATCAGGTTTAGGCCCCATAAAATGGATGAGTTTGGATTCACAGATGAGTTGTTTGATCTTCACAAAGGTCATGCAAATGATCTTTCATGTAATCCAAGCCCCCAATATTAAAAATGCATTTGTTTCAGGCTGTAATAAGAGCTTTACTTTTGGCAAGCTAAGTACAAGTGAATGCCCAAAAATGGGAATAAATCAATGGCACTGGAATAGGAAATACTTTAACATTCTGACTTAGCATGACAGACTGGACAACTACATATTTACAATCTGTGTAATTTATATAATTAACATTCCCAGAAACCAGAATTTGTCTTGTCTTAATGCTGGATGGCGAGAATGCTTCAGATTCTGGCCTAATCAAGCATTCTTCTCAACAGTCACAGGCAGACTTAAGGCAATTGTGTGTGATGTGTGAGGTCCACGGTGCCTCCCAGCTCCAACTAACGGCCATTTAATTTCTAAATCAGAGCCTGTTAATTAAAACAAAGGATATCTAGGTTGTGCTGCCTCCTGCACATTACCCGAAATACAAACATGACTCTTTTAAACAGTGTAGATTTTTAGTATATTGAATATTTTTTTGATTTTAAGAAGAACTTTCATTCAGACACTATTGTTTGAAGTAATGTACAAAATAAATGGTTTGGATAAGTTTGAATGCTGACAATTAAGTCAAAAAACATCATGAGTAGGGTACTTTTAAAAAAGAAGTGTTGAGACCAACAGCCTTTTAAATCAATATGTCCACATTTACAAACTAAAATGCATGACCAACAGTGTTTTGGAATCAATTTATTTATTATATGATGAAGGTCAGCACACATGAATCAATGTTTCTGTAAATGTGCCACGTTAAGCAGGTAGCTTCTATGAATCCCATGTGCATTCAAAAAAATGCCTACAATGCATTACAATTGGCTTCTAGTAATGAATAGTTAGTAATTGACGATAGTTAATCATAATGCTTTAATGCCATGTGTTTGTATGTATATAATAAACACACAACTATATATATCTATATCTATAGATATAGATATAAACTATAAAATATAGATATATATAAATATAAATATAGAAAATGTTATTTCTAGTCAGCAATGCTTTTTAACTAGGACAGCTGTGATAAATTAGTACATTTTTATGATTAATAATCGTGTCAATGCCATTATTGGTCATTGTTTGCATTGAAAGTAATAATATAAAGTAAACAACTACTTCAAGTAACTTCAAGTAACGTATTATCATATTGTGTTGGAATTCAAGTGGGAACAATGCATTCTAAAAATATATATTACAATGATAATGTATCACAGTTCGAGAACAACAGTAATACGCTACGATCCTTAGGGAAAAAAAAGAAAAGATGCCAGCAATAATGTATTCTAATACTGAAATCAGAATTTTATTTTAAAAGTCCTAATAAGCATAATTATATGGTACTAAACGAAGATCATTAACTATAATCTATGTATTCACACATTAAATACATTATAAGGGAGTGTTACCTTGCAGTCCTTAGATAATATGTTAATAAGATCTAATACGTACGTACAATATTTGGTTTGAAAAAACCTTATTACTCAGGTAAAAAACCTTTTCTGTACGTTCCCTTGCATCTGGCTCTAAATCGCCTTTGTTGCTGCAGTGCGAGGATCACTGATTTCACCGCAGGGCAAAACCAGTTCCGTCCGGTTTGGTTGATCTAATAATCTGTACCAGAGTTTTGCCTTTTATTTGGAATCCATAGATGCCTTTTGTATTTGAATATAATGATTTAATAGAATTCTGTTTGAAGAAACCGTACGTACGCCACTCATGTTTGGAAAGCTGGTAGTCCGGACCAACAGTATGCAGCAGTGGATGAAATTGACATGGCTTGGAAGAAGGTTGTTGGCTCAAGTACACATATTGAAGTGCAAAACAAGAAAGGGGAGCTTAAGAGATGCCAGTTTATGAGTTGCCTTTGAGCAAGGACCCAAACCACTTGGAGAGTACCCCTCTCGCTCTGATATCTATCCATGAAGGTGCTGTTTGTATGTGGAGATTGCGCTTTAGTAATTGGTAAAAATAGCACTAAATCAAAAAATAATTCTGTGTGCGATCAAGATCAAAATTTAAGGTGATTTGATTACAATATAAAATGGTAGTTAATGAGCAACTCAATTAGGGTAAATTAACAGGTATACATCTCACCTTTTAACAGAAGAAATTTATTTTCACATCAAACACATGAAGTTTACTGAATTAGCCAATTAGCCAAGAAGCTAAATACGTTTTGTGATGTTTCTTAGATGGAAAAAGCCTAAATCCCCAAATGTCTGCCAAGCGAGACAATGGGTCGAGCAAACCAGCAATTTTGCACCTTGGCTAAATTTAAATAAATAATGATCCATTTTGTGAACTGAACAATCTCTTTCATCAAAATGTTCAAGTTCATGTTTGTTTAGCCATTAAGTGATACAAACAGAATCACTATGTTTTTTCTATATATACACCACATGTATTATTTAATGCAGCGGTTCCCAAACTCAAGAATGCCCACTTTGAAATCTGAAAATCTTTCGCGGCCCACCCAAACCTTTAATCACAACTCTGATCAAAACATAAACTAGGGATGATTAAATGACCTTAAGAATTTAACCAAAATCAAACATCCGCGAGCAAAAGTTTGTCTCCGCGAGGTATTTGCTCGCTTGCGAAACGTGAACTTAGTTGCTTGAAGGAGTTTTCTACGCGCTCGCTGTTGTTCTTTTTGACAGTAAGGTGGAGACGGTGCTTTCAGGGTCCGATCGATGCCGCGAGGTGTGTCCGCTCCCACAAGCTCCATATCTCACGCGCTTGAGCGCCGCTCAGCATCTCGCCGTCGTGGACCGAGTGTTGGCATGTTTGGCAGAGCGCCTTGAGCGCCGTGTACAACCAGTATGGATCAACCGATTAACCAATTGATCCATATATAAGGCGCTCCGGATTATAAAGGCACTGTCGTTTTTTGAGGAAATTAAAGCCTTTTAAGTGCGCCTTGGAGTGCGGAAAATGCGGTATATTTACTTTAATACTACAAGAGGGCGCCCCTTTTGTTGAACAACGACAGGCGGACAAGAGCAGCCGTTTCGAGTGAGAGCCTTATTGTTTTATTAATCTGTCCGTTTAAATTGTTTGTGCTTCATCAACTAATGTTTCACATAACTAATGTCCCGCACCATAAATATTTTTATATTAATTTCAAACTTTGAAAAATTGAAAATTAAAAAACGTATTTATGTATTGTAAATGACCTCTCGCGGCCCACAGATAACTGCGCACGCATTATATATTCTCTTCCTGCACGTCTGCTCTGCATGTCTCAGCTGGGCTTGGGCCATGCAGGTCCAAAAGACGGGAGTCAAAGGAGCAGTTTAGCCAATCACTGATTGAATAACTGAGCTTTTTTCTAGGACTTCACCAGCCCTACGCTGGGGTCTAGTCAGGGCTAGTCTCGTGACGCGCCGTTTTAACAACATAACAATAGTGAGCACGAGCAGTATCCTTCCAAGAAGACCCAACCTGAACTCTACATTCTCTTCTCCAAGACCCGTTTGAAAGAAGAACTTTGACGGAGAAAGTAGAAGTAAAAAAAACTGGACCTACGTTAGCTACATGCTAATGCCGCGTTTAGCATCCCATGCTCACTTTTTTAACACACTTTTTTTATGTAGAAATACTTCGTTACTGTACTTAAGTAGAAATTTTGGGTATCTATACTTTACTGGAGTATTTATTTTTCAGACGACCTTTTACTTTAACTCCTTACATTTTCACACAAATATCTGTACTTTCTACTTCTTACATTTTAAAAACAGCCTTGTTACTTCCAGCTTGTCGTAGTTCAAAAACACAAAAACAAAAAAACCTATCCAGATAAATCGCGCTATCCGGACAGTGTGCATTTGATTGTGATTGGATGAGAAGTATAAACATTTAGCATCCAGACACCCGATTGGTTTTCTCCACGATGCGCCAGCAGATCGGAGTGACACCGGGTGGGAAAAGTGGTCGGTGGAAAGTTGGTATTTAGCGACACGGACCCTCCTTCTCTTCCTCACGCAGATTCCATATAACGTTAGATGAGTATCTTCATGACCATGAGAAATGTTTTTTCTAACTTTATTGAGAGTCTGGCACAACTCAGCGACTTGCAAGTAGCGTATTAAATAAAGTGATGTGTGTCTTAATGCGGCTTTGGAAATGAACTCACGGGGATTCTGTATTTGCTCATAAAGCCTGAAAATACTGGTTATTTGGCCAATCACCGACCGCTGCCAGTTCAGTGTTTCACATAATTATAAACAGGGGTGCGCCCCCCACCCCGTAAAAAGTCAGCCCCCCCCCATGACGTAGTAAAGCTGCAGTCTACCTAATCAATGGGAACAACGTGTGTGTGTGACTCGTGTCACTGTAAAATGGGTTGTGGTTTTTCTGTTTAAGTCAGATACATTTGTTGTTTTGGTGTTGTGTCTCTGAATGTCGCCATGTTTCCACCATCCCAACGCCAGGTCACGTGATCTGCAGGCACCTTCTGATCACATTGTAACGGACTGACGTGTTGTGTGAGCGAGGTTACGCATTAAGAGTTTGTCCTAAATGAAATGTCTTACATTACTTTTACTTTTATACTTTAAGTAGTTTTGAAACCAGTACTTTTATACTTTTACTTAAGTAAAAAGCTTGAGTCGATACGTTTTTTTTAAACCCTAGTATCTGTACTTCTACTTGAGTAATGAATGTGAATACTTTTGACACCTCTGACGGAATCCAGCAGACACTTGAGTAAGGGACATGAAGCACTTGACGGAAAAAAAAGAAAACAATAGAGAACACCAGGATACACGGATAACGGCATTACCATAATCTCTAGTATAGGCCTATACGCGTACGCCTATATGCTATATTCATGAGGTATATATATATATACACATATTCATTAATATATTAAATTGTATGAATAAGATGTCCTAATCGTACTGTTGGAATAAATGTTAAATATCGAACTGCAAAATATTAATGCGTTTGATACATTTTTTTGCATTGAATCATACTGGGATGTTTGCTGTGTGTGGCAAAGCCGCTTTACGACTAAAGAACAGTAGATAATCTCCTTAGCGATAGGTCACATCAACAAGAATGAACAGACTGAACACCTGAAAGGTGAGTGGATCATTGTGCAGCTCTAGTGCTTTCATCTTATAAAACCATCTCAGTAAAATCAGGTGTAGTGATTAGAAAGGTTTCATATCCCAAAATTAAAATTAGGCCTCCAGGTAATACAAACAGCAGAATGGGATATAAAAGTCATTAATAATACAAACCGTGATGTTGCGTATAAAACCAAATAGTCTATCAGAATGAAATCCAAGAAAGCTGTTTTAACATCTCTGCATGTACACATCATGTTAGCAAAACGAAAAAAAAATAAAAGTCTAAATGGACATCAAGCTCAGTGGGTGAGAAATTAAAAAAGGAATTTCGAAAGAGCCTCAGGAAAGAAGGAGCATTCAAAATGTGTTACACCAGCAAGGCTTATAGCCCTTATTCTCCAATTTCAGTTATCCTAATGTTGTGGAATATTTCAAATGCCTCATTGCTTTCATTTTGCAAGAAAGGGAGAAGCCTCTCTACTCTGTAATGAGCTCTGAAGCTTATTAAACTAGCGTGCATTGAACTGAAAGGGCCCATCATTTCTCTTTTCTTCTCCTTATAGGAGAGAAAGGCTTGAGCCCCAATCGAAAAAAGAAAAAAAAGAGCTGCATCATTACACTTAACAAAACTAAAGAGGATAATTCTGTAGTTTGTCTCGGGTGTTTTATAATTTAATTAAATCACCCCTGTCTTCCAAGATATTAAGGTGCACCGTCATTTTGTTTTGGGAATGCCATATGTGGTGCAGTGTGTAAGTTTCTCCCATGTGGATGAGCTTAAACTGAAATATGAATCAAATAATTCCCTGTGACAACAAATGTTGTTTTTCTAACACAATATGAATACAGAGGTTAGAGATTGTTTGTCGTCTTGATTTGTGCAACCATGCCTCACCCAACCTGGCACACGCCACCTGTCAAAAGCAACTTCCCCCTGAAAAAGGCATTCGACAGTGCTAAGCCTAATGACACACCGTTTCTATAGCAAAAGCATCAAAAGTTTCTGTGCCTAAGAAAGTCCACCTTTGACAAGACTGACTCCTTCCTGAGAGCTGCTGAAGCCTAGAGCAGTTCTGTCTTCCCTCAAAGGGATTTTATTGAACTATTATGCGTTAAAGCCCAAGGAACAAAGAGGACACGGTCATAGATGGGCCTCTACAGTCACTTAGTGCACCTACTGTCCACCGTAAGGTCCAACAAGTTTGCTTTAAAGCTAACAGCCTGCCTAGCATAACAGGAGATTGAACGTGTGCACATTAATAAGGAGGAAAATCCTTTTTGTGGAAATGCTAAAATATGTATGTGTGCATCACTAATCCTTGTGTATTTTTTTTTAAATGAACCCAGACCCGATGTATTTTACCACTTGAAAAATTAATTACAAAAGAATCCATGAAATGAACAAACCAATGTGGGAAAATTACACATTGAATCAACCACCATCACGAGTCACAAGCTACACCAGACTATTTATGGGAATCTGCAGTGGCCGCACTAAACATATCGACTTTCTAAATTAGTTGTTCTGTTGACTATGTACAACTTTTCATTTATTGTCTATAGAGGAAATTAGGGCTGGGCGGTATTGGCAAAAAATCCATATCACAGTATTTAGAAGGATTCTGACGGTATCCCAGTATGTGACGGTACACCTTGCTTTTAACATGATTAAGTGTTGAAACTTAATATGCATTACGCTGAACACTAAGCGGTGTTGTTTATTGAGTAGTCGACAGATGGGAAACAACTAGATTCTTAATCATTAAAGAAACAGAACCAAAGTTCTTACGGTATTTTAATAGAGTATAACCTGATGTTGATTTGATGTTGAGTCCTTTGGATGCATACATTATCCATTGCAGAGCACTCCAAGATAATATTCATTCTTTAGTTTGGCTTAGCTGCAGTCAATTTACTCCCTGTGTGTAGTCACCATGAAGGCAGATCCCCATATTCCTGAGGGTATCAGCTGACAAGGTCACTAAGCTGATTGATGTTAGCCTACAAAATCCTTCTCAGTGTGTAGGTTCAACACCATCTCCATTTCTGAGGTATTAGAGAGGCCTCAGGCACAACCAACAACCCCGAGGCTCTTCCTAATCGGTCTTTGTTTTAAAGTAGGTACTCTATTCATGTGCTACTCCAGAATTTGCGATGAATCAGCCATCACCCTGTCCCTATTACGTAATTCATATTTGCCTACAGAGGCCTTACAGAAATACAGCATGAAAGAGATTACACAACTTCATCCTCCAACACAAAATGTCAGAAAAACAAGATTAACAAGATTTCCAAGAATAATATAGATTTCAATGAGAGTATTATCTTTTTTCTGTACAAGAAAACTATCCCAAATCCCACCCAAACAATATACTAATCATGAGAAAGTGGAGGTCCAGATTTTAACGCTGGATTTCCATTTGTAAAAGCAACACCTATAGGTATAATAATATTGATGTAGGGTGAGCACCTCGACATGATGTTTTCCGCGTCAACCAAGCATAACAACATGGCCAACATAACTGGTTTGCGCTTCTGGTTTGAAATGTTGTTTTCTATTAAATATAGTGACCAAAAGAGTTATACTCAAGGACTGTACCATGAACCTAAGAGATCCCTCATTCCATGTCCAAACATAAGGAAAAATAAAAATAATAAATAATGAAATAATTACGATCATTGACTGAATAATTAAAAACAGATATTGACGTTGTAGTGCCTGCAGCTTTCTGCGAGCTTGTTCCAGATATGTGCAGCAGAAGAAGCAAAGCTGCTTCTCCATGTGTGATTCTGACTGGGTACAAAAAGAAGACCCGTCTCAGACGACCTGAGTGGTCGGGATGGTTTGTGAGGTAGCAGCAGGTCAGTCATGTATTTTGACTCTAAACCATTCAGTGCAACAGTAAGCTTTTAAAGTCAAGTCTTTGTTGGACAGGAAGCCAGAGTAAAGACCTCAGAACTGGAGTGATGTGATCCACTCTATAGCTCTTAGTAAGGACTTAGAGCTGCAGCGTTTTGACTGACAGACTTTTTACAGAGACCTGAGAATACACCGTTTCAATAGTCCAGTCTACTCAGGATGAATGCAGGGACATGTTTTTCCAAATCCTGTTGAGACAAGTCATCTAATCCTTGAAAAACCCAATGTTACCTCATATTTCCCTGAAAAATAATAATAACTTAATTACAAGTACACACTAACTCACCGCCGCAGCATTCAATTCCCCCTAAAGGTAGATAAAATATGTAGTGTATGTTTGCTGTACATTGACCGTGATAAACCTTAGTGCATGAGACGAAGAGTTCTTCTGTCGATATTGATATATAGAAGTATGTGTTGGATTAAAGCACTGCTTTCCAAACTTTATCAATAATATTTTCGATGCTAAACTTAGTACATTCAAACATTACATTTTATGTATTTAAGTACAATTAAACTTGAGATATTGAAGACTGAAACACAAACAACGTGGTGCAGTAAATATCTTAATTTGTGTTCAAGAAAAAAAAAAAACATTGATCGAAGATAGGAAGTTACTCAGTCATTTTGCGTCATAAAATCACTTATTCCTATTCCTGCATGTAAATAATTACTTTTTGAAATATTCATTTGTAAGTAAAATTAACTTTAAAATTTCACTTAATATCTTTATATTTCTTTTCTGGTATCTCAATAAATACAAATACAATTGTATTTGTTTAAAATTGTAATTTATATTGTTCTACCGTGTGTGTTAGTGTTTGCTGGTGATAAAGTTCGGAACCACTGGGTTAGAGTGAGGTGCGCCGCACAGTTAGTAGGCTACAATTGATTTTTAACAGTCAATAATTGATTAAATACAGCCCTTTTTTTTAAATGTGCTTGACATGGAGAGCTGTAAAAAGGAGTTGTTTTGTAGTCTGTACCACTGACCAATACTATTGGGTGCATCTCTCCTGTGCTTTAACAACAATGTGCACCATCACCACAGTTGTGTTGGCGTATCAGTGCCCCCTCTGTGGATTGTGCGGCTGCTCTTGAGTTTTATTCAAGGTCAGTAAAAAGGGACGGATAGAAATCCATGGGAAAGTACATAAGGAGACGTGTCTGTGCGATCTATTATTTGATTAAAACTATGGTCTGATGCTTCTCAGTATCAATTAAGAGTTAATGAGATATCATGAATTATAGAGTGAAATACTCAATGTTAATTATGACTGCATGAAAGAGAATATCAAATTTGAACTTTCCTTTTTGTTTTTGTAAAGATCATGTCAATTATTTTTTTATAAAATGTGCAAGTTCAACGTCAAAGGAAAATCTGAATTTCCTCAAACTCTTTCCTTGGAGTATGTTCTTTCTACATTAGGTAACCCACACAGCTACTTCTCCAAATTCCTTCCTACATGCAACTCTAACACAGCCTCATATTGCTTGTGGAAACTCTCAATGAAGGAAATTAATTTAATCAAGAAAACAAAAGGTTCAATGCCGACAGTGGATGTACAATGAACCAAAGCCAGGACAATGTGGCTAAATCTAGTTATGTTTTTTTGTTCTCTTTCCGAAACCAGGAAGGGGGAAAATGCTTTTTTATGGTACTGTATATATTTAAATAGTTTTTTATATTATATTATATTGGAGGGTACTTCTCATCTACAAGGCACTTGATGATGAGGCACAAAACGTTCCTCTTTGATATCGCTTATAGTAGGGCTGGCTCAGGTTAGCACGGACAAGCCCTTAGTTAAGCTGCTATAGGCCTTGACTGCCGGGGGACTTTTTAGGACACATCAAGCTCCTCTCTCACTCTCTCCATTTACAATAATCCACGGATTTTAATCCACATCACTAATTTAGCTTCTTCCCCACAGTTTTTTGTGCTTTCTCGCCTCGCATATCTCCGTAGATCCTAGTTCCGTCTGGACCCTGGTCCTGACTGGCACGTAGACACCTACCTCCTCCAATACCATTAATATTTCCATCGCCATTACTGTATACATTAATGCGCATCACTAACTTTGTTTCTTCCACGGAGGATTTGTGCTTTTGCCTCCTACCGTGACCCTGCTGACACCTGCTGTTGCGTACATCATCATTATTATAAATATTAATCACATTTACTATTACTGTCATCGTAAACCAACATTACCCTTTCCTAAAGTCTTTGTGCTTTCCCTCTCCACAGTCCTCTGTGGATGGTGGTTCTATCTGATGGTGGTGACTCTGCGCTGATCCTGCCTGGTCCTGCCTGTACACCTGGCTTGCTACTCGCAATTATTTGAATCATTTCTGTTATAGGAATTGAATGTATTTTACGTCTTTTGTCTTTTTAAAATCTGTACACATGACATCCCTCCTGTGATGTTCTCCCTAAGATTTCTTGCCTTTTTTCCTCTTGGAAGGGTTTACATTTTTTGGGTTTTGGGTTGAGTTGTTTCTGTGCCGATGTGAGGGTTTCGAGACAGAGGACGTTGCATATGTACAGAGTGTAAAACTCTGTGAGGCAAATTTGTAATTTGCGATTTTGGGCTATAAAATTAATTGAATTAGGAAGCATGCCAGTCAATTGCTGGTACACCGTCTTTGGACTGTGGTAGGAAGCCAGTATACCTAGAGAGAACACACGACTAACCGACTGCAGCGGTTTAGTTTCCAGGGTCAACTTTGTTTACTTCTGCAATTAAAAGTAATAAGTAATCACTTAAGAAGGTGTGTATTTCAGACACTTGTTTAATTGCAACTATTGAAAGCAAGACATTTTAAAAGAAAAGACTGATGCTTTTTGTCACCAGCAAAATGTGCCATAATGAACCCACTACAAGGGGGGTTATAAGATGAGTCAGCAGCCTGCAGAGAGAGATGAAGATGATGAAAGATTCCAGCAGAAGAAGACGGCCAGTCCGAAGACATCAGACAAAAGCAAATCAAGTGAGACATTGAGGATGCAATTTAACAAACTATAATAATCCAACCAGAAGTAGATTTCAAGAGGTAAAGCTGCCACTACCTCTCAGTTCAGTCCTGGATGGAAATAGGTTTTTTGTTCCCAGGCAAAATAACTTTTTACATACATTTCAAACAATGAAAATGTCAGACATGTCTTTAGGCCTAATGATCTAAAAAAAAAAACTAATATGAAGGTGCCTCACAATTTTTTCAAACTGCTTAACGGCCTAAATCTTAAAATGCTGAACTGAAATTCTAGCTTTAAATGTTGATTGACAGCTTTAGTTGATTGAAATCAATGACATGGGTCACTGATTCTACCTGGTCTATTTTATTGTATCATTCTTTCATTTATTTCCTGTTAAGCAGTTTAATTATGTAGTTAATTGATCATTTGATTTGTGCGTATATGAAATCATAAGTCACTGTACAGCTTGAGAAGGACTCTATAGCAACACTGACAAATCTTAGTTTTGAAATTGTGTAGCATCCAAATGGAATACTGTTTAATTATGTTAGTTTAATGAATGCATCATTATTTTGTACTAGTGTATGAGGTTATAAGTCAAAATCAAATAATTTATTATTAATTGCTAAATCTGCTACCAGCAAAACGCTACACTGTGCACGCCTTTTGATATTAATGCTGCAATGTATTTTAGGCCACTTTAATTTAATTCACTGTCATTCCCCAGTCTCTGATACGGATGCCTATTTTCTTTTGGTACAAGTTGCATTGTTCAAGACACCCGTAATAGCACAGTAGTCAACACATAAATTGCATTATGTACAATGTTATACCATCAGTTCAGTTTGTCAGGTGCAGGATACTTTTTGTAGGTTGGTCAGTACGTTTACTTTTCTGTATTAGAAATGGCTGATGTCAGAGTAGCATAATAAATTCTTTTGGAAAAACTGTTTAAATTCTGCAGTTCAATAGAAATGTAATATATTCCAGTACTTAGTATATTGCAATATGTTTATCACTGTACGGTGAGCATTTTCAATGAGCCATCTATGAATTGAATACCCACAGGAAGAAAAAAAAACATTTTCATCTCTGATATTGATTGGCACCTTTCCCTTACCTTGAACAATGAGATGCACTTTTGTGGACTTTGGCTTCTTGTTTGTGAGGATGGAGCAGGCGTAGGGCCCTTCGTCGTGGACGTCAACGTTTTGGATCTTGATGCTGTACTCTGTGACTGCTGTGTTTTCCATCAGGACAACGCGGGGGTCCAGAGACCACTTCTCATTCCCTGCGAAGAGGATGGTGGAGCGATTCAGCCACGCCACTCGCGATACTTTGCTGTCCACGTTGCATCTAGTTGGAGGAAAGACGAAGAATACAAAAACAGGTTAGAAATTCAGACTTTCTGTCGTTATGGGTTGGCGGAAGTGCAGTGTACAAAACCTACTTTATTATAACAAGAACACCAACTCAAAATGCCTAGGGCAAAACGCAGACAGGATGGGAACCAGGAACTCAAAAAACAAGGAAAAAAAACAGGAAAGCCATTCAATGACGCGGCAAGGGACAAGAGGCACACCTTGCTTAAGTACACTGGGAGGGTGCAGGTGATTGGTAGAGGAGGTGGAAACACTCAGGAACACGGCAGACAATCACAGGGGGTGACACGACAAGGCAGGAAGTGAAACTAGACCACGGACACAAGAGGCAGGAAACTACAAAATAAAACGGGACAAAACCCCACACCGTGACACTTCCAGTTGACCCACACATCCACAACAATAACCCCACCCACCCATACATACCTGTGTGAACACCTGTTCACATCCCCATGTATACAGTTATGGGATCCCATCTCCCATGGGATCACTGCTGATGTGCCCACCCACATGAACCACATCTTCTACACTAAATAATGTTTCACATCTTTCCCTCTCTATGAACACAATGAGTAGGCGACTGATGAGGCAATTTTCTTTCTGAGATGCTGTGGACTGAACTTTTGAACCAGGTTAAGAGGAGAGGGAACCAGAGACAAAAATATGTCTCGGCGCAAGCACAATTAAAGACAGCATTAATCCCGTTAGATAATATTATTAGACAGACCAGTCAACACGTAGCGAGAAAGTGCTAGAAGAGGAACAGGACCCTGAGGTGACATCCCAGTCCAAAGGTGGCAACTTGCTTTGATATTCATCCTTCGAGGACCGAGGAGGCAAAGCACGAGTTGAAAACATAAGTATGACTCCAGGGCCAACACAATATGCTGGATCTGGTTAGGATGACATAAAGCCCAGCTTCCAAATATTTTGACCAGAGTCCATTGAGGGTATTATACTGGACATGTCAGAGGTTGCACGGATTGTCCATCTCCTCAAGGATGGCACATCCACCCGATCCATTGCAAGGAGATAAGATATATCTTCCAGCACAATCACCAGAACATGGAGGAGGATTCTGGCTACCACTCAAATAGCGTTTACTCACTTAAAAAAACAAAACACATTCCTTAAAATGCTGTTTGTCTATTTCAATGCATGTAAAACATGAAATAAATTTAGCAGCTTGAGTTCTTCAGTCTTTAACTGTGTTTTTGGACTTCCTCAGAACCCCCCGGACAGTCCACATTGGCAGCCACCAACTCTTTCACTACCTGCTACTGACATAAATAGAAATCCATTGTGAAGTTTGACGACTTCCGGAGTAAAAACAGCACAGAGATTTTATGTGAGAGGAAGTCAACAATTGTGCAGTGGTGATCAGAGAACTACCTGCTGCTCATCACCACTAAAACTGAGGGGCAGGTTGTTGACCCGAAGGAGGCGCATGGAGTAGAGAGGGCGTGCCGGGAACCGCAAGGCTCGCAGTTTGAACACCGGCTCCTCCATGTCCCATGTTGAAGTGTCCCTGAGCAAAATCCAACCACTAATTAATCATAAAAAAATTGATTAACATCATAATTTCAAACGTCAAAAAGGAGGGGCATTTGTGATTCATATGCTGAATGCTGGTTATTTTTGCAGTGGTTTTGGCAAGGTTTGTCTGATAGAAATTATACTTATATCTGCATCTTCATTGTTGTCTTGGCTAGCACTATGGTGTCTCATTTTCTTTGTTAGCTTCTTGCTTCGTTGAGGAAATGTACATAAGCACCTCCTTTTATAACTTGTTGGAGTGGATATCGTAGCAAAGACTCTAAGGTTCACAGCAAAATTCTTCACAACAATATCTGTAGATCACAGTGAGTAACAAAGTGAACATTTCTGAAAAAAAGACTATCTTGTCTATGGCTATTTTCTTTGGATGAAGCGCCCTTTAAACACACACATATGGTGTCCTAAGCCACTTCACTCTCCTGGTTTTTTAAAGGTTTGCTTGGCTGTATGGATAAAACAAACATGGACAATGTCAGTTCAAGACAGTCACCACTCAGATGAATTAGCAACACTTTTCGACGGGGATACATATTGTTTAATTGCAATTCCTAATCCTGGGGGGGTTTCTTTATGTACTTAAAAGAAAAGGAGCACAGGTAATATCCTCATATAAGGTATTTAGTTCACTGTTGTGACAGGGTTTTATCCAAGTCACCAGAAAACATTAGGTCCCATCCGCAACAACGGATTTTTACTTTTTTTTAATCTAATGACAGCTATATATATATATATATATATATATATATATATATATATATATATATATACACATGTTGGCCACAATAATAGCATAGATTAACACAAACATTTTGAAAGCCCTAATATTATATATATATAATTACATACACACACAGGAAAACACAGGCAGATGTATTTCTATTGTATAGTTGTATAATTATTTACATGTAATTTAATTTATTTAGATTTGTAATTATTCGTGTTCATCTGTAAAAAGAAACTGGATGGAAAGTATAGACAGCAAAGGATGACCCAGAGTAAAATTTCATGTATGCGTTAAAATACATGGCTAATAAAGCTGATTCTGATGTGTCAGCAACTATGGAATTCCAGATTCATGTCCATCTTAGGAAATGCAAAACCTGTGATTCTGTAAAGGTCTTTATTAGGTCAAAATGTATATTTCTCCAAACGTTGACACACCATGGAATCCCATCAAAATGTAATTCTCATCTGCACAAAGCTGTCTTTTGTGGGGTTTTTTGCTATTTAGTAAATGTTTGCAAACTAACACCCAAAACTAAGATTGACAACATGGTCTCCTACTTCAAGCCTTCCCACCACATCATCAGATGTATTATGACAATTAACATTGAGATTTACCTCTGGTATTTAACATTTAGATGTGCATTTAACCTTTAGATTTACATTTAACATTTAGATTTTACATTCAACATTTACATTTATATTTAACATTTATATTATTTAACAACTTGTGATACTGCCAAACATTATTGCATAAATTTACATGAATTTCTCTCTAAATGTTTGCTGTGACATATGAGTATTGTTGTGCTTTTTTGTTCATATGATAAGGCTAAATGTAGCAAAACGTGCGCCATTTTACAAACTGCGCCCCATATTATCAAGCCATACAGGTTATCCACATAAACATTTTTCCTATTTCAAATGTAATGTGTTTTTCCTGTGTTCAGTTCCAAAATAAAGTGGTATTTCTAATTTTTAACTTAATACGCCTACGGTTGGTATAAGATTTCCGTACAGTATGAATTTCTCACATACTGTTCATACCGGTGTTACGCAGGTATGAACAGTACAACTGACGTTGCTCTTTTCTGCAGGCGGCAGAATTTTGATCCAGATACAGGAGGAAGAACGAGAGACCAGAGATGCACCAACACAACTTGTGCCTAAGAGAGGAGCTGTGTCTGTTTGGAGGGTTTGTTGTTTTGGAAAATCCGAAGGTAAGTTACGTTAGATCAGAAAACTATTTATTTATTTTATTTATTAATTTAAGTCTGTCGCGTGTTTGGTGGCAATACTAGCAGCCACAACAAGCTAACATGCTAACTAGCTAACTCGCTGGCCATGTGTTTTCAAACTTCAGAAGACTGCCTTCGCCTTGGTGTTCTTGGTCATGCCTAGATACTCGATTTTGGCAGTTTATCGCAACATGAATGGATCAAATAAATGTTACGTTGATACAAATCCTACCGAAATTCTCGCACACTACTCCACTCCTCCACCCTCTTCAGTGGCGACCAGTGGCTGCCCGCATCCAGTTCAAAACATTGGTACCCATGTACCATGCTGTGAGCGGATCGGATCCAGTCTACATCCAGGACGTGGTCAAACCCTATATCCCAACCCGCACACCCGCTCTGCATCTGCAAAACTGCTCGTCCCTCCCTCACTGAGAGCAAATCACTCTACAAGATCACAACTCTTCGCTGTCCATGCTCCGAAATGGTGTGAGCCGTCACATCTCCCACCACAAAATAAAGACACAACACAACTCTACCTTGATTAAAAACACTAACAAATTATAGAACTTAAATTATACCTATAATGGCACATATCTATAACAAGTTGTAAATTGGCTTATTTGATGGAATTGGACTTTCTTGTTCTTTTGAGTTGCTATCCGTATGGTTGAATGTACTTCTTGTAAGTCGCTTTGGATAAATGACATGTAATATCCTTTTTTCAGGTTGTATTGAGGGTCATATCCATGTTTATTGCACACCCATCTCTAAATATGCCCCTTGGGGTGCTCTCATGTCCTCCTCTGTTTTCTTTTTTACCTCCAAAAACAGTATTTTCTGTTTGGGATTTGGTTTAATACCTTCAATCTCCCCACTAAACCTTGACCTCAGTTAAGACTTAACTGACGTCACCTGGTAAGTGGTTGAGTGTTTTTAAGAGAGCTTTAAATGGTGTAAATATGAATGGGACAGCACTTTGCTGCAAGATGTCACATCACAATGATTTACATCCATCCATCGATCCATTTTCAAACGCTTATCCGGGATCGGGTCACAGGGGCAACAGCTCCAGCAGGGGACCCCAAACTTCTCTTTCCTGGGCCACATCTACCAGCTCTGACTGGGGGATCCCAAGGCGTTCCCAGGCCAGTGCAGAGATTTAATCTCTCCACCTAGTCCTCGGTTTTCCCCGAGGGCCTTCTCCCAGCTGGCCGTGCCTGCAACACCTCCCTAGGGAGGCGCCCAGGGGACATTCTCACCAGATGCCCGAACCACCTCAACTGGCTCCTTTCGACGCAAAGGAGCAGCGGCTTTACTCCGAGCTCCTCACGAATGGCTGAGCTTCTCACCCTATCCCTAAGAGAGACGCCAGCCACTCTCCTGAGGAAACCCATTTCGTCCGCTTGTACGGGTGACCTAGTTCTTTCGGGCATGACCCATCCTTCATGACCATAGGTGAGGGTAGGAACGAAGATTGACCGGTAGATCGAGAGCTTTGCCCTCCGGCTCAGCTCTCTTTTCGTCACAACGGTGCGGTAAAGCGAGTGCAATACCGCCCCCGCTGCTCCGATTCTCCGGCCAAACTCGCACTCCATTTTCCCCTCACTCGTGAACAAGACCCTGAGGTACTTGAACTCCTTCACTTGGGGTAAGGACACATTCCCTACCTGGAGTAGGCAATCTATCGGTTTCCTGCTAAGAACCATGGCCTCAGATTTAGAGGTGCTAATCCTCATCCCGACCGCTTCACACTCGACTGCGAAACGCTCCAGTGAGAGTTTGAGGTCACAGACAGAAGATGCCATCAGGACCACATCATCTGCAAAAAGCAGCAATGAGATCCGCAGCCCCCCAAACTGTAGACCCTCCTCCCCTCGACTACGCCTCGATATCCTGTCCATGAAAACCACAAACAAGATTGGTGACAAGGCGCAGCCCTGGCAAAGGCCAACCCCCACCGGAAACGCCTTCGACTTACTGCCGAGCACCTGAACACAGCTCTCGCTTTGGGCATACAAGGATTGGATGGCCCCAAGAAAGGACCCCCTCACCCCGTACTCCCGCAGCACCTCCCACAGTTTCTCTCGGGGGACCCGGTCATACGCCTTCTCCAAGTCCACAAAACACATGTAGACTGGAGGAGCATACTCCCAAGCCCCCTCTATGATCCTGGAAAGAGCTGGTTCGTTGTTCCACGACCAGAACGAAAACCGCATTGTTCCTCTTCAATCCTTGGTTCGACTATCTGCCGAACCCTCCTTTCCAGCACCTTGGAGTAGACTTTACCCGGGAGGCTGAGTAGTGTGATACCCCTGTAATTGGCACACACTCTCTACCCTACCCTACCCTACCCTCTATGTTGAAGAGGTGTGTCATCCAAGACAACCCCCCAACACCCATTGCTTTTAGGATCTCTCACTGCATGAAAAGTGGGATTTTCGGCAGTATGCGGCACTGTAAATTGTCGTGGAATTTCAGGTTTGCGGCTGTTCACGGCAATTTGCGGGTAATGCCGAAAAATGCCGTAAATTGTCAGAAATTGATGTGGGCCTCCCTTCGCAGTTGTCCCCCCATGACCCCCCTCCTCCTAATTCTAGGGGAGGCTTTGACATGTAAATGAAAATGCTGTGAGCTACACAAATGCAAATCAGGGTCGCAGAGGGAGTTTTAGCCCAGGTGACATTTTTTTAAAAGGTAAGAAAATCTCTGGTACAAATAGATCAGGCTCAGTAGCCTAATTATAGACGCTTACATTTGAGCTTGAATTGATTTATTTAATTCAAATATGCTAGATTACTGTGTACGCCATTAGCAATGGCAAATGTTATGTAAAAAAGAAACACAAAATAACTTCTTTAAAAAATGAGTTTTAATCAAGGTAAAATGAGCATTCCATGCAAACAACATTTGAATCAGCATGAGGGGTCTGCAGAGATCACAGTCTCCTAGAGCTCAACTACAGAGCATAGTGGCAGGACTAAAGTGACCTTTTCTTTGGTCTTACTTAAATGCACAGAGGATGTATTAACCACACATCTTCTAGCAATGCGCTCAACTGGCAGAAATTATGCTGGGAATGACGTGTCTGTTCCCTGCAAGCCCCAAACTTCTATTGGCTTTCCATAAAAATGTCTGTCCGGGTGGGGATGAAGCCAGGAAACTTGTGCAAGAACATGTTTAAATGCCGTACCCTTTGACACAACATTAACAACTATAAACTGCTTTATAATGGCTGGTCGCAGTTCTGCTAGAGGGCCAAGGACGGGTTCCTCAAAACTGTTAGTGTTTCCACACCACTTAGCATGAACATATGCTGACCTTTATGCTCTGCATCTATCGATTGAGTAAGTTACATTCATATATGTTAACCGTTTACATGTCATGGCAAAACATTCAACCTCAGTGACAAAAGGGTACATGTATGTCAGACTCATCGAAGAGTGTCTGGTGGAATGGAGAAAGAGGCACCAATGTACAGTTTTCTAGGGAAAGTCGTTCTGCTGACACCAAAACACTGCTTTACATAAAGCATATCAGCTGTTTCATTGCACGACAAAGTCCCAACCATTTGTCTTCCTAAAATACTGATCCTTCCGTATAACAATGATCTTGTATGTGATTGGAGGACCCTTAGACTCCTCGTCCAATCACGTGTGAGGTCATAGGCATGACTTATACAGCAGTACTTGCAAGACGAGCATACAAACAGACACGTGTGTTACTATATTCAGAAGAGCTGTATCTCCAGTTCCTTTGTTTGGTTTTTGCTGGTTCGTGAATAATGGGTGGACGACGTCTCGCGTTCAACTCGCCTTCAACTCCTCTCCGCGGTCACCAACTTTCGGCCAGTCCGCAGACAGACGAGAAGAAACTGCTGAATGCTATCAGTGGATCGTCTCGTCAACTCCAAAAACAAACTGCCGATATCAACGAGCGGTTCGCTCCACTGGAGCGTTCGGGACTCTCCAGGTTTCTGTCCATAGAGGAGAGGTTGGCGGCTCTGGAGGAACTGACTCAAAGAAGAGGAGACGGGCGCACAATCCCAAGATAGCGGTAAGAATACGTTCGATGACTGCAAGCTAAGCTAAAAGTAGCGTAGCCTAAAACGAAAGCCAAGAGTAGCCTAGTAGCCTTACAAGTGAGAAGAAACAGCTTTATTAAAGTGTATTTTCTTTGCCGTGTCGTTTACAGGAAGCGGTGCGCTGTCTTCACAACTCCGAGACGAATTACAGGCGCCACGAAACGGAGCAAGGGTAAGATTTACAGAATATGCTTTCATTCTGCGGTATAAGGGAATATATACGTATAGATACCATAGGATGGACACCGATCATAACTGTACATTTTGTTTTCACAGACTTATCTCGCCTCATAATGAGGCGGTGACCTCGTATTTGCTCCGGGAAAAGTCCAGATTTAGACGACGTCATTGTGTGTAAGTGACACTGTTTACTGTTTCTCCTTCCTTGTTAAATGTTACTGTGACTTGCGTTTGATTTTTTTTGTATTCATACCACACTCATTTATTTGTTTTCCAGCCGCCTGTAAGACGTATATTGAGACGGGACGCAGGAGCTTCAGGTTCAGCCGGAACACTCATTGTGGGCGGAAGCTGCGAAGGATTCAGCGCCGAGTCAAGCGAGAAGAAAGAGGGTCAGAGTTTATTTGCTGACTTTTTTTCAGGTGCATTGATAGATGTGTTGTGTCCGTACGCATCGCATCGCACAGTACTGATTCATTGTTGTTTTTACAGCTGCTGGAATCGAGACAAAGTGTGCTGGCTGATGACGAGGTGGAACGCTGGAAATCCGCCACCGTAGAGCTCACGTCGGACGGAGAGGATGGCGTTGTTGGCGGGGTCTTGGGGTGGATTGTACGGTCGCCGCCATTTCTGAGTGCAGTCCCGGTTAGAGGCGACTCCGAAATGCAGAGCCCCGCACACTAGGCGCCTGCACAACAGACCTGCCTCGGAAAACACGGCGCCAGTGACTGTCTACAACCCCGAGGAGGCAAACGGACAGTTTACTGAGCTGTAGTTTTTTAAACCGCCTTTACCCAAGTGTGGGCAGATCCTCGCTTTGTATGTAGTTGTTGTTTGTGTGTTGTTAATAAAGCTCTTTCTTTGCATAAACATGTGGCAAATGTTCATTTTCTCTATAAATTCATTGATGTCCTGGTTGGTATCCTAATAATAGTGTAGTAGCCTACATAGGATAACCATGAAATGAATATACAGCATAATATGAATATATAAATATATATAAATAAAATGAGGCGGGTGACCAATAGCGACAAATCTGCCAACCAATCACGAGTGATTGAAAGTTGTGGTTTCCAATCATGAACAAGGAAACTCAAGCCTGGTCTGCCCAGGTGTGGTTTTGCTGCCAATCACGAGTGATTTTATTTGTTAGTAAGTTGGGGTTTCATCCAATAAGGAGTAAGGATATTCAAGCCCGCTCGGCTCGGCCACCCGCTAATTCGGGCCATTCACACCTCCGCCAGCTCTCCACATACGTCATGGTTCGTTTCCGACAATTTGTGGCAGAGACAAACGCGACGTGCGCGGGTTGCAAATTGTCGGAAATTGTCGGAAATTAGGGAGATTTCCAGGCGTTTACGGGGACGAAAATCTCACTTTTCATGCAGTGTCTGGATGGATCTCATCAATCCCCGGAGCTTTGCCACTGCAGAGTTGTTTGACTACTCAGTGACCTCCACCAGGCCAATTGACGATGATCCCTCCTCCGCCTCCAGCTCCGCCTCTACCAAAGAGGGCGTAGTTGTTGGATTTAGGAGTTCCTCAAAGTGTTCCTTCCACTGCACGATAACCTCCTCAGTCGCGGTCAACAGGGTCCCATCCTTGCTGTACACAGCTTGGATGGTTCCCCGTTTCCCCCTCCTGAGGTGCCGGATGGTCTTCCAGAAGCACTTTGGTGCTGACCAAAAGTTCTTCTCCATAGTTACCCCAAACTCCTCCCATACTCGCTGTTTTGCCTCCATCACTGCAGAGGCTGCTGCCCTTCGAGCCTGTCGGTACGCTGCAACTGCCTCCGGAGTCCCACCGAATATCATAACCCGGAAGGCCTCCTTCTTCAGTCGGAGGGCTTCCTTGACCACCGCTGTCCACCACGGGGTTCGGGGGTTACCGCCCCTTGATGCACCTAAGACCTTGAGGCCACAAGTAACTGCCGCGTCTTCAGCAATGGAGGTTTTGAACATACACCACTCTGGTTCAATGTCCCCTACCTCCACAGGAATATGAGAGAAGCTCCGACAGAGGTGTGAGTTGAAAATCTTTTGGACCGGGGCCTCCTCCAGACGTTCCCAGTTCACCCTCACTACACGCTTGGGTTTACCGGGTCTGTCCCGAGTCTTCCCCCATCCTCTGACCCAGCTCACAACCAGATAGTGATCAGTTGACAGCTCTGGCCCTCTCTTTACCCAGAGTGTCCAGAACATGCGGCCTCAGATCAGACGATATGATTACAAAATCGATCATTGATCTTTGGCCTAGGGTGCTCTGGTACCACGTACACTTATGAACATCCTTATGTTCGAACATGGTGTTTGTTATGGACAATCCGTGACTGGCACAGAAGTGAAGTAATAAACACCCGCTCGGGTTCAGATCAGGGAGGCCATTCCTCCCAATCACGCCTCTCCAGTTATCTCCATTGTCACCCACGTGCGCATTGAAGTCTCCTAATAGGACTATGGAGGAATGATTTACAATTGAGGGTATTTATTTAATACTTTTTACTATGTGATTTGAACGCCTTTCAGGCCGTAAAATCAGGTAATTTAGTAGTGTTTTACTTTTTTTTGTCAAAATTGCTTCGGTAAAACATTTTGTATCTCATAAATAGATTAATTAATATCGTGAAAAAGTTTTTTTCTCCATCTTCAATCATTGATGTTTTAAACAATAAATATTATTGTTTATTGTCCCAGAGTCTGGGAACACGTGTGTCGTCCTCTTTGTTTACCTTTTTTTACTCTGTGCCTCCCACTGTTTATCCCGTTTTTAACGTCAAATTGCAATGTCTTGTGGGTTATTCCCTTGAGCTAAGTCAGTATCCAATGCTGGCTCAAAATGTCTGCCTGAGAGCCCTCAAACACTCCTCGATTTGACAATGGAACAGAACTAAAAGTTCACCGAAATCCGTGAGTACACAAAGGTGTAGATGGGATTGGACGTTAGTCTGTTACACATTGACTAAACATGAGGCTTGTCACAAACATTCATTCAAATTAGTTTGCACTCCACGGAGTACAAGTAGCAGCATTTGCAGTTGAGTTTAATACAGTTAAAGTCTTTGTTTTATTGGGTTAAAAAAGAACCGCCGCTAGTGTTAAATGAAGCCTTATAATCTTTGCTAATCCAACGGTATTAACAGCAGTGGACCATGACGACCAGAAAGTAAGACACGAAGGACAGAGGTCACAGATCAAGAATAGAAAACTCACATGATGTCTTTCTGTGTAGGTACTATGATTTTTGTTCAGAAAATCCAAATTTTACAGCTAAACTTTACAAGCATGCTCTTGAAGGGAATTAAATATCAACAGTGAGCTCCTGATGGATGACAAAACTTCCACAATGGCAATCATCTTGCATGCACTGGGCTTATTATTTCCGAAACCTAGAAAATGTTTTAGTATGTGATATGTTGCAAACCGCATTAATAATGCAGGTGCCAGACATAGAAACTAGAAGGAACAGAAGATACCTGCTTTCTCAGCAGCATTCAATAAATAATAAAATAATAGATTTCTCCAATATATGCATAGTGCTACTATGAGGACTGTTCTCAAAAAGACATTGAAAACTGATATGTATGTGAGTCCTCTTCTACCCTCCTGAGTCTATAAGTATAGCTTCACAGCATACCAAATGTATAAAAAAACTCAATACTGCTGGTATGGAACTTGGGACTTGTGGCCCCTGTAAATAAAAACAAGGGAAAGTGAGACGTATTGTCTCGTAAAGGGTTGTGTGTTTGTAAGGATTAAACATAACATTTCACAGTGTAGAAAAATGATTGACCACAATTCAAAAAGCTAATAGCGAATCATCACGCAACATTGGCCAAAATGTCAGCACCTGTGTAAATGTCCAATACATATATAGACGCCAAGTCATACGCTTGCATATCTTTAGCATTCTCTGCAAAGCTATTTTGAAAATGTGTCCCAAAAAGACAAGGATACGAATTTCTCGGTCTGCAGAGTCCCAGAGACGGAATGGGTGACGAAGGATTCATATTAAAGACAGATTATTGTTTTCTCACCACACAATGCCCAACCTTCAATCCAATGGACCACACAGAATGAATAGCATTACTCATACTGTCACTTTCTACTGCCACTGCAGGGTCAGTGTAGACGGCTGTATGGGAATCCAGTTTTATCACAGCGCTCCATCAAAGTCGAGACATGAATCAGAAATAGTGGAAAAATACTCCCCACATGACTCACAAGTATGACAGACATTTTAGGTACAGAATATGCTACACTGTTCACCTCAAGGATATTTTTATAGCAAAAAAAATGTATCAAAAAAATAGGGTTCTACAGCTAAAATCTCAATATTTTTATCTTGTGATGGGATCCAATGGCCGCCTCAACCCTTTGAAATACACACTTTAACATTGGATGGCTGCATCTTCGTCGGTTGTGATGCTGTAATAGTGATGAATACAGACATACGCACCTGATAACACCGTATAAAGTAATTAAATACACAAGGTTTTTGATGGTGAAGGTAGGGCAACACGGTATACTGGTTAATACAGTATACCGTTTATACCGGTGTTACGCTGTAACAACTGATGTTGCTCTTTGTCAGGCGACAGAATTTATTTTTGCACTGCGGTCGGAGCTACTGGTCTTACGTGTGTTGACATTGAGTTATGGTTATAACTTCATAACAACAGTGAATAACCCAACAAACACTCTTTAACCGGGTAAAACGCCACAACACAACAGTTTGTGACACATAAACAATTTGTAATACTAATAATTGTACATTTATAAAAATTACCCCGCCGAACTGCATGCTGGGTACAGCTCACAAGAAGAAGTATCTCTGTTGCTACATGAAAAAGAGCTATACAGGAGAAACAACAAGAGACCAGAGATGCACCAACACAACTTGTGACCAAGAGAGGAGCTGTGTCTGTTTGGAGGGTTTTTTGGTTTTGGAAAATCCAACGTAAGTTAGATCAGAAAACAATTTATTCCAAAGTCTTTTCAACCACTGGTATTGCCTCTGGTGGCAACACTAGCAGCCATAACAAGCTAAAACGCTAACAAGCTTATGAACCGGTCAGTTGGAGTCCAGTTAGAGCGAGTTGGCCAGCGAGCGGCAAACAGCTGTTCGGGGAGCCGGCGGCCCTTTTCGGGGGTCAATAGGCTTTGGTGGCAACACTAGCAGCCACAACAAGCTAACACGCTAACAAGCCTCCACGCCGGCCAGTTGCGAGCAAGTTGGCCAGAGAGCGGCGAACAGCTGATCGGGTAGCTGGCGGTCCTCTTCGGGGTCATTGAATTCATGTGTTTACTTAAAAAAGCAAAACTGACGGGACACCGTCAGAATCCTTCCTAATACTGTAATATCGATTTTTGGCCATACCGTGCAGCCCTAGGTGAAGGACTACAGTGAGACAGTATGTTTCATGTAATACAGGGTTTATAATGGTATCAAACCTAGTTCGGGCATTGGGATGAGATTACTAACGGCCAAAATGACACAAACTAATAATAATATAATAACATTTAATACTGAATTTAAGTAATACATAAATAACATTGGCCAATACTTTTACCTAAACTGTGATAATAAGATTTCGTCAATTTCATCAAATATACCAACATGGTTCGCTTGCTGTCTCATGTGCTCATAGACAGTGCTATTCATATAAATAGGAAACAAACAAAGTGGATTAGTCCTAAATGTCCTTTTTTATTATATTCAAAGCTCGCATTTTGCCTATTTTTGGACCAAAGTTGACATGTTGTTGTTGAGAGGCTAAAACACCAGGGGAATTGTTATAATGACATCTTTCTCAACATTTTTTTCAATAAATTCCCATTTTAATTTAGGATTACATTACATTACATGTCATTTAGCTGACGCTTTCATCCAAAGCGACTTACAATAAGTGCATTTTAACCATAAGGTACAAACTCAGAAGAACAAGAAAAATAAATTTCATCAAATAAGCCGAATTACAACTTGCTATAGATAAGAGCCATTACAAGTACACTTGTAGTGCTACAAAAAGGTGTGTCTAGTTTGCGGCAGAAGATGTAAAGCCTCTCTGCGGTCCTGTTGTCTTCAGAGAGCTCATTCCAACATTTTGGAGGCAGGACAGCAATGAGTCGTGAACTTGTCGAGTGTTTTGCTCTCAGTGAGGGAGGAACAAGAAGTTTGACAGATGCAGCAGATGGTGCGGGTTGGTATGTAGGGTTTGACCATGTCCTGGATGTAGACTGGACCGGATCCATTCACAGCATGGCACGTGGGTACCAATGTTTTGAACTAGATGCGGGCAGCCACCGTTAGCCAGTGCAAAGTGCGGAGGAGTGGAGTAGTGTGGGAGAATTTCGGAAGGTTAAAGACCAGTCGAGCTGCTGCTGGATTTAGCGAGTGACTGCGGGGTGTCGATCGGATTGGTACCTGCACAGAAAGACCCAGAGTACCTGCTAAGATTTGCAGCAGGTAAACAAGGGGAAAAAAATGTTTTCCCTCGGGTAACATGCTGGATGGCGTGTACTCCCGCAATGGGACTGGAAAAGCGTATATGGTGGACGTTTGCCAATTGAGATAAACACACAGCGGGCTGATAGAGCGTGTGCAAAGCAGCACTTGAATGCCATGGAGGGATGCAAAACGGCAGCATGAACATGGTGGGGTTGGAGAGACAAGCTTATTGAAAAGAGACAGCAGCAAGATGATAGACTATTGATGCAATTAGTTTGTTGTGCTTATTGGAGAATTAGAAAAGAACATCTGATCTAAACAGCTAGTTACCTGATTGACAGCTCCGAACAATGATTATTAAATTATATAATTATAGAGTGAGCATGTGTGGTGGTGGCACATGTATGAGAAATAAACTACATAAATAATAAAAAGCTTAGGCATGTGAGTGTATGGTACTACTGTCTCGCACTAGAGCAGGGGTGTCAAACTAATTTTAGGTAGGGGGCCACATACTGCACACTTTGATGTCATGCGGGCCGGACCAGTCAAATTATTGCAGCTGTTCTGGTCGACGGGGGTGCGCGGATGGTACGGTCGACGAGGGTTGCACGCCGTCATTTTCGAGCTGCCTCGAGGAACGCTGTCGTCGATCCCCCTAGTCAGTGTTAAGTGTAGTTGTTCTACATGGCTGGAATTCTGGAAGATTAACTACCATCTAGACCAGGGGTGTCAAACTCAATTGCACAGGGGGCCAAAATTCAAAACACACTTCAGGTCGCGGGCCGAATAGAATAAACATTTATTGAACACACTAAAACTAAATGTTTCTTTTAACATAAATATAAATACAAACAGACAGGAATGTTATTCTGCAATAAATAAACTTAAACTTTAAATAACTTAAAATATCTTGCTCTCCATAAAGATATATCCAGTCAAAATTATACAAGTTAGAAATATGAACATGCTGCAAAAAACCGCCTGAAAAAATAAATAAAAATTGTGACAGCTTGTGCTTAAAGTAAACATTAAAATAACAAATCAAAACATTTGAGTTTATTTGCTTTTGTCATTTTATATAAAAAAACCTTAGATTTTAAATATCACAAATGATTTTACTCTCCATAAAAATATCTCCTGTCAAAATTATACAAGTTAGAAATATGAACATACTGCAAAACAAAACGAAACCTGGAAATTTAAATAAAATTTGTGCTTTTCAGAAATAACAAATAACGATGCAAAACATTCAGTTTTCTCTGCTCTTATGCCATTTTATCAGAGCTGGATGCTTTGCATCTTTTTTTGGCAACAAGTTGGTTTATGTTTGGCGCGAGGTCCCGTGTTGTGGAGACTCTCAGGATGGACTGAAGGTGCTCATCAGTGAGACGACTCCTGTGTGCTGTTTTGTTTGTCTTCACTGAGAACAGCTTCTCACACAGATATGTGCTACCAAACATGCACAAGGTTCGAGCCGCATGTAGACGGAGCTGGGACATTGCTGCGGGACTGGAGTGAATAAACAGTGTCGTACTTTGTCTTTAGTGTCCCATTACACTGCAGCTCAATCAGCTCCATCTGAATCTGCACAGGTGCAGTTTCCACGTCGACGGCAAATGGTTTGCGAAACAACTAAAAATTATTTTTTTGTTCCTTAAAATCACCAAAGCGCCGTGCGAACTCCGTGTGCAGTGCGCTCAATTTATCAGCAAAGTGTGTATTTGGGAACACCGTTGTGCCGCATTACTTGGCAACAGGGAAAGTGGGGCAAGTTCCACTGGTGCATTTGTGTCTCCCATAAAAACAGCTTCACTTGAAATGCCTTCACTGCGTCATACATGTCAGTGATCATGCGGTCACGTCCCTGGAGCTGGAGGTTTAAGGCATTGAGACGTGCGGTTATGTCAGCCAGAAACGCCACGGAAAGCGCTCGGCAAGGCAGCTGAAGCGCTGCATTATGGGATTTGTAGTTTATTTTGTTATCAGCGCTTCATATCGTCGGGCCATTAGTAACAATAATATAAAATGATCTCGCGGGCCAGATATAATTGCATGCCGGGCCGGATATGGCCCGCGGACCTTGAGTTTGACATATATGATCTAGACTGTAAAAAGAACAGTTTTCAGTTCAGTACCCATGGGCTCTCTGGGGTTACAAAAAGGCAGACAAACCGTTGCTGTAAAGCAGGGGTGCCCAATAGGTTGATCATGATCGACTGGTAGATTGATAAATCGGAAACTAATGCTAATTAGCAATGTTTGCTTACTAACGGACACATTTAATTCAAAAGCAACCCTGGCTGACACCAACCAGTGAAAGTCATCTGAGTACAACGTGATCTCCAAAACCTGTTCGTAAAAATGTATACGAAAATCTTGAACATACAAATTTGTAACAATACATACAAACTGCGGGGGTTAACCACGCCCCTTGAGTGAACAACATGGCGGACCATGTCGGATTCTTGAGTGAACGTCTCCCCGCCATGTTGGATTTTTTGAGGGGGTTAGGGTTAGTATTCTATTCTTACAACATTGATTTCTCGTTAAAAATGCAATCATAACACGTTTATTTTAGATCGTTAGACTTCACAAAGTGTGTTTACGGGGTCCAGGTCCTCATTCACTTTGAATAGGGTGACATCATCAGTTGCAGTCCGTATTTATTTCGTATGTATCACTACGAATTTGTATGTTCAAGATTTTCGTATACCTTTTTTCGAACAGGTTTTGGAGATCAGGCTGCTGAGTAAGGTAATGACATATGGAATGGTTGTCACGGTTCCCTATACTACTTGTTCGCCTGATTACTCCCTCCTTCCTCAAAGGGGGGGATTGCCATGACTCTGTTGGTTGAAAAGAAGCTGGTGAGCCGCAAAAGTGTGGGCACCCCTGCTGTATAGTAATTGACTCATTAATGTCGGCAGAAAAAATCCCCACTTTTCTCCGTCGGGACACTCCGTCTGTGATCTCTCTCGGGACTCGCTGCCTTCTCTCCAGCACTCGAATCACCACTACTGTTTATTTTGAAGGAGAGAAACAATTAACCCCATTGTGAAGACTTTGACTTCAATAATAGCAGGCAACAAGTAAAAGTAGCATGAGCAAATACTCAACCGTCATATTCATATGGCATGCGCTCACTCACACAGTGCGCTACTGGGAAATGCTGGTGAGGCAGAAGCTACGTTCGGCTCTATTGGGAGCAGTATTATGATGCTGGCTAAGGCCAATTACACCTCCACCTGGCACTTTTCCTACAGTAACACACTAACCGCTTCAAGGATCTATCCTACCCACTTCTCTAGTGCTAAATCGGCCACTTTCCCGTGGTGGGCTACAGCACACTGAATAACACTGTAAATTAAATTAAACAACTGAACCAATATACAGGTGCCATATCATGTATTTTTGCATGAATCACAGATGACCTTGTTGGTCTTCCTTCACCATCCTGTAAACCAATTACTACTCACAACAACCACCAGGATGGCAACATATGGCGGAAACACTTAAAGTGCTCATGCTCTATGAGCACCAAGGCATACAACAGTACAACAAATGATTACCCTAAATTATTCATAATTATTCAAGCAGTATTCACAGATTCAAGGTCATGGGCACTGCAGCTATGTACACAAAATGGATACCAAAGTCTTGTCACACTTAATCATGAAAAACAGATAACTGGTGGGCAGCCGCCGAGCTCATGTCAAGGACTCATCGTTACAATAGTGGGAGTTAGTACAGACAGCTTTAACTGCATAGTGGCAGTTTGATAATGGCCAGTGCATGCAATCATTACACCATTAGTCATTTCTTCAAAAAAACGGCCTGAAGCAACAAAACGCAAAAAAAAGAACTTAAATGGTTCATGAGGGATGTAGGTTAGAGACAAACACACTCAACACATGCTAAAAGCAGGCATATGATGCAGATACTATGGGGTCTTACACTAACAAGGACCTCCTAGAACATGGAATGGCATACATTTAAGTTATTTACCCTGCCATTGATGTAACGTATGCTATGTTATAGCATCAACGTAGTAACAATCGAATCTTCACCAAATTACAGTCACGAGACTAACTGTTTTATCTAAATACAACAGATGGACTTCAATGGGTCAAAGATGAATATGGAACAAAGGAGATAATGCAGGACAAACCAATTTACATCCAGGTTGATACAGAACAGCTGGCAACCCTCCCTGTAGAGAACATAAAATTGTCACGGTGTGGTTCACTTCCTGTCTTATTTTGTAGTTTTCTGCCACTCGTGTCCCTGGGTAACTTCACTTCCTGCCTTGTCTCGTCATCCCCTGTGTTCCTCTAATAGTTTCCACCTGTGTCCAATCACCTGCACCTCCCTTGTGTATTTAAGCAGTGTGTCTCCTGTGTCACTTGTCGCGTCATTGTCTTTCGTCTCACATGTTGCCTGCTGGTTTTCCTCCCGGTTCCTGCGTTTTGACTATTAAAGTCTTTTGTTTCCCGCAAGTCTGCGTCTGAGTCCTGCCTTCCCTCAACCCTGACAGAATGACGCGACCAAAGAAGGGCTCAGCAGACCCACTGCCAGACTACGGTCCGGACTACCTGGACGTAAGGAGTCCCTTCTGGCAGCGGAAAACAAACTGTGTTTTTGGTCCCAGGAGCTATCAGCTCGCCTGCCTCGAGCTCAGGGACCTCCTTAACCCTAGGAGGAGCAAGCTGAAGAAGCGATCTCCCGTTCCCGCTGGGCCGCCGCAACGATCTCCCGTTCCCGCTGGGCGGCCGCAACGATCTCCCGTTCCCGCTGGGCGGCCGCAGCGATCTCCCGTTCCCGCTGGGCGGCCGCAGCGATCTCCCGTTCCCGCTGGGCGGCCGCAGCGATCTCCCGTTCCCGCTGGGCGGCCGCAGCGATCTCCCGTTCCCGCTGGGCCGCCGCAGCGATCTCCCGTTCCCGCTGGGCCGCCGCAGCGATCTCCCGTTCCCGCTGGGCCGCCCCGACTCTCACCCATGCCCCCGACCCGACCAGTTCCGGCCCCACGCTCCATGCCGCCGACCCGACCAGTTCCGGCCCCACGCTCCATGCCGCCGACCCGACCAGTACCGGCCCCACGCTCCATGCCCCCGACCCGACCAGTACCGGCCCCACGCTCCATGCCCCCGACCCGACCAGTACCGGCCCCACGCTCCATGCCCCCGACCCGACCAGTACCGGCCCCACGCTCCATGCCCCCGACCCGACCAGTACCGGCCCCACGCTCCATGCCCCCGACCCGACCAGTACCGGCCCCACGCTCCATGCCCCCGACGCCCCCAGTCCCCGCTCCGAGACTCAGGCTCCCTCCCTCCCATCCCATGGTCCTCTCCCACCCTCCCGTTGGTGATTTGAGGGCCGTCTGGGATCCGGCCCTTGAGGGGGGGGCTACGGGGTGGGTTATGGGGGGGGCTGAGCCGCCGCAGACTACGGAGTTGTTCCATGTCCCCGAGCTGGAGCAGACTGGGGAGTTGTTCCGTGTCCCCGAGCTGGAGCAGACTGGGGAGTTGTTCCGTGTCCCCGAGCTGGAGCAGACAGCGGAGTTGTTCCGTGTCCCCGAGCTGGAGCAGACTGCGGAGTTGTTCCGTGTCCCCGAGCTGGAGCAGACTGCGGAGGTGTTCCGTGTCCCCGAGCTGGAGCAGACTGCGGAGGTGTTCCGTGTCCCCGAGCTGGAGCAAACTGCGGAGGTGTTCCGTGTCCCCGAGCTGGAGCAGACTGCGGAGGTGTTCCGTGTCCCCGAGCTGGAGCAGACTGCGGAGGTGTTCCGTGTCCCCGAGCTGGACCTCACTACGGAGGTGTTCCGTGTCCCCGAGCTGGACCTCACTACGGAGGTGTTCCGTGTCCCCGAGCTGGACCTCGCTACGGAGGTTTCCCGTGTCCCCGAGCTGGACCTCGCTACGGAGGTTTCCCGTGTCCCCGAGCTGGACCTCGCTACGGAGGTTTCCCGTGTCCCCGAGCTGGACCTCGCTACGGAGGTTTCCCGTGTCCCCGAGCTGGACCTCGCTACGGAGGTTTCCCGTGTCCCCGAGCTGGACCTCGCTACGGAGGTTTCCCGTGTCCCCGAGCTGGACCTCGCTACGGAGGTTTCCCGTGTCCCCGAGCTGCCGACGACGACTACTACCCCGGACGTTTCCCGTGTCCCCGAGCTGCCGACGACGACTACTACCCCGGACGTTTCCCGTGTCCCCGAGCTGCCGACGACGACTACTACCCCGGACGTTTCCCGTTTCTCAGAGCCTGCCATTCCTGAGACGTTCCGTGCCCTGTGGTCACCGCTCCGGAACCGGCGAAAGGACCGCCCGCCGGGCCGACCCCCAGAGGCTCCCTGCTCGTCTGGCCGCCCGCCGGGCCGACCCCCAGAGGCTCCCCGCTTGTCTGGCCGCCCGCCGGGCCGCCCGCCAGAGTTTCCCGGGTGGTCCGACCAACGTCTCGGGGTTCCCTCCCCCCCTCCCCTTGTTTCGCTCTAGTGTGAGCCGCCTGGAAGTCGGCCCTTGAGGGGGGGGTACTGTCACGGTGTGGTTCACTTCCTGTCTTATTTTGTAGTTTTCTGCCACTCGTGTCCCTGGGTAACTTCACTTCCTGCCTTGTCTCGTCATCCCCTGTGTTCCTCTAATAGTTTCCACCTGTGTCCAATCACCTGCACCTCCCTTGTGTATTTAAGCAGTGTGTCTCCTGTGTCACTTGTCGCGTCATTGTCTTTCGTCTCACATGTTGCCTGCTGGTTTTCCTCCCGGTTCCTGCGTTTTGACTATTAAAGTCTTTTGTTTCCCGCAAGTCTGCGTCTGAGTCCTGCCTTCCCTCAACCCTGACAAAAATGATTTCTTGAATATTGTGGTATGCGCCATCGTAGTCTAATCTAACTTCGCACTCATAGCAAACACACAGATGATGTAAGAAATCAATTTCACAATTTACATCCCGGACTGTCAGCATATTTTTCAAACACATAAACTCAGTTGCTTTACCATTCTAACAGCATTACGATATCTGTATTACAATGCGAGGCAGGAGGGACAGATACAGAAATTTGTGTTTGTCTGAATCACTCTCAAGGCTAGCGCATGCTTCTGCGTATTTACGTACCGTTGTGTTGATGCACTCGTTTCAATTCATGGTTCTAAAAGGCTTGCGTGTGTTGCAAAGCAATTCACCGCCAGAACAACAGGTGGAGTAACGTTTTTTACCTAGAGTCACGTCTATTTATTTATTTGTTTATTTATTTATCATAGACTTTATTGCTCCGTGCATCACCACTGATGCTGCTTTTCATCGCGAGGAAAATACGCGACACATTTGTCCCGTATTTTCCTCCACAACTTTGTTCACCCCTCGACCGGCAAACCAACGTTTGCGGCGATCTCCCTCCGTGAATCAGAGGCCATCCGCGCGTCCTTATAGTCTGCCAATGACGGGTTGTCGAAGTGGTCATATTTACGCATTTCTTCCGACAAAAACTCTTCAATCTGATTCATTCTCTCGTAAACATTCTTTGTTTTTGCGGTATCTATCTTTGCGGTATTGTGCTATGAAAACGGAAATGTGAGACTCCGTCAAGGATGCAGTTAGCAGACTAATCACAGCCTTGTGAGCTGCAGAAGGCTTGCGTAGCTTTTGACGCTAGTCTAGAAAAATGGGTTGACACACGCAAGCACGCAAGGATTTAAGGTGCAAAGTGTGAAAAGGCACGTAAGGAACACGCAAGGGGGTCTTGAGCCTAGAAGCATAAACTACGTTTTAGTCACCACAAAGTGACTTGGTCATCTATAAATTGATCAAACCATGACAGGTTTGGATGGGTTCCAAGTCAATGTAAAATTTACAAATGTTGTGGGCCAGCCATGGTTTGTTCTTCCGGAGGGAAATATAAAACCCCCCGCAAAATTAGCGAATAGAATTTGATTAACAACTTGGTAATTTGATCCATTTGAAATTGATATTAAACATTAAATAAAATAATGCAAGGAAACAACACAGTTTGTGTTATCAAAGGTAGATTATGCAATCTGCATTGTTTAAGTAGGTAAACTGGTGTGTTCACGTCAAATGCGGTGCAAATGATTTGCGCCACACTACATAAAAACCTCTCATAATGCATGTGGGCTCTGAATGCCTGCTGGGTTTTTGGAGACGTAATAGTTCAAAGTCTAATGTTTAATCAGAAACTTGAGAGGATCCACCTGCCTCTTCTCTCTGAATACACACAGTGGTAAACACAGATGCTGCAGTCGAACATTTGAAGTGTTAATCAACTCTAGACTGTAGCTACAATTAAACCTATTGTTTAACAGGATAAACACTTCCTTCTCCAGCGGTCCATGAGCATTTGAATTGGCATCTCTAATTACAAATATCATACGTGCACGTGAGAGTTGTTGCAGTTTATGTTTGTTCACAAAGCAGAGAGATGTGGTACAAAGTAGCGAGTGGGAAGCCGGTATCATTTGTGTTGTGGGAAAGAGAAGCCTCATCTGTGAGTTCAATTTACCCCGACATAATAGCGAGAAATGTTGTCATCTCTTTTGGCTCTTACATTACACTTGTTCTCATCAGAACACGTGGATTTTATCGATTATGAATGATCCAACTGAGAAAGTACACGCAGACGCAAGAGCCCCTTGCGTGTCCCTTGCGTGCCTTTTCACACCTCCTTGCGTGCTTGCGTGTCAACCCATTTTTCTAGACTAGCGTCAAAAGCTACACAAGCCTCCTGCAACCCGCAAGGCTGTGATTAGTCTGCTAACTGCATCCTTTCCGGAGACTCACATTTCCCGTTTCATAGCACAATACCGCCATTATTAAAGCAAAGATTTTTTGCGAGAGAATGAATCAGATTAAAGAGATTTGATGGAAGAAATCCGTAATTATGACCACTTATACAACCCGTCATTGGCGGACTAAACGTCGGTTTGCCGGTCGAGGGGAACAAAGTTGTGGAGGAAAATACGGGACAAATGTGTCCGCGATCAAAAGCAGCAGTGGCGATGCACGGGGCAATAAAGTCTATGATAAATAAATAAACAAACCAAAGACTTCCAGACACAAAGACATGACTCTCTAGTTCATCTTCGACAAAACATGTTACTCCACCTGTTGTTCTGGCGGTGAATTGCTTTGCAAGCCTTTTAGAACCATGAGTTGAAACGAGTCAACACGACGCATACGGAAGCATACGCCAGCATTAACCCAATTCATTACCTCTATATGAAGAATATGAGGATTTTCTCATATTCTAGGTTTATCTATTTCTAATCAAGGTAAATTTAGGAGAAATCGAATAAACAAAGAAGTAAAATAAAGATACATGTCCTTCAGCTATTCTAAAAGAAGATGTTTTCTAGAAGCCAAGGCTCTTTTAGCTACACCAGGATCTTGTGGACTTCAGCTCTGCCTTCAACACCATCATCTCGTCTCTGCTGCAGGACAAACTCTCTCAGCTGCACGTGCCCGACTCCACCTGCAAGTGGATCACAGACTTCCTGTCTGACAGGAAGCAGCACGTGAAGCTAGGGAAACATGTCTCAGCCTCTCGGACCATCAGCACCGGTTCCCCCCAAGGCTGCGTTCTTTCCCCTCTGCTCTTCTCCCTGCACCTTCAGCCACCAGTCCGTCAAGCTCCTGAAGTTTGTGGATGACACCACCCTCATTGGACTGATCTCTGGTGGGGACGAGTCCGCCTACAGGTGGGAGTCTGACCATCTGGTGTCGTGGTGCAGCCAGAACAACCTGGAGCTCAAAGCTCTAAAAACAGTGGAGATGGTTGTGGATTTCCGGAGGAACAGAGCCCCACCTTCCCCCATCACCGTGTATGACTCCCCCGTCACTATTGTGGATTCCTTCCGTTTCCTGGGCTCCATCATCACGCAGGACCTCAAGTGAGCTCCATCACCAAGAAGGCTCAGCAGAGGTTGTTCTTCCTGAGGCAGCTGAAGAAATTCAACCTGCCAAAGATGATGATGGTCCACTTTTACACGGCCATCCTCGAGTCCATCCTCTGCTCCTCCATCACCGTCTGGTACGCTGCAGCCACAGCCAAGGACAAGGGCAGGCGTGTCATCCGCTCTGCAGAGAGGGTGATCGGCTGCAATCTGCTGTCCCTGCAGGACTTGTTTGCTTCTAGGTCTCTGAAGCGAGCTAAAAACATCGTAGCCGACCCCTCTAACCTGAGGTCCATCAGGACTAAGACCTCCCGCCACACGAACAGTTTCTTTGCGTCGGCAGTCGGGCTCATCAACAGAGTCCGGTCCCCCCACTGACTGACCTCTGACATTCCACCGGTCACTCTCTTTCATACTACACATGTCACTTTAACTGTCATTTTTCACTTGTCACTTTGTCGTCACTCGTCACTTTGTCACTTGTTGCTAGTGCACTTTATTTTTTAATATTTTTTAACTTTTTTAATATTTTAAATTTTTAACTTTAACTTTATTCTCTTATTTTATACTACCCCATAGCCTTATTCTACTAACCCATAGCATTAGCATTTCATTTCATTTTATTACTTGCACTGCTGTCTTGTTGTCTATTGTTACACTGTCTACTCTCACTCACCAACCGCCAAGTCAAATTCCTTGTATTTATGACATATTTTGGCAATAAATGTTGATTCCTGATTCTTTTGCCTGGGGGTTGCCAGTGAGCCATGCACCACAATTTACACAGAGCCAGCCAGCTATGTAAGAAAGCAAAGGGAAGCTCTCATAATAGCACACGAAGTGGGAGAGAATCTTCATTCTCTTCATTTTCTCCACTATGTATATAATAGTTGTTTACTGCTATCAAACCATTCACTTCATTAACACGCATTGTAGCATCTTCAGCCGATCATCTTCTTATCTTCTTATGTCATCTTTTTTTTATCCTAGAACATCATAATTAGCCATAACAATAGTCCACGGCACAAGGGTTCAAAGACACGTTTCTACTTTTAAAATAAATGTTATCTTAGGTACATACTGTGATGGCCCAGCCGACGAGCAGTGCCCCACATGGCGAGAAACGGCCAGGAGAGGGGCACCAAGAGGCATGGTAGTGGAAGGGCGATACTATCCCAGGTGCTATCAATCTCGCAGGCAATCAGGAGCCTGTTTTAAACCTCCCTCCCAGGAGACACAAAGGAGAAGGAAGCAAGCGGAACGCAAGGAGAGGGAGACCCAGGGATATTGCACAGCGAAGGAAACTAACCCTTTGTATTCTCTCTCCTGCACCAGGAGGAATCCGCAGAAGCTCGGACGTCCCTGGCCACCCCGGTGAAGAACTTTTGAGTTATCGTTTTCTCACACTTATTTTGTTGATAATAAACCTTGGTTAAATTCCACCGTAACCCTGCGTGTCGTCCGCCTCTCTTCTCCCCGGAGACCCCGTGGCATACCCCGTGAGGTCGGGCGCCCACATATGGTGGAGGATGCGGGCGTGTCGATTCGTCGCGACCAGTGGATGTACGGAGGTTGAGTAGAGCACATCGATGGAAGGGATTTTGGAAGCCGTTCTGACCTCGCAAGCCAACCTGCAGGCAGCAGTAGTAGAGCTGTGTCGAGCAACAGGAAGACCGAAAGAGCGGATGCCAAAAGAGGTGCTGACTAAGCTGACGGCCGATGATGACGTCGAGACCTATATTGCCCTATTTGAACGGGCCGCAACGAGAGAGAAATGGCCAAGAACCGAGTGGGCAAACAACCTTATGCCTTTTTTGACCGGCGAAGCTCAGAAAGCCTGTCGAGACCTTTCGGCGGCAGACGCCGTAGATTACGATAAGGTAAAGACTGTAATCCTAGCTCAATATGGACTTAGTCTCCCCGCCAAGGCACCGCGAGTGCATGACTGGAGCTACGATCCCGCTCTCCCTGTCCGGGCACAGGTGATGGGGCTAGTCCGTCATACCAGGAGCTGGCTGGAAGAAGCAGAAGGGCCGCCCCTAGTGGATAGAGTGGTGATTGACCGGTGTGTACGAAGCCTACCCATTGACACCAAAAGGTATGTCGCCCAGCAGGGGCCTCTCAGTGTGGACACCTTAATAGCCTTGTTAGAAAATCACCGAGTGATGGCTAGTCTGATACGGTCAGAAAACAACAAACCTAACAATCCTAGAGCCAAGGCAGAGAGAGAAATGGTAGGAAAAGCTGTCAGTCTCCCACCACTCCGACCACCCTCTGGAGGGACCGGGCCGGCGACAAGACGACCCCAGTGGCCTCCTTTTAACCCTGCGATGTTTTTCTTGTGGCAGAGAGGGCCACCTAGCCAGGGAGTGTCCGGATCGGGATGAACCAATGCCGACAGCCGGATCCACTGATAGCAAAGGCCTCCCCTGCCACCACCTCACCACCTGTTGGGCCCATGAGGGAGCCCCGGCCCCAAAGTTTCCAGTGAAGATCGCTGGGAAAGATACAGAGGCACTCTTAGACTCCGGAAGTATGGTCTCACTCATCCGACCGCAATTCGCCAGTGCGCCCTGGGGTGACGAGGTGGCGGTGTCATGCATCCATGGGGACACACGCAAATATCCAACCTCCAAAATCAATGTGATCACTCCTGGAGGACGCTTCACTCTGCAGGTGGGGGTCGTCGAGCAGCTACCGGTCCCCGTGCTTTTCGGCCGAGACAGCCCGCTGTTCTCCCGATACTGGCCAGCGGAGGCGAGGAACCCGAGACTGAGAACAAGAAAACAACCGGTGAAGAGAGAAAGACCCGCCGCGGCTCGCCCCGCCTGGGCGGTGGTATCCCCCGATGGCAGCCTCCAGTGAGGACGAGGGGGGGGCTGTCCACAACCAAACCACAGCAACTGACCCCGAACGGGCAGCGGAGGTGCAGCCCCTGGAAGACATACAATCAGACGAGGTATTCTCTCAATTTCCGGAGGTTGAGGGAGAAGGGGAGCCCAGGCCAGGACAATTCGGCTCAGCCCAGCTGCGGGATCCCAACCTGACCCAAGCCTGGAGAGACGTCCAAGTGATTGAGGGTCAAAGGCAGGCTGGGGTGAGTCAAGTGTCATTTCCACATTTCATGATTAAGGATAAGCTGTTATATCGGATAACCAAAAAGAACTCTGAGATCCATGAACGGTTGATTGTCCCCAAAAACTATGTCTCTAAAGTTTTGTATCTAGCCCACTCACACTTACTAGGGGCACATTTAGGGAGGGAGAAGACTTATGACCGTGTTCTCGGACGCTTCTACTGGCCGGGAGTCAAGAGGGCCGTGGAGGAGTACTGCCGACATTGTGCCGAATGTCAACTCCACTCCCCAAAGGTGACGTACCGAAACCCTCTCGTACCCCTTCCCATTATTGAGACCCCTTTTAGCAGGATTGGCATGGACATAGTGGGGCCCCTACCAAAGTCTAGCCGTGGACATCGCTACATCTTGGTTATACTAGACTACGCAACTAGATACCCGGAGGCAATTCCTCTACGGTCCGCTACGGGGAAAGTGGTCGCCAGAGAGATGTTCCTACTCTTCAGTAGAGTTGGCCTACCGGAGGAAGTGCTGACCGACCAGGGGTCCTGCTTCATGTCCCAAGTAATGACACGCCTATGCCAAAGTCTGAAGGTGAAACAAATCAGAACCTCGGTCTATCACCCTCAGACCGATGGACTGGTAGAAAGGTTCAACAAAACTCTAAAGCACATGCTGCGTAAGGTGATCGAGGTCGATGGTAGAAACTGGGACCAACTGCTGCCTTACATTCTGTTCTCTATCCGAGAAGTTCCCCAGGGCTCTACTGGATTCTCACCGTTCGAGCTCCTGTACGGTCGGAGACCCCGCGGGTTGCTAGATGTGGCCAAGGAGGCCTGGGAGCAGCAACCATCCACCCAGCGCAGCATCATAGAGCACGTGGAACAGATGCACCACCGGATGACCCAGGTCTGGCCCTTGGTCCGGGAACACATGCAGCAGGCCCAAGCGCAGCAGGCCAAGGTATACAACCGGGGAGCCCAGGTGAGAGAATTCAAACCGGGAGACAAAGTGATGGTATTACTCCCAACGAATGATTGCTTTGATTGAAGTTTTTAGCCAAGTGGCATGGACCTTGTGAAATACTGGAACGGGTGGGGACTGTGGATTACCGCGTACGGCAGACAGGCCGTAGGAAAGCCAAACAACTGTACCATGTGAATCTCCTGAAGCCATGGCACGAGCCTCTCCCCATTCCCCCTAATGTCCTCGCAGCTAACCTAACCCCTCAGGACCTCCCGCCAGTGAGACTGAGTGACCAGCTGTCCTCCGGACAGGGACAAGACCTCCCAGAACTGCTCGCCAGGAACAGAGACATCTTCTCCGAGGTCCCGGGGCGAACAACAGCCATTACCCATGACATCAGAACAGAGCCAGGCAAGACGGTAAGACTACGACCATACCGAATACCCGAGGCCAGGAGGGAGGCCATCAGAAGCGAGGTGAGGAAAATGCTTGACCTTGGGGTGGTGGAAGAGTCCCACAGCGCCTGGTCCAGTCCTATAGTCCTGGTAGGAAAGCCGGATGGCAGCATTAGGTTCTGCAACGATTATAGGAAGCTAAATGAGATTTCCCTGTTCGACACCTACCCTATGCCCCGGGTAGATGAGCTAGTCGAGAGGCTGGGGCCGGCCTGGTTCATTTCAACACTGGACTTAACCAAAGGGTATTGGCAGGTACCACTCACGCCCCAAGCCAAAGAGAAGACTGCCTTCTCGACACCAGATGGCGCCTTCCAATATAGAGTCCTCCCATTTGGTCTTCATGGGGCCCCGGCAACGTTCCAGAGACTTATGGACAAAGTACTCCGACCACACCAAACCTACGCAGCGGCATACCTGGACGATATTGTTGTCCATAGCACCTCATGGGAAAAGCATCTGCAGCACCTGGCCGCCGTTTTTCAGGCCTTACGAGAGGCGGGTCTAACAGCCAACCCTGCAAAGTGCTCACTCGCCTTGGAGGAGGCGAATTACCTTGGGTACACCGTTGGACGAGGAAACGTGAAACCCCAAGTGAAGAAGGTGGATGCCATAGCGACCTGGCCCCAACCCCAGACCAAACGTCAGGTGAGGACTTTTCTGGGTCTAGTGGGATACTACAGACAGTTTATTCCTAATTTTGCTTCTTTAGCGGCCCCCCTGCATGAGCTAACAAGCAAAGGCGCATCCAATGGGGTAAAGTGGACCGAACGGACTCAGCTGGCCTTCAATGCCTTGAAGAAAGCCCTATGTGGAGACACCATTCTACACGCCCCCGACTTCGGCAAAAGATTCGTACTGCAGACGGACGCATCAGAGGTAGGCCTTGGGGCAGTCTTGTCCCAAGTACAGAATGGAAACGAATACCCCATAACCTCAGCCGCAAACTACTTCCCCATGAGAAGAATTACTCAACCATGGAAAATGAGTGTCTCGCCGTCAAATGGGCAGTCGGAAAACTGAGGTACTACTTGTTGGGTCGAGAGTTCATATTGGTTACGGACCATGCCCCATTGAAATGGATGGCTGTCAACAAAGATAAAAACGCCCGAATAACCCGTTGGTTTCTACATCTGCAGGACTTTAAGTTCACAGTGGAGCACAGAGCTGGCAGACTGCACGGGAACGCGGATGCCTTGTCCAGAAGGGACGACTGCCTGTGGACTGCCGCTCCCCACCGTGGTTCGGAGCTGAGGGGGGGCGTATGTGATGGCCCAGCCGACGAGCAGTGCCCCACATGGCGAGAAACGGCCAGGAGAGGGGCACCAAGAGGCATGGTAGTGGAAGGGCGATACTATCCCAGGTGCTATCAATCTCGCAGGCAATCAGGAGCCTGTTTTAAACCTCCCTCCCAGGAGACACAAAGGAGAAGGAAGCAAGCGGAACGCAAGGAGAGGGAGACCCAGGGATATTGCACAGCGAAGGAAACTAACCCTTTGTATTCTCTCTCCTGCACCAGGAGGAATCCGCAGAAGCTCTGTCGTCCCTGGCCACCCCGGTGAAGAACTTTTGAGTTATCGTTTTCTCACACTTATTTTGTTGATAATAAACCTTGGTTAAATTCCACCGTAACCCTGCGTGTCGTCCGCCTCTCTTCTCCCCGGAGACCCCGTGGCATACCCCGTGAGGTCGGGCGCCCACAATACATAGCAGCTGTATTTCTTTTGATGCCTGCAGAATAAAGTGTTCATACAGCTTGTGTTGCATAAAAGAACCCTGTTTGAGAAAATATTTGCCTCTTTTTACCATATATATCAGATTTGCTTTTGCACTGGCTCCATTCTTTGCATACTTGCTTTTGTTTAGTGCCATAAGTGAGACAGTAATATGTTTCACTTTACCTCGATGTTTCTTTGCAGCAGTTAATTTAGAAAAGGTATCTGTATTGTATCAACGAACTGAAATTTGTATCACACATCAAATAAATCCCGTTGAACCTTCTAGCCCAGTAGAACAGCACACAAAAGGGATGACTGACTTGCAGGGGCGGGTATTGGGTAGAGATAAACTACCACATCTTCCTTTCACTCATCTTATCGATGATCAGAACTACAAAAGATTTTTCGCTGAGAACATGCATGAGTTGACAAAATAATCATGCTTCCTTTGTGAAACTAGATTATTTGCCACATCATAGAACATCTTAAATTTTGAAAGACAGCGTAGCGAGATATTTTGATTTGTCTGTCAGTACAAATATCTCCCAGTCAAAAACAGCTATGGGGGAAATAGTAGGTGGGTAGGAATGTGAAACAGATGGTCCCTTTTTCTACAGCACATGGAGGTATGAGCACAATGTCAGTTTGGGGATGATGTGTTCTGAGGAAAAAGAAAACCGTGTCCCTTTCAGCACCTCGGCGCAGCAGTTTGAAATGCAGATGACAGTGGCATTTTGAAAAATTCTGGTCCGCTGGGAATGCCAGGTGTGAAAGGGAGCTCCATGCTTGGAAACAAGAAACTGTCGCATAATACACTCAAAAAATAATTTGAAACTATATTTCTAAAAAGAATCTTCCCTTATGCCTTAACCAGTTTGTGACATTTGTGTGTTCTTGAATGCTGTTTACAAGCTCCTTTTTGATTTTCCCCTTCACATTTTGGAGGTTGGGTGGTGTGGTGTGCTGTGGTGGATAGAACTGTCTCCTCACGGCAGGACGGTTTTGGGTTTGACTCTGCCCAGTGGGCTTTCTGCATGTTCTCTGCATGGGTTCTTTCCGGATACTCCGGCTTCCTCCTACAGTTTAAAGAGATGCTCCGGGGTTTAGGTTAATTGGTGACTCTAAATTGCCCGTGGATGTGAGTGTGAATGGTTGTTTGTCTCTGTAACGACCAATCCAAGGTGTACCCCGTCTCTCGCACAATGTTAGCTGGGATCGAATCCAGCTCCCCTGCAAACCTGTATGGAGGATAAGCGGTTTTGACAATGTATGGATTTTGAAGGTCACTCTCACTTTCACAGCCACAGACAGCACTGCTGATCCTGCCATGATTCTTGCTGTTCTCACCCTGAGTTGTTCCGGATGAAAAACCAATGCAGCGTGTCTGTAATGGATCCAATTTCTCCTTTTGTTTCCATTCTTGCTGATCACATGCACAGCAACTGCAGTAAGTTCTAATATTGGTTTTAGGTTTGTTATCTGGTTTGTCGGTTTAGTGATAAAACACTGTTAATTATTCAGCAGCGCTCTGTATCTATCCTCAAGAGGAAAACACAACGTTTTTCTTGACCAGACTGCTGGGGGAAGAACATTATATCGAAGACATGCTTCTCAGATTAAATAGAATCCGGAATGTGCTCCATTCATCAGCCATGTAAATGTAGCAGTAAAGCTGAGCAATATAAACCCACTTAAGTCATCATTTGTGAGAAATTAAGTGTAATCAGCATTGTACATCCCCTCCAGCATGCATTTTGATTTATCACTTGAGGCAACGTGTAAAGCATATTATTGCTTTAGGCTCAAAGTTTTGAATTAACCTGGAAATAAAATCTTTTATTTATATTATTGCTTTAGGCTCAAAGTTTTGAATTAACCTGGAAATAAAATCTTTTATTTCCAGGAAGCAAAAGAAGTTTTTCCTTGGTGGATTATGAACAGTATGGTGGAAAAACACCTTCCACACGGGCCTTTACCAGGCAAACCAGGGCAAGAGAAGTCTGATGGCATTGTCATTGAAGTTTCACTTACAATGAGCAATATGAGGTTTTGGAGTAGCGATTTCTTGTGACTGAGCAATGGGTTCGCTCTAGATGGGCATGTTCTCCAGTAGACCATGCCACAAATTTTACTACTACAGACCGTTGCACGTTCTAATAGCATAGGACTCAGTTCTTCAACGCTAGGCACATTATACCCACCGCCTTCTTAAATACATTCAAGAACCGCTAATGACAGATGGACCAGAGAGAACGGATATCCGTATTCCTCTTCAAACTGTTCATCCGATCGACATCACAGGTGAGAACTACGGCGATACAGAGATATTGTGTGTTGAGTGTTGTGCTGTTTCAAAGAATGATTCTCAAGAAAGCTGCAAGCTTCCACATTAACAGCTTCAGCCATGTTGACTGGGTAATTATTATTATTATTGCGCACATCCACAACCTTGTAGATATGTATTTGTGAAGAAATAATGTATTCAAAAGGCCTTTCACCTAATCATCAGTCCATATCAAAACACCGTAAAAATAAATGTAAGCATTATAACCAGGTGAGGCCGCTAAACTGTACAGCTATGTTTAAAGTTACTACCAAGTGTTTCCCCCTACCATTCCCCTCCCTCTAGCATTACTCCTCCCTGAAAAATTCTGGAATTAAAAAAAAAGTTTTTCTCCCACGCATGGCAGTTTGGCACCTACACGTCGGCAAATATGTTTGTGTATGTGCACAAGTGGTGCTCGCACCAGCACTCAACCACTACCCACCCCCCTGAAGTTGGAACCCTAGGGCAACGGTTCCCAAACTCAAGAATGCCGCGGCCCAATTTGAAATCTGAAAATCTTTCGCGGCCCAACCAAACCTTTAATCACAACTCTGATCAAAACATAATGATTAAATGACTTTAAGAATTTAAAAATCAAACATCCGCGAGCAAAAGTCCGTCTCCGCGAGGTATTTGCTCGCTTGCGAAACGTGAACTCCGTTGCTCGCGAGGAGAATCTCTGCTCGCGCTCGAAGGAGTTTTCTACGCGCTCGCTGTTGTTCTTTTTGACAGTAAGGTGGAGACGGTGCTTTCAGGGTTCGATCGATGCTGCGAGCTGCGTCCGCTCCCGCCGCCCCCCTCGCCATCCACGCCTTAAATCTTCTGCTGCTTTTAGAATAACTTATTTTCCCCGTTAAGATGGTTCAGCTACTGTAAAGAAAAGGGCACCGTCTCTCGCTCTTTAATCTCATGAAGTGCTCGGCGAGAACGACAACTTTGTTTCTCCGACGCGCCCTGAAACAAGCTCCATATCTCACGCGCTTGAGCCTTGGAGTGCGGAAAATGCGGTATATTTACTTTAATACTACTTTAATAAGAGGGCGCCCCATTTGTTGAACAACGACAGGCGGCCAGAGCAGCCGTTTCGAGCGAGAGCCTTATTGTTTTATTAATCTGTCCGTTTAAATTGTTTGTGCTTCATCAACTAATGTTTCACATAACTAATGTGCCGCATCATAAATATTTTTATATTCATTTCAAACTTTTGAAAATTGAAAATTAAAAAACTTTATTTATTTATTGTAAATGACCTCTCGCGGCCCACCTGCACTACCTGGTGGCCACGGCCCACACTTTGGGAATCGCTGCCCTAGGGGAACCACTGCTACCCAAAATCGACTGCCTTTAATATGGGTGCAGTTTATGCCATTCTTGTTGCAGTTCTTGAATTGTATTGTCCAGGCTAGTCAAATTCTGGAACTAGTGCAGGCATTTTCATAAGACGCAGCCGACCTTTGTGTTGTTCAGACTAATAATAAATAATACCAATTTTGTTATTTGGTCAGAAAATATCTACCTCATTTCACACATATAACATCGCTCTGACTTCACTGGAAGTTTGAGCTCTGGTTTGAAATGTCACTAACATGTGTGACGGAGGCAGAATAACTACCAGGGTCAGATATAGAAGTCGCTGCATGCTCACACTTGTCATTGGCTGGGTTGGAGAGCCGGATTTATCTGGGATACAGCTGTCTATCATCCCCCGCAATCAGTTTTCCTTATCTTTCATCAATCTCAATTACTACGGACAGCGTTGGGTATCTTGCAGTAAATCCCAGCCCGGGGATGGGATTTACTGTTACACTTTTTATTTCCACAATCACTGGGAGAAAGTGGCGGCAGGCGTTATGTGTTCTGGCGGTAGATCCATTGCAGGAAAGCTGTGATTCATCATAAGAAACTCATCCTGCACACCTTGTTGTATCTTGGGACTGTATACAAGATCCAGATGCAGCTACCCAGGCAACGCTATCTACATCCTGCAGCACTTCAACATTCATCTGACGGCTGGTATACCTAGATGCCTCACCTTAACGGTAGCAAGTGTATGTCATGTGCGTTTAAAACAGGAACTACGAATTCACCAGATTCTAATTCAAATGCTGATCCTTCAAAGCTTTTTTTTATTCCCAAAGTTGATATTTCATATTTGTTATCAACTTAATCTTTTCATCCTTTTTTTAGGAATATTGTCGTTGATCAACACTCACCTTCCTTTAAAATAAGTAAATGCCGTGTTTGTTGGGTATTAACGAAAGACTGGTGACAGGACAATAAAGATATACTTCTGGCCATCTACTGTGCATCAAGCTGCTACATTTGTGTTTTGGTGTACAAGGGGAGACAAGATGTTATTTTAAACATACACATGCAGACACAGGCTACATAGCAGGGGATCAGAAGCATACATTTAATAACCCAAAAGGATAACTGAGGCTGCCAAAGAATATGCGTTCAAGCTGAGACTACGGACACCAGAAAACCACGGCATGTGCTCCAGGCTCCGGGCCGAGACGTCCCGACGCCTCACAACGTGACCTCCATTTTGCAGACAAATCAATCTATGAACGACAGGCTAATTGTCAGGAAACTCACAGCTTGACCTATTAGGCTCCCCATTCTCCCCATGCACACACAGAGGGACATGACAAGCCAGTGAATGATATGGAAGAGCTTTCGCTTTGCAGAAATGAGATGAAATGGAAATGGTTTGTACCTTTAATTGGCGGTGCTACCGTATTGCACCCAGAGTTATAGTTTCACTTGTTCTCTGGCAAAATACCACACCATAATTAAGGAGGTCAGACATACACGTATACAAGTTTCATGTGTTTAGATGAGTTATATCTCCAAGCCTCAGTGTTTGAAGCTTTGTGTTTACGTTTTTTTTAGGCTGTGTGCAAATTATTTGGGGTGAACAAACGGCAAATGATTATTACAGACTGGTGGGTTTGTCTTGCTTAATTCAGTACTGAAATTTGTTGATCTAATTTTAGTTGGGATCATGATTGTGGCAGGGGAAGCATGCCATTCTCCGGTATCAATCAACCTAGCAATAAATACCGCCTGTGAGCGGGCCAATCGTAGATTCGCATCGGCCAGTTTTGGCTCGAGTCTGACAACAATGTGGGTCTGCTCCATAGACTCCCGTGCAATGTTTTATATTTTTTAATTGTTAGGCTAGTCTAATGGATTGGGAGCTTTCCGTGGTCAAACTGGGTGTAATACTTATGCTAGTCACCCAGATAGGTGAGAAGGAGATATAGAAGATACTTACGCATGCAACTAAGGTTTTGTGAATCCTGGATGACCGCCAGAGGCGGTGCTTAACACTGGATTATCTTGTGTCTCGCATTCACACAGGTTGAGTGTCTATACAAACAAAGTCACCTGTGACCTTGGATGAGGGCTGGCAACCCCTGGAGCCGGACTCATAAGCAGACACAGGCGAGACGTAGTCGAGTAAGACATTTTAACTGAAGACGGTTTTGGTACACAGGTAATCAGTTACACAGGCAACGGTATCCAAATCGGCAGGCAAAACTCAGATACACGGAAACTGGTCAAGACACACTGAAGACACACTGGGAATTGCTGGTAAGCTAACTGGAAACAGACTGAGACAAACTGGCACAGAACAAGGGATTCACACTAACTAAACACACAACGTAGGGCCAGCAACAAGACACGGGTGGAGACAATTAGGTAGTAGCTTGTAATCACACAGGGAGACCAGAGGGATATTGCACAAAACCAGGATAAGGGATTAAGCCGGGATATTGGTTGGGACCGGGACTTGGTTGCACGAAAGCAGGTTGAATTAAACCCAGCTAAGTAACCATGGTGATTTATCCTTTGCAGCTAGCCTGCTCCAGACCAGGCTAACAGCCAGGCCAAGATCAATCCTTGAGTCTCATGTGTTAAATCAGCTGCCGCTCTGATCTGAAACAAATGGGTTATTCTATACCGTTGTCTTCTGAATGTGTTCTGATTTATTTCCACTAACATGCATTACTTACCACTGCTGTCAGCAGTTTAGATCGGTGTCCCCACCCTTGTTTGCCTCACGGACCGTTTTCATGTAAGACAATATTTCGCAGACCGGTCAAAAAGGTCTGGCGGATAATAAACACGTCGAAATAACGGGGGGGGGGGGAGTAGAAGTCGTTGTAACCCTAACTGACCGACCGACTTGGGGGTGGGGCGTGTCCGCTGGTGGACAAAACTGTGTGCGCAGTGAGGAGTGAACAATTGTAAACGTGAGGGGGGCGATATATGAATTCCCATTCACCTGCGTTTCTTCCTGCACCATGAAAACCATTTATGAACCATTTTGAATGAAGAAGCACTGATATTGAGGCTTAGTGAAGGGTGAATTACCAATACCTCTCAGCTAATGAAATAATTCTTCACGATTTTATTTTTCAGAAGACAGAATATACAGTGTTTGCTTAGTTCTCAAGTCTGACCCTCAAAACAGCTAACCATATGTTTCATTAGTGGGCAATACGCTCACAGGTTGCCTGCACCCATCCAGTGTTCTGTGGAGGAAGCCAGAACCTTGACAACGCTCGCTTTTACAGCGTTAAACAATTAAGCACAGTCAGCTACATTCCCCAGCATTGAGCAAAGCCCTCTTCTCATTTCTCCTACCGCTATCTCGTCTCTTCTCCACACTCCCAGACTTATATTGTAAACAAGTACATGGCACCCCCTCCAAACGCAGCGAGACAGTCTCTAAACACTCGCTGAGTATCTGTCAAACACCTCCTTGATCAGGGACAGCTTGTTGCAAATGAGGCCCTCCAACTGCTGATGGGCCATGGGAACCCACACAACGGAGTACGTGGAACGCAATCAATAAAGCCCTTCCTTCTTCACTCTAACCCCTGACTGTACTCACAACACTAACGCAAACAGCATTGTGCTTTCTTATTGGGACGTATGAGGGGTTGATAAAACAAAGACTAATCTCCCATTTTGTCATGGCTTCTTGTAGATGTCCCCACTAACCAGGTGAGTTTATAGATTAATTAAACATGCTCTTGTACATTATATAGTTCACTCCAACATATATTTAAAAAATAAATACAACCCGGACTGTCGAATCTTTGTCTAAACTGCAGCCGGCTAGTCATCCAATGAGAAGGGTAGATTCTACATCTACAATGATGATGCAAAACTGTGCACATAGCTACATGACTCCGGGCTAATTCCAACCCCCCTTCAAAAAAAAAAAAAAGTGCAGCTTTAACATTGATTTTAACAATAAGAGAATCAGAAGGAAGTTGTATCTGTAGTGAGAGATAGACACAAAGAAAGATGCCGCTCCGTTTGAAAATGTGTTCACAAAATCCCAGTTGGACAAAAATGTGACGAATGGGCGAAATTTCAGACCTTGTTCAGTAGCCACCGAGATACAGTATGTGGCATAAAGATACACTATGATCATTAACACAGCCGGTGCAACTTATGCATAGTTACACGGAACTCTCCAAGGGCAGGAACTCTTTTCTTCGTTCATTCATTTTTGGCCAGCGCTTTAGCTGGAGGATTTTGAAAAACAGGGATGTTTTTAATGTTCACGTAGCACCCTTTTCAATTGCTCTTTGATTTCTAAATCGATGGATAGATGGGAGTTAAAGGGGTTTCATTTCATAATGAAAAACATAATCTCTAGGTTTGTCCACATCTCATTTATTTATATCAATAATATGTTATTTTCTAAACTTACAAGTTAATTTCTAATAAACTTTTTTTTATTAAGGCTTACTTTCTTTAAATCTGCAACCAATTCAATGGGTCATAAATAGTTGGCTGGTTTGTCTTGTCGCATCATGGTGACTCCCGTTATTGCATCTCAAGTGTACGCATGTGGACGGTGTTCATGCGATGCGTTGGTGGTCAACCCGTGACAGAAGACATGGTTTCGCTAAGGTGCAGGATGCGTGAAGTCGGCTCGGTGTATCAGGCCTCTAAAGGGCAAAGCAGTGAGTGAACCAAACAACATTAAGGGAGGATGTGAAACACTGATGACTGAAAGTTGACCTTTGTAATGTGATGCATCACATTGAGTCACCTACAGTGTGAATAGTACAGATGCTTCACCGGCATAATGTCGCATGAAAGCTGAGCTGTAGTCTGCAACATTCATTTGGTTCAAAAAAATATCTACAAATAACAATTATAAAGTTCCAATGAATATATTCGTATTTTATGTAAGTAAGTATATCTTGTCAAGAAAAGAAACTCCAACCTCTCCTGCACCGGCCGCTTTGCCCGAACCAATAAATAAATACAAAAGATAACGAGTAGTAGCAGTAACCAAATGGAACAACAACACTACATATCGTGAGCGTATGTAGGCCTCTCAATCGATATTAAGCTACAAATTACACAAGAATATGTAATGAACCAAATTAAGCATCTGGTAGTAACTAGTAACCCTTACAGTCTTACCAAAGCTCTCTGATAGTTGCTGGTGAGTTATGTCTCAGCTGTTCTTTGTGCATTGAATTATGGCAGACTGTGTTTTCTGTTGGATGATAACATTGTTAAAATCATTTCAAGAAGGTGGTGTTTCCATCTATTGTCTATAGTTTAAAAATCGCTGTCTCCTGTCTCTCAAAAGTTTGTTGAATAAAAAACCATGCTACTGCAATTTATATATATATATATATATTTTTTTTTTTTGCCTTGGAAGCACAACATTTTCATTGCGGTAAAGAGACGGTTCAACAACAGTGCGGTAAAACAATTCTTATCACTGTATTCCAAATATTTGTTATTGTGTTTTTATTTTTTCTAATTTTTAAATGTTCTTCATTGTCCCATTATAAATCTTCGGAATTGCATTTCCTTTTTATGAAAAAAAAAAATGGATGTATTTTTGTATTGTGGGAAGCACTTATATAGCTTCCAATGTTCTTTGGATTCCCTTCACCGTCTCTCGGGTTTCTTGTGTTACTGTATCTCTCCGTCATAAACAAGATCGAGTTAATTTCACAAAAAATTCTGTTCCACCATTCTTGTTTATAAATCCAGGATGGTCAGTGCGTTTTATTGTGACAACATTAAACTACAGGGCGTCAACCAAGGCAAAATTGGTCGGTAAAAAAGATATGCACTACGGAGAACATATTCATAATGTATTTTTGTGAGCACCTTTCTGCATATCATGTCTACGCGCTCAGATCTCAGAGAAGGCCTTTTTCTGTCTTGCTATTGGAGGAAAACTGGCAGATTTTCTACACAGTGAATGCGAACACATCGGCTTCCTAGTAGAATTTTCTCCAAAGCAGAACGACTTTGTAATTGTCAGCAGTATGGAGCCAAAAACATAATCAACTTTTGAATGCACACTGGCACAGGCTAGCTCTCCCAGACACATCCTTTCATCCCAACAGACTAGACGTAAAATTGTGCACATCCTCTAAGCCGCACACACACACAAACACATTGACCGCACCTGCAAAAGTGCATTTAGGAGGATTTCAGGCAGCCTGTACAGCCTTACAGCCTGAGTTTTTAACCCAGAATCTGGTTTGCCTTTAATTACAAGCCAGCATGTAATAGAGGGATGGAGTAACTATTTCCTGGCGCTCATGGGCAATCTGTGAGGCTACAAATTGAAGATGATTCGTACGGGTGGCCTAGATTCCGCCTGCAGTCAAATTCCCTCTCCACCCTGTGGAACAGCTTATCACTGTGCAATAACAATGAAAGAAAATAGTGCACCTGACACCCTCCCCGCTGCCACCACTATCCCCCCAGATTGTTGCTATCATCATGTTGTGCTCTCTCTTTCGATTGGTGGGCTGTGATTTAAAATTCCCTATCAGAAATAAAATGTTACTCAGAGTGCAGAATTCTACCCTTTCCCATACAATGGTGGCTTGATAAAAGGATATGTTTAACCCGTCTTTGGGGTTATAATAAGAAATCTGCAGCGAACGTTCACTTCCAGCAAAAGTCTATTGAGCTCTGCTGTGGGATTTTGGGAGCGGCTCCTCCTCTGGGCTCGGTTAGGGTTTGGATTAGGGGGGTTGCTGCTGAGTTCACCATGTGTGAGGCTCAGTCAGTTGAGCATCTGGCAGGAGACTGTCAGCAGCTTTAATTTATATATACCCCTTTCTCTTTGCTGAGGGAGAAAAAATGAGCAGCAATTTACAGTTGACAATAATATGCTACGTACGCTTTCATGTCCAGAAACGTGTATTGCTCGAGCAGTAAGTCCTTTGCTATTTCAAGTACATAAACTGTTTGGAAGCTCTACACATACTGTACTATGTAAGACTGTGGATTCTTTTGAAGCAAAGAGTTTGTCCCTTTTGCTTTTACTATCTTGGTTTCTAACTGTCAGAAGGATATGCATTATGAGTACAGTGGACACCAAAAAAGATTTCAGTTGAAAATTTCAATTTTCAACTTAAAACCCACCCTGTAATGAAAAAGGCTTGAAAACAGCTGGACAATGCCTGCAATGCCTGCCAATCCCCAGGTATCCCCGCCCTAAAGCATACCCTTCTTTTTATCGTCTATTTGACTAGATGGCCATCATGGTGTATTGAAGAAGACATGAAACTAGAGATTAAGACCATAAACAGTCCCAATCTCTAGTTTGATACCTTCTCTAGATTGAGATCTTCAAGCAATTTTGAACTGGCTCCATTTTTCATTACAGGATGTTGATGCCCGGTTAAGTCTCATAAATCATAAACACCTAACCACCCGAAAAAGTTGGGGGCATTAGCCCGTTGATGAAGCACCGACTCCACTGTTGATCTCTGCCACAGTCACAATGCAGAAAAAAACTTGGCCTTCGGCATGCAAACATGTCAATACGTCTGAAGTAAAACAGCATCAGAGAGATGGAATGGAGATGAACCGCAACATCTTGCGAGGGCTATTAGTCCGCCTCCGCCCGCCTGCTGACATCTGGTCAGTCAAACAAGCTTCCAACCTCGGACCATGCTGTACGTTAATTCCCGGCCAGGCTCCTATCCCACACAGGTACGATTGCGACTGGAGACAGTTTATTCTCCCACTGTGGACACCATGCCCACTGTTCTATTTAAGCTATGAAGCATCACAGCCTCAAAGCGGGCCCAGCTGGCTCCCTGTGAGCCCTCCCCAGTAAGATTGATGAGGGGAAACCTGGCAGAGTTAGGGCAATACAGGCAAGCCTTTGATTCCTTTTATATGTACACATCAGTTTCTCTCATTCCACCAGGAGGATTGGCAGCAGCAGATTAAACGACAGAATTAATTTTCATCAGAGCGTGCACGTTTGTGTAACCATTCAATGTAACCTGGAATTAATTATGCACGCTTGCATCCCCTCGCTGTAATGGCTTAGTGCTATTATTGGCAAAAGCATAATTTACATCTCCATGCATTGAAATCATGTTGTGTCATACTGTCAAATAACAAGCATTTCACGTTTTCTTTTTCCAAACACAACATCAATTTCATTTTATACGTAAAAGGCAGAAATGCAGCAGAAGATTGTATTGACAACAAAGGAACATATACCATACCCTCTTCAGCAGCTTTATTTTAAAATGTTAAAAGTTCTCCATGAGCAGTCTCTACTCATAATCAGAAGATGTTTTAAATATTTCAACAATCAGTTGTTTTAGTAGTCCGTAACAAAACAGATAGCCTTAGAACTGTAATCAATACAGATGTTTACATGGGGTGTGCAACAGTAAACCACTATGCATTTTAGTGTGTTTTAGTGTGTCACAGCAGTCTCACGCTCTGACTCCTCTCGTTGGCAAACGCCACTAGATCAATAGTTTATTTGGCTGTGGGTAAAGTCTAAAATGTACTATGTCTGAGGTTTTATTGTCCACTGACCGCACAACAATGTTCTTTTACATTGCGAAAAGATAATACGTTAATTATACTTGTTGACGGGTCCGTGAAAAGACAGTTTGTCTCTCACACTGCTAAGCTGCTTGTGCACTATCACTGTATGATGAACTTTAGTGATAAATGTAAAATGCAAGGCAATATTAGGACATCGGACTAGATTATACTGTCCACATCTGTATGAGGCTGACGCCTTATCGTACTGTGGTGCATTATATACGGAGCTGCCTCCCGTGTATTTTTGGACTTAATCGGCTCAGAATCAGAAGGTCAGATTCCGAAACACTGTATTACCACAACAAGACATTCCTTTTGAATTATTTAGCAGGTTTCTGGTCTGTTTTCCAAATGAAGAAATCATTACTTTTAGTGTCAGCAGACATTTAATTGAGCTGAACACGTTAATAAAGGAGTTAGCAGACAGATGGATGGAAAAAAATGCTCCCTGACATTTTGCATTGTTCTATCAAGTATTAAGCAATAAAACACGTCTGACCAAGATCTCGAGGTGATATCGAGCAGGGCATAATGAAATCCCTATATAATGAAGATTTACAGAAGAAAAAGAGTACTTTCATTACAAATGATATTAAAAAAGGACCCTTTAACCTAAAGACATTTATTGCTCACTATTGAGGTAAGTGGATAGTGAAATGTCATCATTGCATACAGTTCATCTCGCCCATCTTTGCGCAATATTCTCAGTTCATTCATGAAAGGTTTTGTGCTTTAATGTTGTAATGCGTGTAGTTCTAAACAGTCAATATCTGGGCATACCTTTGCTATGCAACCTCTGCTGGTGGGAATAAATATGGCATCATCAGCATTAGCAGTGAAAGCCAGCATAACTGTACACAGAGACCACTTGCAGAGGCATATCTTAACTGATGATCAAGTGGAAGAAGATATATGACTTTTGAATCGGACACATTTTTACTGTGAAAAAATAGGGAAAACGAAATTGAGAAAAAGACAAGGAAATAAATGAATGTTTCCACTGTCAGCTTATTTTGACAAGTTAAAAGTCCAGCTACCTGACAACATGAGATGATTTTATAGTAGGTGTCACAAAAAACATGGGTGAGAATCACACACACACAGATGGGCAGCACATTATGGCACACTGGTATTTATTCCTGATGAATAAATGCTCTTTAACATTTCAACACAGACTTCCTGTTAACTTAACTGACTAGATACGTGGTTAACAACGCACACAGCTCACATGACGAGTATGTGACAAAAAATTCTGAGTGATTTGCAAGTTATGTAACTAGGGGCTCACAATAATAACCATACGAATGACCACGTGATAGCATAAATAATTATTTTGACGAGTCAAGTGACTAACAAAGGTAGCGGACCACATGACTCATGTGACTATGCAGATGACTCACGTGACTGATGATACGAAGTCGAAGGGTCCTTTCGACACGGCCGATTTTGCGTGACATATAATGTATTTCGTTCATATCCACGCACTACAGCACACAACAAACTGTTTGGCTTTTATCGACTAATCATTTTAAAGATTGAGCACGGTCATATTCCAGTGGGCGATTTCAGGTAATCAAAGCTTTCAATATGTCCGATGATTTTGTTTCCTTTTGCTTTGGATTCTCTTCTGCTCATGGTCATGAAATAACACCACCGTTTAGTTAATTTAGCCTGCTGGTGCATCTCTACAGCCTACATATTCCAAGGGCCCTCTCTTAGGTAAGAAATGAACGCCCCCACTTCCATTAACCTGACGAGTAAAAAAGTCAGCAGCCATCACGGTCCCGGCTCTCTATGCCACTACAGAAGGACGCTTGGTAAGCAGCAACGCCACTGACACTGGGGCAAGATGTGGGAGACATACTGTGCTTAAGTGCTGATGGAGATGTGCTCAACGCTGGCTTGCTAAGAAAGGGGAGTTATGTAATGCAGACAGCTGAAGAGTAAATTAAGACCGGCATTACCTCGCACAGAAAAGCTAGGTCATGGTGTGGTGCTTTGCGACTGCATAATGTGTTGTCCTTCCTTCCATCCTCCAATACCTTTTGAAGCGTCCACATGCTACAGGCGCATGACTCTGTATCTCTATTCACTGTCGCTTTGTTACCAGACCTGCTTCAGCCAAATTGGCCCTATACTCTGGGGTTCCTCTAATGAGGAGATTTCTAACTGAAAGCCGGCTGCCTCCCAGTAAATGGATTCTTAAATTATTCTGTTTTTTGTTAATCCAGAGGATCTACTTTGTGCTCCCTGAGCTCTACATTCTCCACAAAGTGGTATGTATAAACACTAAACATTTTGGCTTTAAGTGAACCTTTTGATTCCAATTGTTATGACTGGGTCATATGTGTATAGTGTTTTTGTTTTCCTTTTGTGTCTTTCTGGTTTTCCCTTTCTTTCATGCAAACAAGGATGTGCCACAACCATGCGTGGATTGGTGGACGGTCTCCTACCCGTCCTGTGATTGGCTGCCGTACCTGCATATAACGGAAGCCAAGATGGCGTCTTGGCAGAGCAGGCCAGAGCGTGGAGAACAGCAGCAGCAGCACACAACCCTCGTCCTCCTCCTCTCCCAACCAGCCACCTGTGTTATATTGTGAAGCCTGATAATAAGTATGCCGTGTTTTGTTTGAGTTGGTTATCTCCTGTTTTAAAGTAGATAGGTAGGTAAGACTGGTGTCATTAGTGTCATTATTTTTCTCCTTTGTTTTGGTAGGTCAGAGTCTTATTTTTAGCTAGGATCGTTTTTTGGTTTGTTTATTATATTGGGGATGGGCAACGGCGAAGCCGTGCTTTTTTTCTACCCCAACATACATGGTTTACTCAACCTAGCTCTTTTGTTCAATAAATATATCCACTATTTAACGCAAAGTGTTTGTGGCTACTTGGGAGACGGGGAAGATTGGGCCTATCCATGTTGCACCCTAGGCACCCCTAGACTGGGGCGTAACACCGATCATCAAGACATTAAAAAAATGATTGCAACACACAATAATTAAACAGCAACTAAAATGGCATTTCAAAAAATGTATATAAAGAGACAGTGGAATGTGGCAGGAGAAAAAAACAATCTGCATGTCAGATTACTCTGTTGTAACAAGCAAGCACATTATTGAGACTTGTACTTTGCACTATGTAATGAATCTTAGATTCACATCTGAATCATTGATTTGAAAGTCATAGTCTCAGTAAACATCCTAAAAGTGTACAGTTGTAATGCATGATCTCGAGATTTGAATGCGTCCCCATGTATGTTTGTGGTCAGAGGATCAAAAAAATGGAATCCTTTTTCAGTTTAGAGGTTTAAGATATAAAGAAAGCTTCAGCGCGGGAATCCTTTTGAGCGCTTACCTGGTTATACAAGCTACAATATGAAACTCCAGTCACTCAATATGGTTTATAAATCATCTTAGCCGTGGAGTGAATTACAAAACAATGAATCTGTTTTTATTTACCTATTGAATTAAAGTTCAGCTACAGTGATATAATCATTATTTAAATAATGTTTTAATAGAAATCATTATTTATTAGACTTATTATAATTAGTCTGATGACTTATCGGACTCAAATAATCATGAGAATATACAAACATATAAGCAAAACATTGCTACATTAAAACATTTCACAGGCTGTTTGTCAGCAAAATATCACAATGTGATGAAAATCACATCTTTTATTATCCATGCATCAGAAAGGTTTTAAAATATTTATTTTTGCCTCGACATCATCGAAATCTTATCCATTTTCTTATATATGTAACTTTTTAAGACTGCTTTGCAATTAACTAAACACTCCAACCAAATGTTTGTTTTACAAACAAAACCACACACCAAAATGTCCACTCAATTGTACAACTTTTCGATTAGTTTAAAGTCTCTATAAAAATTGATCAGTTATTTTCCCAAATCCACATAAAGAAGTCTTCAAAATGAGATCAACCACACAGCCAGTTATTGAAAATGTAATTTCATTGCCATTGAAAGATGTTTCTCATCAAAACCTTTTTCTTTTACTTTTTCCGACTGTAATTTAAAAATTGTTACTGTTGCACAAGGTTTGTTCATTTCTTCGGCCTCTAATCTCATGTATGAGCTCCGAATAATCTGACATTTGGTCTGTAAAACTAGACAATACACTCATAATCCTGTACATTTTTTCTTTTGACTTATTGCTGTACTCAAAGAGCTGGGTTTTATGACGAGCAATGCCTTTAGAGATGAATCATTAAATATATCAAACATTCCATTCAACTCTACTTTTAACCACAAATACTGAGCAAAAAATGCAAACTGCCTGATGATTTAATGGTGTTTGGCCGATGTTTAAACTAACAGATGCACAGAATTGACTTGAACGGCATGCCACTGCAGTGTGGGCCAAAGCAGCCTACGCACCATTAGATGTGGAATATTGGACTGTTGAATCCCAATTGATTAACAGGCTGTGAGCCATCTGCGACCTTTTGAAGGCTGTAGTAAGAGATTGATGATGTTTATCATGTTTTCTATGAAATTACATAGGTGGCTTCAGAGCCAGCTGATAACTGGTCAGTAAATCGATAACTGTACGACGGACCAGGCGAAGCTGATGGAGGCATGATTTCAGTCTAATGGATGGAAATGTGTGCGTGTGTGTGTGTCTGTGTGTACTTCTGCTTTGGTCAGAAAATTGAAGAATGTGTTACATTACATTACAGGTTATTTAGCTGACGCTTTTATCCAAAGCAACACTACATTTGTAACCCATGGCTTTTTACATTTTGCCCGGGGAGCAATTAGGGGTTAGGTGTCTTGCTCAGGGACACTTCAACTTGGGACATGAGGCAGCCGGGACTCGAACCACCAACCTTCCCAGCGGGCCCTCTGTACTAAGGTACTTTTACTCCATGCAGATTGTCTTGTCTTGATTACTTTCATCTTGAATATATTTAAACAGTTTTTAATCACTTACAAAACTGATAACCAGCACACCACTTATCCACATGCAATCTGCACTATATCATGCAGATAAAGCTCTTTAATTTGACGGTGAATTATTGTTGATTACTTTAAAACTCTGTGTTGCTTCGATAAGAACCACGCTCACCCTCCTAAAATATACATACTATAAATCTTGTTCTTATCTGTTTTATTCATCAAGTCTTTATCAATAGTTATCTCCCTTATCCATTCATGTTATAAGCTAACACTAATGCACTAATTAATTACATTTGCTCAGCAGCTGCTGGACGAAGTGTTAGAAACTGAGACAAAGGACGAACCAAAGCATTCCAAGCAGCTCTTGTCCCACTTTCAATGCTATCTTCAAACATCGGAAATAATGCCTGGATTGAAAATGGTTTTAACATATATCAAATTGTTTTTAATTAAAAGATTGAATGATACTAAACAGTTATCAATTGGAAATTCCCATTTGTTGTTTTACACATGGAAAACCAAAATGGAGATTCAAAACAACGTGTTGCCACCTTATTCCAAGTCAACATTCTTTATGTTGGATATTTATCATGAAAGTAAGGGTTGACTTTTTTGATGTCTCGTTACTTAAAGGCAGTGACCTGTCCAACAGCAGGACTTCAATTGGATAAATCGAGTAAATAAGCATGTGTTAGTTGGAGAGGAATAATCTTTTATTTTCATTGTGAAACTACAGTAAATCTATTATTTGAAACTGTTGTTAAATAGAGCATTTTTAGCTCCTTTCAGTACACTATTGAGCATGGTAAATTACAACGTTGATAAAGTGCAAGAACTAGAAAAAGTAGTGTACAATTACATTTCTGGAGAAGCTATTTCCAAATCATTCATGTTTTTGTTTTGTATGCAATGTACAACAAAAGGTGACAATGAAAAAAATCAGAGAACATGATTTCATATTTTCTATATTTACTATTATTCTTTTAAAAAAGTATTTCTTATTGGACTAGTCTACACTAGTATGGTGGAATAATCAAAGGTACAGCGCTTTTGAGTTTATGGATTGGATTCAAATTGTCTGCTCCACCTTGAGATTTCCAGAACAATCAATTTTAATTCTAGGAAAATTACCCTCTTATGACTGATGAAATACATCCGTTTGACAAAAAGACGATGTAGCATTAGATACTCCTCCTCTCAAAGTAAGCTCTTGAAGCAAATACTTCAGAAACAGAATATCTCCACTAGACCATGCAGTGCAATTTTCGTATCTGTTGTTCAAAGAAATATTACTACTCATCGTCCAATGTAGGTAGAGCAAATTTCCTCTAATAGAAGAAAGAAAAATGTATTAGACATGTGATGTCATGTATTAAAATAAAAAAAAGCAGCATGATTCCCTCTGTCTGGTCTTCAGATGTAACATGACAGTTGTTCAGCTCTACAGTGGTGTCTGTCTGTGTCCGACCTAGGGCTGATGAGACAATCCAATCCAAAGGGACACAGCTTATTTCAGCCAAGACAAGTGTGTAGATTTAATGCAGGATGCCGGACGAATGTTAAAAGCTAAGTTTTATCTGGATTGACGGACCACTATCAAGGTTTACGAGGGGGGCTTTGCCCTTGTTCCAAAGCTCATTCTATCAGATGTACTACCATGGTCAGGAAGCATTCTATTAAATTTACCAATATGCCACCTGACAAATGAGTGCAATGCACTTTGTGGAGAACAACATCATTGACCCTGCTCCCTCACAGCTAGAGATGCTTCTACAAAGCGAGGTCTGTATTAACGAGGGCACAAGCAAGGTCTTACCAATGATTCATTCAAGCACGTTTGTATCTGTTCAGCTATTAATCTATTGGGGCACCTGGCCAGAATGTTTAATGTCAGAAAATAACACATTTTATTCGTGCCTTCTTCCAAAATGGAGACATTATCCATTATTTATAACAACTTACAGTACTGTGTTTTTTCCCATATGGTAACTGTGTTTCAGGACAAAGTCTGCCTTCGCCCTGATATGTTTTTGTTCAGTATGTCTTTGGGACAGATTTCTGCAAGAAAGGGACACTGTCTATACAATGTATAGAAATAAAGCTCAGAAGCTCCACACTGCACACTGAGGGACTAGCTTTAGTAATGTTAAATGCTGACACATACAACAATTTCATTTTCAGCCCTGTGGCAGTTTACAAAAAATGTTGCTCGGATCTGAAAGCTGCTCATTTTTATGTTCTTAACTGTTTATAGATCTCCTTGCTTTATGTTGTTGATGTTTTTAATGGTTTTATGTGAAAGACTTTGAATTACCTTGTTGTTGAAATGTGCTATACAAATAAAATTGCCTTGCCTATATGGGAATGCATGATAGTGGGAACTGGTCTGTAGTAGTGTGTACTGTGACCCAAGCGCTGTAATTAAGTGCAGTGATAGCGTTGTCCCCACAACGGAGATTACCGTCTCAACTTGACAACTTCAAATTTAGTGCAGAATCAAAGGGGTCACTGCCAACAGTCTGCTTTTCATGGTTCTCATTACTCTCAATACCAAGTAAGGGACATTGGACAGGCAGTCTAAGGTTAAATCTGTAAAGCCTCACTATTCATACCATGAAAACCCGATATTGAGATTGAACCGACTTGCACCACTCATGGCGCTATGTTTTAGCAAGACTGAATAGAGTGTCATTAAGCCACTGCTGCAGACATATCTTGCAGTTTCATTTTGAATGTTAAACACAACGTCTGGAATAAGTGGGCCATGTGTCATTATTAGCCCCTCCTTGTATTTGTTCTATTAGGGGCGTGAGTGTTACTTGTTCCCCTGAAAGGACCAAAGAATAAATGTTGGAATTATGATTTTGAAGTTCTTCCCAAATTAAGTGCTGGGTTGATCGACCTGTTTTTTAGATGAAAGGTTTGGTTGGCGTTATTTTCCCACTGCTCTTGAATCATGTACACAGGGGCTGCTTCCTCATTGACATGACAGATGGAAGTTGCAAATTACTGCACCTTAATCTCCGATTCTTAACCTGCATAAAAGAAGAAATAAAACTAAACCTTACACACTGAAAGAAGGCCTTCCGAAATGTGTAAAAGCATACATTATGCTTCTACGGTACAGTTCAATAAATTGATAACTATATGCTCTATGATGCACGTGATACGATTAGAACATATGGTATGACTGTTAATTTCTTGTGTTCATGCGTTTGCATTTCCTTGCAATAGAAAGCCTGGTCCAACTCGCAGGTCGTAAAATATGAACGCGTGGTCAATGTATGAGACGTGAATGTAAACCATTCCATGTCAGTAATAAAGACTGATGTAAAATAACAAGCAAGTAAGGTCTCCACAGTACAGCAGTCAGGGGCCAACACAAACAGTATTTCCATTCAGGAAGCTGGTGTCCATGTTTTGTTCAAAACCAAAAGCTGCGTTATCTGTTTGCTTAAGTGACGCTATGTTTCTATGCCACTTGACATAATGTTTGTAGCTTAAGTTACGTAAGAAACAAACCAACAGATCTTCATACACTTCATAGGCTATCTTACAAAAAGTAATTTCTCATTTTTGTGTGTTTTCCTGTAACAATCTTTTCCTCCCAAAAATTCTTGTTTATGTTAAGTAATACATCTTGAAATACTTGGTAGTTGTTTTCACTCGATCTGACTAAGTTGAATTTGTGATGTACAGAAGTACTTAAGTCAAAAGAAAGAAAAAAAAACGAGCAGCGGCTTCCTGGAGGATAAATTGCTTCTTTCTCGGACTATTAATATTTATTACGCATCCCTCTTTTCCCCATGTCACACACACCAACACACCTGGTTTTTGGTATATATTCTGAAATCAGCGTACTTTTTTTTTACTGAAATCTGAACTGCTTTATGTGATATGGTGCTATAAAAATTGACATGACTCGTTAGCGCTCTATTCATCTGCTGTGAAATTGGGAAGCCTCCAAACCTGTATCTCATTGTCACTACGTATATCTGTTGTGATCTGATAGTGCTTCAATATATGGAACCCTATGCTGAAAAAAAAAATACTTTAACTAACTAATATATTTAAATAGCCTTTGAAAGGCAGGGTCCCCTTCTGCATTTCCTGGTTTGAAAATTTCTTGAATGAAACGCAAATAAACAATTCAAATAATGAAGGAAAAGTGGGTTTATAGAACGTCCTTGTTTGTACAGAGGAAATGAAAGGATAACATTGACAGTGAACAAATATCGATCAACCAGTTAGAAAGATTGGAGATGTTATGCTTTTGTTGTTACCATGGATACCTAATTTACCAGAGATTTTTTCAAAGCCAACCATAGTTCTTCAGATTGATTGCTGCTGGGATGTTCATGTGCTCAGACAAAACATGCTCTTGAGCATTATTTTTAAAGCTGTAATACCAGTGATCCAGTCACACTGAAATGAAATACATGAGGGCCAGATCTGTGCTGTCAGCTTTGAAGTTCATCCCGTACTGTATCAGAAGAATGAAATAAAATGTCTCCTTGACATTTAATTTCAATCCCTACACTCGGAGTAGCTGTACTGTAGCTGTAATTATAAACACACTTTTCCATTGTTTGATGCAGATATGAATAAGAGCTAAAACTTCCTTCACAGTGAAGAAAAGAACTTCTAAACTTGAATTGGCCCAAGCTCAGCCTGTATTAGAGCTGTATGAAGGGTGAGATTGTGCCTTGAGATAAAATAACAACTATGCAATCCTCTTGCTGTGTACCTGCGTAGTGAAGACAGGCAGAATTAGTGTCAGAATTGAATTTCTTGTCGTTGTTCTCTGGCTGAACTATTGCACCTATTAACATTCCTTTCTTCCTATTCATCAAGTCAATCAAAAACCCATATCCAATAAACTACATGGTTTAGTTGGTGCGTTCCAAAGCACGAAATTAGTCCTCTTCTCACACACTCACACGCTTCTTATTCTACTGTGTCAAGATTTTGCTTATTTTTTTACATTGCACCGGGCTCACCTTATTCAAGCTGCTCTTTTATTAAGTTTCAACTTTCACTCAATGGACTTGGAGGTTAAACTAAGCCTTTTATCTCAATGCGTTAGGTTTGTAGGGAGTTTTTATTGCTCACCGTCAGTATAAGGAATCAGCTCTGTGTAGAAGTAGCCTCTAAGAACATCCAAAAAACTGTAACTTGCGGTGTTCAGAGCTTTGTTTAAGAAACCTGCTGGGAGGTTGAGCAGGATGAAGTGAATTTACAGGAGATTGGATCCAGGGGTTGTGTATCTGACCACAACACGCAATTAAAAACGGCAGTGCATGTGTCGACAGAGAAAGGAAACCCTCCTCGGGAATCTTAGAGCTTCTCCTGATTCTGCAGAATCTGGTACTGAAATACTGATTCAAAATTCAAATGGGACAAAACGTCAAAAAGTTTTCTTTAAAATAAAACAAGACCCTTGAAAGGAAGAAGATATAGCAGGAAAAACTAAACAGCATGAGTCATTTTGTTAAAAGAGGCTTTAGATGTGTCCCCTGGAGGCCTCTGCATGAGACTAATAGTCTGGAAGGTGCATGCACGTCAGAAAGGCATTTGCTGCTTTGTCTTGATGATTACATGTTAAACAAGGTGATTCATATACTTTAGGGGGTTAGCTGCATGCTCAGTGGCTTTTGTAAATATGGGCCAATTGTGCTTGAGCAGAACAAATATAATATTGCAAGTAGAAGAGAGATGGATTAGTTTTTGTTTTTGTGTTTGTTTAGTAGATAATTCTTTACATACTCTGTAACCAACGCTATTATCATTACGATTTAATTAGAGATTAGAGTCTAATTAGATTAAAGATTGATTAATGAAGGTCTGACAAATAAACTGTCAGCCAGTGGCTTGTTGATGATGTTTTAAAGCCTTGAATTCAGCATTTTTGTTGTCACCATCTTGGTTTTTGGTGAGCACCATCTGGTTTTTTTGCAACCAAAAGTGACTCAAAAAGATGACAAATGATAAAATTTTACCAAGGGATCATTGGAGTCTACATCTTTGTTATTACTCTCTACACTTCGGGCCAACCGTGAGGTTTTGGTTTGACTGCAGAGAGAGCAGAAGTGGGAACGTTGAAGGTTGTGAAATAGCCTTGCAAATTAATCAGATCCTGTCAGATGTATGTGCATATTATTGAGACTGTGTTGCCGTCCACCCTCATGCTGAATCTGCAAAGGTTAATCAGACTGAGATGGATCAGTACGTGTTGGCAGAGGTATAACACGGCTAGTATATGATCCAAACCAGAGGTATCAGCCTCCAGGAGAAAAATGTCTCAATTCAAGGGCGCACTCCTTTTCAAATATCCTCTGGTTTGAATCTTCCAAACGGTGCTTATAATATAATTTGTAGATTATTCTGTCATTAAACTTCCAAAAGCCTTGGATATATCCACCAGCACCATAATTTCACTCCTAACAAAAGATGCTTAGGTAAGAAGCAATCTGTATTTTCACCCTTAATTATTATGGTAAAACTAACACAACCGCCTGTTTTTTTAATAGAAAGAAATACAAAAAAACATATATATCCTTTGAAGACATTAATTTTTGGTTGTACATTGGAAACTGGAACCTGCTGTTGAACAAGATAAATAAGGGGAAAAAGGGAAGTCTAACAAAGGAATACAAAGATAGTTATCAAAATATGAGCTCCTCAATTATACGTCAGCTTTTCTCATGAGTGTTGTAGAGTTGGTACTTAAGCCTCACATACAACACGCTCCGTGAATGGAGTGAACATGGAGCTGCACAGAGTAATGAAAGCACACAGAGGTCGCAGTGTGCCTTCCAGGCAATGTAGCAACATCTGTGCTGCACAGATGAAGACTAAATAAACAGGTATGCTCAAAAACTGAGAGTCACTTCCTTTACAGCAACTAAGCGCTATTAACACACTAATACACAGTATAGACAGTATTGCATTATGATGAAATACATTTGAAGTATTACATGAACAAAATACATTTATCTTTAATGTATAATGAAGGTTGAGGAAGTCTGAAAAGGTATTCAATTTTAGTAACAACAACATTTAGCTAGAAAACTAAATATGATGTTGATTTTTTTATAACTTTTATTCCTTGTTATAGTTTATTACTTATTCATTCTATTATTCAGTGTGTGGTGTTTTAATCTAGCTCTTGAAGCAGTTGAGGGTGAATAATTGTATGACACATGCTATGTTAATGAAGTTGAGTTGAGTACTCCAGGATGAAGATAAAACAGGATGGCAACGGCAATAAACCCAAGATGATGACAGCCAAAAGACAAAATGAGGATTATCAACGTCTGGAGTGAATATCAGAAAAATATCAAAAATTGTTGTTTTGACCGAAAAATAGCTGTTTGTTGTATGTGTATATAAAGATATGACAAAATCATTGCATTAAAACAGAAGAATCAGTTGATAGTAAACCGTTTTAAGGCTTGGGAACATTTCTCCTATGATGTATTACCGTTTCATCATTAACCAATGGTTCCTTGAGTCTAGTGTGTGAGAAACGTTTTATTTTAAGTTTCTAGAGCAAGATCCCTGTCAGATCAGTACCTGGTATTAAGATATATGCTGTGTTCAGGAGATTAACTCAGTTTGGTGCAACCAGGAGACGAAGAAGATTGATTTAGACTGGTGAAACCATAATAATACAAGTAAAAAAATGTTTTTAACTTTCTGAGGGACATTCAGTACATTCAAACATCGCTGTTGTGATTTGCCTTTGGATTAAGTTGATAACATACCCAGATACATTTGTGTCCAACTTTTGGGAACTCAATTATATTAAGTGTTTATTCAACTGTCCTAGAACTCACTGTCTATTCACCTTAAGCAAACTGGAGATATTTTTGCAAAAAAGTGGTTTAGCACTACATAAAAACATTGAATGATGTAAAAGTAAAACTGGGTATTAAGTCCCACTTAATATTATTTAATATTTCACCACAGCAGAAATTTAGAACATGAATTTGACTCTCAATGTGATTATCAGCAGAGAAGGGGGGTGGAGGATCAATGTGAGAAAAAATCAACTCATTAAAGCCAGTGGTTTCAGCCACTTATAGGTCTAATGTGGTATGACATTCTTCCCAGCTGACTCCTTGTCAGTTTTCTCCATATTAATGAGCACCATTAGCTGGCAGACTGAGATTAATTCCCTTCCCCCTTCCAGGCCCTCAAACAGTGAAATCTGGTAGCAATACTAAATTAGAGACACTTATTGATTTCAATGTGCCTAAAAATGCAGCACCACATCTACAGCATGTGCCTTTAAAACAACCCATCAATCAGAAAGTAAAAGTTGGATCGGCATGCTGTGTTTCCTGGGAGGCATAAACATATGACAGATATGTGATTATCCATCTCATCTCTGTATCAGAAGGCCAACAAATATTTCTAATAAGCCACACACTAACAAAAATGACTTTGCCTCGCTTATCCAGATTCCTGTGCGTAAGGTCAATATATCACAATATATCATTTATTGGTACTGAAGGCAGACGGGGGAACCTCAAATTGTTTTACAGACCAAACAGTTTACTAATATGGATATAATCACTGTAATGCATTGCCTGGTACATGATAGGCATGTTCAAGGCGCTCACACAGTGATCAGGTCGTAAGCTAAGGCTTGCAGCCAAGGCCATTTGACAGCCATATTTATTGCATGCTGCTGCCAATGGTCGACTGCAGATTTTTTGTTCAGTTGAAATTAATTAGTTGAATCTTCTTATCATGTTCTCCTTCCAGAGCTTTTAAAACACAATATGACAACAGAGATATTACATCCAATGTATCAATGATTCTAAGTATAGCTTGTCTGCACTATCCTTGAGGCGGCATTAGCCCGGGAACAGAATCGATGGGAGGCACTTTTCTCTGCCATATTCCTTCATTAGGGGGATCTGTTTGGTTAGAAGACCGGCGGCTGGGATCCAGGTCCAAAGGAGCGGCGGAAGAATTAGGAAATGATTTGTCTGCTCACGGGAGGCCAGTACTTTGTGCCAACAGATGGTCGGAGACGTCGGATTTCTGAAATGAAATCTCAAGTGGAGCGGACGATGGGCACGGAACACGGGATCTTAAGAGCCGCTTTAATGCCTACCAACAGTGCATCAACTCAGATGGTAGCTCTTCAAGTGAAAGCCTGAAGTGAGGAACAGCGTTAGTCCCTCATTGCCAAGGTCAAGCAACAAGCAACAGTGTGCTAAAAACAAGAGGGAACTGTAATAATTGTGAGTCCAGTTTATATATCTGGTTTCCACTATGTACCACCCGTACATAAGCGAACTTTCTCTGCCACAATCTCTATCAACATCTGTTAATAAATAAACCGTTTAACAGATCTGTTGATCGTTGACATCTGTTAATTAATAGTGTGACAGAGTAAGTTTTCCCGGGAAAGGGAAGTTTGGGGTGCCCTGCTGGAACGGCTTCCCCCGTAACCCAACCCTGGATAAGCAGTTGAAGATGAGATGAGACGAGATGAAATGTCAACCTTTCTTCACATAACACATTTGGAATATCAAATTAACTTCCAACCTTGTCATTATTCTTTAAATGTGAGTTTGTTATATATGTTAGTTTAACAGGCACCAGCTGCATGTCAAATTCCTTGTATGTCTTAACATATTTTGGGAATAAATGTTCCTGATTCCTGATTCAAGGGCAGTCTGTTTAAGTTCAATTAAGTTAAATATTTGTAACTAGAAGTACAGTATGTGATTTCACCATTTGCTATGGCCTAGGAGCTGGATCAAACAGCCACCCAACCGAGTGTTACTGGAAACATGTTGGCTAAAGAAAAGTCCAACTTTGGTTCCTCTAACACTTTCTCATGTCACAGCCCCATCAGTATAAACTGTAACTTTAAACACGTAGTGGATATTTGTGAAGGAGTATTAGGGTCAAAGTGTTTGGCAAATTGACTGTACTGCAATATATCTCTTCTAGCAATATATCTCGTTTTGAGTCTTTTAACCTTTTAAAGCTCTTAAACACTACATGTCATAATTCACCCATTGACACCCTGATGACAGCAGCTACCATACACTGTGCTACCTGCTCACCAGAAACAAATATTCATAGCATTCACACAACGTAGTTACAGGTTCATTTGAGTGTTTTGCCCAAGGACACATCGACATGCACACTAGTAGAGCTGAGGATTGAACAGTCGATCCTTTGATTTAAATCACTTGTGGTACAACCGATAGACCTGTCGCGATAAGCGATATAATGACTTATCGCACCATATATGAAATGAGCGTGATCATTTTTGGTGCTGCGGGTCACAATCTGCACCGTATCCACACATGCACGCACGCACAGAACGAACACCCACGTGTGAAGGGAATGCTTGATCCCAACGTATTATGAAGTGTTCTTTTTTCGTGATATCTACAGCCAAGCCCCACCGGCGGTTGAAGCCCCACTGGGCTGGCGCAGCATGCCTTTCTGGTGTAAACATTTTCTCGAACCCTACCGCATCGCACAAGGCCGATGCTTTGCCAGCTACGTGTCCCTTGCGCTTATTATTTATTTGTTTTATTTATTCAGGATAAATGTTTTCACGTTCTGACTTTAATATCTATATATTATGAAGAATAAAAAGTTATTTGTTCTTTGAAAGAGCATACTTGTATTATTATGCTCTTATATTGTCATATTCTCATTATGTAATCTGTATGTTGGTAATCAGTAATGTTGGTGCAATAATCTCAAAACAAAAATTTTGGATCTGGCATCCCTTGATACACACCTACAGTGGACATTAATAATATGTGTTATGTTAACAATACCCGTATATCTTTCTCAGCTAAATCTTGCTTTGAATATCATCCATTTTTGTTTAGACATTGAGGCCCTCATGTACGTGCATTTGCAAACATTCAGTGCCAGGGCCACAGCGCAGAAAGCCCTCGCTGTGATACTTCCGATCACTGCTGATGCCATGACTGTTCAAAATGATCCTGATGCCAATAATTGTAATGTAGCGGGGAGTTTAACAACTGCTGGAATGGAATGTGAACGCTAAGTCGGAGATGCAATGTTATCTTTGATTTTAGTGATCACTCAACTGAAAAATCATTTCCACTTTCACCTCTTTGCGACACAAAAGCCCTGAGATTCTTGTAACCTAAGCAAACATATGGCAGAAAATAAGCATACAACTATAACTGAATTTCATTATACTTAGTTTTTATACAACTATTGTTCAGAAGGCACCTTTTTATGGGTGGGTGCTGGGCTATGAGTGCAGAGGGTGATGACCAAGATGGATGAGTGTGCGAAAGAGAAGAGGGAGAAGAAAAGGTAGGAGTAGTAGAACGTGAATTTCCTGGCAGAATGTGGCATGAATGGAAGCCGTTGCTGATGAGTATTAATGATTTCAGAAAAGTGCAGCCAAACATGCACATAGAGGGGACTGTGAAGATGGGCTGTAATGGATGGGGCTGGATCTAAGAGGAGGATCAAGTTGGACTGCGGCACAGCACCTAGGTTCCTGGTTATTAAAAATAAATGACTCAGTGATTTACGACAACACAAAGATGCTGGAACCCAACCTGTGTAAGATTGATGTTTGGGAATGCTTGGACTGATGGTGGTCTACTGGAAAAAGGGACGTGGGATCCCGACCCCCAACCTCAAGTATATCCTGTGGGTCGACATGACAGAGCTACATCACTGCCACAGTATTATTGAGAGACATACATCATTTGAACATTTTAATTCTTAGGGTGGATAGAACTGAAGAGAGTCAACAGTCTCGCTGTGATGATTACTTTCACTTCAATCTTCTATTTGATTTAACCACTGCACTCAATACTGGGGTATTATAAGTGGACAAAGCCCTTACAATTCCACTTCACTTTTGTGGAATACTATGATGTGCGTAGACATACAAATGTGTATATATATATATATATATATATATACATATATATATATATATATATATATATATGTATATATATGTATATATATATACATATATATATATATATATATATATATATGTATATATATATACATATGTATATATATATATATATACACACATATATATATACATATGTGTATATATATATATATATATATATATATATATATATATACATATATATATATGCATATATATATATAACCCAATATTTTGGCCACATTTGTTGTTAAATACCGGGTTGGGAAAACGTCCTCACCGTGGCATCCCTACAGAGCAGTGCTCGAAATATTCATCTTTTAGCATTTTCATTAAAACTGTCACTTTCACTGGTTAAAATGACAAACGATGCCGGCGGCAGGCCATATCAACTAACATTAAATAAATATTCAGGTATGGCAGCCCAACATTAACCTTGGCTGTTTTCCACCCCATGCTTTACCCCATTAGCACGTATTCTCCCCATCTCTGTAAAAACTCTTTGCTTATATTGTCGCTAGCTGGAGCCAAGAAGCCTTATCTAAACATGCATGCAATGCCCATCAATTCTGACATACAACACAACCATATTACAGATTCATTCGTAGCTTTAGCCCACTCTTACATGCCATTTGTCACTTCTCTGCCAAATCATGGTGCTGGTCGGTAAAATAATCTTGTGGTTTAGTCTAACAGCGTAAGATGTCTTTTCTGGTAAAATGATCAGGAAAAAACTAATTGGTGACTCAGATGGTGATGTGGTGAATTGTTGTTGCTGAAAAGTTAGACTGTAGAAAAAAGTCAGATAATGTAAAGATAATTGTTTATTATTAGCAGATGATATTTTGCGCTTGGACTCTTATGGGAGATTTTTAATCGGGGGCCATCTGCCTTGAGCAGCAGCATGAGAAATCCCCCCCATAGAGTCCAGATACTGGTGGTGGTAGCTGATGATGCTGTTAGAATGATGAGTTCATGAATCTGATAAAGATGGTTTGCAAAACAATACACACAGTGATTTACAAAACACTAAACACAGTTCTATACATTACACACGGAAGTATATCAAGATCCCACTTCCTTGCACTCCTTGCACTCCAAAGCACTGATTGTCAAATTACCACACCCATGCGCCAATTGGTTGAACACAGCCATCAGGTCCACAAACACAAGATTGCTTAATTGCAGACACACCAATCCGTTTTAAGAACAATAAAATGCAGCAGGTGAGTTCATCTTTCTTCAACCAAAATGGAAGGAATGAGAGGGGAATCCCCCGAGGAGGAGGCCAGATCCAGATAGATGAAGAGACAACGTGTTGCATTATCTGTACTGTATTTTCAGTTTTTTTGTACTGGATCCAATGTTATGTTTGTCTAATGCATATAAACAGGAACTTGTTTCTTGTTTTGAATCTCCATGTTGACATCTTGACTAATTTGAGTATATGGAAAAAATTGAGTAAACTATATTTTCATCAGTCTGCTGCATTGGTCTTGTGTGCTGTATACAACAGTTTGACAAATCACTGTGTGTATTGTTTTGCAAAAACAGACATTATGCTTATAGTGGTGCAAATGTAGGCTATGTTTTGCACTTATTTAGTGTACTTCGCTTCAACACTTTTAGCGATTGTAGAATCAGCTATTATAGTTTAAGGTAAACAGCAGTCTGTAACTGGTACAAACAGAACAACGTCATATGCAATGTGTGTGTCATATGGTAACAAAATATGGATTCGATAGATTAGTGTATAGTTTTTACAAGTGTTTCATTTTGCAAATGATCTGTTTTGTGAATTGAGTTTGTGGGTGTGATAATTGTGTGCTCTGTTTTGAAAAACAAAATCGTATCAATCAAGAAAAACTGTAAATGAAGTAACTTTTATCCTTGGATTAAACTCAACTTTATCGCTTTGAACCAAGACCTTCAGCGTTTGAATCCAATAACTGTTGACAAATCAGTACCTCTCTGCATTTAATTGTGTTGCATACATATTTAAATCTGCCTTTTGTGGATACAACTGTGTATTAGCTGTTATCCGATTTCAAGGGACTAAAACAACTTGCTTTAAAAAAATCTTTCAGAATACAACTGTTGTTTTTAGGGTGATAGATGGACATAAAAATTTAATAAATTAAATATGCATATAGTTGCATGAGTAAGTCCTATGATGAGGACTAGATGTTTTTTTTCTTTCAAGAAAAAATATTCTTTGTATCCACATATTTCTACCTTTCAGTTAGTTTTTTATTTGTGGATTGCTTTACATTTATTAGAATGGAAAAAGGGGTATTTCGGCATGTTTCTCCATGCCTGGGTGGGTTTCTGAAAAATAGCGGTTGAAATTATATATCATTGTATGAGTGGGAAGAAATAAACAACCTCACTGTGTCCAATCTTCTTCCCCTTAAGCTTCCCTCTGTCATTTGTAGTTGTAACTAACTACCTTCTAGCACTGTTTGGGTGCAGTGCAGTGTTCCTCTTCAACCTCTGGAGCCCAATTCAACAAACTAACTAGAAACGTTAATAAGTAATTCTGCACAAACTCTACCTTTTTGTTATTGCAGGTACGACATGTCCGTTGGAACACACCACTGAACACTCTGAAACTCTCAAGTCTAGGTATACAGACTGCGGCGGAATTTTAGTGAAGTATGGGGACAGATCAGTCTCAATAATTGCAAATCTATTAGGTAAATTGAATATATTTGTGAATTGTTCTGTACACACTTGTGAGTCTTCCTGTGTGCATTTGTTTGGAGATAGATCAGTTTCAATAATTGCAAATGGACACAGAAAGACTCATGAATGCAAACAGAAAGATTCACAAATGCGCACAGAATAACTGACAAATATCTTCCAATATTCAAATAATAAATAATATCACAAATGCACACAGATGAATTTACAAATAAATTTGACTCACAAATGCACGCGGCACAATTCACAAATACAATCCAATGCACAGATGAATGAATTACAAATCTATTTCTGCATTTGTATGTGTGTCTTTGTGGATTTGTATGTATTTATTTGTGGATCGCACTGCATTTGTTTGTGGATTGCTCCACATTTGTGTGTGGATTTTTTAAGGCATTCCCAAGTGGCTGTATTCGCAAATACGTCTTTGTTCAACGTGAACCAGATCTGTAGCGAATAAGATATCGCCCCCATTTTCACATGAGCGCAGCTCCCCCATCCTCTCGCGCAATTTGCGGAGGTGAAGTGACGGGTCAGAAGTCAGCAAACAATGGCGTCTAGTAGTGACATTAGTAAATCAAATATATTCCTGAATTGTTCTTGCACATTTGTGAATCCTTGTTTGTATTTGTGAGTCTTTCTGTGTGCATTTGCAATTATTGAGACCGATCTGACATCATAGTGAAGAAGCAGATTGTTTTGTCACTAAATTATTTAATATCGCTCATCTACTCTAAAACCTTCATCTTCTTAACCAAAATCCCTGGTGTTTAATGGTTGCGCTGATCTGAGAGAAGATAAAGGCAAGAGGGCCGGATATCAACTACGGAATGGTATTAGATTAGATTATATTCAATTTTATTGTCATTGCACAGGGTACAAGTACTGAGGCAACGAAATGCAGTTTAACATCCAACCAGAAGTGAAAAATAGCAAAAAGTGCAGAGTATGTGCATATGTAAAGTGTAATAAGTGAATAAATAGATATGTACAGTAGTAGCGAGCTACTTTTCAATCGACCAAGACATCTACCCCCCCCCCCCCCCCCCCTTGTCCGTCGGTCCTATCGCCCCCATTGCTACCAAATGACATTAATGGAGAATGTAAAACACTGATGACCGAAAGTTGAGATGCAACGGATTGAGTCATCCACAGCATAAATAGTAAAGATGCTTCACCGGCATAATGCCGCATGAAAGCAATTATAATCTATAACGCGCTTACTTTCCCTTGATAAATAAATAAAAATAATAGTAGTAGCCTCCAGTACTCCACCACTCGAGTAGCAGCGATAACCACATAGAACAACACTCCATGCCGTGAGTGCAAAACAAATTGATATAAAAAAAAAAGAGCATCTCATCTGTCTAAATAAAATGTGTCCGTTTGTAAGCACGGATTGCTAATTAACACTACAAAGTATTCCGCTCCCGCTTGACCCGATGTGATAGTCTTTTTATTTTTTTCAGAGTCACACGTGAGCCAGACTTGTGTGTGGAGGAATAGATTGACTTTTATTTTGGTGCAAGTTAAAGTAGCCAAACAAACTGGGCTGCCTGTCTGTTTATTTTACTTTTGACTTTTTAAATTTACATTACTTTTACACTATTTTTTCTATATATAAATCAGTATATTTACATGCATGGATAACATTACCCTCACGTAAAAGAAAATATATTTATTTTTTTAATCATCTTAAATAATATTAATACCATTATGATCGTTCTAACAGCAGTCCTATGGCCAGTGATCAGATTTGTAACCGGGTATAGCTCCCCTTATGAAAGTTTACCAGAAGTGAAAAGGAAATCAGAATTTTGCTTGTACATAAAACCAGACCTGCGTCACCTGCCACATTTGCTTGTAATCATTTACATAGTCAATGAATGCCTCCTTCAAATGCATCCCCCAACATGTGCATCTCAGCTAGTGTGAAGCGGACAGTAAAAGAAAGTTCTCATCCTGTCCTGTCCTTACGCATACCCCCTGGTTGAAATCACTCCACACAAAGCGGCATGAAGACATCATAAGAAAGTGCTACGCCATCACTATGGCTTCCATTTCCCACTGGCAGAAAAAGTTCTCTTGGCACAGCAAGCAATTTAACCCGCTCACACCTTCTCGAACAGGGCTGTCAATTCTAGTGTGACTGCACTTTTACTCGGACGGGCCCGTCATCAGTGGGCTCTCAACACAGTAGCTTCCAAGGCTAAGTGAGGGTCAGCCACACATTACCCGAACCACCTCTGGTGCTAATCTATCCACCTGGGAGTGGGGCCACAGGGAGGCGGATTATAAAGGGCCTGTCAGTGGCAGATCAGTGGAGCCAGAAGCAGTGGCCTTCGGTCCATGTTCCCAGACCTCTTCTGAATTAGAGACAGAACAGCAGTGACACGGCCTTGTGAAAAACTGCTGTTTGGGAGTGGGGGGACGGGAAGAGGTAACTATCAGCCAACCTTGCCGTCATTAAGTGTGAGCGGTGGATTTTGCAAGGACGCTGGTTACAGACCAAAATGGATAAACATCTTGTGGCCTAAAAAGGTTTCTGTTCTGTGTCTGACCGCTGAGGTTGACCCCAATGATCTGAAGCTCCGGCCGTTGCCATGGTTTTCAAAATCTAAACCGGTAATGGGATGCATTGTTTCTTGGCTTTTTTCAAAAATATATGCATATGCGTCACCCCAAAAATCCCAAATTACCCATGAAATGAGCAATCAGTGTTGCGCCCTAGAAATTACCTCCCCCAGAAATTATCATATGTTGGTATAGGTACCTTTTTCTAATAATTTGCTTAAAAGGACTACATATGAACAAAGTTGACTGATGAGGTTGTTGCATATGTTTAGGTTCAGTTTTAAAAAAAAGTATTTCCTCAATCTTTCATTATACAATAATAGCAAAACGGGGAGGACGAATTAAATTAAATTTACAAGGCGCAGAATGGGATGCTCCATGCGTAAAGCCTACAACCTACAAAATATCGTGAATACTACGTGTGTATTTGTTCATCCCTATCTTTCACTTCTTAGCATATTAGAATCAGATAGTAGATTGTACCACTGGCACATTGACAAACATACTGACAAACACATCAACATTCTAGCCAAAAGAAAATCAATTATTGCCCAAGAATCCTGATTGGTTAGGCTATGAATTATATTCCTCTGTAAAGACGTTCACGTTCCATGTATGTGTGCTTAAAATATCGTCTCAGAATTGGGATCACCTTCTGGTTTATCTAACATGTTGTTCATGTTAGGCATTTTAGTTTTTCTAGAGGTCTGCATTTCTGTAAAATAAAAAAATATTATTGCTTTTCAAGCTGTACTGAATGATGCTGATTATTCTCCTGCTCTAGTTCCATTTGGCAGTCACTTCCTTTATGTGAGTATGATTCTGCATTGTGTTATCTTTGACTGTCTTAATGATACCCTGTAGAAATAAAATAGCACTATAGGAAAATTGCAAGCAACAGGAAATCATTTTGATGTAGCACATCTTTTATTCAAACATATTGCCAGGATTACACTAATGCTGGGCCTAAAAGTATTTAACCCTTAACAAGCTCACAGATCATTTTTTGGGGCTCTTGATGTGATAAATTAAATAGAACTGTGCCTGGCTGGAAGGAAATCTGTGTATTGCTCTTTAAACACATTTTCTTTTCGACTTCAATGCAGGTGATTTGAAGTTTACTTTTAGAGGAACGGCACAATATAACATGCTGACTTCCAAACAGAGTTAATGGCCAAATAACATTCATTAAAGCAATTTGTGAGTGGCAAATGCAAGTTCCTAACATTTTATATATTTGGAAATGAGTTTGAAAATATTACAGCGTCTTGAAATTCCGGCCTGTCTACTCTTCTCATTGCTTTGATCAAATCAGAGGTTAACACCACAGCCTCTCAGACTGCCGACCCTCCCAGCCCTCATCAAGTGACTGGGGAGTTAGAGGGGCTCCCCACAGGTGAGGCAGTGGGTGCTCACAGCATCAGCCCCGGGGGTGCTCTAGCCATGTACCAGTTAGCTGTCAAAGATGAGGACAATGCCATATCCCAGCACCACGGGCCTCACTCCCACCCGCAGAAGCTGGAAAGACGAATCAGAATTTCTCCGCTGGAATTTCAACACCGTCCAGCCCTTCCTGCTAGGGGAAAAGCTCAACGCGGGCATGGTTTCCTTGATTATGGACTCACTGGCTGCAATGGGTAGCGCTTCATCTACCTTCAGGGCAGTCTATTGGATACACTGAGGAGCAGCACGACTGCATTGTCATTCTCCTTTTAAGATTCTTCTCAGGGTCATGGCAGCTCCATGAGTTATTTGAAGGCTCCTCTATTGTGCGGGGCATAGGTTAAGGCAAGAAAAGAAGAACGGCTGCCAAAAGAGACCCGGCAGCCGCTCCAGGTGCAACCATTCGCAGCGCAGCATCAGTGTGACAAAGGAGCAATAGGTGGAATACTCCCTGTCACCATCCAGTGTGGAGAGTGAAATATCTGATTTCTATGGATCCGAACGACTGCTCAACAACTTCCACAAATGAGCGGAGGCCAGCACACACTTCTGGCTCCGACACTGTGGCTCTTAGAGGCTGAACAGAGTAGAGGAGGAAAGACAAGGACTAAACTCAAGGATACAGACTTTCCACCCCCTCAGTGGTTTGTGGGTGCTGCTATGTTGCATGATCGCCTTCCATCTCATCCAACGGCAACCTGTTTAGCTGCCTCTTTTTTGTCAGCAGTCATTAAACTGTGCAATTATTCTTGTCTAAATACCTCATATCTTAGCTGGCTGGAGGCAGCTGAACTGCACTGACCTGACAGCTTGAGGATAATGTGTAATTATATTACAAATATAGAGTTATAAGAGATAATATACATATATAGAGACATAAACATGATATTACAGTCATGTTAATGTGCGGGCAAATTTCCTCTTTTGAGAGCAACGTTTTGTTAATCATGCTTAAGTTAGCAGTGTACTAGCATCTGTATACACTGTGTGCTACTGTTCAGCATTTTTTGAAAAGCATGACTTCACGCTTATTTGGTCTCGACTGCAAATGTATCTTGATTCTTTGCAAAATGTGAAGCTGATTCTATTATGTCCTTCATCAATTCTCTTAACCCTTGATTATTACCATTGAAACATGAAACAATTACCGGTATATCAGCTCTCTCACTGACCCTCAGTCTCCAGCCGACACTGACAATTAGGCAGCTAAACAGTGGATGTAACAGGTGTATTACAGTCCAAGTAAATGGGTGTTTTATGTCTGTTTCTAAGGAAAATGTTTCTGTTAGACTATGTGCACGTTTTACATTATGTATGTTTGTGTGTGTGTTGGCATGTGGGTAGGTGGAGCGGACACATCTTTTCACAGTGACTGATTGTGAAGTTGCAGCACCGCACCTGGTCTATTCTTATACAAAGAACTACAGCAAGCATACCGTGCAATTTGATGAGACAAAAAAATAGGAATCACCGTGAGAGGAGAGAAGATTTAGAAATAGGAATATAGGACTTGGCGGATCATATATATATATACCGCTACATTGTGTGTGTATACACAATGTAGCTGTATATTTGTGTGTGTGTGTGTGTGTGTGTGTGTGTGTGTGTGTGTGTGTAGGTGTTTGTGTGAATGTGTGTATGAGAATCTAAATAATAATTATTTATCATTTATGCCACAATCTGTTCGAAATAGTCACTGTCTTCATGAAGTCTGACGAACGCAAATCAGCCCTAACATTAAAAGTCATAATCGCATTTGTATCACAGAATGAAATCAATACGTAGACAACCCCTCCCAGGCCGAATTTGAGTATCTAAGCTCAGCGGGTACTTAAGCAACCGGATCAATAACATTCAAGGGCAATGAGCAAGAGAGGCTGGAAACCGACATGCGCACATTATGCAACTTGCACACGACGCGCGTGCAGTGGCCGTACTTCTATCGGTAGGCGCAATGCATATGGAAGAACGGGACATCAGAGGTGACCTTTAGTAACTCCCGGTCCAGCCGACGCTCGCTGCAGAACACGAGGAGATAAATCTGCATGCGGCTCGAGATGAGATGCCATTAGTGATGTGGTGAAGACACACAGTTAGGAGACTTACTTTAACACGGCGCTGTCCCCCTGTCTCACGGTGATGTTGTCCTTTAATACCGAATCCCCGCTCCTGGCCGGAACTCCTGCAGGTACAAGGATTAACAATTTAAGTCCGAGGAGGACGAGGCATTTGCCCGGCGCCGACAAATAGCCACAGATCCCCATCTCGTGCTGTCAATGCGCAACTTCCAGGGCAACTTGGAAACCGTCGGATATTCCGTTTTTGCGTCTCGAGATGCGGATCGCCACAAACGAGATGCGGTGTCGCCTTCCGGAGCCGAGGACGACCTATTAGCGCTCCGAGGAAACGGGATTGTTACAAAATACTGTCGATGAAAGCAGGACGACTAAGGAGTCGCTCGAGGAAACTGACTTAAGAGGAGAGAAGAGCTCACGCCTCTCAGAGAGAAATGTGCACGTCTCCTACGCTTCCAAATGCCGTGAAATGGATGCTCTAGAAGAGGTGCATCAGCCAAGTCTGGTCTGTGTCTCTCTCGCTCTCTCCCTCTCTCTCCTCTCTCTCGCTCTCTCTCTTCTTGCTGTCGTCCGGGTTCACGGTGTGAACGTCTGTATGAACACCCAATGCAAAAGGCTCATTTCATCCTCTCTCTCTCTCTGACCACATATGGTCTGCAGTCAGTTCTCACAGTGGTTAGAGTAGGTGGTCCCAGGATTGGGTCCAAGGCGCTTAAAATAAGTGTTACTCAATTTAAAACTTTCAACTCGCACAGCGCTTTGTGTCCTTTTGCACCGCTGTTTATTTGTAGTTTGCAAACTGCTTAAGATGGTTTACAAGAGACTAAGCGACATGACAAATACTCGTCATGCGACACATTTAATATAAGCGTTGTGAAACATGAATCCTTTTGTTCATTTTTGTAGCGGGGAATAAAGATAACATTTAACATTTGTTCCTGTGATTAAATATATGGAATGCAGACTATTGGGTTCAAATGTTGGGATATCTCTAGGAGTATCATTTGTGGGAAACGCATAGTGATTTTTGGTTGATTTTAAGGTATGTTCTTGTTAGATGAAGGTGGATTAACTTGCTGGATGTTCGGCATGTTTCTGGATAATTTAAGGATGGGTCATGTAAAGGTCTTTCATTCAATCAGTCATTCATACTGTATTACAAAATAATGTTTTTACATGCAGGTCCAGTGGGCACTTGCTGAAGTCTTGCTTTGGGTGTTTATAATACATGGAAAAATGATATATATATATATATATATATATATATATATTTCATAAATGGAGTTATGGTATCTTTTCAGATGCCCATAACATCCTCTAGGAATACAGCCATAAATAGATTAGCAACCAGTGGCAGCATGTAAGCGACCTGGAAGCTTCGGTGTCTGGCACACGTCAGCATTTAGTCTCAAGACTAAAATGGTGTTTTGTGCTTACACGTTGAAGATTCTTAAATGTATGTGTGTTTGATTAAGTTATAGCACAGAAAACCAGGTTGTATGCACAGGAAAACTGCCCCAAGCTCCCTGGGTGAAACTCTGCGCTGTCCATCTAAGCAAAAAAAGTTCTGAGTATAAAATGACTCCAATCTACTGTCGATCTTCCAAAACCATGTGGCCCATAGAGCAAGCTCATTACTGATTTCTTTAACCCCTCCTTATTTATGGCGTTATATTTGTGCCACAATCCTGAGCGCGTAATTGTAAATTTTGAGCACAGAGAACTATGTTGTAGCAAAGAAAAACATCCCGTGCGCGCAGTTTACTCAGGTGCCCTCTCCACAAACTGGTTTTCTGCGCGCAGGCAGCGGTTGCTGCGCTCTCTCCACCTCTTCACGCTGCGCTCGCTCGACGTTTCACTCACGCGCTCGCTCGACTTGCAGCAGCGTTACATTTGTGCCACAAAACCAACCAATCAGAGAATTAAAGAAGGTCCATTGTGATTGGCTGTTGGTCTCCAATCACAACGCTTCCTAAAGAAGATGAAAAAAAGTGATATTAGAAGTCCGGCTAGCCACCATCAGACGTGACCGAAGCAATTGATGAGAACAGCAAGTGTTTTAATCCAGGCCGTTAGCATTTAGCACAAATGCTGCAAACTTCAACAACTCGCTGAGCTTCCGCGATGCTGTAGGTAGTTCTACTAGCGTTGTGATTGGCCAGACAAGACCAGCCAGCAGGCTGTGATCTCTAAATTTAAAGCTTGTCTAAGGATATCAAAACCTGGATGAGCAGCAGCTTTCTGATGTAAAACAAAACAGAAGTTATTTTATTGGGCCTATAGCGCATTTCAAGTCAGCTTTCTGGTGATGTAGTTTCTCTGTAATATATCAAAAGTGATGCGAAAAATAACGATGCATTTGTTACTTCTACACTAGATTACTGGAATTATGTATTATCAGGCTGCTCTTAAAAGTCTCTTTAGCCTCTCCATTTGATTCAGAATGCTGCAACACGTCTATTAACAAGAACTAAGAAAAGGGATCATATTATTCCTGTATTAGCTTCTCTCCCTGTTAAATCAAGAATATAACTTACGGTACTTCTCCTCACCTACAAGTTGCACTTGTTCCCTATCTTAAGGAGCTTATGATACCGTATTGCCCTACAAAAGAGCTGCGCTTGTTACCTAGAGTCTTAAAAAGTTGGATGGGAGCCAGAACCTTCAGGCATCAAGCTCCTCTTTTGTGGAAAACAGCTTTGAGGGACAGACCCTCCGAGGGACAGACCCAGACACCTCATTTAAGACTAGGCTTAAGACTTTCCTCTTTAATAATTATAGTTAGGGCCGGCTCAGGTTAGCCGGGACCAGCCCAAGATAAGCTGCTATAGGCCTAGACTGCCGGGAACGACTGAGCTCCTCTCTCCTCTTCTTTCTCTCCTCCTATAAGAATTCACATCTCATTTATGCACATTAATTCCGCTTCCTCCCTCGAGTTTTTGTGCTTTCTCTCCACATACCCAGTAATACAGGCCGAGTACTACCTAGGAAGCGTTGGCGTTTGTCGAGTTGGGAGAATGAATGAATGAACATGAAAAAGCCTGATTAGCACTGTTCAATACTTGTAACTTAATGAGCAGGCCATCACATGTACCCAACCAGTTTACTCTCAGGTTGTTATAGAAGAATTATGATGATGTCTTGTACCAAAGAAATTTAGCTAAGATAAGACTTAATTACAATGATATCTACCTGGGAAGCAACACAAGTCCTGATTATAAGCTTGACTTAATGGTTTTTAAATTAAATCCGTCCCTGACCTCGGCAAAATCTAAGATACGTGGGCTTAATTAGTGAAGACTACAGGGTGGCTAAAGCTCTCGTTCACAAAAGCCCCCTACTCCCTTTCTTAGTCAATTAAGACTGCAACATTTGTTCATGCGATTTCCTGTTAACAACTTAGTGACATATACTATGAATTCACTGTGAGTATAAAGACAACACCATCAAGAGAGAGAAGGAAGAGTCACAAGCATCAAGTGCTGTTTTTTCATCCATTTGTTCTGAACAAAAAGGAGGACAAAAAAGAAGACAGAAATCCTTTCAATCCATGTCATGCGGATTATCTTTTAGACCGCCATTGTTCTGCCTAACAGCGGGTCAGGTACATCTGGTGACCTTGTGAAAGCTTCACCACAAGTGAGGGGTTCAAGCAAGCAGAAATGACAAATTACAATGGCTTTGTTTATTGCATGACCCCTATGAATCCCTCTTGATGTATCAATACCCAGGGGTAGGACAAAAGAAGAAAGCTAAACTATGTGGCCTAGATCAACTACACTTACTCTAAAACAGGAGGGGGACATATGGATTTTAACATACCCAATTGAACAAAGTCATTTAACTTGATTCATCGTCTTTTTGATCAGTCACAGGCAAACACAGCCCAGCTCCTCCCTGAAGATTGTGTTTCTCATTTATTTGACTTATATATGCAGTGACATTCACATAATTTCCTACTGCGTTGCATTAACACCAGGCCCTGCGTCGTTTATGCAAACAATGCATGATAATTAAACATTAACAAGCAAGTATGGTCGGAGTCAACAGACAATCCACCGGCCTCTGACCAAAATAAAATAATACACATATAAAAAACGCTCACTCAATTGTTTCAGTCATCTGCAGGAGCTCATAATGACACATGAAACCGCCATGATATCATCTTCCACTGGACATGCAGTGTATCCTGGGATGTCATAGTTTTATAGGCTGCTTAATAATCTGGGTCAAGTAATTACTAAAAAAGCAGTCCCTATTGACATTATTTTAGCTATTTAAAGACCCTGTGCTGGAAAATCTCTGCTTATGTCTATTTTTCATCGAACTGAGTTGTACAGAACTGGATTTTAATCAGCTTCAGCCTCAGCATGTGGAACAAAAGGTTGTCGCCAGCCCTTAGAACGCAGGGTGGGTCTTTCTGTATTTTCAGCGATCTGTGCTGGTTTTTGTCGCATCTGATCCCAATCCCAGTCTGCCCTGGTTCTCTCTTCACTAATGCGGGATGTGGGACGTGTCGCAAAGTCAGTCAATGTATCCATTGCGTGAGGCCATGAATTATTTAAGAAGCCAGTTTGTTTTAACTTATTTGAATGTATAGACATCCTGTGTTATCAATAGATATAATTCTCCCAGCAGACACTCAGAGTTTACTGACCTTAGCATGACATTCGGTTGTGCATACAACAAAATGTACGTTTTTGCACAAAGATTCATTATTGATACAAAGTGTATTAGTAATGTGCGTTTGATTAAAAAAAAACTCTTCTTCCAGCCAGTCAACATCTCACACATTTTCAGCAATTGACAAAAAGGATGGCTGAAAGTCATAGCTAAATCCTCCTCCATAGGCATTAAGGCATTAAGCCTTTATGAGAACCGTCAAAATATGAATGGCATCTAGGGCAACATGGTGTGTGTTTGTGTGTATGCACGCATTTTCTACAGTTTTTCTAGTTGCCCTTTGGATTTGATAAGAAGAAATCTGATGTCTTGATCATAATATTGAAACCATGTCACTAAAATTAGGTAGTTCTTGCAGTTGATGTGACACATCCGTCTGGATAGATTTGATTCTATGATTGTGCCTCTGTGAATGGTTTGGATAATGCTGCTTTGTGATGACATTTCAACAGATACCTTTGAGGGAAAGCTTGATACAATTAGAGAGTGTTACAAAAAGATTAGTTAAAAGTGAAATGATCTGGCGATGTTCAGTAATTTTTACAATAAAAACACTTTGGCAGCCTTTGCAGTTAACAGCCACTACTCGTTCCCATAAACAAATAATGATGAAATTCCAATATGATGGTTTTTTTAGAATTCATTAGTAAGAACTCACTTTGGCCACTGAGCTTCCCAGATTTATAGACACCACAGTCTTCCAGAAAACATAAGAGCCAATATTGTTGCCTTAATGTCAGTCTCATCCGCATTAAATTGTCTATAACCCAAGGGTTATAAACAAGTTGGTGGCAATAACAGTGTCCAATCTGACGTCAGAAGAACAGTTCCCACTAATGGTTTACCAGAGATGGCTCCTGCTCACTTAAAGATGATTGCATCTGAATGAGCAATTTCCATTCAAATATTAGTCAAATGGAACTAATACCTATGAATAGAACAAATCAACTACTCAGATCATATTTGACACCGACATATGAAAGACACCTTTGGGGAAACAATACCTACCTACCTTTGATGAAGGAATATTTAAAGAGAGGTTAAGCACAATTTTATCACATTTCCACCTCGGCGGGAGTCAATCTGAACTTAATATCATAGATGAAGTATTTGTCAGTGTCACTTTAGTTACCCTAATAGTGATTTTGACTCGTTTACAAAGATTAAAATGCAGCCCAAGAGGATTTTTTTTGTTCTGTTTTTGGCGATGGATTTGGAGGAATATAAACAAACTGTAATCATGCAAAAATAATTGTCTTCTTTGTGTGTTCAGCTGCGGTTCATGATAGCCACAAGCAACTTAACCATGGTAGACCTATGCACATTAAAAATGATAATGACGTCACTTATTTGCATTGCATAGTAGCCTGAGACACGTCATGCAAAAAGCACTGCTTGTGGGAGTATTGTTCTATCACTTGTGTATATGAGAGTTTTGCTATAAGATAATACAATTTATTTTTTTATTTGGCGACTATAGTACACTGGTTATGTTCTGGTCAGTGGTACGCAGTTTGAGTACAAGTCAGCTTAATACTGTTGCATTTTGTGATACACATCCAAGTTTAATCACAGCATCTGCTGGACAAAAATGGATTTGTGGAAACAGCAGATCAACAATGTCGTTTGTGTTTTTTCTGAATACCAAAATTAATTTTTCCCACTGTACACCGAACTGACTGCTCAAACACATATCTTTGCACTGTGTAGAACAGGGGTCTCAATCTCCGGCCCCCGGGTCAAATCCAGCCTGCCGGGGCGTCCGTATTTTGGGGTACCCCCCCGTCGACCACACCGTTCGGCCAGTCAGCGCCTATTATCACAGTCGACCGCCCCTCGTAAATCATTCTCGTTTTCTTCCCGTGAAGAACTATAGCTCCCTCAGCTAATCTTGGCTAGCTTGGAGTGCTGCTTAACGGTTCGCAGACGATCCATTAGGACGCGTCGCCGAACGCAGCTCCTGGCTGTAGTCTGGATTTTCTGGGTAAGTGACTTCATAAAAGTATATCTGGTTACTACACAGTATTAGGGCAGTGTCCGGGCCAAGGCGAACTGTTCTCCCGACGGCTCGGTATTTGATTACCTGTGTTGCGTTACGGTGAGCCTGCCGGGTCTCGGTTAGCATTAGTTTGCTAGTCGAGCCGAGTAACCGTTGTTTTGCTAACGTGTCACGCCGAGCAAACTGTTACGGTGCGCGGTTAGCGGGATTAACCCCCCGTTACCGAAACAATTTACCGTCAAGCTAACGCTAGGCTCGGCTAATTGTGGTGTATTCCCCTCTCTTCTCAGTTGCTATGTCGGCCGCTACCCCCGCCAAAGGGTCAGAGCTGAAGGCCAAAGAGGCTGCATCCCGCCCGTGCCCTGCGTCATGCGGGGCGTCCATCTCGGGCAGGGACCCTCATCAGATGTGCATAGCCTGCATGGGCGCTAAACACGCCCAGGCGGCTCTGGCGGACCCACAGTCCTGTCTACCCTGTAAGCCAATGCCGGAGAAGATTCGGGAGGGACGGCTTAGAGTGGCGGCATCCTCAAAGCAGGACCCGTGCCTGTCTGGAACTGCCCCAAAAGCCTCAACCAGCGCCCACCTGCCGTGAGCTTCTTCGAGCTGGGCGGACATGATGGATGCTGAGTCCCCGGAAATGCCTCCACTTTTCGACTGCTCGAACAGGAGCCGGGTGGTGAGGACGCAGAGGGCGATGCCAACTCTGACCTCCTTGACGTGGACGACATGGAAGAGGAGGAGGATGACTCCACTTTTCCTGTCGAACCACCCAGACCCCCTAGTGCATCTGATGTTGTCCCCCCAGTGGACAACAACCTGTATGAGGTCTGCAAACGGGTCACGTCAAAATTGGGCATACAATGGCCAGCAGCCCAAGATGCTACAGGGGGGGAAAGAGACCTATACGACGGTAAAAGGCTGCCGCCAACCCTACCGCCGTCTAAACAACTTCTGCCAGCCGTGCCCATCTGCATGAAGGAGATGGGCAGGTACTGGTCCAGCCCGTTCAAGAGTAAGCTCCCGACTAAGGGCTACTCTAAACTGGAAGTTGATGGGATGGGAGAGCTGGGCCTAGCAGGCCCACCAGAGCTAGAACCTTCAGTGGCTTACCACCTCCACCCAAACCGCCGCTCTCTCTCAGCTTCCTCTTACATCACCCTGCCTAATAAAACAGAGCGCCTCACCGCCTCTGTTTTGCAGAGAATGTACCGCTATGCGGCACAGTCAGTGTGTTCGCTAAACGCGGTGACTTTGCTGGGAGAAATCTTAGAGGAGATGGGCAGGCAACTGGACTCTGGGTCACCAAACCCGGCCCTGTGGGATGAGATTTGCGTAGTAAATGATCCTCATCCTCCGCTCATCACGCGGTGCGGTGCGGTGCAGGGCTGCGGCCGTGTGATGGGACTTGCGGTCTCAGGCGAGAGGGCCCTATGGCTGAATCTTTCGGGCCTCAGCGATGTGCAGAAGGCAGAGGTGATGGATGCTGCTTATGACCCAGCTAAGGGTTTGTTTGGCCCTGCTCTTGAAAAGATGAGGGAGGCCAGCACCCTCAGAAAACAAGAGGGCGAAGCCTTCGACCTCTGTTTGCCCCGTAAGCACATCCCTCGCACCCCGCAGGTGCCCAGGGCTTGTTTTGCAGCTGCAGCTGTGAGAGGGGCACGAGTCAGCAGACTGTCCGGCAGCCTCGGACAAACCATGGGGCAAACACTCCTTTGCAGCCGCTGCAGCAAAGAACCGCCCATCCCACCCCAGGGAAGAGAAGAAGAAGCGCACGTCCTAACCGGCCTTGCTTTTCCCTCCCCTCCACCTTCAAAGAAAAGAAGGGAGGTGGTGGTGAGACAAACCCCCCGAGTTTGTATTCCAAATTCCCTGGTGTTTTCCAGTTCTCCAGAGGATTTTTTGATGTTTCTCCCCCCTCACGTTCAAGGGAGGGAGTATCGGGGGCGGTGGGTAACACAGTGTCACCAAGCACTTCTTCCTACCTCAAACAAAGTTATAAAGTTTGTATTCTCGCAGCCAGGTCGAAGGCCGAGGGCGAAATACATGATAAAAACAAATCCATGTCATGGCCCCATAATCCCCACAGGGGGAGCTCGCGCTCCACCGAGGGGAGGCCGCGAAGTGACGTCACCGTACGGTGCCTTCAGCCCACTCACTGGTCGGGCAGAACGGTGGCGCGCATGCGCAGTGCATCCGTGGGTCTTATCCACTATTTCTCAGGGGTACAGACTACAATTCGCTATTGAGCCACCCAGATTCAACGGGGTGTTAGTTTCAGTAGCCAAGGGCGATTCAGCTTGAGTCCTAGAGGGCGAAATAACATCGCTGTTGAACAAACAGGCGATCAGAGCTGTCCCGAGCGAGGAAGCTCAGCGGGGTTTTCACTCCCGCTACTTCCTCATCCCAAAAAAGGGGAGTACTTCCTTCCGTCCCATTTTAGATCTCCGTGTGTTAAACAGGCACTTACGCAAGTACACGTTCAGGATGTTAACACACAAGGGGCTCTGTCGTTCAATACGTCCAGGGGATTGGTTTGTAACGATCGATCTCTCGGACGCTTATTTTCATATCGCCATTTATCCAGCACACCGGAGGTTTCTCAGGTTTGCTTATCAGGGCAAAGCCTACGAGTACCAAGCCATCCCATTCGGGCTCTCATTAGCCCCGCGGGTGTTCAGCAGGTGTGTGGAAGCCGCTTTGGCTCCGTTACGGAACGGCGGCATCAGGATTTTCACGTACATAGACGATTATACAATAATGACCTGGCCAAGAGGCAGTAGCACAGTCCACACAAGTGACACAAACAGCACAAATACCATGCAGTTTGACAAACACATGAAAACAATTTGCTAAAAACAACATAGTTAAGTTAATCAACACTATGTACAAAAAAGGCAGATTAAAAAGCATTCTTTATAAAAAATGGGAGAGAGAGCGAGTGAAGTGAGGGCTGATTAGCAAGTACAACAGTCAACTATGGCTTGTTGCAGCTTTTGTTTGAACATGTTAAGAGCGGTAAGGGCTGTTAGTTTGAGCGTGTTTTGTACTGAGTTCCAATCATTTGCAGCGGCAAAATGAAAGGAGTTATGACCAAACACAGTACGGACTTTTGAGGAGCAGGTGGAGGTTGTGGAAAGAATGTTGGATGGAGGTGAGGCTTTGAAGAATGGACACAGCAGAGTGGAGTGAGGCACCAGCTGAATATATGATGGTGTCATCAGCATAGAGATGAATACAGGAATTTCCAGCAGCTTTGGCTACATCATTAATATAAATGGAGAAAAAATAGGGCCAAAGATGGAGCCTTGAGGCACACCTTTTGAAATGTTAAGAGGTTCAGACATGATGTTTTTTGTCTTATCACGCTGGACACGACCAGCCAGGTCGCTAGCAAACCAGTTGCAATATTCACTGGACAAGCAAAGTCTTTGTTGTGGTTGACTGAGTCAAAAGCCTTTGCTATGTCTGTATAAGGTAGCTAAACAAGTCTGTTTGTCCATTGCGATGATGTCATCAAGGACATCAGTGTATCGGTGGTACATCCGTCGCCTTTCCTAACCCAGATTGCAGGTCAGACAAGATATAATTTGAGTCAATGAAGTGAATTACTCATTTATGTACCAGTTTCTTTTTCAGAGCCAGAGCCTCCTTTAAAGAGGGGGAGGATTGTAGCCGATTTCCAGTCAAGGGGGAAAACCGACAAATGAAATGACAGGTTAAACAGGCTTGTAATATGGGAAGCAATAATATAAGATAATATGAAAGAAGATGGAAACCATGAGTGTGAATACAGATGCGAGGAATAGTATAAATATCAGTCAGTGATTTCTAGCTTTTAATGTTAGATTTAACATGATCTGTGAAGCAGAGAATATAGTCAGGCTGGGAGATAATGGAAGTGGGCCAGTATTGGACCAGCCCAACACCCTGATGGCCTTTGGAAGGCAGAAAGAATTTCTAATGTTGTAGGAGCTGCCATTAGTTGAGTAAATGAGTTAATTTACCAGTCATAGACTTGAGACTTCACTGCAAAGAAGTTACAGCATCAATATTGCACTTAGAATACACACTTCACGGGAAGTTCTGTGTGCATCTATGTTAAACCTTGCTGAAACAACATTGAAGAGCCACAAACAAGCAACTTGCTCACATAACTCATCTCTTGTGATCTCTCCCTTTGTCTTGCTGACACTAAAACTATTATTCTGCTAACAATCAGTAGATGGACTGTACAATATTTGTGTCCTACATGGTTAGTGTGTGCTTTACAAAGCTGGCAAATAATGAATTATCACTAACAACAATTAAACAGATGAAGTAGTTATGAAGAAATCGAATCTTCCTCTAAGAATTATGAGATCACGTTCATGCTTTTTGCCACACTCCTTTTAATATTTAATGAATTTGCTTAAGCACATTCTTTTCCTGCGTATCTCTTAACAACATTAGCAAAAAGCTCACTGGGGCATTTTGAAAAAGCCTGCGCTCACAGAATAAAAGTCTGGCAGGCGTCACGCAATGGAAAGGAAAATACTGGCTTTGAGAGGAAAAATTAGGGCTAATCTTTTCCAAGTTAGTCCAAAAAACCTGAGAGTATACAGGATTTCCCCAAATAATACCATATTCCGTTCACACAAACAGTAACGCACAAGTGCTATCTCGACTTGGTTTTGTAGTTTTGTTTTATCGAATTATTTTTTAATTACATTTCATCAAAAATGTTATTGTTAATATTGCCAATAATATGCGCAATGCAGGTCCAATGACAGAAGACATTTGCAATGGCAAGACATGATTAATTCTAAAAACCTAGATTTTAATTAACTGGCATAACCATACAGATGATTTGTGTGCCAATGGGATTTGGTCAATAGGGATGATTGCATGAAATAGATATGTTCATTCAACATTCATTATCTCCCTGTTCCATTTTCTCCCGGGCAGAGCAGGTCTTTCCCAAGATCAAGATATCTCCCTCAAGTCGTCAGATGCATAAAGTCTTAGACCTGGAGCTTCTTTGTTGAATTGAATTATATTCCATTTACAAAGTAGAACTATTACAAATATAAATTAGTGATGAAATAGTTAATTTAGCTACATTTATCATTATCTGCAAATCTTACATGCATATTTAGCTGTGCATTTTATATAGTAAAAATTGCTTTTATGATTATCACATCGAATGGTATTACGGAGCGATCTTTCAGTATGTCTATATGAAAGATGAGTGAAACGACTCAGAGGACAGATTCATTATCCTTATCAAAAGCCAAACAGAAGACAAATATAAACTATTCTACTACCGGCTGCTTTTCCACAAAGCCTTGGGGAGCTGCATAAAGACAGCTAAAATGTGCAATAGGCTCTTCTCCAAACCTGCAATTGTTTTGATTGCACTTTGAACCCTGAAACCTCTAATGCCCCCCAATCTGTTCTGAACACAGTTATCCTACCTTAATGACCAAAAAGCGGGCTTTCTAAACAAACTTAGAAACGGACAGATATGAGTTCACATATAAAGTTGGACCAACCGAACGATATTGCCTTCACTGGACTCTGGATAGTACTGGCGTGGCTTAAAATGCATTTTACAAATGGGGATTCACTTTAAATCAATTTTGTAACTCACAGTCTCAACCCCTTACTGGACTCATCAACTCCTCCAATCACACTAATCCCCCCCCCACTATAAATTTAAATAAGTGTAGCCAATCAATCAGTATAAGCCTATCTGTGTGGACTCTATCTGTGTGGACCCCACAGTATATAAAACAGCACACACACCGTTGTGGGTCATCCTTTTTGTCTTTAGTGAACTTTGCCTTGAGGCCCGATATATCTTCATGTCCTTGCTGTCCTGATGAAAAAGGGATATACGATGAACGGTACGTGTTCACAGAGTGTCCACAGGCTTACTGTATTTGTGACCTCAGCATGGTTTCATACTATTTTGGTTGGCGGGGGCCCAAAAGATTTTCCATTGTGTTCATTTAAAGATATGTATTCTGGAGTATCAAGTCAATGGACCTTTCCTTTGGTAGCTTAGTTGTGTTTCAGAATGAGTTGTGTGTCAACTGAAAGATAGTTTGGAGCTTCATCATTCTCTCCTCTGAGCAATGACCGTATGAACACTTTGTTATGTCGGTAAAAGAGGCCATTTGGATAAACTGATTGCAGAGGCTGTGTGGACTCATCCAGGCCTCTTGAAATGGTTACATAGCTTTCCAAATACAACTTGATGAATGACCACACGGTGGGCTTTCAGTGCTCCTTGCTTTAACAGTGTGCAGGGATTTTAGATTATATATAGGGTGAGTTACAACAACGACAAACCCTGGTTCACAGCGGAACTCAGAACACTACGACTGCAGAAGGATCAGGCATTTAGGAGCGGGGACAAAGACTTGTACACAGAGTCAAAATACAAGTTTAGCAAGGCGGTGAGAGATGCTAAACGACTGTACTCTGAGAAACTCCAACAACAGTTCTGCGGTTTGGAGATCCTCAAACAGCTCACTAACTACAAGCCAAAAAAACCCCACTCCTATGTAGTCATGAAGTCTTTTGAATGGCTAGTCCTGACCCACCTGAAGTCCCTCACCGACCCCCTCCTGGACCCCCTGCAGTTTGCCTGCAGAGCCAACAGGTCTGTGGACGATGCTGTCAACATGGCCCTCCACTACATCCTCCAGCATCTGGACTCCCCAGGAACCTACGCCAGGATCCTGTTTGTGGACTTCAGCTCTGCCTTCAACACCATCATCCCGTCTCTGCTGCAGGACAAACTCTCCCAGCTGCACGTGCCCGACTCCACCTGCAAGTGGATCACAGACTTCCTGTCTGACAGGAAACAGCACGTGAAGCTGGGGAAACATGTCTCAGCCTCTCGGACCATCAGCGCCGGTTCCCCCCAAGGCTGCGTTCTTTCCCCTCTGCTTTTCTCCCTGTACACCAACAGCTGCACCTCCAGTCACCAGTCCGTCAAGCTCCTGAAGTTTGCGGATGACACCACCCTCATTGGACTGATCTCTGGTGGGGACGAGTCCTCCTACAAGTGGGAGTCTGACCATCTGGTGTTGTGGTGCAGCCAGAACAACCTGGAGCTCAACGCTCTAAAGACAGTGGAGATGGTTGTGGATTTCTGGCGGAACAGAGCCCCACCCTCCCCCATCACCCTGTGTGACTCCCCCGTCACTATTGTGGATTCCTTCCGTTTCCTGGGCTCCATCATCACCCAGGACCTCAAGTGGGAGCTGAACATCAGCTCCATCACAAAGAAGGCTCAGCAGAGGTTGTTCTTCCTGAGGCAGCTGAAGAAATTCAACCTGCCAAAGACGATGATGATCCACTTCTACACGGCCATCATCGAGTCCATCCTCTGCTCCTCCATCACCATCTGGTACGCTGCAGCCACAGCCAAGGACAAGGGCAGGCTGCAGCGTGTCATCCGCTCTGCAGAGAGGGTGATTGGCTGCAATCTGCCATCCCTGCAGGACTTGTTCGCTTCCAGGTCTCTGAAGCGAGCTAAAAAGATCGTGGCCACTGTCTGACTATAACATTCCACCGGTCACTCCCCTTCACACTGCACATGTCACTTTAACTGTAATTTATCGCTTTGTCGTCACTCGTCACTTAGTTACTTGTTCGCTAGTGCACTTTATGCTTAATATTTTTTAAACTTTTTTTATATTTTAAATTTTTAACTTTAAACTTTATTCCCTTGTTTTATACTAACCCATGCCTTGCCTATGTACATCTTGTTTAAATGTTGAGTATGAGTACTGTATTTTGTGCATTTTAAGGTTTTTCCACCTAGGACGAAACACCAGAATGTAAGCACTGATATAGAGCTCAGCGCTCGTGTGAAGAAAATTAAATGTGGAATCTACTCAAATAAAAGGAAGAAAGAAAAGGAAAATGTGTTTGTCTTTGAGCGGAATCCAGTTTACCCCTGTGGGTAGACACGTCATTTCCCGTTCAAGTGGGGAAACTGCACAACTTTAAGGAATCTTATTGTAGAACAGGAAAGCAACTTGACCGTGTGTGTCCCTTGTATCTTGTGGGTTCATTGAGTTTTGTTTGTAAAGTCTTCGATTGGGTCCAATTTCTACCCTCATCTGTGACAGAATGAACAGACCCCATATGGACTCAGCAGACTAATTTCTAGAGTAGGGATCAGACAATCTGGACGTGAAGAGCGCGTTTTGACAATGGAAGACAAACTCTGTCTTCGGGCCAAGGTGGTGCCAGAGGAAATGCCTTGCGCTCCGAGACCTCCTCAACCAAGAATAAGTCAGGGCAGCGGAAGCAGCGAACCCCCACTCACACTGGGCAGCAGCATACCCTCGTTCCCGCTGGGCCGCAGCGAACTCCCCTTCCCGCTGGGCCACAGCACCTGTTTTGGCCAACTTTTAATGTGCTGCATTTGAAACGCTAAGTGGTGTAGAATGTAATTGCATTTTTGTTCTTAGATTCATCCATCCTCTCTTACCGCAGTGTGTCCCTTTTATTTCTGTTTCTACTGAGAGATAATGCTGCAGCTGCGTTTAACCTTTACTGTTTGGCATTCGTTGAAGGCCTATGTCTGTAAGTATTTCTGTATGTAGCATGTAAATATGTACTCTTGACATACTGTATTGTGTTTCTTAACTAGTTTAGTACCTCTGTGTTAGGATTTTTCCATTAACAATGATGGTAAAATTAGCTTAGACGCTAACTTGTCAGGAAAGTAATGTTAACGTCTACTTAGCCTAAAGGCTACTAGTCATTTCTGGCATGACGGCTTTATGCAAAAAATTCTATTATGTATGTGGAGAGTTTTTAAGAGCAGTCCATGTAATGTTTCCAGTTAAAAAAATTAAGATTTCATTACACTCTACTTTGAATTTCTGAGGCTTTATTTGATGGATCTGCTGTTAGCTATCTGCTGAGGTAACCTGTTGATGCAAGAGAATTTGCGCCGGGCCACAGCTGACTCCCATTCCTACTGGGCCGCAGCGAATCCCTCTTCGCGGCCGCCAACCTTCCTTGGCTGCCGCCGACTTCTGATTCTGGCCCCCCGACGCCTGACCTCGTAGCCCGCAATTCTGCCCCCACATACGCCTGCCCCCCCAACACCCTAACTGCCTCATTTCAGTATCTGACTCCTGGACACTACCAATTCCTGTCCCTCGACTACGAATCCTGAAGTTGATTCCGGACCCCCATCCACTGCAGTTTCTGGCCCCTTGACTTCCGGATCTGCTGGTTCCAAACCCACATTTCCTGACACCTGATCCGCCAAATCTGCCTCCCTGATTCCTGTCGCTGGTGCCCCAGAGCACAGTTTCTCAAGTCCAGCCAGTGCCCCCTAATCAGGCACCCTGTCTAATGTTACCAGTGGCCCAAAGTCTGGCTTCCTGTGTCCAGTCGCCGGAGCCACTAATTCCTGCTCCTTGTCTCCTGTCACCAGTACAGGCTGGTATTGGTTGAGATTCAAACACCACTCGATCGCTTACTAAACCATATACAAACCAGTAGGCCACTCGCTCTGCTGTATTGGTAACCTTCAAAAAGTAATTGAATTACTTAGGATCAACGCCTTACAGTCAAGGCAAAGAACAGGATCACGCAAAACTTCTACTGCAGAGTATCAAAATGTGAAGTACACGCAGATATATTCTGCAAACTGAACACACTTAATGGTGGGCTTTCTGAAGAGAGCAGAGGTGTTGTACAGTAAGTCCACACAGACCTCTGCTTTCATGAAGTGGGAAATTTCTCTCCGCAGCGATCTCCCGCTCCGAGACTCTCAGTCCCGACCCCGACTCGGCCAGTCCCCGCTCCGAGACTCTCAGTCCCGGCCCCGACTCGGCCAGTCCCCGCTCCGAGACTCTCAGTCCCGGCCCCGACTCGGCCAGTCCCCGCTCCGAGACTCTCAGTCCCGGCCCCGACTCGGCCAGTCCCCGCTCCGAGACTCTCAGCCCCGACCCCGACTCGACCAGTCCCCGCTCCGAGACTCTCAGCCCCGACCCCGACTCGACCAGTCCCCGCTCCGAGACTCTCAGCCCCGACCCCGACTCGGCCAGTCCCCGCTCCGAGACTCTCAGTCATGGCCCCGACGCCCCCAGTCCCCGCTCCGAGACTCATGGCCCCGACGCCCCCAGTCCCCGCTCCGAGACTCAGACTCCCTCCCTCCCATCCCATGGTCCTCTCCCACCCTCCCGTTGGTGATTTGAGGGCCGTCTGGGATCCGGTCCTTGAGGGGGGGGCCATGGGGTGTGTTATGGGGGGGGCTGAGCCGCCGCCGACTGCGGAGGTGTTCCGTGTCCCCGAGCTGGCGCCGACTACGGAGGTGTTCCGTGTCCCCGAGCTGGCGCCGACTACGGAGGTGTTCCGTGTCCCCGAGCTGGCGCCAACGACTGCTGACGTGTTCCGTGTCCCCGAGCCGCCGCCGACTACCCCGGAGGTTTCCCGTGTCCCCGAGCCGCCGCCGACTACCCCGGAGGTTTCCCGTGTCCCCGAGCCGCCGCCGACTACCCCGGAGGTTTCCCGTGTCCCCGAGCCGCCGCCGCCGACCCCGGGGGTTTCCCGTGTCCCCGAGCCGCCGCCGACGACCCCGGAGGTTTCCCGTGTCTCCGAGCCTGCCATTCTAGAGACGTTCCGTGCCCTGCAGTCGCCGCTCCGGAGCCGGCTTGGTGACCGCCCGCCGGGCCGCCCGCCAGAGTTTCCCGGGTGGTCCGACCAACGTCTCGGGTTTCCCTCCCCCCCACCCCTTGTTTTGCTCTAGTGTGAGCCGCCTGGAAGTCGGCCCTTGAGGGGGGGGTACTGTCACGGTGTGGTTCACTTCCTGTTGTATTTTGTAGTTTTCTGCCACTCGTGTCCCTGGGTAACTTCACTTCCTGCCTTGTCCCGTCATCCCCTGTGATCGTCTTAATAGTTTCCACCTGTGTCCAATCAACTGCACCTCCCTTGTGTATTTAAGCCGTGTGTCTCCTGTGTCACTTGTCGCGTCAATGTCTTTCGTCACGCATGTTCTCGTCTCTTATTGTGGATGGCTGTAGTTTCTTGCCTGTTGTTTTTCCTCCCGGTTCCTATGTTTTTGGCCTTTTGACTATTAAAGTCTTTTGTTTTCCTGACAAGTCTGCGTTTGAGTCCTGCCTCCCACCCGCATCCCTGACAGCTACCCTGGTATGGTGCACACAGTTCTGTGGGCTTTTGAGTTGGTCTTTCCTCAACACACTGATTGGGTGTTTCCGCAACAAACTAGGTTCAGAGGAGCATCCTAATATAAAATATATAATAGTATTCTTTCTGTGGTCCCACAGATCTAAAAAAGCATTCCTCACAAAGTGCTCTCTGTGGCTTTCAATATCTTGTCACTATTTTTCCAGAGAAAAATTTCAGTTTGCTCGAAACATCTCTGGGACCAGAAGTGGTATGGCTGTTCAAAAAAGATAACAAATTTTTAATTTTTTTTTATTTATCGGAATCAGCTGTAATTAGTTCTTCCTGTTCCAGATGAGTAAATACAATGAGCAGGCTGTCAGGAAGAGTTGTCAAATTAGTCCTCATTGACATTAATTGGATGCACTACACCAAGTAGTAATTATTTCCCTTTGTTTTTTTCCTTGGTTGTTTTGAAGAGGTGTATTAAGATGCAGCTAATCCCATTTACATAGATATGCCATTGATATTAGTGGTCCAGTGGAACATTTCCATTAAATTAGAAACAATTTGGTTGCTTATAGGCATAGTGAGCATTGCAAACATTGTTTCCTGTGAGAAATGTTCTCAACCTCCTTAACACAATTATTTCAATATTTTTGCTTTTCAAACAGCATATTTTTTTATAAGAGATGGATAATTATTAGTCACTATGTATTAGTTATTCTTATCAACATGAGATACTGGGGTTCACACCGGGTCCAAAATATGGCAAAAACATCTGGACTGAAAAAGGCCTGAACACTGAGTAAAAGAGGGCTGAACATCCAACAGTAATGCTGTTGGTGTACCACCAATTCCACCCTTGCCAAATGCATTGGAGCTTGCTCAGATAAGCGGCTGTCATTTGAAATGCTGCTATCTACTGACAGTTTGTAGGACTCAGCGCATATAGGGGGCCATGCAATGGACAGATTTTCTTATCAACAACCGGACATACTGACGAGTTCCCATGTAAAAAACCTTGGGGTCAGAGTCAATAAAGCTCAGGTTTCTGGGACCAGCCACTTTAGGGTGCTGATGGATTACCATCCGTTCCTCAGCAAAGAAATGAGTATAAGGCTTTTAGTCTGGCAAACGCGTTTCTAGAACAACATGCCTCTAATGTGCATGTATAGTATGTTTAGGGGATTTTGAGATTGCACTCTTCTGTCAAAATCTGTCAACATTGAAAAGTGTGTGTATGGTACAATCACTCTAAACTCTCTTTAACAGCCCTGAAGAAATAAAAACAGGGATTTTTTTTATTTGAAGCGATTTAAAGCAACTGGTTGTAAACAAGTTGTTCTTAAAAAAGGTACCTTTTTTTTAAAGCCTCTTACTAAGGGTGTAACGATTCATTTTAACAATGATTTGATTCAAATCGCGATTCATGGACGATCTGGGTTAATTTAGAATGATTCGATTCGATTCAGTGACTTGAAATCGATTCAGTAACTTTACTGGACAGTGCAGGCAAAGTTTCTGAGATCAATTTACAGAACCGGATTTTCAACCACATTGTAGGGTCGCATGTCTTTACAGCTAAACTTGGCAATTGTTACTGTGATGCTGAGTTTCGTGCTGGCGAGGCCTGAGGTGTCTGCAGAGCCGGAGTTACCTTCTGCAGCGGTAACGCTGCTAGAGGTGACTGACTGTCGGCGTTGTTTAATCCCACGGCGCCTTAGTAGATGGCCGGAAAGATTCGTCGTGTTTCCGTGTTTTTTTATTTGTCTTCTACATACTCTACAAACAGCGACCGACTTATTTAGAACACCTCCAAGTTTGCAAAAGCCAAAATGTTTCCACACGCTGGATCGATAAGTTGGTTTGTAAATGTCTTGCTCGCAGTCGTCTCCTCCACGCTGTGTTTTGTTGTTGTGCCGAGTTTCGCGCGGCTGCCGCTGCGTACTGATGACGTCATAGACAGGCAGACTGAATCGAGTAACGTTTAACGTGTCTAAAGTGCTAAAAAACAAACACACATCCATACCGTTTTTGTACTTAAATCCAATGTACAGTATCCAAGTATCGATACAATCGATTATGTACCATTTCAATCGATTTGTAATCGATATATGTTGTCCGGAATGCCGATTTGCGGAGCACAGATCGATTCAGTTGGATCGCAGGAATATAAATTGATTAATCGATTCAGTGAATGAATCGTTACACCCCTACCACTTATCATTGATGATGTCTATGATTTCCTTTGACTAAAGCCAGCCAGAGGTGCAGAGGACTATGAAGCATGTTCTGATCTTGGTTATGTGTAGTGCATGAAGTGTGGCAGCGCAGATGGAGTGGGACAGAGTGTCATGCCCTGCGTAGCTTCACATTTGACCTCTGTCTTTCGGGATTCCACGAGGGTCAAGCGGATCATGCAGGTCCCTGTCCAGTGATGCTTTTTTTCTAATAACCTAAACTGCATTAGGATGGCCATATTCATTATTCAGATGCTCAGAAAAAAATGACAAATAGTTTAGTTCTCTTTTCTAGTCTTCATACCACTCAAAAGGTCTCGAAGACTACATGTCATCATTTACCCATTCACACATATTCCTACACTGATGACAGTTACGATACATACTGCCACCTGCCCCTCGGTAACTAACATCCACACTTCTCTCTTGTCATAGTCACATCCAGGGCTTAACTTAATGTGTGGGTAGTGGTTTTCCAAAGATACTAGCCACTAAGCAAATTTCATTAGCCACAATTTTAGTTTAGTAGCAATGGTAGTTGCCGATGGCAGATTATTTGAGACCAACCAAGCTAAACAGATCATGCAGTTAATAAAATTACAAATTAATCCAATGCAGAGATCAGTCGCATTAGAGAATATCTGGACGAAGACAATACAATATGTCCCTGCTTATTTGCACTAGGCAAGGAAATTGTATAGCACACTTCAACAAGGCAATTCAAAGTGCTTCACATAAAATCATTAAAAACATCCCAACATAAAGCTAGGAGATTTACAAACAAGAACATTGATTGAAACATGAAAGAAAACATAATTTGCAGTGCAATTTAAGAATGTCTATAAGAATTCCGAATTGCAGAAACGGTCAATTGAAAGGCAGCAGCAAACAAAAGGATTTAAAAGGAGCTTAGGGCCTCAGCTTTTTAGCACGAGCTAGCAGGAATCAAGCACCGTCACACAACATGCCTTGATTTATGACCTTTTTGATAACTACCTACCTATGTGTCTTTTTAGAAAAAGTATTGTTAAAGCTGTACAACTTTTGACTGCAAATCCTGCACTGTAGGACCCTACAAGGTAAACTTGCATTAATCAAATGAATAGAAAAACATTCCTTATACTGGTACTAGCCTAATTGCATGGCAATGGGGAGGGAAATAAAACCCGCCATGGATTGCTATGGCCCATTTGTCAGAAAGTAAATTGTCGCTCGACCACCCACTGACACTTAAAAGTCTGATGAATTATTGTTGTTAAGGTGTAAGAGTGTCGTGCTGTACAAGCATAATGGGTTAAAAATGAAGACGTGACAAAGCATTTACAAAAAAACAAAATGAAAAGACATGCCAGTCTTTAGATGGAGACAGGGTTGTCTCTAGTGGAATGACCTTGGCCAACACAGCGAATGATAAACTCGTTGCCGAAGATTCTGTCTGATCCAATCAGCTTCTTGTTCAAAATCAAGGACCTGTGGTTTTCCCTCTTTCCCAGTTATTGCCAGGGTATTGCCACTACCCGTTTGAGCTACACTACCGCTGAGAGAATTCAGAATTCAGATGAGAGCAATATGTGTGTCCTTGAGAGTGAAAATTCAATATAACAATGTTTATTCCAATCCTATTAGTACAAAGGTGTGTATGATCTTGCACACAGACGCAGGCAGAACTGCGAGATAAAGGAAAAGACAAATGATACAAATATAATTAAAATAAGTATTTAATAAAAAAATATAACCTTTTATATGTTTGTTATATGCCAGATGATAGCATGTAGGTAATTGACAGGATACTGTTTCTGCACAGGTTAAACACATCCACAGTCTGTTAAGAGGATGAGAATATAAGACAATCTATCACACTCCTCTCAGCTTTCAGTGTTAATCAGTGAATGAAACCAACCATGGACCAAGGCGAGACAGAATGCCTCTTCAGCTTTTTTAATTACCTTAGCAGTTCATTAACTACTGCACATTTTTGGTCATAATCCGCTTGCTGTTATAGATAATTGGATATGGATGATACAATTTAGTTTTTACTTTAACATGTCGACTTATTTGTAAGGACAGCAAACAGTCGTGATCTTGTTGAGTTTTTTTCTCTCAGTGAGGGAGGGATGAGCAGTTTTGCAGAGCGGAGAGTGCGGGTCAGGATGTAGGGTTTGACCATGTCCTGGATGTAAGCTGGACCCGATCCATTCACAGCATGGTAGGTGGGCACCAATGTTTTGAACTGGATGCGGGCAGCCAGCTGTAGCCAGTGAAGCGAGCGGAGGAGTGGAGTAGTGTGGGAGAATTTTGGAAGGTTAAAGGCCAAAGAGCTTCTGCATTCTGGATGGGCTGCAGAGGTCGATTGGCGGTAGCAGGGAGACCTGCCAGGAGAGAGTTGCAGTAGTCCAGGACCTGGACTCCAGGTGGGAGATGATCAGAGCCTCAATCAGTACCTGCGCTGCCTTCTGAGTGAGAAGGGGACGTATTCACCTGATGTTGTAGAGCGTATACCTACAGGATCGTCAGTGCTGTAGTGGTAAAATTAGAGGTGGGTAAACTCTGAATTTTGTGATCATACAGACCTCGACGCAATGCGAAGCAACGCAACACAAAGCGTCGCGACTCTGTAAGGCTGTCCTGGCTATATTGCATTATGTTATCAGTAAAAGTCATATACAATCAATGACAATGAATAAAAGTGTTAGTAGTTTGTAGTTTATTAAATTTAAGAAAACAGTAAAGAAAAGTATGTCAACACAACACAACAATTGCAGATTAAGAACTATCTACATATGGAGTGTCCTTTTTACAGTAGTGCCCAGAGCGAAACCGCGGGTGGCCGAGCAGAGCGGGCTTGAATATCCTTACTCCTTATTGGATGAAACCACAACTTACGAACAAATAAAATCACTCGTGATTGGCAGCAAAACCACACGTGGGCAGAGCAGGCTTGAGTTTCCTTGTTCATGATTGGATGAAACCACAACTTTCAATCACTCGTGATTGGTTGGCAGATCTGTCGCTATTGGTCACCCGCCTCATTTTATTTATATATTCATTTCATGGTTATCCTATGTAGGCTACTACACTATTATTAGGAGACCAACCAGGACATCAATTAATTTATAGAGAAAATGAACATGACACGTTTATGCAAAGAAAGAGCTTTATTAACGACAAACAACAACTACATACAAAGTGAAAATCTGCCCTCACTTGGGTAAAGGCGGTTTAAAAACTACAGCTCAGTAAACTGTCCGTTTGCCTCCTCGGGGTTGTAGACCGTCACTGGCGCCGTGTTTTCCGAGGCAGGTCTGGTGTGCAGGCGGCTCGTGTGTGTGTGGCGGCCGTACAATCCACCCCGAGACCCCGCCAACAACGCCGTCCTCTCTGTCCGACGTGAGCTCCACCGTGGCGGAGTTCCAGAGTTCCACCTCGTCATCAGCCAGCACACTTTGTCTCGATTCCAGCAGCTGTAAAAACAACAATGAATCAGTACTGTGCGATGCGTATGGACACAACACATCTATCAATGCACCTGAAAAAAGTCAGCAAATAATCTCTGACCCTCTTTCTTCTCGCTCGACTCCGCGCTGAATCCTTCGCAGCTTCCGCCCGCAATGAGTGTTCCGGCTGAACCTGAAGCTTCTGCGTACCGTCTCACAATACGTCTCACAGGCGGCTGGACAACAATTAAATGAGTGTGGTATCAATACAAAAAAAATCAAACGCAAGTCACAGTAACATTTAACAAGGAAGGAGAAACAGTAAACAGTGTCACTTACACACAATGACGTCGTCTAAATCTGGACTTTTCCCGGAGCAAATACGAGGTCACCGCCTCATTATGAGGCGAGATTAGTCTGTGAAAACAAAATGTACAGTTATGATCGGTATCCATACGTATATATTCCCTTATAGCGCAGAATGAAAGCATATTCTTTAAATCTGACCCTTGCTCCGGTTCGTAGCGCCTGTAATTCGTCTCGGAGTTGTGAAGACGGCGCACCGCTTCCTGTAAACGACCCGGCAAAGAAAACACACTTTAATAAAGCAGTTTCTGCTCACTTGTAAGGCTACTAGGCTACTCTTAACTTAGCTTGAGGCTACGCTACTTTTAGCTTAGCTTGCAGTCATCGAACGTATTCTTACCGCTTTCTTGGGATCGTGCGCCCGTCTCCTCTTCTTTGAGTCAGTTCCTCTCCTCCATGGACAGAAACCCGCAGAGTCCCGAACGCTCCAGTGGAGCGAACCGCTCGTTGATATCGGCAGTTTGTTGTTGGAGTTGACGAGAAGATCCACTGAGAGCATTCAGCAGCTTCTTCTTGTCTGTCTGCGGACTGGCCGAAAGTTGGTGACCACGGAGAGGAGTTGAAGGCGAGTTGAACGCGAGACGTCGTCCCGCCATTATTCACAAAGCAGCAAAAACCAAACAAAGGAACTGGAAATACAGTTCTTCTGAACGTAGTAACACACACGTGTCTGTTTGTATGCTCGTCTTGCAAGTACTGCTGTATCAGTCATGCCGATGACCTCACACGTGATTGGACGAGGAGTCTAAGGGTCCTCCAATCACATACGAGGTTATTGTTATACGGAAGGACCAGTATTTTAGGAAGACAAATGGTTGGGACTTTGAAACAGCTGATATGCTTTATGTAAAGCAGTGTTGGTGTCAGCAGAACGACTTTCCCTAGAAAACTGTACAGTGGTGCCTCTTTCTCCATTCCACCAGACAATCTTGAGTCTGATACATGCAATGTTGACAATGTATCATCACATGTACCCTTGTGTCACTGAGGTTGAATGTTTTGCCATGACATGTAAACGGGTAACATATATGAATGTAACTTACTCAATCGATAGATGCAGAGCTTAAAGGTCAGCATATGTTCATGCTAAGTGGTGTGGAAACACTAACAGTTTTGAGGAACCCGTCCTTGACCCTCTAGCAGAACTATGACCAGCCATTATAAAGCAGTTTATAGTTGTTAATGTTGTGTCAAAGGGTACGGCATTTAAACATGTTCTTGCACAAGTTTCCTGGCTTCATCCCCACCCGGACAGACATTTTTATGGAAAGCCAATAGAAGTTTGGGGCTTGCAGGGAACAGACACGTCATACCCAGCATCATTTCTGCCAGTTGAGCGCATTGCTAGAAGATGTGTGGTTAATACATCCTCTGTGCATTTAAGTAAGACCAAAGAAAAGGTCACTGTAGTCCTGCCACTATGCTCTGTAGTTGAGCTCTAGGATACTGTGATCTCTGCAGACCCCTCATGCTGATTCAGATGTTGTTTGCATGGAATGCTCATTTTACCTTGATTAAAACTCATTTTTTAAAGAAGTTATTTTGTGTATCTTTTTTACATAACATTTGCCATTGCTAATGGTGTACACAGTAATCTAGCATATTTGAATTAAATTAATCAATTCAAGCTTAAATATAAGCATCTATAATTAGGCTACTGAGCCTGATTTATTTGTACCAGAGATTTTCTTACCTTTTAAAAAAATGTCACCTGGGCTAAAACTCCCTCTGCGACCCTGATTTGCGTTTGTATAGCTCACAGCATTTTCATTTACATGTCAAAGCCTCCCCTAGAATTAGGAGGAGGGGGGTCATGGGGGGACAACTGCCAAGGGAGGCAAACCTGAAATTCCACGACAATTTACAGTGCCGCATACTGCCGAAAATCCCACTTTTCATGCAGTGGTGTATGTGTTTACATACCTCCTGGATCCTGATTGGAGTCGCTGCTGCAGCCGCAAGGCACTGATTGGATGGTCACAGACCATAATACAGCGCAGATGAAAATGATTCAGACTACGGCGTTTATATGTTCAACAATAGGAAACGTAGTCTTAGCTGTTTTAAAATTACGTTAAAATTATTAAGTTTATTTCGGATTATTCCAACGGAAGAATACAAGGTGCAGGGAACTTTGAGGTGCGTAAACGCCACTTAGAGGTGGGTAAACGCTATTATTTATATATATATATATATATATATATATATATATTGTAATGAGCTGAGTTAATGTGTCGCTGTTATTATGAGTTCTTCAGTTATGCATAACGGCATGTGTTGCCGTTATGCACTAATGTTACCAGCAGAGGTCAATGTTGTAATATGAGACCTGTTGAGGTGGGGGGATTGTCTCGCGAGACATCGCGAGTTCCGGGGGCTGTGTGTGCGGAAGCGTTTTGTACGGCGTGGTCTCGGCCAACAGTGACCGGAGTTAAGCTGTGTTCCCTAAATAAATGCACCGAAGTTGCAAGCCAGTCATCGCCTCCTTATTTACGCTGCAGCACTGGGGTGAGCGTTACAATATATACAGTAATATATATATATATATATATATATTTTAGGTGTGTCTTTCTCTTATTCCCTATCAGATTGTCATTCAGTGAAGTGTCTATGCCCGTGCCTACATGTTTTGAGAACCGACAGTTCCCAAGAGTTTTTCTGATTTTGTTTTTTGCTTTCATTGGATTTTTTGCAAATTTGATTTTGAAAGAAGAAAAAAAGCCATAAATTTGTTCTTGTTTTTCAACCTATGTCTGCGACTGAGTCTCTACGTCTTTAAAGTCTTCAACAGAAGACTTCAACTTATATGGCATAATGTTCATTTAGTAAAAACAGACCCTAGAGCAGCAAGACTTGCTTTGGGGCAAGGCACCTTTTGAATTGACAGGTCTCTACACCAGCATTCTCCAATCTGAGGTGGTTGAAAAACAACAAGACTGTGAAAGCCCAAAACCGAGATGCCTTGAAATTACAAATAGTTGTCCACATTCCAAGGGAAGACGTTACAAGGCAGATACAGATGCAGACCAAGCTACTTGATGTGGGCAAACGGATGATGCCCTCGTCGTGACAGAGCTGTTTTATGCTGAACATCAAACAAAAAAAATTATGTCTCATCAAAATAGCCATAATTATTGTCCAGTCAAGTAAGTTAGAATGCAAATCTTTACTTAATAAGTTAGAATGCAAATCTTTACTTAATACCAGAATATGAACAAATGCTGGTTCAGGAAGCGGAAGCTATGAGAGAGAGGTCAGCGGTTACTGACAAACCTCATAACAAACTCAAACATTGGTGTGTCCCTCTACAGCGGATCAATCCAAACCAGACAGCATGTTTGCTCCATCTCTTTTCACACTACTGTTTAGCAATTACCTTCAATTTGCTAATTTAATTTCAAAAGAATACCACCCCCACATTTCACGCACACACTTTGAAAACTGACTATATGACAAATAAATCCTATGTTTTGAATTTAATGATACTGCTTTAATTCAGGATCATGTAGAACTTCCCTCAGCAGAGCAATTTATTTTCAGCCTCTGTAAGTACTTTTTTTTTCGGCCCACAAACTAAACATGGACAACTTTAAATGCATGCTTGTATTAATAGCTTGCTAACATATAAACCTATACACAGAACAAAATCTAACACACACAAAAACATCTAAAATATCTACATTATTGCAGCTTTAACTGATGAGGGTTGTAGAGCTCATAACATTCATGACAACGTATCTTAAATGATTCACAAAAAAATAGTTTTATTTTTGAGAACTGAATCTCAGTGTCAGTAATTCCTACAACTAAAATACTATTTAAATGGATGTCCCTTAGACCAAGCATCCAAAAAGATGCAATATCTACTTCTCATTGTTTAGTTTGACTTTCCTCCATTTCCAGCATGTTATTTGCTCTGCTGCATAGGTTAGTTATGACTGTCTGGGTCTCTTCATGAAACTACTACATAAGACCGCGGTGAAAGTTGAAAAGCAGGAGACGTTTCTACCAACCCTGCACACCAGGCAACCATCTTTTCAATGAACCCTCCAAGACAGCACCAGTCCATCATCACTGACACCGTCTGTTAACTCAACAGCTTCTCCACAAGAGACACCACAATCAGCGCTCTAGGATTCCTCCTAACCCTGGTAATCTAATATTGTTGCCACAGACTAGAGAGGCAGTTCTTTTTCTAATTATTAGCAGTATTTCTGGTATTATTACTAGATTACATTGTCTGCAAATTACAAGTAGGTTTTGTGAACTGCTGCAAATTGCTGCCACTATCTTAATTATTTTGATGTGATAGGATCTTTCAACATATACTTGACATTGCAATTTCATACACACTCCACTACCTTTTGTGATCCTCACTGTTATCAACTGGAATCGAGACTCCGACGGTGACATATCTTTTCGCTACCAATCCCTGAGAGCAGACGAATACTTGATGGATTGGATTATGGGCAAACTATCACTTCTGCACACATGCAGTGCTTGAGATTTTTTTTTATCAAATGTCATTAACTCAAAAGCTATGGATTTGATGTTAAAAATTTCTGTTAAAGTTTGATTAAAAATATATACTTCAATAACTTCATCTGGTTAGCGTATATATTTATTGTAGCCGTGACAGTGCTACCCCGCAGGTTCGTGGACAAATGCACGCACACGGCGAGCTTGCCGGTTTACAAATACTTTCTTTTTGTTTGCACCACCGTTTCTCCCGTCCGCTCGTTTGCCCCGAGCGTCCCGTCAAGTGTCCCCACTGAGTCCTGTTCACTGTTTTTGTGGGGAGATAATCAAACAGAATGTTCATCAGCTGTGCTCATTAATTATCTCCCAATACAAATGAAAATCATAATGTATTGAAGTTCTTGAAAACGTTTACTGAAGGAATACATCGAGAGAAGTAGAGCCATCACCCCCATGATGGATTAGAAAGTATACAAGTTTAATCGGTTTCACTTTTCAGAAACCAGAGTATGGCACTTGATCACCCCACCTAACGCTAACTTGAAATATCCATGCGGTTGTGAGAGGATTAAACTAATAAACAAAATTTTGTTTTATGATTCATACACAATTTATCTCTTTTCTTTCTAACCCATCTCCGGGCATTGCTTTTCATTAAATAATGGTTAGTCTGACTCCTTTGGGCCTCAAATTAAAAATTAAAAAAGAGTTTATAAGGGAAATGTCTCCATGGTGGAACTGATAACTCAACTCAAGGTTTAACCTTGTATATTGTGTTGTATTGTAAGAGCAACACATCCACATCATTGTTAGACGGTCCGAGCAGCAGATGTAGTACGAAGCATTAGATAGCACAAACAGAGCGAGTAGGAGGGGAGGAGAATAGGACAAAGACACAAAGCAATTGATCGTGTCCCATGTGAACCAACGGGGCACATTCTAAAAAGCACCTGGAATGTTGCGCTACATTTGACTTTTCAACATATTTTTTTGTCATCCAATGAATTCATCCAGTTCTCACTTCCAACACGACCCCTTGGTTTAAAGAACAAGGAAGGATCCACAAAGGATAGCATGAGCAGAAGTAGAGGGGGGGCAAAACTCGACAGGACTTCTTTTCTTTAGGAGATCCATCAGGTGTGGGACATTTGGCATTAAGTGGTGACAATTTTACACAACCTGGTTGACTTCATCTGTGTCGATAATCTAGTTTAACTTTGATGGTATATTGGCTGGCAGCGTTCACCAGTCATAATATACCTGGTGAAAGAAATAACAAAGGTTTTATCCGAGAACTAACAAAGTATGAATACACAATGAAAAATAAACTGGTGAAGTTTGAAAGTAGGCATATGAGGGGTGTAATGGAAATGCATATAAGAATTAGTTATTGAGAGGTGTACTTAAACAAAACGCATACTGTAACAAAGACTAAATCTTTGTTAGAGTATGCGCCTGAAAGGCAATCATTTTCTAAAAGCACTTTTAAAGAAACCGAATTCTCCACCACAGCTATCGACTGCTCTGTTTTGAATCCTCTAAATCGGGGTGGGCAAACTACGGCCCGCGGGCCAGACCCGACCAGTTAACGCTGGCAGTTAACGCTGGCTGTAACGCTTCTCCGTTCCCTACTTGAGTTTCCCAAAGCTCGATGACGGCAAAAGACCAGCATCGATGATTCTTAACTTAAGTCGGGAACGGAGAAGCATTACAGCGGTCTTTACGTGCCGTGCGGCAGAGGACAGCTGTGCCTTTCTGCACCGCATCAGGCGGTGAGTCCAGCTGCTGCTGTCTGCGCTGCTCACCTCCCCCCCCAGGCAAGCGCGCCACGGAGACGTGGTCCGTTTTATACGGTAAAAACGAACGCACATCAAACCCACGGGACTGCGCCGCCCTGCGCGCTCAGTATAACAATCGGGAAAGCTGATGGTTTTCCAAAGCTGAGCGACGCAGATTGGCTTTGTGATTTTGCTTTTGCTGTAGACATACTGACACACATGAATGAGCTGAACATGAAGCTACAAGGTAAAGATCAGTTTGTGCATGAAAATGTACACAAATGAGAGAGTGAGAGCCTTCAAACAACAAATCACGCCACAGATCCCAGTTAACGGATGAACATCTCAGATCTGTCCTGAGAATTGCCACAACAAAGTTGACACCAAACTATCATGCACTGGCAAAAAAGGGGGACCAACAACACTGTTCCCACTGAAATGCAAGTTCGCTTTACTTTTTAGTTATTGGCTTACTTATAATTTATATTGGTTGACATAAACACTCTCTATCCATCTGATACCGGCCGGCAGGTCTGTCAACTTTTAAAAGTCAATGTGGCCCCTGAGCCAAAAAGTTTGGCCACCCCTGCTCTAAATAAAGAACGGTTCATTATCTTCTCTGTGAAATTCACTGGGATGAAAACCCTGTTGTGTTGGCAAGTGAGCAATGCGGTCTCCCCACCGGTCATAAATACACTTGATCAGCCATTCTACATGACTTTCAATGTCATTTTTCTGAACCACTCGGCAGGAAGGATTAGTGAACAGTAATCACTCTGCATCTTGCAGATGGAAGCATCCACCATTAGAGAGTAGGAGCCTAATAAATCATACTCACACCTGATCCACCTGTCACCGTGAAGGATTCAGCAAGTAGAGCATGAAACTATTGCCTTTGTTATTTGTTGCTCTAAAAATTGGGGCAGGCAGACTGTTTTTTTTCTCAAAGCTTATGTATGTATGTTGATACAGTATGATTTTAGGCACCAGGTTATATATTTTTTTGTTGTCATAATTTGACCAAGTAGGGCTATATTTTGCTGGGATATGAATCACAGCTGAAAGCAACGGGGAGGTGAGGCCTCAATCTGTTCGTACCAACACAAGGACAATAAAACTCAAAATTAAAAAAACGATACACCCAAGGTGAAATTGTCTGAGATCCCTTGAGAACCCATTGTAAGACCTACAATCCATAGCATTTTTCTTGGAAATATTGAAAAATATTAAATTATTCAGCAACTCAAAATACAAATGAGTAGTTGATAAATACCTACACTGTTCGAGTTTGGAGCAGGCGGAAACCTTCTGATCTGGTTAGGGCTGGCGCATGCTTCTGCGTCTTTTCCCGCAGTTGTGTCGATGCACTCGTTTCAATTCATGGTTCCAAAAGGCTTGCACGTCTAGCAAAGCAATTCACTGCCAGAACAACAGGTGGACTAACGTTTTTTGTCCAAGACGACCTAGAGAGTGACGTCTTTGTATGTGGTCGCGGGAACACCCTGCTAACTGAAGCTGTAATGTCAATAAAAACAATTGTACACAGCGCTATTGTTGACCTACTTATTAGTCCACTAGCACCACATCAGCCGAGTTCGTCTGGGCGAGAACACCCTGATAACCATGGCACCCGTAATGTTTATAAACAAATGTACAAAGCGTTACTGCTGACCTAATTAGTCAGAATGCAACACATCAGCCAAGTTAGTCTGGGCGGGAACGTATGAGGGGCCGTTTAGGACTTAACTACTGAGACACTCTCACACACACTACTGAGACACTAAACACTGACACACACTACTGAGACACTCTCACGCACAATACGGAGACACTCATGCCATCTCATTAGTGTGTGTGAGAGCATTTCACTATACAACGTGAGAGCATCTCAGATACACCGGAAGGCGGAAACAAAGTAGTGAAAAAGCGCCAATCTTCGCCAAGGCCAACGGTCAATGGTATGGCAGTGGACAATAGGCTTGTGACAAGCTGTATCCCTACTCAGAAACTTGCTTCAGTCACCTACTCTAATTAACTAGATTTCTAACTCTGTATCACCTACGCTAATAAACTCCATAACTAGCTCTGTAGCTACACCTTCGAATGCAGCAGTTAATTCGGAAATAAGGTCTCTCTACGAACCCGGATCTAGCAGCATGCAAACCACACCAGCTCCAGGCAACGAAATACGGAACTGTTGTCCCCGCTATGAAACGAGGGCAACTTACAGCACATGGAAATCCAAACCAAGACAAAAGTAAGTTGAATTATTTTTGTTGTATTTTTTAGGATAACTGGCATTCCATAGTAACGGTAGTGTTGCTTGTTAGCTAGCATATTGGTGTTAGCCTAAGTAGCTAACGTTAGCTTGTCTGACTTGTACTTTTTTTTAAGTCCAACAGCTTCTCCAACAGTTTTCTGTGAGTCCGACAGAAAACGCCGTACCATCGGACCTTTAACAAGGACGTTGTTTTGCTGTTTAGTCCAACAGACGACATAGTTGTCAAGCAGCGGAAGAAGGAGGAGTTGTACAAAAACGGGCACATCCTGAATGCTTTCGAGTTTGACAAAACCTGGGACAATGGGGCAGTCCTCCTTCAAATACGGGATGCTTTTAAGGGGAAAATTCCCGACGATGTGAGGTAAAGCTAGCATTAAGATGATAGAATAGACAGTCAGACTCCATGGCACTATATTAGGAGTCCTTTACTTATCTAACTTTTAAAGGACCACAATGCCCCTTCGGTTATCATATGACAGTAAATGGACAAGTGCATCCTCTATAGTAAAGTGAATTGGACAATTAACGTCACTGTTTCCGGACCTGGCAGGTTTTTAGCTAACTATCCGGAAAAAATAATGTTACAAATAATCGTAAAATGTTTTCAGGGGATTTAACTGTAAAGTAGGCGTTGGCTCCTTACCGTTCGAGCCAAATACTGTTTTAATTGTGAAAGTAACAATTTTCGAAACCACAGTTAGTAAAAGGACGCTGACCTGGACGGACGTCCATCGTCATTGTAAAAGTTTGTTTTTCGCCGAGATTATACATTGGTGAAAGGGTTGCTAAAAGGACTATCGATGCTGACAACATATGCAGGAACCCAATTTTGGCCTTTCACAATAAGATATCCCGTGTCAACGCCGCCAAATAGCGCAATAAAAGCTCTTTGATCATTGCCCCAGCTTTGCCCAACTCTCGTCCCAGTGAGTCTTACTACTTTCTATCATCAAAGTAACTTTCCTGCAGTAGTTAGACATGTAAATGATTTTCTGACATGTATGGGAGGAAAAAAGACCGGAAACAGCGCCAAATTACGAGCTTCCAGGTCAGGGATGTACGAGCTTTCGCCGTCCGCAATTTGGTACAGTGACGTTAATTTTCTTCCACCAACATCACAAAAAAAAAAAAAGATTTTATGGATCTTGCATCCATTCCAGAAGTGTGTCTTCAACAGTAATTTACCCCATTGATTTGTGTACAGCTGTGAACTACTGATGGCTTGTGGCAACAAGTTGATCGCACCAGGGTTGAGGGAAGGCCAACAACTCGACGCCAGTATAATCCAAAAAGTATTTAGGTATAAGGCTCTATATGTAAGACCCTCCAGACCTCTTTAGGTATGTATAAAGGTGTTATCTGTAACTCCTGATTTGTAATTAACCCAGTTGATCATGTACTATTATTTTCAAAACGTTCATATGGGCTTTTGTTAGTATATCGCACAAAATGTATGTAAACCACCACAGCACTGTTTGAGTTGCTGTAGGCTACTTGCTAGTTGATAAAATGACAGTGATATTGACTACAGAAAATTGTATCCCTTCTTAAGCCTGACAATTTGGATGAAAGTTCCTCCTCCGAGGAGTGCGTCGAAATGGTGCCGTCAGTCACCACCGCAGCAAGCCGACAACATGACCCTGTCGGAGACCAGCCAGACTGCCACTCCATGTCAGCTACCAGCAGCCTTGCACCTGCGAGCACCGCCCTCTGCAGCCTGGTACCGCCGACAACCGTGGACAGCAGCCTTGATGCAAACAGCACCCCACCACCGACCAACAACCTGTGGCTAGAAAGTACAGATTACAGAGCATACCTTTCTGTGATCAATCTTTCATCAGATGAGGAAGAATTTGAGGATTTGTATGCTGCCTTATCGGCCAGCATGGAAGACCAGATGTGAGCATCAGATAATTGCCTTTTATTATACAATATTTTGTATTACTTGAGGTCTTGTTAAGGCTTTTGTCAGACTAAAAACCACCTGAGTGCCCTCTTGTGCCCGGAGTGCCCTCTTGTAAAAAGACCACAAATTGTACCAATGGCCTTTATCCCTAATTACTGATTGCGCACACATAAAGTTCTGATTAGTGTTTGCTTTCAGAAAGGAAAGTTCATCTGCAAGTGTCCCTATTCAAGAGATCTTATCTGAGCTTGGTGAAAAGATCAACAATAACCAACCGGTTCAACATAAACCGTGCAGCTGTGCTAGATGGTGCCATTCGGGGCTTCAAAAGAATCTCTTATGACCCGACTCACAGGATTAGTGTGAGATTTTCTGATGACAAAGGAAAAACTGAAGAAGCTGTGGATCTTGGGGGTCCAAGAAGAGAATTTCTTCGACTGCTTACAGAAGCTCTTGTCAACTCAACCTCTCCTTGATTACCTTGCCAATGCAGGCTGTCTGAAGCCACTGAAAACTGTTGACGACAGGGATAGACTTGTAGAAGATGTCTTGATGTTTCAGGTGATTAATCGAGTCCGTGGACCATTTGAAAGGTATTTAAAATGTAGTTTGAAAATCCTTTTTTCGCATATAAAAGAGTAAATTCTTCATTGAAGCACCTTTCCTCCCATACTGTCATTTACTGTAGGTTTAGAGATGGATTGAAAACGCTTGGAGTCCTGTAGCAGATCCAGATGCATCCAGAATCTTTCAGTCAATGATGTGCTACAATCCAAAGGCGCTAACTGCTGACCAGGTTGATGGGCTGTTCCACATCCGATGGTCAGAGGAGGGGAGCAACCAGAAAAGAGAGGAGGAAACCGTAGTTGCATTCTGGAGGGACTATTTACAAGATGTTGAAGGTGTGTAGGATATAAAGAAAAATTTGTTTGTGCACTTCTTCAAAGAATCTAGACAAACATGTTGGTGTTAACATTGCAAAGTTTATGATTTAATATATTTGGTCAGTCTATCATTTATATTTACTTCCCAGTCTGACAAAGTTATAAAGTGTGCTGTATAATTCCGTGCTGTCCTGCTCATTCCACAGAAGAAGATGGAGCAAAGAAGTTGGGGGACATCCCAGCATTTTCAACTGGATCTGATGCAGTATCACCAATCGGCTTTTCTCCTCAGCCATCTCTTGAGTTTCTTCACCCAAGTGGTGGAGCACAAAAGTTCCCTGTTGCCAACACCTGCATCAGCTGTCTTCGACTGCCTATCTATAGCACGAACAGTCGTTTTAAGAGCAACATGTACTTTGCAATAAGAAACACACAGGGCTTTGGCATGCCATAGATGATGAATGTACATTTTAAAGTTTGTTTGTACAGCATCACAGTTATGTCGGTATCAACTGCAATTTTGTGTAAATGTTGGAAATGCAAGTTATTTTATTCATACTAGAAACACGTTTTATTGTTTTATTAACGTTAGTGGATGCATGTCCTAGTGAGGGTTTACATTTGTCCTGTTTGTTTTTTGCATTACTGTTCTTAAGAGTATCACATGGCATGGTCTAGATTTCATAGCAGACCTCGACACGTCTAAACACTGCAACCGTGAATGAACGGGACTAGCCTGTCAGCAGCCCCCAAAGTTTAATTCAAGGTTGCTTGTTGGATAAGCCGGGGAGGTATTTTGCAAAGCTGACTAAGCTTGACTTCTGCAATGAGAAGCCTAGAAAATATAAATAGCTTCCTGGGTTTTACTTTTGTGATGCCCCACACGTATGAGTAGGGTCTACCTAACTTTCGCCCTATAGGTGAGGCTGGGTGGGGCCTCGTCTTGATTGCGAATGGAGAGCACCTGGGCCCGGTGTCTCCAAAGCTATATATGCCATGCCCCTGCCAGTTGACGGAGGCCAGAGAGAGCCACAGAGATCCAGAGAAAAGATCCAGAGGGGGATCCAGAGGAGGCAGACCTGGCCTTCGCGCCTTGCTGCAGTCTCCATACATTCCTGTTATGTTCTTTTCATTCACACACGCACCACACCATGTTTTACACATCCACACTTACACCACTGAATTACTGATTTCCCACCTCATAGGATCGTTATGGTTTGTGGATATGGGTTATAATTTAAGTTGTCCCTGTTAGGGTTATACTTTAATAAACATTCTTTACTCTCGTACACCGTCTTCTGCTCCTGATGTTTGTCATAGCTTGAGCCAGCTATGACACTTTGCACTTAAATCAGGCTTACTCAGTTGGCCAAAAAATAGATGATCAGCTAATGTCCAGAAATGAAAAAGAAACTGCTTTTGATTTTCAGTGTTCTTTTATACAGGTACATTTACACATCAATAAATGCTGGTTTTCAAATAATAGCTCAATCTCTTTATTCACATCCAATGTCACCTACTTGACATTCACACTAGAACATAATAAAAATACCACAGTAATCAAATAGTACCAGCAACATATCTTTCATCTATCTTAACAGTAGCTATTCACTATGATATACGTATCTTATATTATGTATAGATAAAGATGTAGATGTTTTTGATCCACAATGGATAAAGCCCTAAGTTCCATCTTAGATGTCATCTTTCTGTTTCTGCGATGCAATGATAGCTTTGGCGCTTCACCGCAGCCAGGCATCACCCAGTTGGGTGCTACACATTTACAGACTATTCATGCTTGTCACCACCACCAACCATTCTTACTTTTATTTGTTCTTATTCTATTAAAAATTGTGTATTTAATGCTGCGTAAAGTGCTATATAAATATATATTTATAATTATTCAAATCTGAGATTCACTTAGTCTACTGGGATGTCTTGCTTGTGAAAAATGTAAAAGAGACAGAAATAATTGAATTCCGTGATGATCATGCTTCTTCTATTCAACCCTCTACTATTCAGCATAAATCGGGCAACCTCTATATTTTCCATGGTCGCTCCGTACTCTTGAAGGCAGTCCAAAGTCAGATACGCCCTGCTGAAACAGGCTCAAAACACTTGATGCCCTGTTATTGTTGAGGCACTGAAGGTATATGATGGTGTGACTGTACCCGTCCACACAGCCATGGAACACCATTCTCCACCTGACCAATTTATGGTTCCCGTCAATATGCCTGTATAAAAGAAAGTGACAACTGTTACAATCCTGGTAAAACACTATTTTGTAGGGTCACATCATACAAGTTTTCCATCTCTATGGGAAAGAATTATTGTTTCCAAACCTAATGAACCCTTAGGATAAAATATTTGTGTTATTTGTTCATTAGTTCCAGTTACTTGGGGTTTTGAATACTGATGATGATATTTGGCCATTCACCATGAGTAGCCTAAATGGTTTTCTTCTGGCTCAATGGAGCTAAAATAAATCAACGGTTGGGGAAGACCGGTAATTCAAATCTAGGGTATAGGAGCAAATCATTTAAATGAAAATGGTTACAGTAAAATTACAGGATTAAAAAATAGATCACAAAAAGTAACGTTAGGCAAGCCACAACTTAATAAGTTATTATGTAAGAATACACCTGTCAATGGCCTATGGCACACATACCATAGCTCGTTCGGAGTTTGCACTCTGTAAACCCTTCGGCGAATGGCTTGACTGCGTCTCAATGATCGGCCGACGGGATCAATCTCCTGCAGAATTTGGCGGACCCTCCAGCGCTGGATACGGATTCCGCGAGCCCGCAGACTTCCAATAACGTATCTCTCACCAGCATTCGGGGTATTCGTGGAAATCTCCCTTATGGTTGATTGCAGTTCTTCATTGTTCAATGATGAGTATTCCAAAGATCTGACACCAAGACGTTGCCTATGTCTGAACACAGTCCGACGGCTAATTCCAAAAAAAGAAGCAATTCCCTGCCAGTTAAAACCGAGTCCCAAGCAGTGGTTGAATTGCTCGATTGTTAAATCATATCGGGGGCGACACGGAAGGCCATTGCGGGCTGTAGGTGGGACCGCAGGAAGGCAGTTTTCTTGATTTATTCCTCTTGTTCTAAAGTCAATAAACCCATTAAAACAAAAATATATCGACTCCAAAAAAACAACAGTCTCTCCACCAGGTCCTTCCCTGGAGCGAACCATAGACAACATAGAATTTAGGGTAATGGTGTGGTCATTAAGCTCTCTAAGAAATGCTCTCACGTTGTATAGTGAAATGCTCTCACACACACTAATGAGATGGCATGAGTGTCTCAGTAGTGTGCGTGAGAGTGTCTCAGTAGTGTGCGTGAGTGTTTAGTGTCTCAGTAGTATGTGTGAGTGTCTCAGTTGTAATGTGTGTGTCTCAGTAGTTAAGTCCTAAACGGCCCCTCATAGGAACGCCATGCTAACTGTGATAGCCGCAATGTTTATAAAAACAAATATACAACATGCTACGGTTGACCGAGTCAACCAACGTTAGTACCAATGTACACGATTGGTCTCGATCTAACGTTAAATTAGTATCTCACAAGTTAGCATACAGCGCTAACTAGGACGGGCGGTGCGACAGCGTAACTTCCTCTACGCCCTGGTCAACTCGCCCCTTGGTCAGCTGAGCGCAGCAGCCCGCTGCCAACCCGTAAAACAAACAGCATTACAAACAATTGAATCAATCTCACTGATTGCAGTCTTCGCGCTTCTGGTGAACTCGATAGACCCATGCCGAAGCGCGCCATTCCCTCTTAGAGGGGCAGCTTGTCGCAGCCTTTGGAGGGCGGGAGGTCCGCAACTCCAACCGATTGTCGCAAGGCAACACGGGATAAGCTGAAATATGTCTCAATATTAGAGAATTAGCTTGTTTAAGCTTAGATACCTGCGTAACGAGAAGATGAAATTGGACTGATCCCAGGATGACACTGGTACTTATACATGATGGGAGGTCATCCGGGGTCACAGGTGACTTTGTTGGTATAAAGACTCGACCTACGCATACGTGAGACAGAAGATAATCCAGTGTGAAGCACTACTTCTGGCGGTCAGTAAGGATGAAATAGAACTGGTGCAAGGCTGTAAAGCTCCACCGACTTCATGAGGACCAGGGTGTTAGGGTCCCTATCTGTTTTTTTTCCCCCGTCTGTGCATAAGGGCTTCAGAGTTCCCAGGCTCGTCTCAGTCCGTCCCAGTTCCCAGGCTGGTGTCAAATGCCGTAAAATCTTGCATGTCTGAAGTCCAAATAGCTCCCCACTGGTGACCTGAGTAATGCGCCAAAGGGCTGCAGCTGAACAAGTGAGGAGCACACCTTCCTTATGTCATTACCATTGCACCCATTATCCGTTGCTGAGGCCTCAAGAGTTAATAATGCAATTTACGAAAAACCACATTTTACTGTATTAATGTCTCTTGATATCTAGACGCTCACGCTACCGTGAGCGCAAAACTAATCGATACAGAAACAACGAGCATCTCATGGGTCAAAAGCGAGGGAACCGTCACAAAAATTCTAGGGCTAAAGAAAATAATTAATTCCACATTTTGAAATGCATTAATCACGATTAAAAGTTTTTTTTTTTCATAATTAATGAATAATCTCTTTGGAAGGCGTGTATTTTAGGCACTGTTCTTTAATTGTATTTTAAACACAAAACTAAACATAAGTGAGCTTCTTGGAGGCATAATTCCACCGGGTGGAACACGAACTAGCAACTTCCTGCTGTTCTCGTGCAGTTTGCTGTGCTCTCAACAACCATTTGACGGCTGTGTTTGAAGTGACATCAATCTCCTGACATTTAGCCAGGACGTTTTACAAACCACTGTCTTTTAGGGACACTGTGGTGGTCCTCTGCAGAGTGCCGTGCAGGGTAGATGTTGAGATCTAAGTAGCCTAGCAGTGCGTTGTTGTCCGTTTGCCACTCATCCCCCTTCTGCTTGTCACATGGAGGAATTCCTCTGTACAGTTCTCCGTTGTATGTTGCGCCTCTGTTTTACTTCCAATGCAAAAAGCTCTCTCCTTCTTCACTACGTTCTTGTTGTCTACGATCTAACTAACTACGACTCGAGGAGGTTTCGTTTCCGTGGGCAACTTTGTTTACTTTCGGGAAAACTGTAAACAAAGTTGCGGCAACTGTGTTAAAGTATTGTATCACATTGATGGCATAGATAAACGCATTAATTGCATGCGTATTGACCCGATGTGATATCTATTGGGCACTGCTGCCTTAGAACATACCGTTTCATGTTGTTGGTGCAGTATGAAGATATGTCAATAATGATACATTTTATTTTAACCCACTCTTCAGCAACAGATCTCAGAGTGCGGCAGAGCCAGCAAAAGATAAATAAAACTGTTAAAACAACGTGTTATTAGGCTATCTTGGTCCATATACATCTGGGGATTGAGCAGAACTAAGCATGTGCATTTAGGGTGAGGGTGGGGAGGCACTCATTTCAGCCACCACGTGGTAAAACTGTTTTTATTGTGTAAATGAATGGTAAATGTACTGTAATTGTAAAGTGCCTTTCTCATCTTCCAACCACTCAAATTTAATATTACTATTAGTGGCTGGTTGATTTTCTTTTGGTAGGGCCAGGCAATCCGTTTCAGTAAACATCCCAGTTTGATCCAATGCAAAAAAAAAGGTATCAAACACTCATTATAACTTTCCAGTTAAATACTTAACATTTATTCCAACAGTTCTAAATTATATTAAAAATACAATATTTTTGGGGCTCAGGGTGGGGCCACGCCCTATTGCCCTCTATGGACCAGCCGCCACTGACTTTTACACTACATGTTATCAATTACTCCCCACACCCATTCATAAACTGAAGTTTTCAGTTTTTAGAATCGCGATGTTTTATTTTTTTTAACCAAAATGTAACCCCAATGGACTGCGCACCGTGAATGGATTTATCTTATTCTCCATTATATTGTAGCAGAAAAAGATGAAAAAGAAACTGGGAAATAAAACCGTGTTAGATTAAACATGCGAAATATATGACAGTATTACATGATGCAACAGAAACTAAGCTCTTGCTTCTATTTTGCTTTAATCCCACCTGGACGGCTGATGGCTGTGATGTACTGCATACCGTTTTTAAAAAAAAGAAGCTAGAACCCTACATGAAGTTTGTATCTTACTGCTAGCAACTTTCAGTGCAACAAAAATAAATCAATGTGTTATCACAGTAAACCTCTAGTCTAATCTAGTTTTCAAGCTAACCCCAACCCAATTTATTATTGTCCAAGAATTATTTGTTGCTTAACTTCCCCTTGACATGGAGAAGGTAACAACAAACACATTACCTGACATTATGATCATACAATTAGCAAATACTAGACAGGTTAATAAGTTTTTTTGTACAAGGAACATTTATATACATGGTCTAATAAAGCTACAAAGTGAATTACTCCCCTTGGAGCAATATGGCATCAGGTCAGGGTGGTGTTTATTGCTTTATAGCTTAGATTAGATTCAACTTTATTGTCATTACACATGTACAAGTGCAGAGCAACGAAGTGCTAGTATCATAATAAATAAGTGACTACAGATTATAAATAAATAACGCGCTATGCAGAGGGTGGCTTATGGCCTGACCTGGTACTATTTAGTAATACATTAGGCAATACAGTAAAAACTGAACTGAACTCTGACGCTCCAGTATCTCTCTTTCTGTTGGCCATTTTATATTCATTACTCATGCATAATTGCTCTGCTGTTTAGAGATATTTATGTTGGTCAAGGAAAACGAAGCTCAATTTGCTGCAACAATTATTATCTGTGATCATGGAGCATGCAGGGTCCCATAAAAGGAGTTGGACAAAACAGGCCTTCATTTATTCACATTTCAAGAGGATGGTACAGTATTTAAAAAGTCGTCACTTTGTTTGCCATGGCTAACATCATAATTCCTCATAACAGAAAGGTGATTGAAAAACATTCAATTCAAATAGGAAATACCTAACTTTTAAGAAGTTGCTGGCAGCAGAAGCTCTCCCTCAGCTCCACTATTAAGCTTTTGGGAATTTCCACTATTAGATAGTAATTAACTGGGAATGAAGACAAAGGAAAGGGGAAGGAAAAAAGCATAGCGCGGAATTATCTTCACAGTGGTGAGTGTAAATATCGCATTTTTGGTTTAATAATCGGAACATGATTGCTTGTGAGTTTCATTGTTATGGAGGCACCAGTCGTCCATTAGTAAGCTCTTTTAAATAAAGAGTTTATATTGTCTCGGGCTGCTAAATATACAGCCCTGTCCCAGACAATTTCCCAACACTTGATATTCATCTCTTTTTCTCACTATTATTGAACATTCAACACAACAACCCCCCCATCACTGTCCAACTCCACCCGCCACTCCCATCCCTCCCTCCACGCATCCCCTTTTCAGCCTCTTGCTGCGTCCTCTCTCATCAGATTTAGCTCAGTCGGTCTGCCTTCAGATAATTTCTTAATGTTGCCTTAGAGTACGTTAGATGCCTCACAGACAGCTCGGAATGCAGGGAAAGCACGGCAGCATCTCCGCTGCAGGGAAGCTGAGATTTTGCTTGAGGGAGAATTCCTGCGAATGGCTTGCACGCAAAACGTTTTTACATACACAATAAACTTCAGAACACCATAGCTGCTGCCTCGGTAGCCACTGTGGAGAAAGGGAAAAAAGAGTGGTTGTAATTGTCGGTGTTCGTAATAATTCACTAAAGGGGATGTTACTGCTGTCCTGCGCATGGGGCCCGTTTTCCCCTACTTCAGTGAGTAAAGCAGGAAGTGCTTTGTTTACTGCTCTATGCTCACTCAATAAACAACAAAAGTTTTAATTGTAGTGACTGTGCAAATGGAATTTGCATCAGCAGTCAGCCGATCCATAATTATGTTCTATGTATCTATTTTTCCTATGCGGTGTGAGAAAATTTAGGATAGTAATATATAAGCATTATGGTTCTGCCTACACCTCAGTCACAATGTTTATTTTTTTTGTATGTATTCTTCACGCATTGTACAGTATGTAATGATTAAATGAAAACACTAACTAAAATTTTTTTTTTTAGGTGGATAAAGAGCTATCTTTGGGGTCAGCCCCATGTTCCATCATCTTTGTGGGTACAACTTTTTCAATTATCAGGAGTACGTCTACTTATTGCTTTGACTGGTAGAGGCAGAGTAGAGTGAGTCATGCCTTTGCCATAGCAAGAAAGAAAATATCCTAACCAGGAAGCTCCCAAGACTTCCTTCTCTATAATAATGAATGGTTATCTGCTTCTCTCAGTTGTATTCAATGGACCCACAGGACAATAGGTGTTTGTGTTCAGGATAACAGGACAAATTTGCTTCATTTCCAATTGGATATTTATCAGATTTGGTATTTCAGAATTGAAACAATGGGATTGCACAGGTTGGGATACTGATCTGATGGATCATAGTGGTGAGAGATCATCAGGAATCAGGAAACATTTATTAGCCAAAATATGTCAAACATACAAGGAATTTGTCTTGGCGGTTAGTGCGCGACAGTAGACAGACAAGACAACAGTGCACAAGTAATAAAATAAAGTGGAATGAAATGCTAATGCAATGGGTTAGTAGAATAAGGCTATGGGTTAGTATAAAACAAGGGAATAAAGTTAAAAAATTTTAAATATTAAAAAGTTAAAAAGAAAAATATTAAGCATAAAGTGCACTAACGAACAAGTAACAGACAAGAGACAAAGTGACAAGTGACAAAGTGATGAATTGCAGTTAAAGTGGCATGTGCAGTAGGAGGGGGAGTGACCGGTGGAGTGTTCTAGTCAGTCAGTGGGGGACCGGGCTCTGTTGATGAGCCCGACTGCCGACGGGAAGAAACTGTTCGTGTGGCGGGAGGTCGTAGTCCTGATGGACCTCAGCCTCCTGCCAGAGGGAAGGGGCACAAACAGTTTTTGTCCGGGGTGGGAGGGGTCGGCCACGATCTTTTTAGCTCGCTTCAGAGACCTGGAAGCGAACAAGTCCTGCAGGGACGGCAGATTGCAGCCAATCACCCTCTCCGCAGAGCGGATGACACGCTGCAGCCTGCCCTTGTCCTTGGCTGTGGCTGCAGCGTACCAACGGTGATGGAGGAGCAGAGGATGGACTCGATGATGGCTGTGTAGAAGTGGACCATCATCGTCTTTGGCAAGTTGAGTTTCTTCAGCTGCCTCAGGAAGAACAACCTCTGCTGAGCCTTCTTGGTGATGGAGCTGATGTTCAGCTCCCACTTGAGGTCCTGGGTGATGATGGAGCCCAGGAAACGGAAGGAATCCACAATAGTGACGGGGGAGTCACACAGCGTGATGGGGGAGGGTGGGGCTCTGTTCCGCCGGAAATCCACAACCATCTCCACTGTCTTTTTAGAGCGTTAAGCTCCAGGTTGTTCTGGCTGCACCACGACACCAGATGGTCAGACTCCCACCTGTAGGCGGACTCGTCCCCACCAGAGATTAGTCCAATGAGGGTGGTGTCATCCGCAAACATCAGGAGCTTGACGGACTGATGACTGGAGGTGCAGCTGTTGGTGTACAGGGAGAAGAGCAGAGGGGAAAGAACGCAGCCTTGGGGGGACCCGGTGCTGATGGTCCGAGAGGCTGAGACATGTTTCCCCAGCTTCACGTGCTGCTTCCTGTCTGACAGGAAGTCTGTGATCCACTTGCAGGTGGAGTCGGGCACGTGCAGCTGGGAGAGTTTGTCCTGCAGCAGAGACGGGATGATAGTGTTGAAAGCAGAGCTGAAGTCCACAAACAGGATCCTGGCGTAGGTTCCTGGGGAGTCCAGATGCTGGAGGATGTAGTGGAGGGCCATGTTGACAGCGTCGTCCACAGACCTGTTGGCTCTGTAGGCGAACTGCAGGGGGTCCAGGAGGGGGTCGGTGAGGGACTTAAGGTGGGTCAGGACTAGCCGTTCAAAAGACTTCATGACTACAGAGGTCAGGGCGACGGGCCTGTAGTCATTGAGTCCTGTGATCCTGGGCTTCTTGGGGACAGGGATGATGGTGGAGGCCTTGAAGCAGGCTGGTACGTGGCATGTCTCCAGGGAGGTGTTGAAGATGTCAGTGAACACCGGAGACAGCTGGTCAGCACAATGCTTCAGGGAGTGAGGGGAGACGGAGTCCGGACCGGCTACCTTACGGGGATTTAGTCTTCTAAAGAGCCGGTTAACGTCTCTCTCCAGAATAGAGAGGGTTGTTGCTGGTGGGGGAGGGGAAGGTGATATAGATGAAGAGGCGTGAGCACCTGATGGGCTGGGGGAGGGAGGGGAGGGGGACTGCAGCAGGTTGGTGGAGCTGTGGGGGATGGGATCAGGACATTGTCTTTCAAATCTGCAGTAGAACTCATTCAGCTCGTCTGCCAGGCGGAGGTCATTCATGGAGTGGGGGGTTTTTGGCTTGTAGTTGGTGAGGTGTTTGAGGCCTCTCCAGACCGAAGCAGAGTCACTTGCTGAGAACTGTTGTTGGAGTTTCTCAGAGTACAGTCGTTTAGCATCTCTCACCGCCTTGCTAAACTTGTATTTTGCCTCTGTGTACAAGTCTTTGTCCCCACTCCTAAATGCCTGATCCTTCTGCAGGCGTAGTGTTCTGAGTTCCGCTGTGAACCAGGGTTTGTCGTTGTTGTAACTCACCCTGGTGCATGATGGTACACAGCTGTCCTCACAGAAGCCGATGTAGGAAGTTACAGCCTCTGTGAGCTCATCCAGACTGTCAGTAGCAGTCCTGAAGACATCCCAGTCTGTGCAGTCAAAGCACGCCCGAAGATCCTCCAGCGCCTCACTGGTCCACTTCTTGAATTCCCTCACCACAGGTTTGCAGAGCTTTAGTTTCTGCCTGTATGCAGGAATCAGATGGACCATGACGTGGTCAGAGTGTCCCAGTGCAGCACGAGGGACGGCGTGATAAGCCCTGCTTACTGTGTTGTAACAGTGGTCCAGCGTGTTCTCCTCTCTGGTGGGGCATTTAATAAACTGTCTGTATTTAGGAAGTTCATGGCTGAGATTTCCTTTGTTAAAGTCACCGAGGACAATAACTAAAGAGTCCGGGTTGGTCCGCTCCACGCGCCGTATCTGGTCGGCGAGTGTCCGCTGAGCCTCGTGCACGTTGCCCGGCGGCGGCATGTAAACACCGACCAGGATGAATTAAGCGAACTCACGGGGGGAATAAAAGGGTTTGCAGTTGATGAAAAAAGTTTCCAGATCAGGAGAACAGTGTTGTAGGATCACCGTTACGTCGTTGCACCAGCTGTTGTTGAAGTAGAAGCAGATTCCTCCACCCATCGTCTTGCCGGAGAGCTCCGTGTCGTGGTCCGCTCGGAGCAGCTGGAAGCCCGCCAGCTGGAGCGCGGAGTCCGGTATCCATCCGCAGAGCCACGTCTCCGTGAAGCACAAGACGGAGGATGTAGAGAAGTCTCGGTCTCTCCTCATCAGCAGCTGAATTTCGTCCAGTTTGTTGCACAGTGAGCGCACGTTGGAGAGAAAGATGCCTGGCAGCGGAGTGCGAGAACCACGCCTGCGGAGTCTCACCAGCGAGCCGGCCCGTTTTCCTCTCCTACGGCGTCTCACCGCGTGACGAAAGGTGTGCGCACCTTTGACTAGAATGTCCAGTAATTCCACGGAAGAAAGCAGGAAAGTTGGAAGTAACTCCGCTGGAGTAGTTCCACGGATGTTCAAGAGCTCATCTCTGGTGAAAGAGCTCCGGGAATCGCAGCAGCAAACGTAATTAACAACAAAAACAACAAAAAACGAAGCGCACCGAAGCACCGAGGCGGCCATCAACGGCGCCATCTTGGATAGGGTTGAGGAAAGATGTGAACGAGGCTTCATAAGGCTAAGTTAACATAGCCTAGAGTGGGAATAGGGCTGAGGGAAGAAAGGACTGAGGGAACTTATGGTATGTAGGACTGATGGAAAATGAGGTGACACTGGGAAAAAGCAAGGTAAGACTGTGGGGAATGAGGGAACATGGGACGAGGGGTCATAGGACAGAGGGAACATGAACACACTGAAGTGTATCTTGTTTGTCCGTGCCTGCTATGTCAGGCTGAGCAAGGCAAAGATGACAGTTGGGGAGCTAATCCTCTGAAATAATTTGGTCGGCAGACTCTGAACCTAAACATTATCTTCGTATAGCTGATGATTTGAAAATGCCACAGTCCATTTTTGATGGGTGGATACACCCTGAATCATGCTTTTCCAGCAGGATCACATTATAGACTACCTGGCTACATGTTTTGGCCTACTGTTTGAAATGTCTTGCATACAGAGGCTGCGTGGGATCTATCTGGAGGTTGACAGACAAAGCAGCGAATGCCACGCAACTGAATTATGCTTACACACGGTTTTAAGGTGGTGAGGGATGTTGTATGACATTATTTGCTGGTTCCTTCTTTTCACACCGTGGTACACAGACCACAACATATATCTTCATTTAATATGGTCCCTCAAGTATTCTGTTGCCACACCTACTAGGCACCAGAGATGAATTGTTTACCTAGTCAAAGCAAATAAATAAACACGTCACAAAATCAAACAAGTGAGAATTCATTCCCAAAAGTAATAACATTGCACTCTAAATATGAAGACATTTCTTCACGTGCAATGGTTCTTTAAACCCAAGAATGGTAGAAACTCGTGTAAATAGACAAATGCTTGATCATTTTTCTACATGGTAACAATACTTTCATTTTCTTTCTCATTTAAATCCTAAAAAAATGAAAAGATAATTGAATAGACACTTTATTTTCATCTACAAATTTAAAACTTTACCCATCGGTTCTCACTTCATGACAGTTAATTGAAACAGCAATTAGCAAAATGGCCAAAAACTGAGGCGGCAGTGGCTAAAATGGAACATTTTAGGCCTCAAAACAGTAGTCAACAAACCAATGATTGAAGTAAAGGTGACCAGCTCCACTTTTTACAGTCAGTTTAAAAGCTCTTGTTTGTGATGGGTTGGTAGCCAACTGAAGAAGTTGGTCATGATTCTATTTGGGTTTATTCACAAGAATATACAATTTCACAGCCAATTTCACATTAACCAGCAACAGTATATGTGTTAGCTAATCTCATCGCATGTCTTTTCTTGTCTGTAATTGACTTAATCATTTATGTAAATTGGTGTATTTAAGGATGCCTGTTGAATGGAATAATTGTTAAATAAAATATAATATTCTTATGTGAGGCTTTAAGCCTCCGGTTAAGGCCATTTACCCATTTTACACTTTAGCTACATTTGCCACATTTCAGAAAGGTAGGCCTTTTGACTGATATGAGAGCCAAATAACATAATTTTGGTACACACAACATTTACCAAGTAGTTGGAGATGCAAGCATTAAATAGTATACCTTGCTCTTTATTGTCACGAATGTGCTGGATGAACAAATTTGAAGGAAAACATCTGCGCCTCAGATGCCTTCTCATTCCTAGCCAGGCTTTCTCCAAATGTAAGCTAACAATACTGAGGAAAAGGCCTTTTTGGTGGTGTAAGATTTCGAAAAAAGTTTGTTGAATGCAGGTGTTTCCGACAAACTGAAAAGAACATTTTTTGAATCCTGGATATGTTGGTGCGTTGCCATATGTCAATACAGCAGGCAGAAGTTCAAGCAACAAGGCTGAAAGATTGCAGACCTTTAAAGGCCCCCAAACATCATGGGCTTTGTGTATTGAGTGTTGTTGCCTGAATCAGACACCGCCTGATGGCGTCTCCTTGGGAAAACTGTGCTTTTCCTCTTCTTCTCATCCTCTTCCTCTTCATCCGGACTTGAAGCAAAGTAGGCCGAGGCCTTGGGAAGTCACTCTAGTTACTTATCTCAGCAGTGTGGATAGACACAAGCCTCCCACGTTTCCCCATATAGCGTTTCGTTCTCTGTATCGTGCAGTGAGTGTGAAAAGTTGAACACGTTTTTTTTGGCAGAGGCTCTGCCTATCACTGAAAGGAATCATGAATCGCTATCTGATGTTTGGCAATGGATTAATGAAAAGCCTCACACCTGCACAGTACTTTTTATGACTGCACCATATGTACCATTTAAAATGCTGGCATACTTGTTTTAGAAATGATATCTGTTTACACTGTTAGTGTTCGTATTAACATTCAATTTTGAATGAATGAATATCAATGTTGTCGTCCAAGTCTTTTAATTAGCGGTTGTGCCGTCAGAGGAATGACAAAAGGCTTTTCTTGGCTCATATCTGTACAGTGGAAATATAGATTGTATACTTCATAAACTAATTTGTTCACTTTCTATTAAATTGTGCTATATTATACCGAACAAAAATAGAACACGTTTGAAGTGAATCATGTAAAGAGGCATCTCAAGTGCGTTATTCGGTGGTTTCAGACATGGGCTAATATGGTTGATTAGTGCATAATTGTCATATGCATTTATCCAGACTGTACCATGTATTTCAGTAAATCATTTAGTGCAAATACAGATCAAAAGGGAAGTTTTTCCATACGCCACCAAATAACCAATTTATTTACCTCCTTTTCTACTGACAAAATTCTGACAAGCAGTAAGTGCCCGCAACAGTTTTGTGCTGTCCCCGTATCTAAAAAAATATCAATTCAACCATCGACACAATTGTATTTAATCAACCATGGAAGAACATTATACAACATCTAAAGTCCTCGTTCTGCTTCTGAGTGAGTAGCCGCGGTGGATGTACATCCACCGTGTCCTGGATCACTTACTACATTGATCACCTGACAGGCCGACCACATTTTGTCCCACTGGTCAGTGTGCTGTCTGTCTGGAGTTCCAGAGGGAACTGTTCTGTCTCCATTCCTTTTCACCTTGTACATCACTGACTTCTAGTACAACTCTGAGTCATGGCATTTGCAGAAATTCTCTGACAGCAGTGGTTTCGGGGTATAAGGGATGGAGTGGAAGAGGAGTAAGTGGCAGTAGTGGATGACTTTGTGGAGTGGGCAGATACATGGGCGGACTGGCCATAGGGGATACGGGGGGAAACCCTAGTGGGCCGACGGGGTGTTGGGCTGGTTCTATACCGCCCACCTCCATCACCACCTGGCCCTCCCTCTGGCATTGCCGGGCTGACTATATTCTATGAGTCACAGATAACATTAAATTTAGTCTCCGGCTAAAGCTAGTCCTTACTGGCTAAAATGTATACTACTTCTTGCGATCTGTATTCATAGCCATGGTTTCCATCTTCTTTACTCATTTAATCTCTTCCACCAGTCTATCTTTATTTTAGGTGTCCGGCCCGCAGTACAATTCAGTCAGCCCGCGAGTAAATACCATTTGATATGTCATAACTGGGCCGCCGGTGAATAGGACGCACACTGCTGATAGTCCCAGAGGGCACCACAAATGCTACTCACGACAAATCTAGTTATTTCATTTTGGCCTTCTCTGTGATTGAATTTGACACAACTGCTCTAGCCTACTCAACACTTGTCCCTCACTCGCAGACAAAGTCGTTTTGGTGAGTGGGTCGGCGTAATGTTTACCCCCCCCTTATATCATCTGTTCATTTCATAATATAGTTCATACCAATTCTACCCTGATACCAATGTCTTTATTGTGTGATCTTTCTCTGATGATATTCCTTCCTTTAGGCTTTGTAGTTATAGTAGTTAGAACCATCTGATGCCCAGATTTAACCATATTTATCTAGCATCTAGTGTTACAATAGCCAATATAATTTCATTCCATGTGTCCATCCAGGAAATTGGCGGATCCAAATGTTGTAAAAAAAAAAACTAAAAAAAAAGACAAGTTGTAATATCTTTGTAATCATCCAAAACAATGTGTGTGTGAGTATTTTTCCAAGTAGGCCACTGAGTGGGCCGGTCAGACAGTAACTCCCGGGCCACTATTTCCCCCCAGTCCGCCCCTCGGCAAGTATAATCACCTGCTTCTGAACATGGCCAAGACCAAAGAGATGGTGGTGGACGTCAGGAAGAAGACAATGGCTTCACATCCGCTGGGAGTTCTGAGAGAGAACGTAGACAAGGTGGAGGAGTACAGGGTGTTGGGAGTACCAATTGACTGCTAGCGCTGTGTACAAGAAGCCATTTTTTTTTCTTTAGGAGTGTTTGATCATTCAACGTGCAGGACGATGATGGAGATGTTCTACCAGTCGGTTTTTGCCAGTGCAATAAAATTGTTTGTCGTTGGCTAGGGGAGTAGCATTGGAACCAGAGACCCCAATCAATTTAACAAACTGGTTAGGAAGGTGGGCTCCATCATCGGATTAAAACTGGACGGAGTGGAAAACATAGTCGAGAAGAATGCTGAAGAAATTATTATCCACATTGAATTACCAGGAGCACCATGTCCACCTCCTACTGCAGGGACAGTGGAGCCCTTTGTCCAACAGACTCATCACAAGGACATCATTTCTGCCGACTGCAATAAGACATCTGGCTAAATAATTCACACCATTGTATCTCTTTGTAGATATTGGGAATTGATTTCACATCTGCCAGACATGTGCAGCTATGAACACATCCAGTCCAAACAGTGGGATGCAAATAAATACATTTTAATTTGCTCTTTAGTCCATAAGCAGCACCTCTATTAAAGAATCCAAAGAAACCACCACCACAATTAGTGAAATGATATTTGGATGAATGCAATATCTATCACGGATTGTATAATATTAAATATAATATGTATATTTTAAATCTGCGTGGGTATGGTAGTGAGTACAGAACCTTTTTTTAATATCCGATATCCCTCATTCAAAACTGATGCTAGTGAGCTATCTTTGAACCGAATGCTACAGGAATCAGAAACAGGGAATTGTATCAGTGAAATGTTGATTGTCCTCATCCGCAAGAAGAGATGGAAGATATAGAAAAAAAGGGACAGTCTTGGTAAAATACAATATTTATGTCATTTATTCAATCCTAGCATTGATCACTGCATTAGAGAAAATGTATGTGATCAGACTTATCACTAATTGTCACCAATAAGCTTTAAGTACTGGTCCTAAAGTGAAACATCTTTCTCATCACAAGCTACAAAAATATTTCTAGATCACACAATATAGATGAATATGCTTTAAAATGTAAATAAAAATGAATTATTTTGTGTGGCTATCTGGTTTTGTGGCAATATTATCCTGAAAATATTTTTGAGAAAAATTTTCATTCAGATACGTATGCTTTACCAATCCTTCCTCTCAAGAAAAACAGAAGATACTTCAGCCTGAGGTGGTAGGAAAAGCAGAAATATCTTTTCCAGAAACAGGGCGGGCTGGGAGCTATAACACTGTGTGTGGACTGTGACCACTTGTAGCTATGAACCTAAATAGAAAAATAATTAATAATATTAAATGTTTTCCACGGGTTAAAATTGAACAAAACATTTATGTGTTAGATAAATAAAAGAATTCATATGTTTTCTATTTCTCTTCAAACCACTGAAATGTTTTTCTACTCGGGGGTTGCCTCTGGTTTGTCACTGTGATTTCCCCCCATTGCAGCATTGGAACCTATTTGAATTAACCTCCCCGGGGTGCCAGGGCTTTGTCGGCACTTCACCCAAGGCAACCAACAGTTAATCAAGTAAATCAACAGCAGACTTGGAGGAGATGCTATGTCATCCTCATGGTGCTAACAGACACACAAGAACAACCACATTCCCCGCAAAACCAAAGAAGGCATTTCCCCTAAAACCGAACTATTTTTAGCCGTTCCCCCTACAGTGGGAGAAAAATGCTAATCTTCAGACAGGATCTCTTTGAAGTACAAGAGGATATTTGAGGTGGATTATTTATGGCCACATAGCTGTAGTCCTGATTTCATTCCAGAAGACTGTAAATGTTAGAGGGTTGCTTAATACATAAAAGAGTGTGATGCACCATTGTGTCACCCTGGTGAACATATAAGTTTATTGAGGCTTATCATCATGAGCTCCGATCAAATTGCCTCCCACCACCTCTCCCATCCTCCCTCTGCCGCTCTGCTAATGACAAGGGGATGAATAAAATGAATGTCGCTACTTGATGTCCGCAACTTGTTAATAATGCACCTGGCCTTTGTCACTGTGACATAGCACCCAGTGTCGCCGATTGATATGCTAATGTGTCATATGTTTATACTCACATACATATTTTCGTGCCAGAGGGAGGGAAAAATAAACGCATGAGACAAGCACAACATTTGGAAAAATAGGTCACTGCTGCACAGTGTTGACAGTGCTACTTTGCCCCCCAGTGGCACATAGACTCAATGCACGGGAGTGCCGTTTTCAGATCATAACATTCAGGCTGTGGACTTTCTTACACAGAAAAGCGTGGACATGGATAGGATGCATATATGTTCTCTTAGAACAGATGGCTTTCATTGCCACATAAAAGCCCTGCATCTGCATTTGACTGCAGTCTGAGTCTGGAATCTCTGCCGTTTTTGCTCCTAATGAATCTAAACTTCTGTGATGAATGACTCACATATGTAAATTTCTGTTGGCATCAACCTCTCAGAGGCTGCAGCTCAACCAAGACTAGTTACATTTAGTGCACGGAAAGAAAAATTCGTACATTGTGTTTCTTTTAAAGCCAAACCAAACCGCTGTATGTCTCATACGATGATGTCAGCAATTATTTACCTCACAAATCTAACCCTCATTGTGTTTCCTTAATGTTAATTCATTAGAGCGGATTATAAATATGTAACAATGCATACATTTATCAACTGATGTTGCCTTAGATCGTTTTAGCAACTTAAGTTGTTTGCATATTTAAAGCTAAAGAGGATGTTTGTCCATCTGAAAAGTAATACCTGAACTTAGATTCACACACTCATTTGGTCCAGTCATTCCTTTGTAATTAGTGGGCCAATGTTCTTGTTTGTTCCGATACCTTTGTGGGAGAGGTCATGGAACTGTATAAAAATCATGTTAAAGAAAAAATCTTGGATAACTCATTCATGTTATGTATGCTCATAACTGGTCATGTTACTGACATGATCGGCGGTTCTCGGTCATGATTGTTAGTACTAGTGAACAGCCGAAAGATCACCTTTTAAATATTGCCGCCGCAAAGATTTGTGGGACGGAATTATCTCCTTTCCTTGTGTAAAGGATGGTCCAGTGGTTCCTAAAGGAGCTGAGTAAGTTGAAGTTCCTTCCCTTACCATTTAGGGAATTCAAACAGCTCTTATCAACCACAATACTTCTAGGTCATTTTAGTCATTTAGGAACCTCTATGAGCTAAAAGGACTATTCTGACCAGCCATAGTCAGCTGTGTACTTAGTTAAATTCAAACAACAAAACCACATGGTTAGGTTTAAAAAGATCATAGTTGGCTGTGAAGTGGTCTGAAAGTTAGTTGTTGCAAAACCATTGCCGGTCACTGTCAACGTGGGGGGGGGGCCCGGGCGCGCGGTCAAATCCCCGGCGATGGTCCGGTCAAGGGGGGGTTGCGCAACGTTCTGCGCCCGTGAACCCCCCCTGCATGACAAAAATGAGTTTGACACCCCGGTTCTATAACAAGAGCTAATTCATCCGGATTTGCCAGCTCGTCTTGCCGCGACGTGAATTACCGTAGATATTGTAATGTTCAGTCGTCAAGCCTGATATGTAGAGTGAACATTTAGATCTACATTCAACATTTGTTTACATTTAACATTTAGATTAGAGATGCACCGATCCACATTTTTTCACTTCCGATCCGATCCCGATACCTAAATTTGGATATCGGCCGATACCGATAATATTCCGATACCAGAGCTGTGTTTGAAAAACAGGAAATCCTGTTAACAGAACAAATTTGAAACTAAGGGTTTCAGATTGATTGTCATGTCAATATTTATTCAAGTCATATTTTATTCAATATTTATGAATGTCAAATGTCAGACTTATTTTTAATAAGTCTTAAAATTTGTGACACAAAGTGCGTACACACACTTGACACAGTCTCACTCACTCGTTCACAAAAATAACAGCACAAATCAAGTAAACTGACTCTTGTATCATGAACAACATGTCAAATATCTGAAGAAAAGTGCAATAAAATAACTGTAAACATCTTACACACTTGACACAGTCTCACTCACTCACTCATTCACACACGCAATCACACTTACTCTCTCTCTCACACACACACAATAAGTTTTAAAACAGTGTGCATCAGAACAGCACTTAAGATGACCTGTAATAAACTAAACACCAGAGTCTAACTATTCTTTAAAAGAAAACAAAACTTGAATGTCTCAAAGTTGACTGAGGAAGTGATGTAGTGTTCAACAAATCTTACATCGGCAGGTTCTTCTTGAGGAATATGAGCATTTCTGCTCTCTCTGCAGTTAGACGATTCCTTTTTTTCATCCACGATATTGGCTGCCGTGCTAAACAGTCTAGCCTCAGTGCTATCCTGCTAGTCTGCTAGCTGGCTGCAAAATGTGGAATGGATTCCTGAACGGAGGCGCGGCTCAATGAGACAGTTATGAGACACGCTCAGGAAATCCATTCCACAGTTTGCAGCCAGCTAGCAGACTAGCAGGCTAGCAGGCGGGGATCCATTTTGGAGTCATTTCAGCAGACGACATTAAAGCGCAGACATGGCTCATTGATATCGGAAATCTCCAAAGGTTGTATCGGAAAATCCGATACCCGAATTTCTCTGGTATCGGGTCCCGATACCGATACTGGATCGGATCGGCCCCATCCCTAATTTAGATATAACATTTAACATTTACATTTAACGTTTAGATATAACATTTAGATTTACATTTAACATTCATACTATTTAACAACTTTGTTACTGCCAAACATTATCCTTGGGAAAGTTATAGCATGAGTTACATGAATTTCTCTCTAAATGTTTGAAAAAGTGACATATAAATATTGTCGTGCTTTTTTGTTTATATGATAATGCTAAATGTAGCAAAACTGCGCAGGATTTTAGAACGTGCAACATTTCACAAACTGCGCCCCATAGTTAGGAGCCCCATTCCTTTTGTTGTTTCACTCCCATCTTTTAATATCATATTCATGCCCACTCTTCATCAAATATCATCTTCCTCAGAAGTTCCATTGAAAGAATTGACTTTGGGGATCTAGAGAACGTTGTGTTCATGTGATGAATACATGCAAGTAGAATCATTGGAAGTATCTTGCTGTGTTCAAACACATAGCAATGTTTTATTTAAATCAGCAGTCACGCTGATTGATGTATTGTGAAAAAACCCTTTGGCCTGTGCGGGTGTGAAAGCTCAGCTGATTCCACTGTATCTGGTCCCCTATTGTACTGAGTGTCAGGCTGATCTTCAAAGTGGATGAATAAAGAGGAAGGAGGCGAGTTCCTGCAATCTGTCCGTCTCATTACCTCCCCACACTGTGTTCTATCTGTCTACACACGCTCACAGATGCAAACACGTCAGACCTGTGCGAGACTTGTCGGAGATCACACACAGCCTGGAGCTGCTGAACAAAGCTTTACAGTGTTGCAGCATTGTATGTCCGGGCCATTCACATCATGTGGGGTGACTTTTTACTTACACTAAGCTGTATGTACATGTGTACAGCAACAGTATTCATAGACTAGATAGAAATATGGCTGCGCAAAGGCTTTTTTTCTTTGTTCTCCCACATAAATATATCTTGCTAGACAATCTTTATCAACATTTTTCAGCTTTTCAGCTTCACAAGGTATGGAACAAAAACAGTATTCACACAGTATAGAACTGTTAACTCCTTAAAGCTTTTAACTTAATTTTATGGTCAATAAGTAGGACATGTTTTGGTATTTATTGGCCAACATATGTCAATACCAATAAAACTGCAATACATTAATATTGGCTGATATATATTCCATGTAGCTCAACTACAAAATTCCTGTGTGCTCCCAAAGGGATCTCATGCAAAAAAACACAAATACCAAACAACTTGTTTATTGTGATCAACGTTGTGAATGTCAAACTGCTCTGTTATTTAAGGGCTATCATGGCTTTGCTTATATCAGTCATGGAATACATTAAGTTGTATGTACTTCAAGCAAGGAGTCGACGTAAATAATAACTTCAATCGGTGGTAAAAAATTGCATTGCAATAAAATGGCAAATAATTAAAGATAGTGTCGTGTACAAGCACCAAGCGGTAACACCATGCTGGCTACTTACAGAAGCATGTGATTTCAATTCTCATAGATAAAATGTATGTTAGTTTGAGTTGATGAAATATCAATATCAAGTAATTTGAGGGGAAAAAAGTTAGCAAAAGTTGATCATTGGAGCTTTGTACCTGCATGCCATGAAAATGAACACAAGGCTTTTTTACTGAAATATTAGCATGACAGTGTTTTGGAGGACAGTGTAGAAAATGCAGTGACTTCATAAAATCAATAACGTTGAAGATTACAACTGTGTGTTATTTATATTTAAATGAGCAGACACTTCTTAAACCTTTTTGTGAAAAAAAATAACTATGAATAGAATGTAGAAAGGATATGAGAGGAAACGTTATGGTAATAAAAAGCTAACTCCACGTTGGAGGAGCAATGAGCAGAGGTGTCAAAAGTATTCACATTCATTACTCAAGTAGAAGTACAGACACTAGGGTTTAAGAAGACTCCTGTAGAAGTACCAACTCAAGCTTTTTACTTAAGTAAAAGTATAAAAGTACTGGTTTCAAAACTACTTAAAGTATAAAAGTAATGTAAGAAATTCCATTAAGGACAATCTCTTAATGCGTAACCTGCAGATCACGTGACCTGCCGTTGGGATGGTGGAAACATGGCGACATTCAGAGACACGACACCAAAACAACAAATGTATCTGACTTAAACAGATAAAACCACGACCCATTTTCCAGTGACACGAGTCACACACACGTTGTTCCCATTGATTAGGTAGACTGCAGTGTCTCCCCCAGGTTTACTACGTCATGGGGGGCGCACCCCTGTTTATAATGATGAGAAACACTGAACTGGCAGCGGTCAGTTATCAAAACATTGGCCAAATAACCAGTATGTTCAGGCTTCATGAGCAAATACAGAATACCTTTGTGTTCATTTGCAAAGCCGCATTTAGACACACATCACTTTATTTAATACGCTGCTTGCAAGTCGCTGTGTTGTGCCACACTCTCAATAAAACATTTAGGTCATAAAGATACTCATCTAACGTTACATGGACTCTGCGTGAGGAAGAGGAGGAGGGTCCATGTCGCTAAATACCAACTTTCCACCGACCACTTTTCACACCCGGTGTCGCTCCGAAAACCAATCGGGTGTCTGGATGCTAAATGTTTATACTTCTCATCCAACCACAATCAAATTCACTGTCCGGATAGCGCCATTTATCTGGATAGTTTTTTTTGTCTTTGTGTTGTTGAACTACGACAAGTCGGAAGTAAGTAGGCTGTTTTTAAAATGTAAGGAAATGTAAGATATTTGCGTGAAAATGTAAGAAGTAGAAGTAAAAGGTCGTCTGAAAAATAAATACTCCAGTAAAATATAGATACCCAAAATTTCTACTTAAGTAGAACTTAACTTGACACCTCTGGCAATGAGGTATGCAGCAGTGCGGCGGGGTAACTGCCGTGCACTGCTTGTGTCGGAGAGATATGTATTGTTCACTCTATGCGTTTTACAGCCAGACAAACACATTTTTAAAGGCCGAGAAATGCCAGCGTGCTTGCTTCTTTTAATGTCTTCATACAAAATAAATCATATTGACCATGTTGAATCAAAGTAAAACTTAAGAAAATACAAAACATCTTGATAAAATTAAACATGAATAGCGGATAAATATAACCAGCCTCCATGAGGATTTAGGAAAAGAAAACCGCGGTGTTTAGGGAATCCGACTCCACTTTCACTAAACTACGTAGATACCTGTATGATGCGACGTGAGATGCATGTTAGTGATGTTAGTGTGCAGCGGCAAAACTCCAATATCTCCAAAGATGGCGCATCTTAGCTAGAAGGTATTTTTTCGGTTCCCGCCAGGCTGTCTGCAGTAGAGCTCTTAACCTCCAACTTCCTGCTTCATCAAAGGTCTCGAAATAAAGCACCACAGGTATTTAAGCATGGAACAATAGAACCACATCTCAAAAGTTAACAAAAACATTTCTTTGACATATACAGATATTGAGGGCAGAACAATGATCATGCCCCGCAAAGCCTTAGCACACAGCCATAGTCTTTATATAGGATAAACAGCCTGCAGCCTTTTCTTTTTCAGTAATGGTAAAGAGTGGATGTCCACGTCTTCCGACCAGCATGCTACTTGCTTGCACATCATTGTCCAACCCCTGGGGAAAAAGTGTGCCTCCTTCAAACAACCGTTGTAAACGTTGACCGTCTGTCTGCGTATCTATTGAACAACCATTTTTGCACTCGATGCGCAAGGAAAGCAACGCCGGAGGTGAAATTATATTGACTGGCTGGGCATGCTGGTAGTTCTCTCCTTTGGAAAGTCTGGTTTTAATTCTTGTCAGTTCTGGGAGACTTGTACACCATCATGTTTATTTTGCACAGACTGTTAAGCATATCAACTAAAAAGTACTCAATTGAGCATACGCACTTTTAAGTTACAGTCCTCTGCAGACGTGAATAGATAAAAAACAATATCTCACACCTGGCTTGTGTGGTATCACAAGGGCCAGGTAGTAGAGTGGTAGTAGAGAGTGGATTGGTACAAAATGGCCACCACTACATTTCCCAAAAGGCCTCCACAATCACCTGGCTGTTTATGTGTTTAAGTCATCTAATTGAGGCAGGGCTGGAGAGTACAAACAACACCTGCCTGGAAGAGAGAGGAGAGAGCAGGCCGGGAATAGGCCCTACATGGAGGATCCAGGAACGAGAAAAATCCTGAGAAAGAGGTGGTGACTTGAACCCGCTGGATTGAGTCGACTAGAAACCTGACTCTTGTTTAAGGAACTGTTTTTCTCCTCTGGGACACTTTTGGACGTTTTTGTTGTTTGAAAAAGATTACCTAAGTTGCTTGTCTTTGTGGAAGAATAAAATGGTACCTTTTTTGGCAAATCATCTAATTTTGCCTTGTTTTTACCCCCCCCCCCCAGCTACCTCTCGTGACATTACACTTCAAACTTCGTCAAAATCCAAATTAAGTATCGACAATCTGGGAGGGTTGCATGGACACTGTATTGGAATGGAATAATGGGTTTATTTAACAAAATAAATATTTCTTGGCATTTATGATTTCATCTAGGGGACCAAACTCTAAAGCAGCAACTTGGTTTTGGTTCAGTAAAACAAGATTATCCAAGCACCAGATTTGTAATCCGTGTTGGAGATTTTTGTCACCCCCCAAAAAAAGATAGATAGTGGCAGGCACCGACGGCAAGGGCATGAAGGATTGCCCTTAACATACTTAACAGTAAACATTGATATCTTCCCAGCTGGAGGAGCAGTTTTCTGTCTGGACATTATTTCATATCGATAATAGTATTTCAGGGCTCTTGAGTAAATGGAGTTGGCTACAGCAGGAGACAGCGTGAAGTGACCTTATCAAACCGTGATAAACTGGAAATGGGAAAACTGAAATCAAAATACCATCACAGAGAGGGAGGTAGGATTACTCTGCTGTTCTTTTTGGGGGAAAAGATAATATTGGGGGGGATTCCCCTGATCCAAAGAAGATTTAATGACGTGGTCCTTGGCAGCTGGACACTGTAGGATGCCTGTTTCTTTTGGCAAATAGTGCCTACTGAGCGGCATTCATTTCCCAATGACTAAGTCGATCTTCAACTACTAATCGAGCTGCAGTCACGCCTCCTGAGTAGCCAAGTTGTTTAGAAGGAGAGGGATCATTATTATTCACAAAAGGAACAAACAGCAATTTGGACCTAATTAGGTTTTAATCACTCTTGTGCACTGACTGTGGTCATTTTTAAACTTTATTAATGTTATTGTCATGAGGCATTTGCAGCTATAGTGTAGTGATGTAAATCCCTTTCTTAGACGGCGCTATGCTGATTGACATGGCACCGAGCCATAGTAAGAAACATGAAAGCCTGAGCGAGTTTTGTTTGAGATCAGCCACGTATTTAGCTCAATTCGTGTTTGATATATTCTGTCCACTTTGATAACGTCTAAGACAACACAAATGGGCTTTTCCACAGGATACGGTGGATATTTGCCAACAACTTCAACTGAATTATCTTTAACCAGTCACAACATACTGTCCCAGCAGATGTCAGTGTTACTCAAGCTATTCAAAAGGCCTCACTGAGCTGATGTACCGCTTGACGAGCAAACGTTGTAAAGATGCAAGAGAGAGAAGAGAAACAAGCTACAATGCAGCAGCATGAGAGGCTATCGCCTGTAGCTTCCTCCAGAATCCTTTCCCTTAAAGCGATTCTTCACACGAGAAGCTTTGTCAGACCTTCTTGCTCCCCACAGGAGCAGGATCCTCTGACCCCCTTTCAGCTGAATTGTGTCTGTACTTATGGCTTGTGTTTGATGATTTGTGTATTCTTTATGATGTCAGTTTGTAATATATACTTAACCACGACCAGGCTCAAGATACTTTTGATGTCTCACAAGGCTATCCACAAATTTCCAACACATGATGTATCATGTATCACATACAATTCTCTTAATCAAAATCATATCAAACAAATGAACTGGAGCTTAAATAATGCAAAGAATGTGACATTAAAATGTCCCAGTATTTTATCACAGAAAAAATAATTTACAGAATAACGTTTTTTTAGGGCTTTGGATGGTCAATAGCAGTATTAAACTTTTAGCAAGGCCCTGGTGTTGTTAGGGATTTAAGCCAGAAGTGCACCCCTAGTGGTGGAAATTATAATACGTGTAATAATGTTTAGTGCTAGAATTGTAGTTTGTGATGTTAGATATTAGTTATTACATTAACATGTTAGATGAAGTGAATGCAATTTAAATCATATAAACACTGTACACACTGCGAAACGCTTCATTGAGAGTTGGAGGTCACAGACAGAAGATGCCTTCAGGACCACATCGTCTGCAAAAAGCAGCGATGAGATCCGCAACCCCCCAAACTGTATATCCTGTCCATGAAGACCACAAACTTGCTAGCTGACAAGGCGCAGCCCTGGTGAAGGCCAACCCCGACCGGAAACGCCTTTGACTTACTGCCGAACACCCGAACACAGCTCTCGCTATGGGCGTACAGGGATTGGATGGCCCCAAGTAAGTACCCCCTCACCCCATACTCCCGCAGCACCTCCTACATTTTCTCCCGGGGGACCCGGTCATACGACTTCTCCAAGTCCACAAAACACATGTAGACTGGATGAGCATACTACCAAGCCCCCTCCATGATCCTGAAAAGAGTTGGTCCGTTGTTCCACGACCAGGACGAAAACCGTATTGTTCCACTTCAATCCTTTTGTTTGACTATTGGCCAAACCCTCCTTTCCAGCACCTTGGAGTAGACTTTACCAGGGAGGCTGAGTAGTGTGATACCCCTGTAATAAGCTCTCTGGTCCCTCTTTTTGAAGAGGGGTACCACCCCCCTGGTCTGCCACCCATTTTGGCACTGTCCCAGACTTCCACACAATGTTGAAGAGGCGTGTCATTCAAGACAGCCCCCAAACACCCATTGCTTTTAGCATCTCTGGACGGATCTCATCAATCCCCGGGGCTTTGCCACTGCAGAGTTGTTTGACTACCTCAGTGACCTCCACCAGGCGAATTGACGATGATCCCTCTTCCAGCTCCGCCTCTACCAAAGAGGGCATAGTAGTTGGGTTCAGGAGTTCCTCAAATTGTTCCTTCCACCGCCCGATAACCTCCTCAGTCGCGGTCAACAGGGTCCCATCCTTACTGTACACAGCTTGGATGGTTCCCCGTTTCCCCCTCCTGAGGTGCCAGATGGTCTTCCAGAAGCACTTTGGTGCTGACAGAAAGATCTCCTCCATAGTTACCCTGAACTCCTTCCATACTCGCTGCTTTGCCTCCATCATGGCAGAGGCTGCTGCCCTTCGAGACTGTCGGTACACTGCAACTGCCTCCGGAGTCCCACCGGCTATCAAAACCCCAGAAGGCCTCCCTCTTCAGTCGGACAGCTTCCCTGACCACCGGTGTCCACCACGGGGTTCGAAGGTTACCGCCCCTTGATGCACCGAAGACCTTGAGGCCACAACTCACTGCCGCGGCTTCAGCAATGGAGGTTTTGAACATACACCATTCTGGTTCAATGTCCCCTACCTCCACAGGAATGTGAGAGAAGCTCCGCCGGAGGTGTGAGTTGAAAATCTTTTGGACCGGGGCCTCCTCCAGACGTTCCCATTTCACCCTCCCTACACGCTTGGGTTTACCGGGTCTGTCCTGAGTTTTCCCCCATCCTCTGACCCAGCTCACCAACAGATGGTGATCAGTTGCTCTGCCCCTCTGTGGCGACCCCCACTGTGGAGGCAGCAGCCTTTCAGTGGGATTTAGGTTTGTGAGCTGGGTTTGGTGAATGAAGGCACTTAATTCATTCTCTCTCCAGCAGACGTCCGGTGGTGTGGTAGGGCAGCCGCCGTGTTTACTCCTGTTTCCTTTTAGTTAGATGTCCTTGACAACAACCATTTTTTACACTCTACCCTCTACTGTTAATACTGACGTTCACATCCCATCTGTAATGTTTGTTGATTTTTTGTTGTCTTATGTTTAAAAAAGAACATGTTAACAGTGCAACTCCAATCCTGTCCAGTGTCCAGAACATGCGGCCTCAGATCAGACTATACAAAATCGATCATTGATCTTTGGCCTAGGGTGTTCTGGTACCATGTACATGTTAAGGACAATCCGTGACTGGCACAGAAGTCCAACAACAAACAACCGCTCGGGTAATGCAGCAAACCTTATCACGGTAAAGCTTATATACCTGGGTAGAAGTTAGACTAGCATCTCTCTCTGTTATGAACTATGTTATACTTTAAGTTAGGGCTGGGCGGTATGGCCAAAAATTTGTCGGTGGTGTTATGTATGAAATTTTGCTCGCAACTGGCCTGCGAGTCAGCTTGGTAGCGTCTTAGCTGTTGCGGCTGCTATTGTTGCCACCAGAGGCAATACTAGCGGCTGGACAAACTTTGCCAAGTAGCTCTGACCGTTGCGCCTCGGCGGCGTTTGACAAACAATATATTTATTCGCCTGCCCGAAGAGCAACAACAGTCATTACGGCTAGGATACTGTGGGAAAAATTCATATTGTAAGGACATTTGAAAGTAGCAGATATGCGTTTACTTTGTGCATATGTACGGTGTTAAAGGGCTGGAGGCTCTTAAAGAAAAACCTAAACATTCGACTCTTTGCTCTTAGCAAGTGAATATCAATTATGGGAATTGATTTGTAGTTTGGAGAAACTTGAATGAAAAGTAGCTTGCGAGCCAAAAAAAAGTGTGGGCACCCCCTGCGTTAGACGTATTAGACCACAGCGTTACTCCAGGCAGCAGCGCCCGCTAATGTTATAGCGTTGTCTATTTTGGAAAAAAGATTTGCTTTTTTAGACCACTGGCAAATGGAAGCTCTCGTATGTGGAGTCAAACATGATTAATCTATAAACTTACTTCGATACTTAAATGTGTGACAGTTCATTAAAAATATGTATGTTAAAATATGTAAGTTTTCTGTTTTTGTAGTCGACTTAATTAAAACACAAAATATTTATCAAAACCTTTTGGATTCATTCAGGGTTTTGTAAGGTCTGTAACTTAATAGATGGGAGCTACATACCGGGGTTTGTTGTATATAAATATTTTTTGTCGGATGACGACGATGTTCTGAAGCTGCCGTGTAATTGGCGGGATAATGTACAGCTAATTATTTTATATAGAACCCTGTCTGGGTCACTCAACACCTGCCTTTCCTGTCAGGGTTTATTTCTCAATTATCACCAGTTCTCTGAACATCATTCCTTACACTTAAATACCACTAACAAAGCTAAATACTATGTCCTTATACATGAAACTATATTTTTTGAATAATTTGAGTAAATGACGAAATTAGGAAACATTCTTATCTCTAAATGTTGCTGCTTATAAAATAGGCCTGAACTTGTACAGTGCATCCGGAAATTATTCACAGCGCTTCACTTTTTCCACATTTTGTTATGTTACACCCTTATTCCAAAATGGATTAAATTCATTATTTTCCTCAACATTCTACACACAACAACCCATAATGACAAAGTGAAACCTTTTTCTCAAATTTTTGCAAATCTGTTAAAAAGCAGCCACTCCTTTTGTTATCTTGGCTGTGTGCTAAGGGTCGTTGTCCTGTTGGAAGATGAACCGTCGCCCCAGTCTGAGGTCCAGAGCGCTTTGGAGCATGTTTCCATCGAGGATGTCTCTGTACATTGCTGCATTCATCTTTCCCTCAATCCTGACTAGTCTCCCAGTTCCTCCCGCTGAATAACATCCCCACAGCAAGATGCTGCCACCACCATGCTTCACTGTAGGGATGGTATTGGCCAGGTGATGAGCAATACCTGGTTTCCTCCAGACATGACACTTGGCATTCAGGCCAAAGAGTGCAATCTTTGTTTAATCAGACCAGAGAATTTTGTTTCTCATGGTCTGAGAATCCTCACGGCGGGCAGTCATGTCCTTTTTACTGAGGAGTGGCTTCCGTCTGGCCACTCTACCAAAAAGGCCTGATTTGTGGAGTGCTGCAGAGATGGTTGTCCTTCTGGAATGTTCTCCTCTCTTAATAGAACAACGCCGGAGCTCTGTCAGAGTGACCATCGGTTCCTGGTCACCTCCCTTCTCCCCTGATCGCTCAGTCTGGCAGGGCGGCCAACTCTAGGTCCTGGTGGTTCCAAACTTCTTCCATTTCTGGATGATGGAGGCCACTGTGCTCATTGGGACTTTCAATGCTGCAGAAATCTTTCTGTACCCTTCGCCAGATCTGTGCCTTGATACAATTCTGTCTACAGATAATTCCTTGGACTTCATGGCTTGGTTTCATGGCTGGTCGTCGTGGCGCAGGGGTTAGAGAAGGTGCACAAGGTACAAGGTTGTTGGTTCGATTCCAGGCTGCCCCATGTTCCATGTCGAAGTGTCCCTGAGCAAGACACCTAACCCCTAATTGCTCCCCGGGCAAAAAAAAAAGTGATATAGCCATGGGTTTAAAGTGTAATGTAAGTTGCTTTGGATAAAAGCGTCTGCTAAATGACCTGTAATGTTTATGCTCTAATATGCACTTCTTCTCATATTTAATGGCGGACTGCAAACCAACGTTGCATGCCGCCACCTACTGTACTGGAGTGTGTATAGTCATGTCATTTAAATTCTACTCCATATCCCTGAGTCTTTTAAAAAAGTTATTAGAGCCTTCCTTGTAGTTCTTATTCCTTCTCCTTCTGATCCCAGTATCCCTACCAGATTCTACTCTCTCCCTGCCTCCTGAACCTTATCTTTAAGCACCTGCCTTTCCACTTCATTCAATTTACAGTTCCGATTTACATGTTCAGCATTTTCTTCAACCCCACAGTTTTCACAGTTCTCACTATTCCTTTTCCCCATTAAAAATAATGTGCCATTTAGCCCTGTGTGATCCACTCTCAGTCTTGTCATTTCAATTTCCTCACGCCTGGTATTTTCCATGTAGTTCTTTATGCTGACACTTTTTTGTATTTTATAGTATCTCCTACCTTTCCTGTCTTCCTCCCATCGTTTCTGCCATATTTCAAGACCTTTCCCTTTGACCACTGCTTTACCTTCGCCTTTTCCTAGTGGGATTGTAATCCCAGTTCCTCTTTGGCCAGTCTATCTGCCATCTCGTTCCCTTTAACTCCCTCATGTGCTGGTACCCAACAAAACTGAATCTCTATGCCACCCTGATGCAATCTAAATAAGCTGTTAAAAAGTTCTATTAGTAGATCTTCTCTTATTGATGTTAATGACTGCATGCTTTTGATTACGGCCAAAGAGTCTGTGCACAGTACCACCCTATCAGGGTGAACCTCTTCTACCCACTGTAGCGCAATAATGACTACCATTTCTGCTGTGTACACTGATAACCGGTCAGATTGTCTTTTAGAGATATGGATTTTAAATTCTGGTGTATATATATATATATATATATATATTCCAACTCCCACACATTCCTGTTTATTCTTAGATCCGTCTGTATAAATCTTTAAGTAATTATAGTAACTGTTTCTTATGTAGATGTTTGTTTTGACTCCTATTTCCTCCATTCCCTTTTCTTTTCCAATATATTAATATCAACCTTTACTTCTGGAAAGAGCCATGGTGGCATTCTACTGACTGGGTTGGCCATGGTGAAATTTATGGCTTCCATTTCATATTCCCTCACTCTCATTTCTCTTGTCCATCCAAACCAGAACCCCTGCAAGTTTGTATACTCCCAACATTCCTGTATTGTTTCTTTTGCTGGGTTTTCTTTCCCACTTCCTTTCAATCTAATCCAATATGCCATCGCCAGTTTCTCTCTTCTTAACTCCAAAGGTATCTCTCCAGCTTCTATGAGTATAGCATTAATGGGGGTTGTCTTAACAGCTCCGATGCATACACGTAATGCTCTATACTGTAATCTATTATTTTTTTCCAGCACTGTTTTTGCCACTGCACCATAAACTACACAACCATAGTCTATTGATGACCTCATGCAAGCCCTGTAGATGTTAATTAACGACTGCCTTTCTGCACCCCAGTCACATCCTGCCACAGCTCTCATCAGGTTTATAACTTCTTGCATTTAGTTTCTAAGTTCTTAATATGCATTTTCCATGTACACCTTCTATCAAACCATAGTCCCAGGTACTTAAACTCATTTACTTTCACCATTGTCTGCTCATATAACTTTCAACATGGCACTTGCGCTTCTTTGTAAACATCATATAACAAGATTCGCTTGTCGACATCTTGAATCCCGATTTATATGACCACATCTCTTATGTCACCTAATACGTATGACACATTCCTTCCTCTCATCCAAATGGCCCCATCATCCGCATATAGTGCTGTTTTTATGCGTCCATCCATTTTTGAAAAAATATCATTAATCATTATGTTAAACAGTATCAGACTAATTGCACTCCCCTGGGGAATACCATTGTCTACATTAAATTCTGTAGATACCTCTAACTTTAACTTTAATTTTCCTACCTGTTAAAAAGTCCATAACCCAATTATATAACCTTCCTCCTATACCCATACTACTTAGCTTAATTAGCAAACCTTGCCTCCACATGTTATCATATGCCTTTTCTATGTCAAAATATACAATTGTCATTAGTTCTTTGATTTTCAATGCCTTTTCCACATCATTACTTACTCTAACTGTCACGGTGTGGTTCACTTCATGTTATATTTTGTAGTTTTCTGCCACTTGTGTCCCCGGGTAACTTCACTTCCTGCCTTGTCCCGTCATCCCCTGTGATCGTCTTAATAGTTTACACCTGTGTCCAATCACCTGCACCTCCCTAGTGTATTTAAGCCGTGTGTCTCTTGTGTCACTTGTCGCGTCATTGTCTTTTGCCACGCATGTCCTGTTCTTGTCTTTTGCCACGCTTGTTCTTGTCTTTCGTCCTGGATCTCTGTAGTTTTTTGCCTATGTGCTTTTGCCCCCGGTTCCTGTGTTTTTGACCTTTTTGACTATTAAAGTGTTTTGTTTGGAGAAGTCTGCATTTGAGTCCTGCCTTCCACCCTCAACCCTGACAGAATGACGCGACCAGTGGACTCAGCAGACCCGCTGCCAGACTACGGCCCGGACTACTTGGACGTAAGAAGTCCCTTCTGGCAGCGGAAAACGAATTTTGTTTTTGGTCCCAGGAGCTATCAGCTCGCCTGCCTCGAGCTCCGGGACCTCCTTAACCCAAGGAGGAGCAAGCGGAAGAAGCGCGTTCCCGCTGGGCCGCCGCAGCGCTCTCCCGTTCCCGCTGGGCCGCCGCAGCGCTCTCCCGTTCCCGCTGGGCCGCCGCAGCGCTCTCCCGTTCCCGCTGGGCCGCCGCAACGCTCTCCCGTTCCCGCTGGGCCGCCGCAGCGCTCTCCCGTTCCCCGACTCTCGGCTCCGACCCCGACTCGGCCAGTCCCCGCTCCGAGACTCTCGGCTCCGACCCCGACTCGGCCAGTCCCCGCTCCGAGACTCTCGGCTCCGACCCCGACTCGGCCAGTCCCCGCTCCGAGACTCTCGGCCCCGACCCCGACTCGGCCAGTCCCCGCTCCGAGACTCTCGGCCCCGACCCCGACTCGGCCAGTCCCCGCTCCGAGACTCTCGGCCCCGACCCCGACTCGGCCAGTCCCCGCTCCGAGACTCTCGGCCCCGACCCCGACTCGGCCAGTCCCCGCTCCGAGACTCTCGGCCCCGACCCCGACTCGGCCAGTCCCCGCTCCGAGACTCTCGGCCCCGACCCCGACTCGGCCAGTCCCCGCTCCGAGAATCATGGCCCCGACGCCCCCAGTCCCCGCTCCGAGAATCATGGCCCCGACGCCCCCAGTCCCCGCTCCGAGACTCAGATTCCCTCCCTCCCGCCCTCCCGTTGGTAATTTGAGGGCCGTCTGGGATCCGGCCCTTAAGGGGGGGCTATGGGGTGGGTTATGGGGGGGGCTGAGCCGCCGACTGCGGAGGTGTTCCGTGTCCCCGAGCCGACGACGACTGCGGAGGTGTTCCGTGTCCCCGAGCCGACGACGACTGCGGAGGTGTTCCGTGTCCCCGAGCTGGAGCCGCCGCCGACTTCTGCGGACGTGTTCCGTGTCCCCGAGCTGGAGCCGCCGCCGACTGCTGCGGACGTGTTCCGTGTCCCCGAGCTGGAGCGGCCGCCGACTGCTGCGGACGTGTTCCGTGTCCCCGAGCTGGAGCGGCCGCCGACTACTGCTGACGTGTTCCGTGTCCCCGAACTCGAGCCGCCGCCAACCCCCCCGGAGGGTTCCCGTGTCCCCGAGCCTGCCATGCCAGAGACGTTCCGGAGCCGGCCAAATGACCGTCCGCCGGGCCGACCACCGGAGGCTCCCCGGCAGTGTGCCTATCCGCCAGGCCGACCCCCAGAGGCTCCCCGGTCGCCTGGCCGCCCGCCGGGCCGCCCGCCAGAGTTTCCTGGGTGGCCCGACCATTGTCTCTGGTTTCCCTCCCCCCCACCCCTTGTTTCGCTCTAGTGTGAGCCGCCTGGAAGTCGGCCCTTAAGGGGGGGGTACTGTCACGGTGTGGTTCACTTCATGTTATATTTTGTAGTTTTCTGCCACTTGTGTCCCCGGGTAACTTCACTTCCTGCCTTGTCCCGTCATCCCCTGTGATCGTCTTAATAGTTTACACCTGTGTCCAATCACCTGCACCTCCCTAGTGTATTTAAGCCGTGTGTCTCTTGTGTCACTTGTCGCGTCATTGTCTTTTGCCACGCATGTCCTGTTCTTGTCTTTTGCCACGCTTGTTCTTGTCTTTCGTCCTGGATCTCTGTAGTTTTTTGCCTATGTGCTTTTGCCCCCGGTTCCTGTGTTTTTGACCTTTTTGACTATTAAAGTGTTTTGTTTGGAGAAGTCTGCATTTGAGTCCTGCCTTCCACCCTCAACCCTGACACTAACTAGAGCATCTGTTGTGGAGCGCCCTTTTCTAAATCCACTTTGTATATTGGTCAGTAATCCTCTCTGTTGCAATATATGTGATAATCTACGAACTATTATCCTCTCCATCCATTTGCACAAGTGGGATGCCAATGCTATGGGCCTATAGTTATCAGGATTAGCTGGGTCCTTACCAGGCTTGTTGAATGGTAATATTACTGCACTTTTCCAACTGTGTGGTATTATTCCCTCCCTCCAAATTTTATTAAACAGTCTTAATATTAACTTAAATGATTCGCCTGGTAACTGTCTGAACATGGCATAACATAATTGATCTTGCCCGGGTGCTGTATATCCAGTGCCCAGGAGAGCTATGCTGAATTCTGATATCGTAACATCCACATCTAGTATTGACATCCTCCTTTTTTAACTTCACTTCCTTATTCTCTCTTAATGCCCGTTCTTTCTGCTGTTTATGTAGGTCACTAAGGTTTTCACAACTATGTACTCCCACAAAGGCCCTCCCTAGCACTTCTGCCTTTCCTTTATCTGATACTATGATCTTCTCTCTATCAATCAAAGCTGGAATTTTACCAGATGTCCTTTTCCCATTCATTCTCTTGGACATATATCCCCTAATTTTACTCCTCTGCCTATGGTGGAACAGAATTCTCTCCAGTTTCTCTTTTTGTTATACTTTATTGTCCTACGTGCCACAGCCCTATTCCTTTGATAATCTATAACATTCTCGTATGAAAGATTTTTCTAAATTATTCTAAATGCCTTGTTTCGTTCTTTAACAGCTCTGCTACATTCCTCGTTCCACCAAGGTACCACTTTCTTCCTTCCCTTTGTTGTTCTTTGTGAGATACTCCGTATTGCTGAGTTTATAATGTGTTTTAACTTGCTTTGTACATTCTTCTATATTTCCATCAAATGTCACCAGACTAACTGACTCTTCACAACATGCCCTACATTTTTCCCATTCGGCTTTCTCAAAACACCATCTGGTTATGGACATCCCTTCTTGGATACAAATGTGTGTATTAATCACAGTGAGAACTGGGAAATGATCACTTCCTATGGTAGTTTCACTTTTAACATGCCAATCACATGCTTTAACTAAGCTTTCTGACACCCGTGTAACATCCAAGCATGATATAGTACCCCTGTTCATATCTAGTCTTGTACCCTGTCCATTATTAAGGCATAACAATACTCTTTCTTCCATTATGTTCCCGTTACTATCTGTATGCTTGCTGCCCCATAGGCAATTATGCGCATTCAAATCCCCAGACCATATTTCTTTCCTGTATACACTCCCTGCCATTTCTTTTAATTTTTCAGTAATTAATTTTTTGCTTGGGTTATAAAAATTGATCAGCTTAATATGACCCTCTTTCCTTGGACTACATATCTCGACCATATAACATTCCATATCCTCTGGGCAAGGGAGCTCTCTAAATGCCAGCCCATCCTTAAGAAAGGTAGCACACCCTCCACCATTTTTATTGTTAGGCCTATCACATCTTATGGAACTAAACCCTGGTATAACAAAGTCCAAATGTGGTTGTAACCAAGTTTCTTGTACACATACTACATCTGGAACTACATCTAAATCTATATAAACTATAAACATCTATATCAAGAATTCTTTCTGCTGCCTCCACAATAGCCTTGATTCTATCACTTTTCTTTTTCAACTGTGGCGTAACATTGATAGTGTGACAAATGAAAACCACAAAGTTTATCTTCTTAACTACCAATGTTTCCTTATCAACTTTTGTTTTTGCATTTTTGCTCACATGTAACCTGAGTATGAACAGGAGTCTGCCTTTGTGTTTGGTTAACTGCTACCATATTTCTTTGAAACATTCCACTGGGGCTTTTATTTGATGCCGTTTCTCACTGTTTTTAGTGCTTCTGTATAAGACACTTTACTTTACTTCACCCTCTGGGCTTCTCTTTGTACTTTACATCCTCCAAACGCAGCACTATGCTCACCACCACAGTTACAGCATTTAATCTTCGTCTCCTTTTCACATTTACCGTACTCATGCTGACCACCACATCTAGCGCACCTCATCTTTCCTTTGCATTGCTGTGCTGTATGTCCCATTCTTTGACATTTATAGCATCGAATGGGTTTGGGAATTTACACTCTCACACTAACTCATGTACCGTATTTGCACTGATTTAGGTAGTTTTCTCAAATTGCACTACAACCGATAGTGTTTCCTTTAATGATCCATCTCGTTTGCTTTTAATCCGTGTGGCTTCAATCACTTTACCTCCCTGAATCTCATTTTGGACATCTTCCATTGACATACTCAATGGTACACCTGAGATCACTCCTCTCACTTTTGTCATTGCTCCTGGTATATGTGCTTTCATTCTTTCCCCTTGAAGTGAGGACATTTTCAGTATCTTTTCTTGTTGTTGTTTGCTAGTTGCATGTATCAGTATTCTTTTATTGCTCATAAACCTAGCAAATATGATTTTACCAATCGCTTTCTCAATCGCCTTAGTAAGTTTGATCGGGTGGTAATGTCCACCATCCTGGTTAAACTCAATAACTTTCCATACGATTCCTTGCCCGTTCTCCATGTTGTCAGTTTGCTGTTTCTCCGACTGATTAGATCTCAATTTCTTGCTCGTATTTCCCTCGCCAGTCTCGCTGTACTCTGACCAACTTTTCCCTCCATTTCCTCCAAACTCTCTGTTTTGGGTATCGTCCACTCCATTTCATCTACATCTGAACTAGTTGACATGATATACAGTCACAGTACAGTTTATGCTGATCCACCAGATAACTTGCTCAACCAGTGATCCTACCGCGTTTTCACTTCCGCTTTTCCCAGTCGTCACGACCGAGGGCTCTCCCTGATATGCACTGTCAGCTGTGATACCTTATATAGACAGGTGTGTGCCTTTCTCAATCACCTCCAATCAACTGAATTTAGCACAGGTGGACTCCAATCAAGTTGTAGAAACATCTCAAGGATGATCAGTGGAAACAGGATGCACCTGAGCTAAATTTTGAGTGTCATGGCAAAGGCTGTGAATACTTATGTAGGCCTACATGTTATGTTTTCGTTCTTTATTTTTAACAGATTTGCAAAAATTTGCAAAAAACAATTTTCACTTTGTCATTATGGGTTGTTGAGGAAAATAATGAATTTAATCAATTTTGGAATAAGGCTGTAACATAACAAAATGTGTAAAAAGTGAAGCGCTGTGAAGACTTTCCGGATGCACTGTATGTGCGCCAAGACCAGCATGACTAGTCCTGAAGCCTTTAGATCTAAAAGGTCATCCTATGTGACTTTGCCCAGTGGAAGATGTTCCTCTTTAACAAATGTGACCTCCCCATCGCTCAGAGGCAATCCGAGCAGCACCAATAGCAGAGACACAGCATGAGGGGCCGATGCCTGCATTGCTAAAGGCAAGATAACACCAAATGAGATGTGACAGCTGAAAGAGAAAACAGGCCCAGCTGATGGGGCTCAAATGAGAACAGAGGGTCCTTTGTGTCATACACAGTATTTTCACAGTAGGAGTACAGTATGACAAAAGTGGGTGATTATATTCTTTATTTGAGTTATGAAGTTGAATCTATATTATCAGTTTAGATTGAAACCAGAACTCACTACTTTCTTGTTTGTGAAAAAACTGGATGTCCTATTTTCAGCCATTACTGGCCTTTAATAGCCGTGTTAATATGAAGCAGAGAAATCAGACTTCACATTCAGTTAGTAAAATATCTGAGTTGTCCTGCTGATGTGAAGGGGGCAGTGTATGTGTGTGTGTGTGTGTGTGTGTGTGTGTGTGTGTGTGTGTGTGTGTGTGTGTGTGTGTGTGTGTGTAAAATTGTTCGATCAATAAATAATGACAGTCTCTAATCAAACAAAGCACTGTCTTGCTCTCAAACTACAAATAACTACAGCCACACTGCGAGCATCAGATACAAACACCAGGTGATCTTACTAGTTATAACAAAATATCTGAAATGTAGTTATTTGCCAATAGCTCCTGTGAGTCTCGATTTTAGCTTTCCGTAGATGCTTTGCAGCTTCCTTTGCATCTGCCATTTCAAGCTTTGAACAAATTCATGTACTCAAAAAAGCCTCTTCTGGGTAGATTTTAGGGTCTAGCCAGTTCCCTGTAGACAGAAGCCACGTGAGTACTTGAACTGTTTCTTGTTGGGCGAGATATCCCGGCTTTGCGCAGAACCCTGGGCTCAGTCAGGAGAACTGCACAGGCCCTCCATATTTTCCACCTTCCTTCCTGATAGGAGGAGTTACGGCTGATCTATTTGCTGCCTCTTTTCATCTCCTTTTCCCCCTCACCCAGAGAACAGATTTATCAGGTAGATGGGCTTCCATGTTTATACCTCAAGAAGTTTGGTGGCTAGAGTAACTTCTAAATTTGTTATCAGTCCCATAAAAATAAAACAAAGGAGTTGTACTGTAGGTTGGTGGCAGATCTGTAAAAATCAGTTTATCGGCCCCTTTCCACCATTTTTTTTTTTAACCGTCTGATTCCGATTGGATCCAACTAAACTAAACTCTATGGTTGCCTTTAGCATAACACCTGTGTCAGCAGTGTGAATGAGATGGCGCGAGATCTTGCAAGAAGACCCAATTCTGTTTACATGCACGTACAAGGACTATTTTTGTTATGGATCAGCTGCCGTTTCTCCCCATCCTGTGTGTTTGTATCTGTGTGTCCGTCTGTGCTTCTTGTCCCCACCTACAAGAGGCGTGGCCAGCCACCCTGCTCCGTCCCCACACAGCTGATCCTCATTCCACAATCCACCCCTGCAGTATTTAGACACGGGCTGTCCGCTTCTCCAGCGCCAGATCGTTACACACCCACACGTGGTAACTCAACGCTGTAGCCTGGCTTGTAAGACAAGAGTATTCCTACTGTTCCAATTGTCTAACCCTTATCCCTGTGTCCAGATCCCGCTGTCCCTGTTCTGTCCTGGCGTACCGTCTGCTTCTACGGATTATCACTCCTGGTTGAATCTTCGTTCTCTATTTTTAACAGAGTTGCAAAAAACAGTTTTCACTTTGTCATTATGGGTTGTTGTGTGTAGAATGTTGAGGAAAATAATGAATTTAATCAATTTTGGAATAAGGCTGCAACATAACAAAATGTGGAAAAAGTGAAGCGCTGTGAATACTTTCCGGATTAACTGTATACAGTATACCTGTGTGTGTTCATTGAGGTTTTACTTTCTCCTTTTTTCAATCATTTTAAATACTTAAAGTACAGGAACTCTCAAAATTATATAAACATGTCCCGAATAACAAGTACAGAATAATGACAACATACTATAAAGTACATTTGATACAAATATTGTATTAATTTGTATTAAAATATCATACTTTTTATCCATCCATCCATTGTCAAACCGCTTATCCTGCACACTGGGTCACGGGGGGGCTGGAGTCCATCCCAGCCAACTTCGGGCGATAGACAGGGTACACCCTGGATTGGTCGCCAGCCAATCGCAGGGCTACACAGAGACATACAACCATTCACACTCACATTCACACAGCAACGGGCAATTTAGAGTCCCCAATTAACCTGATCCCCAGAGCATGTCTTTGGACTGTGGGAGGAAGCCGGAGAACCCGGAGAGAACCCGCGCAGACACGGAGAGAACATGCAGACTCCACACAGAAAGGCCACTGGGCGGAATCGAACCCAGGACCTTCTTGCTGTGAGGCGACAGTGCTAACCACCACGCCACCGTGCCGCCCATCATACTTCATACATCATACTTTTTATTTTATTTTTAAATTTTCCTTTTGCTTGATAAGATGTAGTGGTATTTGTAACATATACATGTATGTAATATTTGAAAGTACACACCAAAACATGTGTGGAAAACTAAACCATAGAGAGAGTACGGAGAGCAGAACAAAGACACAACGTTTGAATAAAACAATCCTATGGCCAATCTGTGGATCTGAACCGAGGATATTGAAGTTCATGGTCAGTATTTCAACCCCACCACCAGACTAGATGAAAATCAGGAATTTCAGATGGAAGGTGATGGTTTGTAAAAAATATTAATAATAAAGTATCTATTTAAAACAAGTTCAAGTTGTGTCCCCTGAGTCATTAATGCTTAAATGCCCTCATCACAAAATTGGGCAATGCACCCTGAGGGACAGGCAGACAGAGGTCATCGCCGTTTCCAAACACACACAGGACTGGTGCAGAGCTGAGTTGTACAACTGAATGCAGCCTTGGCAGAAAACAAATCAAATAGCATTAAAAATAATGTTTGCTTTTTTATTATTTTGTAGGTTCTACAGTTGTTTGGTTCTTGCGGTTTGGGGTACTAGCTTCCAGTTTTTTTGTAAACAGTGACATGATGGTGCAGTGAGGTCCATTTAGAAACACACTCCTGGCATATAACTGTTAAAGGTTGAACAGTGTAACAGTGATTTGAAGGTTGAACTTGTGTAAAATTCAGCATGAGTAAGCAGCCTTATTGTTGGTTGGCAACAGTGTTAATTTTGGCAGCTATTTTTGATTTAGTCTTAGTCTTTAGACGAAAAATGCATATTAGTTTTAGTCACATTTAGTCATTTTAATCCTTCTTAGTTTTAGTCTAGTTTTCGTCGACGAAAACTAGACTAAAATGTAATTAGATTTAGTTTTAGTCACATTAAATAGCCATATTAAACTCCTGTTCTTCCCTTCTCAGGCCCAGGGATCCCCTGTGTTGTGTCTACAACTGCATAATAGTCTAGCTTGCAGTACTTGGTTGTCCATTAGATGTCCCTCCTAGGACAGGTCTATAGCAGGGGTAGGCAAACTTTTAGACTCGCGGGCCACAATGGGTTGTATAATGTGACGGAGGAGCCGGGCCAAGAACAAATGGTTGAAGTGTTTGTGTGAGCGAATATAAATGACATGTGAAAAATCATTACATGAAAGGATTTGGATTTTAACAAATAGCAAAGCATTTATTTGCAAGGCAATTTAACAAATTGGCAAAGGTGTAACAACTTCATGAGGACTAGGGACATAAACGCAACACTTTTGTGTTGTCTTTGTCTGTTTACTTGCAACACTTTTGACATGGGCACCGGAAACTTCATGGTCCTCTATTGTTTCCACTGTGAAATTTCTTGTCCCAACAAAAGAGACCCCTTAACGTCCTACAATCGGTGCAATACATTATTTTCTTGGCTTCAGAACCTGCAATGAGTTTATTATGTTAGACGTGTTTGTAACGGAGCGTCTCATCCACCGAGGAAACGCTGCCTGCCGTCGCCAGAGAACAGAGCAGAAAGGTCCGACAGTCTGTTAAACGGGTCTTCATGTTTCTGTGAAGCAGCGCGGCTTCAGCCTGCTAACAGTTAGCTAACCCGAGACAGCTGAGCTAAACTAACGAAGCCACATTCAAACTCGCCGAAGGGTAAAATAGTCGTTGCGGTCCGTAGTCGGTGCACAAGAACCACCGCTGCACCGCTACGAGCGCTCTGGGTTCGTGGATGACGTCATCATGACGCGTTAATAACCGCGTACTTTGCCTGTCTGTTGTCTGTCAGCTGCGGGCAAATTTAGGGGGGAAAAGTATCGTGACTTCGTCAACCACCAACATGTTCGTCTCGTCTCGTCTCGTTAACGAAAGTTAGAATAGATTTAGTCATAGTTTTTATTTTTTAAGATCGTTTTCGTCACGTCTTAGTCTCGTCTTAGTCATGGAAAAAAGATTCGTCATAGTTTCCGTCGACGAAATTAACACTGGTTGGCAAGTCCAATACTCCCTGGCCTGGATAAAGTACCAAGCTTTGGACCTGGTTGATCAGTGAGAGTGTGTGCAACAGGCTGACCTTTTGTTCTACAAAAGACTTTGCTCTTACAAGCAAGCATGAATGGGGTCAGGGTCGACGTGGTGCAGGGAACCGCAACGTTGGCGGTTCGAGCCCCGGCTGCTCCATGTCGAAGTGTCCCTGAGCAAGACATCTAACCCCTGATTGCTCCCTGCCCAAAAATGTAAAAAGCCATGGGTTGAAAAAAAATAAAATGACCTGTAATGTAATAAATTATATGTTGCTAAAACAAACTCCAAAAGTTTTTTGTGAGTGATTGATTCATAAAAAACGTTTAGCAATGAGCATGGGATATCTTGTGGAGTCATGCTATAAGTGTAAATGTTATTAGAAATGATAAAAAATGACAAACCGTGTTCAATTCTCAGGAAATGCACAAATTTTGCGATTTTACAAACAGAAAGACGGTAGGGTGGAGTACGAAGTGATATCAGATATTGTGATATATTGCAGGGAGAGGTGAGGGGGTTGGTGATGGAGGGGAGGTATCTGGCAGCCAGATGGCTCCACCCCCGAGCTTTATATGGACTTCCAGCCTAACGACAGTTAGTGATTAAGGTGAGATGGAGTTCAGAAAGCGGAGACGAGACGAGGAGAAGATTGACTGGATTGACCTTGGGGCTATTGCACGAAACCAGAATATGGGATTAAGCCGAGACATTCACGTTTTCCTGGATGAATTTAGCTTGGACTAGCACGAAAGCAGGTTGAATTAAGCCCAGCCAAGTAACCATGGCGATTTATTCTTTGCAGCTAGCCTGCTTCAGACCAAGCTAACAGCCAGGCTAAAATTATTCCTGGAGTCTGATGTGTTAAATCCGCTGCCGCTCTGATCCGATACAAACGTGTTTAACAGTTATTTGAGTCTTCTGAATGTGTTGTTATTCATTTCCATTAACATGCATTATTGTCACTATTGCTGTCACCAGTTTGATTTTAAACCATACTATTGCCGTGAGTCACGTTTCATGTCAGACAATATTTCGCGGACCAGTCAACAATTGTAAAGGTGATGAGTGCAATATATAAGTCTCATTCACCTGCGTTTCTTCCTGCACCATAATAACCATTTCTGAACCATGTTTTGGATGAAGAAGCACTGATAGTAAGACATGCTTTCAGACGTGAGCGGATGTATCGGGACAGATCAGACCAGCGCGAAGCATCTCACCATCCCATAGATGCTCTGTATGGTACTGTACTTTTTTGCAAGAGGCATGTTTTTATATGCCAAAACTGTAGGCACTACTGTAGGTACTAAAGGCACTATTTGACGTACTGTCAGAAGTGTGTGTGTGGAACTGAAGTCCTTGGCACACATCTTTATTACCTTCCCTGACCACAGAAGAATGTGTTCCATCAAAGAGGATTTCCACAAGACCGTCCACTATGATAGTCCACATATTCCGTATAAATGGCTGATTTGTGTTTGATGTACTGGAGAATGTATCATGTATGAAGAGGGCAGTTGTATAAACAACGCACCCTAGGAAGTCCAATATCCTTTCTTTTTTAGTCCATCAATAACTGAGAACTAGATCTCCACTCAATCCAACTACATGCTAAGAGTGTCTGTCTACAGTTTCCTGGTGCTGGACAGGAAATGATCACAGCTTATTTTAAGAAAACTGCTGCCTGCTACAGATGAGAACCCAAAAAAGTTGTGTGGGCTAAAAGAGGCTTATGGATCTGTCGGGTTGATGGAAACTGCAGAGATGCTGATTATACTTTGATGATTCTTTAGAATAAACGGTTGCATTATTTCCCCTCTTCTTCACACAAACATCTTACTACATAGAATTTACCGCGTTTAACTCGTATTTAATACTGACCTCCCTGTGGTTCTTTATAATGTGCAATTGACTAAATCAGTGAACACAAGTACTCCATCAGATCAAACTATTGGAACTAGCCAAAGGCCAAACATTTATTATTTATTTTAGGTGGTTCATCACAGCAAGTAATGTTATTTTTACAAGCATAGGGTACATAAAGTATTTTAGCTTGATCTAATGGATGGTGTAGAAACTAAGCCAATGCTTTAAGCCACTGAGGCATTTTAACAGGAAACCTAATTGACGCGCTGCTATTTTAACCATGAGGGATGAATGAGAGTCCAGTTGCTTTTCAGTTAAGATGCAAATGAGTCAATTTATTTGCCATCTTATGCTTTAAATCACATGTTTCACGCATACATCCACACAGAGCGTAACATGATACTAAAAAGCGGCCAATCATCAGATCATGACTCACAACATAAATCTGCTCTAACAGATGCCTGATTTGAATAAACCAGACAAATACTATGTACCAATTTGGAATTCAGTCCCCCAAATAGCCTGTTATGATTGTTTATTTGATTACCACAATTTTCCGCCTGTGTTGCAATTAGAATTTGGGATCCATTGGCCAAAATTTGATTATTTTACTTTTGACTGTCAGATACAAGAGACAAATCAGGATTCATACATTCAACATTCACTAAATATTCTATTCGGGTCTGACCCTACATTTAACTAAAAAATACAAATGAAATCTCTGACTTATTTGATGGTATTCATCCCAATAAGAACACATGTATTTAAAAGTAAATAAATCACCATCTTTCAGGTCTTATTAACAAATGACTCCTACCAGTCAGTTAATCAGCTGAAAGCAGAAAGGAGCCATTGGTGCACTGATTTATCTGTGCTGTGACCCATTTGTTTCTGTGTATAATGAATGAATAAGTCAATGAAGGTTTGTTCTATATGAAAAAAAGCCTGGGATGAAACTGAGCACATTTCTATGCAACAGGAACACTGCCACACTGTTGAACCATTACCTTTCAAACCAATTGGGTCTTGGCATTACGCCCCTCCAGCCTCCTTACACTTGAATGCTTGTTCCTGCTTGTGCCATCCGCCTGTTCATCTTTTACTTCCATTGAAAGACTGTGATGCTCTCATTTAGCCACCAACGTTTGGTCAATGCTTGCTGGGGATTGTTCACTGAGTGTGCCTGAGAGCCAGCATTTTTATAAACGTATCCCCTCCAATGAATGAGCCCGGTTCACTATCATTACAATGCCCTGGCTATGTGAGTAGTGACTCACAATGATTTTTTTCATTGTAAAGCTTTCCAGAGAGTACGCCAATGTAAATCCAACTTGGTTACACAAGAATAACTTACAGTGCTACAATTCCAGTTCATTTCAAGACAGAACACCAAGTCCTTCAGCGTGACTGTGTAGTTAGCGGATCTTTATCGGCTAATAGACTTAGGCTTTATTTTCACATTCAGTATGACTGACTAGTAATTGCAACCCATCATTTTGAGTCTTTGAATCAATGAGCAGTTCAATTTCACCTTTTTAGCTATTGCCAAGTCAATGTGATAAATGGCCACCAGCTAGAGTTGAGGAGCCCATATGTTAACGGCCCCACAAAAGATCAGAAAACTTGAGGGAGTTATGGCTAGAACTTTCCCCACTCTCCCCATCCAATTAATACATTCACAGCTTCGAGCGAGGCATCATGTATTCAGGGTGAATTGGGTCTGCTCTGGAGAGCAGATTGTTTGAAAGATAACATTGATGTAAATGTTTTGTCATAAATCTCAAAGAAGAGTAATCATACCAGCATGTTTCTACTTTTGTTGTGCGTATCAATGAACGGTGCTCATGTCTTTGGGGAAGGAAGAACTAATGAACGTGATCACCCACTGTTTTTTTGCAGCAACCAAGGATTTACAGTAACTGGACCCAGCATGACATGCTGGTGCAATCAAAGGAACAGCGAAGCGACTTACTTCAATGAACAATGCAGCGGCTGGAAAAAGACGAAAGTCACCATCACTTGATATTTTTAATGTAGCAAGCTTTTTTTTCCATCACTCTATCATGAAGTGACACAGTATATGAGCGAGGCGCAAAGTGTTGAACACACATTCAATACATACATACATGTGTGTGTGTGTGTGTGTCTATGAGTGTATATATACATAATGTGTATACAGACATCAAATGACAGTCTTTTTGTCTTAGGCCCAACCTCCAAATTCTCTCATTGGTTTATCACCGTCATGATACCAATACTTATCAACAGTTTTTTCACCTTATGTATCAAAAATTAGGCACATCTTGTCTCAGGCATCGCAAATCAAGGCAAAGCTTATACAGGCTGTAATTACAGACAGTCACAGTCCAATTAATCCCAATGAATAGAAGATAAACAGCAACAGCAGTGTCTATTATTCAGAGAGCCATGACATTCAGCAAATACATCTGTGTCGTAGGAAAACACTCACACACAAACACCACAGTAACTCCACGACTGAATGAACACCACACCAAAACCTCAAAGTGGCTGACACTACACACTCTCCAAGCTATCAAGAGCTACCGACAACATACCCTTGAGCAAGGCAGCTGAGCAGCAGAGGGTGAGATGAACTACAGCGGTGCCAGGCCGCTCCCAGGTGTGACAGTGCACAGAATGTGTATGACTATGAAGCAGGGCACTGAAAAAGAACATGCGTACTCAGCAAATCCCTTCCCTGCATGAAAACTCTGAGTTGTGTTTTAAAAACAATCAACTTCATGAGTAGAGCACACAAAACAGAAACAGAAAATTTGTGTACAGTGTTTGTAGTTATTCATTAAAAAAATACAAGTTGACAACAGCAACAGAGGCATAATCTTAATCATTCTGCTCTTACCTTTCACAATAAAAGCCTCAACACTGCTTCTCTGCTTATCACAGGAGCAAAGTGTAAAACGCCATGGGTTAAAAATGCAATGTAAGTTGCTTTGGATAAAAGCGTCAGCTAAATGACCTGTAATGTAATATATTGATGTCTAATAAACATTGGAATTATTGACTTCAAAAGTAAATCCTCTACCTGTCAACGCATTTTTAATCCACTCAAACTAAAGATTATTTTGAATTCCTTGCAAATCTTTAACATTGTCAGTCGTCTTCCTAAAGACACCTTGACAGCTGTGTGAGGTACAGGGAACTTCATTTATTTTCTTAATTCTTATTCCTTGCTCGACTAGCAGCGAAAGCTTCTCTTTCAACTTAAAACAAGACTTCTATTCTTTCTGATGCCACAACAAGCCAGAGTACAGTTGAGGGATGATTTGTAGAGTGAAAGAAAGAGAGTATTTGTCTAAACAGTGCAGCAATCCTTGCTAACAGGAGCTGACGAGCCACATAAAAAACAGAAGCTAAACATAGACTCACAAAGAACAGAGACAGGGGAATAGAATAAGTCTTACCTGGATAAACAAGCAGAGAAATCACCCATGACAGGACAATGAAACATACCGAGTTATACATGCTTCCTAAACAGCTGATTCTGATCTGATCCACTGTTTTATACACGCTCTTTTTTGTATTTTCCCACGACAGGGAGCTTCTGTAAACTGTCTGTTTGTTGTTTTTGCTTCTCTCCCTATGCCTTTTTCCTCAATGTCAATTTGGATTCATCCACCACTGACAGCGGTGAAAGGAAGGTGCTTTAAATCCAGTTGAAGTAGTAGTACTAGGCAGCAGACACGCACAGAGGCTGACTCCTCATGCACTATTCAATCTCCCTCTCTTCCACATACTACAGCAAACAGAGGGACCAGCATTCTGCAAACTGGGGGTAGAGGAGGGGGAGGGCAGCCTCTGTTCAGCCCGTATTGGCTGAAGCTTCCGTCACTCAACCATGAACAGTCCTAGCTCTGTTTTTTCTCAGATTCTTTTTTACTGCTCTGAATCCACAACTGCTTTCCTTTCTCTGCCGTCTGACAGAAGTAGAGAGGGATTAACAAAAATGAAGCAGGATTTGTATCCAATGAAGGCCAAATAAACAGCCTTCTAATTAAAGCAGAGGGTGATCTGGGATTGGGGAAATTGCCAAAAAATCATCCATTTTATCTGATTTATTGGTGCCAAACAAGTGACAATTGCACTTTGATAAGCAGTTTTGATGCATGCAAGGTTTTATCTAGTAACTGTCTCGGGGTGGATTCATGTCCTGTTTTATTTTGTAGTTTATTTTGTGTCCCTGGGTTAACTTAAACATGCTTAACTTCTAGCTGTTGAGTCTTAGAGAAAGAACCAACCAAAATGCAGACTCTTTTCCAGATTACGGATCGTAATCCGTAAACGTGCCTTTTGGCTGTGTGATAATAAATGACCATTTCAAATCATCCAAACTGTCATCATGATACATTATTTTAAAGCAGTAATTTTTTAAAATTATTATCTACTGGTTTACATGGACTATCCTACATGAGAATATGATACGTGTTTGCAGTGGACGTATTTAGGCCAGGATATTGGCTATAAAATGTTAACCGCAGACAAAATTCACAATAAAAACACATTAGATGTGAGCAGCCTGTAAGAACTAACAATATTAACTGTTGTATTCATCAACTTAAGTTTCAACAACACTGACAAGTCAGTGCAATACTGCACTCAGTTCAGCTCTGTGTGCTATCACAATGCCATCTCCACCAACAATGACTGTTTCCTCTTATGTCCAACATACTTGGCAAATAAATGTTTCTGATTCTGAAGTCATGTGACTTCAGTCAGTGTGATGGCTGTGACTAAATACTGTCCTATGATGCCTTGTAGTTTGGCTCATAAGCCAGTCTGTGAGGTGTATGTTAGCAAGCCTGCTCCTGTACTTATATTTTGAGATTTTCATCTGTCTATTCTACATCCCTACCAGTCATACGCACGTCCAGGCACATGCGTGTTCAGGCTGTGCTCTCAAGATTGCCCGCAGAAGGCGGGTCTGAGAAGCGCTTTAACCAATTGCTGATCAAATCAAAATATGTGGCATGTGACATACAAATTAGCCAATTTGCGTCCTTAAACTGACTGTGCCTGGGGCCACGCTGGTTTTGCTTGCGCATCCTCTTGACTTCCCTGACTTCAATATAAAGGTTTGCTACTCAGAAGGACAGAAGACCAAAATTCCACTTCTTATAATAACTAACTGACATGTCATATTTAGGCATTAAATCATTCTGAGATGTTTACGGAAATTCATCGGATAGCACTACCTAGAAAATGTGCCACCACTGTTGATACCATAAATTAAATGAAAGCACTACACAAGCACTGCAAATGTAAGCAAATAAATAAGCACCAAATCCATCAAGTCACATGGATATAGTCACAGTGGGATAGTAGGGACACACACAACAGTCTTTGCACCTATGCACCGATGAAGTGAGGTCTCAGTGTACTTGACCGGTGCTCGCTTTCTGCTCCGACATGATTTTAATTAATCTGAAATTGTGGAGGCTGTCGATTGTACAGGTTTGAGCCCTGGTTGCTCCATGTTGAAGTGTCCCTGAGCAAGACACCTGGTTGCTCCCTGGGCGAAAATGTAACAAAAAAAGCTATGGGTAAAAATTGCAATGTTAGTCGCTTTGAATAAAACCGTCAGCTAAATGACCTGTAATGTAATACAAACGTTTATTCAGATGCATGCCTTTATAAAGAGCTGGCAGAGCGTTTCTGTATGCAAATGAAGGTGCGTGAGAACCGTTACTTTGGTCCTACTTCAGAAAATGTTTAAGAATAACTAGAAAAGGCATTTCCTGCTGAAAATGCGTTGGAATGCAAAAAGCTGAAAGCTGAAATGAATATTTAAAAATAGCTGAAAATACAGAAAGTTGAAGGGAATTTGAATACATCTGAAATTACACCTATTAGAAAAGCTGAAATTAATTTGAAATTGCTAAAAATACAGAAATGGGAGAAGCTGAAAGGAATTTCAATAGATTTGCTGAAAAAGCAGAAATGAAAACAGCTGAAATAAATGTGAAACATTGCAAAAAAATACAGAAATGAATATTAAAACATTGCTGTTAATAGAGGCATAAGAAAAGCTGAAATGATTTTAAAGAATTGCTGAAAATACAGGAAGTGGGGAAGCTGAATTCCAATAGATTTTCTAAAAAATACAGAAGTTGCAGGAGCTTAATTGAATTTTAAAAAGTACAGAAATAACAAAAGCTGAGATGAATAAAAAGAGGTTTAAAATTGGTTGTAGTAATATTGGTAGTAGTATTAGTTATAGTTGTAATTGTGGTATTAGTAGTACTAGCAGTAGCAGTCGGTTTATTATCAATAGCAGTAGAAACAGCTGTAATACTAATACTATTAGCCATAGTAGTATTTGTAATAACATTAGTAGTAGTTGTAGTATTAATAGCAGTAGAAATACCAGTAATATGGTAGTAGAAGTATCAGTTGTAGTACTACTAGAAGTACTAGTAACTTGCTTAGTGGTTGTGGTAGTATTTGAAAGAGCAATACGTATTTCAACGAAACCGCTTCATGGTTAAGGTACAGATAATCATTGAGGCTTTAATTTTGTAATGATGGAATTGGGTGAGGGGGGATTGGGAGACAGAATGTTTGTTATTCAAACTAAGAAGTTTTTAATTAAAAGGCCTCATCACAAACATTAGAGTAAAAATTCCCTCCATGGGGCTTTTATTTTGAAATTATTGGATTGGGTGGGGTGGGGGGGTGTAGATAGAGGGAGGGAGGGTGAGAGGGTGAGGAAGGGAGGGGTGGTGAGGAAGAGATAGAGGGAGAGAGAGAGGAGGAGAAATAGACAGACAGACAGACTGACTGACTGAGTGATTAACAGTGAGAAGAGGTCAGGGTGGAGGGGGGGAGGGGGGGCGAGTGTCTTTATCATATTGGTCTGTTGACAGAAAGCATAGCTGCGTCATGTGACTCCAGTAATCAGGTCATAGGAGCAGCTGTGAGTCACAGACAGAGATCCTGCAGCGTGTGAGCGAGTAACCACGGCAACGGCGCACCTGTGCTCATTAACGAGCTGCTGCAAAAGGCAGAGACAGGACAGCGAGTTACACAGAATCCACACCTCAAACAAATGACATTCAGCGCAAAACTATAACAGCTATCTAAAAAATACGGCGTTTTTACGAGACCCAAGACTCTACCGAACGCATGGATGTGCGTTTTATGTCTGTCCGGTAATAAATACGGCTCCTATGGCCGTTGACAAAACGTGTACCTTCTGGATTTTTAGAGAAATATGTCGGCAGATTTGTATTGGAGCCTATGGGGCTTTTGACAGAGGTTGTGTCACTCTAACACTCCTTAAGCAAAAACTAAAGAACTCTGGGATTCCATGAACACATTAATCCAATCAGCACAACCATACCCTCATTAATCTGAAGAAATGAAGCCTCTAGAGTGTATACTTTGGCTGCAAGGACAGAAGTTCCATACTTTTTTAACCAGATTCCTGCGCTGCTTCACACTCTAGCCCTCGAGGTCCCCACTCTAGCAGACGCAATACACACTCATGTAAAAGTCAGAAACGGAGCGAAGAACTAGTGAAACATAATCAGTGATTATGAAAAAAGTACAATAGATATCAAGAAGCAGTTTCTTTCATAAAATAGTTGAGACTTGTGTGAACATTTGAGAGTTGAAATGGTGTCTGTAGCTGAAAGATTTGCGAAGCTGAAAAATCTGAAAGTTGAAGAAGTTGAAGAGGATTTGAAAAACAAACTCCATTTGAAAACCATGTTAGAATATTAACGATTATTGATTTATATAAATTCAAGCTTAAGAGGTAGAAAGCTGAAAAGTCATAGCCCGGAAGCCGGAAAGAAGCTGAAGATATTTGAAGGATTTTAATAGCTGAAAGTGTGAAGGAGTTGAAAGGTGCCACGGAAGAAATAGAATAAGTCGGAAATAAAGATTCGAAGAACAATACTTGGAATGCTTAAAGCATTCCAACTAATAACACCAATGTGTTTATCAGTTTATTCATTTTTTATTTGAGATCGAGGAGGAAAGTCTCCGAGATCGACCGGTTGATTGCGTGCGGCGGGTTGGCGACCAGTGGTTTAAAGTGACCTAAGCTGTCTGAACAATCAATCATTCATAAAAAATACAATTATACAATTCAGAACACTTAACAGGACTGTTTCTTTTTTTCTGAATATTTTATTTTGAAAATTGACCAGATTCTCCTACAATTACATGTCGTTGTCCCTCTTGACACAAGTGTCAAGCAAACGTTTTGGGGTTTTTTTGCCATGCGCAGCGACTACTAGTGAAGATCAATACTGAAGTTTAAAACGTAGACTACCCCACTGGACTGAAGGTTAATTCAGCCGAGTGTAGTGAGGACTGAAGGTTACTGTCATGGTGTGGGTTTATTTCCTGTCTTATTTTGTAGTTTTCTGCCTCTAGTCTCCCTGGGTAACTTCACTTCCTGCCTTGTCCAGTCATCCCCTGTGATTGTCTGATTGTTTCCACCTCCTATCACCTGCACCTGCACAAGCAGTGTGTGTCTCTTGTCCCTGTCATTGTTGATTGTTCTGGATGTTCTTGGTTCCTGCCTGTATTTTTGCCCCTTGGACCCTGGCTATGGCGGGGGCTGAGCCGACGAGGCTTCATGTGCCGTGCAGCCGGCGCCTCCGGTGGTTTCCCGTGTCCCCCAGCCAGCGACTCCGGAGGGTTTCCGGTGTCCCCCAGCCAGCGACTCCGGAGGGTTTCAGTGTTCCCCAGCCAGCCATTCCAGAGACGTTCAGTGCCCTGCAGTCGGCGCTCCGGAGCCAGACTGTTGACCGTCCACCAGGCCGACCCCCGGAGCCCTCCCGGCCAACTGATCGTCTGCCGGGCCGACCCCTGGAAGCTCCCTGGCCGTCTGGCCACCCGCCGGTTTCCACCTGTGTCCAATCACCTGCATCTCCCTAGTGTATTTAAGCCGTGTGTGTCACTAGTCGCGTCATTGTTGATTGTTCTGTATGTTCTTGCTTCCTGCCTGTATTTTCGCCTCTTGGCTCCATTGGAGTTTTTGACTATTAAAGTCTTTTTTTGGTTTGACGTCTGCATTTGAGTCCTGCCTTCCCCGCACCCTGACAGTTACTGGTGCCAAGTGGAAATAGGACTATGAGAAACAGTGTTGAGAAAAATAAGACTGACTGACAAACTATGAAGCAGATATTAAAGATATAAAGAACATGAAGTGTATAAGTGTAATAAATAATTAAATCTTTTGTACATTAACACTTTTAACATCCACTGACCCGGACACAAAGGCACTGTTGCCAAAGACCGCACAACACAGAAATGGAAGCGCAGATTAACATCCAAATTGATTCAAGAGTGTATTATCATGTCATTAGTTAGCTGGCTACAGTAAACCGTCTCCGAAAGTTATATTCTCACCACAGAAAGTTAATCAGTATAGCCTTTAATTTATGTATATGATTCTCTTGAGGTTAATTTTACAATGTTTTAAAATGAAAATCGAGGGGTATACTGACAAAGAAAAGGCCCAGAGGCCCACACCAAAAATATAAAAAATCAATATTTTCATAGATAAGGAAGCCTAACAAGGTAACCAAGAGATAAGAAACAAATTGAATGATAGATAATTGTTTCTAGTGTATTTTATAGCTGGATTAAGACACGGGTCAAAACCAACAAATTAACACAAGGGATGGCAACAGAAAGCTAACACAAGAGGAAGGTTAAGGCACTTACCAGCCTGCAAAATGTTTTTATATTCATCTTGACCTGTTGCCAGGATATTTTTTGTACAGTCTTCTTTGTTCTGTATGAACATTAATTGTAGAAAGATATTTGACAAAGCCTATGGCTAGTAAGTTGATACTTTTAAATCCTTCCGCTTTCAGTCGGTCCAAGATTGTCTGCCGGGCCTTTTACATTACATTACAGGTCATTTAGCCAATGCTTTTATCCAAAGCGACTTATTCTCTGTTTAATTACAGCTGCCCTTTATTCTTTTTTTGCATATGCTTCTCTTCTTATTATCCAAGATGGCACCATTGATGGCTGCCACGGTGCTTCGGTGCGCTTCGTTTTTTGTTGTTTTTGTTGTTAATTATATTCATTATTATTCCTGCTGAGATTCCCGGAGCTCTTTTCACCAGAAAGCGTGGTTCTCTCACTCCGCTGCCAGGCATCTTTCTCTCCAACGTGGGCTCACTGTGCAACAAACTGGACGAAATTCAGCTGCTGGTGAGGAGAGACTTCTCTACATCCTCCGTTTTGTGCTTCACGGAGACGTGGCTCTGCAGATCGATACCGGACTCCGCGCTCCAGCTGGCGGGCTTCCAGCTGCTCCGAGTGGACCGCGACACGGGGGTCTCCGGCAAGAGAAAGGGTGGAGGAATCTGCTTTTACTTCAACAACAGCTGGTGCAATGACGTAACGGTGATCCTAAAACACTGTTCTCCTGATCTGGAAACTTTCTTCATCAACTGCAAACCCTTTTATTCCCCCTGTGAGTTCGCTTCATTCATCCTGGTCGGTGTTTATGTGCCGCCGGCGGGCAACGTGCACGAGGCACAGCGAACACTCGCCGACCAGATACGGCGTGTGGAGCGGACCAACCCGGACTCTTTAGTTATTGTCCTCGGGGACTTTAACAAAGGAAATCTCACACACGAACTCCCTAAGTACAGACAGTTTATTAAATGCCCCACTAGAGAGGAGAACACGCTGGATCACTGTTACACCACAGTAAGCAGGGCTTATCACGCCGTCCCTCGTGTTGCACTGGGATACTCTGACCACGTCATGGTCCATCTGATTCCTGCATACAGGCAGAAACTAAAGCTCTGCAAACCTGTGGTGAGGGAATTCAAGAAGTGGACCAGTGAGGCGCTTGAGGATCTTCGGGCGGCCTTTGACTGCACAGACTGGGATGTTTTCAGGACTGCTACTGACAGTCTGGATGAGTTCACAGAGGCTGTAACTTCCTACATCGGCTTCTGTGAGGACAGCTGTATACCATCATGCACCAGGGTGAGTTACAACAACGACAAACCCTGGTTCACAGCGGAACTCAGAACACTACGCCTGCAGAAGGATCAGGCTTATAGGAGTAGGGACAAAAACTTGTATACAGAGTCAAAATACAAGTGTAGCAAGGCGGTGAGAGATGCTAACAGTTCTCAGCAAGTGACTCTGCTTCGGTTTGGAGAGGCCTCAAACACCTCACTAACTACAAGCCCAAAACCCCCAACTCCATGAATGACCTCCGCCTGGCAGACGAGCTGAATGAGTTCTACTGCAGATTCGAAAGACAATGTCCTGATCCCATCCCCCACAACTCCACCAACCTGCTGCAGTCCTCCATCCCTCCCTCCCCCAGGCCATCAGGTGCTCACGCTTCCACATCTATATCACCTTCCCCTCCCCCACCAGCAACGACCCTCTCTATTCTGGAGAGAGACATTAACCGGCTCTTTAAAAGACAAAATCCCCGTAAGGCAGCCGGTCCGGACTCTGTTTCCCCTCACACGCTGAAGCATTGTGCTGACCAGCTGTCTCCGCTGTTCACTGACATCTTCAACACCTCCCTGGAGACATGCCACGTACCAGCCTGCTTCAAGGCCTCCACCATCATCCCTGTTCCCAAGAAGCCCAGGATCACAGAGCTCAATGACTACAGGCCTGTCGCCCTGACCTCTGTAGTCATGAAGTCTTTTGAACGGCTAGTCCTGACCCACCTGAAGTCCCTCACTGACCCCCTCCTGGACCTCTTGCAGTTCGCCTACAGAGCCAACAGGTCTGTGGACGATGCTGTCAACATGGCCCTCCACTACATCCTCCAGCATCTGGACTCCACAGGAACCTACGCCAGGATCCTGTTTGTGGACTTCAGCTCTGCCTTCAACACCATCATCCCGTCTCTGCTGCAGGACAAACTCTCCCAGCTGCACGTGCCCGACTCCACCTGCAAGTGGATCACAGACTTCCTGTCTGACAGGAAACAGCACGTGAAGCTGGGGAAACATGTCTCAGCCTCTCGGACCATCAGCGCCGGTTCCCCCCAAGGCTGCGTTCTTTCCCCTCTGCTCTTCTCCCTGTACACCAACAGCTGCACCCCCAGTCACCAGTCCGTCAAGCTCCTGATGTTTGCGGATGACACCACCCTCATTGGACTGATCTCTGGTGGGGATAAGTCCGCCTACAGGTGGGAGTCTGACCATCTCGTGTCCTGGTGCAGTAAGAACAACCTGGAGCTCAACGCTCTAAAGACAGTGGAGATGGTTGTGGATTTCCGGAGGAACAGAGCCCCACCCTCCCCCATCACCCTGTGTGACTCCCCCCGTCCCCCGTGTGGATTCCTTCTGTTTCCTGGGCTCCATCATCACCCAGGACCTCAAGTGGGAGCTGAACATCAGCTCCATCACCAAGAAGGCTCAGCAGAGGTTGTTCTTCCTGAGGCACCTGAAGAAATTCAACCTGCCAAAGACGATGATGATCCATTTCTACACGGCCATCATCGAGTCCATCCTCTGCTCCTCCATCACTGTCTGGTACGCTGCAGCCACAGCCAAGGACAAGGGCATGCGTGTCATCCGCTCTGCAGAGAGGGTGATTGGCTGCAATCTGCCGTCCCTGCAGGATTTGTTCGCTTCCAGGTCTCTGAAGCGAGCTAAAAAGATCGTAGCCGGCCCCTCTCACCCCGGACAAAACCTGTTTGTGCTCCTTCCATCTGGCAGGAGGCTGAGGTCCATCAGGACTAAGACCTCCCGCCACACGAACAGTTTCTTCCCGTCGGCAGTCGGGTTCATCAGCAGAGCCCGGTCCCCCACTGACTGACTATAACATTCCACAGCTCACTCCCCTTCATACTGCACATGTCACTTTAACTGTAATTGTTCACTTTGTCGTCACTCGTCACTTGTTCGCTAGTGCACTTTGTTAAGGTTTCGGAAGCTCTCGAGGGAGGACTCAATCCTTTGTTCTCGTCCCGGCCAGAAACGAGGACACGAATGAGTCAATTCGTTTAAATTCAAAAATCAAAAGTTATTTAATAACTGAACAACGTAATAGGGATTACAATTACAAAGTGAAATACTAAGCGAACAGTGGAATATTTCGCGAAATAGAGAATCCTCTGAGCAAGTCTGAAGTGACTTATCAACGCGGCTGCAGGAGAAGTTCTAACAGTCTTTTCCCCGCCATGGTCCTTTGAAACCTCTTGAGGTGTGTCTTCTTTGGTGCATTTGAATGTCATTGGCCTCTTCTCCAAAGGGTCACCTCCTCCATTGTCCCCTTCACGTCGAGGTGTGAAGCTGCAGCTGTAACCTGAAACCTCTCTGTCCTAGCTGTCCCTCAAATTCCAATGCACTCAATGTAGATACTGTGGCTTTATGCCCCAATGAGTGAACCCAACAAAGCATACATCGTTTAAGTTTTCATCTTATAACTAGTACACTTTAATTACAACAACCCATCACTAATGATCACCGTTCATCACACTTCATCATAAGATCTAAAACAGTTCATGTGGTTCAATTCTCAAGACATTTGCCTCAGTCGGCTGCCTTGAAATAAGTTGTTCATTTTATTACCTGACAGGAGAAAAAACTCCCAAAAAACCCTTTTTGGGGATAAAATTGGGAGAAATCCATAAAGAACGGCAATTGGCATCCGTCCCCAGGTTTTAACATCACATTGTGACAGAATGTTAATGTGTACAGTGTTTATATGATTTAAATGACTATGAATTGTGTTTGATTGAAATTGCATTCACTTCATCTAACATGTTAATGTAATAACTAATATCTAACATCACACAAACTATAATTCTAACACTAAACATTATTACACGTACTATAATTTCCTGACTAGGGGTGCACTTCTGGCTTAAATCCCTAACAATTCCCTCCTTGCTCACAGTTCACTGTGAGCATCTCTCAAAGACAGAAAAATTATCATACAGTCACATCCGTCAACAGTGATTGTCCCTCATCATCTACTCGCTACCGATTTCCCTGTATACTAGTCTCACTAAACACAATATTGATCAATCCCTGCAGGAATCCAAGGATGCAGGAGATGCAGCTTCATCCGTAGTGGACTAGATCATGACTGTAACACAAGAAGGGTTAACGCAGACAGGAATGCACTTTTCCGTTGTGCTATAATACTGACAAACCCGTTGGTGAGAGGATTGTCGTCGCCTTAGTTGTCTGCCAGCTGCTGGTTCGAGCTGTCAGTCCAGCCAGTGCTTTGGACTCCGATCCGTCAGGCGCTGTATTATTGGGAATGAAAGTACAACAGGCAGATCCAAACATTCTACAGACTCCTCCCTTCTCTGCCAAGATCATGTCCAGTGCCATTCTATTTTGCCATGCCATCAAACTAGTCTTATCCAACTGCTCGTGGAGCCCTGTTATGGCATCCCGGGTGAAATTTATGAATCGCTGCTGGTTGTAGTATATGTAATTAATCCAGTCTACATTTTTATTGATTGTCACCCACCAGAAGAAAAAGGATTCTATGCCGCTCGCAATTTGATTCCTGGCTTTAAACTCATCAGGCACCCCTCTGGGCACCCCAATGGCATCTAAGTACACATGACTATCAAATGAGCCCGCAGGACTAGTGGATCTCTTCGCTCTCCTGGCGACGTGAGGATGTGGTGAAATCAAGTCTTGAAATGTGGTCTCCTTCACTGGAAAGACATAGAATGGCATGATAAGCTGCACTAATGCACAAGTACCCGTCCAATTAGCTGGCAGCGTTGGATAAATAACCTTAGTTCCACACCACCACCAGAGGTCGGCTCTGGAAATCGTCTGATTCAACACACTTGAATATCGAGTGACATTAGCAAACTGAACTGTGGTACAGTTTACTCCTGCAATGTCACCTACTTTTATCCTTCCCGTTATCTCTGATACTATGCAATCAAATGTACCATCTGGAACCATAAATGGAGGTGGCGTGCTCAAGGTAGCTGGCGGATAATCCCATTGGAACTCTAGACAAGTATGGTGGACAGGCTGAGTCTGCAGGACAAAGAGCTCCAGTATACATTTGAATATAGGACTTATTGGTCTGAATCTGGAACGTACAGGAGTGGGCATAGGCCTAGGTTGAGAACACACTATACAATCTGTACTGTACTGCATGTTTGTGGCAGTATACTGTACCCATTGGAGCCATAGATTAGACTCCGAGAATCCAGTTTCCCGTCTTACCACACCCTTCCAAGAAGTGTCAGCTTCAGCTCCAACCTGATCAGCAGTGGATTCCTGTTTGTTAGCAGAGGGTTTAACAACAATCTTAAACACCCCTTGTGGGCTTTCAATATCGTATGTCCCTCCTTTCAACACGTATAGTCCACTGTCCCCCAATTCTGGATTTTCCAATGTGATTATTAGTGGATTGCACAACCCTCCCCCACATTTTGCCAAATCTGGATATCGGTTTTTCCGCATCGTTAAACGGGTTTGCAGCCCAGGTTTAGGACCAGTTTTAGATGACTTCCATCTACCAGTGTGTGCGAACTTCCATTCTGCCTCCTCGCAGTCACAGCCGTACTGCTCCACTGGCTTACCAAACCTGACTCCTGGTCCACATCGGTTGGTGGTGGAACACAAGTATTGGTCCGACCTCCAAAACCTGAGGTCTTGGACTCCGCAGGCTGCAATATCACAATAATCAAATTGAACAGATGCAGTTATATTTTCCTTGAATGTCAACGTGAGAGCAATTGCTGCTTGGATGTTAGGTGGTAAGGAAACATCTTGTCGACTGGGATGGGATAGATCACTTACAGACGTCATGTCATCGTCACCTGTGTGAACAGCTGCACTTCCCCGAGCTGAACTTGAACCCCCTACTACCAACTGATACTTACGCTGTGGGCGAGACATTTTCTGCTGCTTTGTTCCCTCCTGTGTCTTTTGGCTCTGAATTAACTTGCCTGGTATTTAATCGGGTCTCCGCAAGGGTCTGGCTTGGTGCCTTAGCAGGTGCACAATGTGTGAGATGATGCCAAGTGGCTCCCGCTTTACCTTTCACCTTTACCGAGTGTGATGTTGCCAATACTATCTCCCAAGGACCGGTCCACCTTGGATCACTCCACTTGCGTTTATGGGCCTTAATCCACACCCGGCTTCCTGGCGGTATGACTGGAACCTGCTTCCCTTGGCTGGCGGCTGTCTCTGCGTTCGTCACCTTCGTCTCCTTCCTAGCTACTTCTGCACAGTCATGACCACCCTCAGTAGGTGGCAATCCAGATGTCATATTCACACCTTCTGATGTGAAAGAGAGTTGGGGCTGGGTCAATATACCAGATATCCTAGCCCCTCTCATAGCTGTCAGAGTGAAAGCTTGTGTGTCTAGATAAGCTACAACACCGTGGTCTGTGTGGACTTTCAAAGGATGACACATTACCAAGTATGCAGTCTTCTGTACCGCTCGAGCTATTCCGGCCAAATGTCTGGTGCAGCCTACTTGTCCTAGTTCTATGGGATCTAATTTAGAACTGTGATAAGCCGAAACCGCTCTCCCCTCCTTCTGTCCAAATGTTCCCCCGTGAATGTGTCTAATGCTGCTTAGTTTTATCTTGGTGATGCTTGGTCATTGCAACCGAATAGCCGCTCCGAATTCAAAATCCTCAAGTTCTGTTACTGTAATATTGTTGGCGTATGTTTGTTTGAACATTCTTATCATATGTGTTTATCAAGTGTCCCAGCAGTTCCCGTTCCTTCTCTAATCTGGAAATTGTGTGTCACATTAGCTCAGTGTTTGTGGATTTCTTCGTTGTATGTGTGTGCCTATACTTCTCCTCCTTGATGTTCCTCTGTTGGAACATCTGTTGTTGTCAGCGGTTTGGTCAGATGACACGTAGCTGTCATCCTAGACGTGTGATTAAGCTTCACGCTCCCTCCTTGGACCTCGGATCACCTCAGTTCCTGTGAGCAGACTGCTCTGCTAACCGGAGGTCCCATTAGGACAAGATTCCCCAATCGGACATTCGTTCCAGGAAGAAAAGTTCAGGTTGGATCTTCCTGCGTTGGCCATCGTCTGCTGTTATCCCAAAAATGCCACTTGAGTAGCTAAACTCTAACATCTAGTGTTTTCCTAAAAACATTCTAATCAATTTGTGAGTTGTTTCATTGATAGAACGACTGTATGTTCTTCTTAACACCTTAAATCAATGTCATCTACACATCTCTGTTGGTTGGAATCTTATGATTGTGTTTTTCACTGCATGCAATAATGTTCCCAAATCGGCAGATACTCTAGTTGTATTCTGTTCTCCCCCAGTCCCTCATGTTGAGGTAGGTGTAAAAGCATCCCTTCACATAGCCTTTGGTGATGCTAATCAACCCCAGGCCACCTCCTGGCTCATCTAACAATGTCGTAAAACCCCCACAACGCCGTTTCTACTGGGTGTCGTTGCCGATCTGGACCGTCTCGCATTGGAGTCGCCTGTTCCTACTGAAAAGCAAAACATAGTTAACAATTGCCATGCACATGTATTCGAGGAGAAATGTGTCAGTAAATGTATCATAGTGAAATAATTCCCCCCATACCAACCGTGTGTGATTCTTAAACCTGTTGGGTGACTCTGAGATGAAATACAACCTGTGGATGGATTTTATGGCTCCGACACTTCCCCAGGATTCCTCCTCTTATCAGTTGTTGTTTTAGGGAGGTCTGCTCACTCCCTCCTCGACCATGAGTCGCCATCCCCTTTCAACCTCTGCATCCCCTTTGAAATCTATCCTCGTCCCTAATTCACTCCCATCTCAGCATCTGCCTGTTGTTTCTTTTACTGGGAGCTAAACTCCCAACAAAGTCATCATTTGTCCTGACTCCTGATGTTCACCTGATGGTGGAAGGAGTTCCAAATGTTGCTTTCTTAGAAGGAGAAATCTCTTCTTTGTTCTTGCTGTTCTGGTTCTGTTCCCTCTTGTTCAAATTCACTTCCTGCAAGTCGCTTTGGATTAGAGCCTCAGCTGAATGAAGAATGTGATGCGTTGACGTAAAGAATGCCTCTGCATATCTTTATCTGCTCCTAGAGTATTTACACACTGTTTTGAAAAATTGCCTTTCTCAAACGGCCTTGTTTCCAATCGATTTGAGGAGCCATTCATATATAGAAATTTGGAATCTTCGACATAACTGATTATTGACCCCCATAGTCAACTCATGAAAAATTAACACCAACATTGCCTTCGTGTCCCCGTTCAATGATCCCTTTGAGTTTTTGCTTGTAGGTCTCACCCTCATGGTGTATGACTGTTCCATGTCTTCATCAACTAATTGACCAACCCAGTTCTCTTTGTTCATTCTAACCTCGAAGCAATCTGCTCATTCCAAGTATACACAAAAATATTACCTCACATTCTCACCCTCACAGTCAATTTCTTCTCCTTTTACCTTCAGCCTGTTTGCTCGGTCATGATGACCTTTGAAAACCTATGCATTTCTGCATAACTCTTCAACCTGTTTTCCCATTTTTACCACTTCCCCATTAAAATAAACCATTCGATGGCCTCACTGAAGGCCTCCATCATTATAGTCAATTTGCTGACCTTTGCGACCACTTTGACAAGTGGTCGAGCATTTGCAGTATCAGTCTCTAAAACTTCAACCAATGTATCAGAATGTGAACCCCAAACCCCTGTAATATAAACAAAAGGTTCTCCAAACCCTTCAGGGTCATAAAACAACAATGAAGAGTGTGAGTCCCTTGATCCCAAAAAGTACCAGGAGATAATAAATCAACTTAGCATCAGACCCATCTGTTCCAGACCCCCCTCCAGTGTTAATCTCCACTTTTATTGCTCTTCAGCCCAAAAGCAAAGCAGAGGGTGGGAGACGTGTCTGTTACCTGCAAACACAAACTCAGCTCATGCTTAGTTTGATCCAATCCATTCATTCATTACTGATAGATCACTAACCTCTCATGGTTAGCGTATCCAAATGTAAGGGTGTACTACTTGTTGAACATTACAGGATGACCGTCTGTAACAAATTTCCATATTTCGTGATCTGGTGCTATAAATGTTCCTTTGATCAGACATTTGCTTCCATCATCAAGATACTGTATCAAGTGTATCGTGCACTATACACTCAATAGCAGCACTCAACAATTTACCGCCCATCTCTGAATTCAGGAGAAAACTCGAAAAACTACAAACATTAATCCAAAAAATCGACAATATATACAACAACTCTCCTAATTCCTTATCACCTTCATTCCTCCTTTAAATCTTACACAACCTTATCTCTTAATTTCAATGACTGATTTCCCCTTTTTAAAATCAATCTTCCCTACGGGTTTAAGTCTAGTTTCAGCTGACACTCTCAGCAGTGTATAATCTCTAGTCTCCATTTTTCTGGAATGTGAGTCGTAAACCGTAGAGACTGAGGGTGCTTATCTGAGCTGTTGGAAAGCAGCGGGGGTCGGTGTGTCACCAGTTAGTTGTTTAGGGCTCGTCTGCTTTGTCTCCATCAAAGCAAGTGGCATCTGTTGCTGTGGTCACCACATATGGGGAGATGGAGGCTGGGGTGTGCCCAACCTCTGGTTCTGCCTGGACTGCAGTGAGTTGGGAAACCTTCCTGGAGGAGCATTTGACCGTGTGTTCCCTTCATATTTCACTGGACACGTTCTTGACCAATGTCCCACCTGCCCACATATAAAACACACATCAACCCCATACCCTCCTTGGTAGTATCCACTCCCTCGGTTAGATTCACGGCCTCTGTCTCTCCCTCTGTACTTTGGTGGTCGCTGGTATCCTCTCAATTGGTTTCTCACTGCTGGACCTACGGTTGGATATGTGGCTTCTGGAGGAACAGGGTATTGAGGTTGTTCATCTCTCACCGACAGTTGTTTCCTGACTCTCTGTTTTTTCGTTGCTTCTGCATCTGCTGCTGCCAGTTGGATCTTCAGGAGTCGATGCGTCATCGTCCCCAGTTCTTCTTGCCTCCTTGTCTCCGCAGCTCTCTGTATTTTGTATAAGTGGGTTAGATGGTCTCTCCATGTGCTTTCATCCATGTCGTCCAGTCCCACTACTCCCTCCAACGCTGTTTGAACAGCCTGGGGCAAGCCTTGCTGCACAGTGTGTCGCCAGGTTACTGCAGTAGATTTGTTATTGTCGTGTCTTTCTCCTGTGGCCAAATGCCATTCTGTTTCTGCTCTCCTCACATATTGAGAGATGTCTTCACCTTGTTTCATACTCAGACCCATCAGGATGGACATACTTGGCTTTGTAGGCCAGATGTTTCGCATTGTGGCCCAAAATACTCCTCTGACCTTATCAAATGGAGCCTCATCCTCTTGGTTGGTGGTTCCCGCTCTTGCTTCTAAGGCTCTTAGGTTGACTGTTCCCTCTAGACGGGCTATTAAGGCTCTCATATCTCCAAGACCCAACTTATCTTCTATTGTGTATTTTTCAAAGAGCAGGATCCATGGGTTAGCTCCTTCTCCCAATGGCGGCAGTCCCTTCTCCAGCGCTTCCATGTCCCGATGACTCCAGGGCACAAACTCGCTCTGACCGTTGGCTTTTCTCAGTAGTGGGCACTGTGGGACAGGGGAGGCTGCAGGTGGCTCATTTCTTATAGGGAGAATATAGTCTGCATAGCGTTCTGGAGTCTTCTTCACCAGGATACAATGTCTATTGTGATGACATCCTCCATCAGCAACCTCTCCTTCTTTGTCGTTGTTTGGATGGGTCCTCTGCACGTGTATTTTGATAGTCAGGAGTCCTGAAGTAATATACAGCTCCTCTGCGGCCTCCTGGTATTCACTTGGTGTTTTACGGCCATGTTCACAGCTACCTGCTTCCTCCTCTCTGGCCCTGCCAAGCAGTTCCTGAGTCGTAAGCGCAGCCATCATGCAACCTGGAATACTCTAAACAACCGCTATGCTGTCCCTTCTGTCCCAGGTGTTACTCTGTCACTAACAGCAGGAAAAACCAAACCAAGTCACCTCCAACAGCTGTCCGAGGAAATGTCAAATCGAACCATCGACCAGAATCGATACAGTAAAACAAATAACCAAATCTAAAAAGTAAGGAGGGCAATTTACAACATCAAATCAGTCCAATAACTGCTGTGTAATTACTAAACTATCTTGTTAGACCACTAGGTTAAATCAACTTATCATTACCTCTAACCACAAAATCAAATCAATCACGGAACTGTAAAAATTAGTATAATCAATGATCAATGCCAAAGACTATGATTACAATTAAACAGAGGAAAAAGAGAAAGAATTAACTATATCTCAAATCAAAACTCAATCTTCATTCAAAATTCAAAAGTCTAAAAATTAAACTCAATAAAGTTAATCTTGATGTCTAAAAATGAATTACTCCAAATTATTAATCAAGGTTACAACATTAATCAAAGTTATGATGATACAGTCAAACTGCCGGCAATATCAATCAGGAAGTATAGCAGAAGCACTCCCCCACAAATGCCGCCAGAGATTATACCGCAATATAAACAATGATCCACCCCCAACCCAGAGACAATGCAATGACAGTCAATCTGGTTTCAGCTAAACATTGGAGATCGAAATCAAACAATTCATAACAGCTTCTCAAAAGCACCACATCAAAATTAAATCAACCTCCAATTCCAATCCAAAATCGATGCAGAACTATAGTACAAACCAAATTCAACGTGACATTACAGCACTTTAATGTTTCAAATAAACGTCAACACCAATCCAGATATCCGTCAAGTTGTCTTATCAATCTTTACACTATCCTAGTTAGTAAAGGCAAATGTGCATCAAAGTCAACGTCCGAACACGGAGCAAGTGAGGAAATTGAACTCCCCCCTCTTGTAATTCCCTCTACATCCACCAGATGGCACACTCAGGGGCTTCCCCCCCACGATGTGCACTTACTCCAACCAAATGTGGCGCTGTTCAGCCGATAGCTGAAGATCGAACACAGAACTACCAAAGAGGAAGTGCCTCACACCTCAGCACATGGATCGTAAAACGCTGTGTGCCGGCGTAGCAAAGAACAATGGGCTCAAGCTAACTGCTAACCCACAACGTGGTCAAGCTATCAGCACCCCGCAAGCCCCGCTATTTCCCCAGTGGAATTACCAATGAGACCCCGTTAGCCGCTAGCAAGGCAGCCCACGTGGTCCGGGTTGGACTACTCACCAACACCTTAATATGCTATGGTTTTACAACCCGACGCCGGAGATGATCAGTCTCCAGTTCGGATTCTATACATATATATACACTGTTAAACAATCACATACACGTAGTAAACATAATTCGGAACATCTATTCATCAATCAAGCACATGCACCCCGCAACTCAAACACTCACGCACCACGTACTAACACTCACTCACACTCACACCAGCATTCAGATGTATATACACTATCATTTACACTAAAGCGCATATCCGCCACCCACCCCCTTCTAGACAACCTATATACCTAATTCATAGGATTTCTAGGGAGTGGAAAATGTTAAGCAGATCTTACCAGTCGATGCTGGATTTCTCCTTTACTATAACCTCCACCAGTCGCCGCTGGATTATAACTTTACCAGTCGATGCTGGATTATCACTTTACCAGTCGATGCTGGATTATCACTTTACCAGTCGATGCTGGATTATCACTTTACCAGTCGATGCTGGATTATCCCGTATGCCAATCCCGTAGAGCAAGCTCCCCCCCCCCAATCTATTAAATCCTGCAATACCTAATTGTGGAGGACTTTATGCACAGAGAGGGGAAATGAAGAGAAGAGTCTTCCCTAAAGACGCCGTAATTATTGTGGGAAACCTAGTGGACAACATGCGCATCGTCACACCTCATGCGAACCCCCTAACCAATCCCATACGGGTCTACTTCTATGAATTTATCCTGCTGGTCTTTATGTCTCAGCAGACCAGTTCGCCGCCTGGATTTTTCTAACGCTCTAAGTGTGTACCTGAACGCACCAAACGCGCGTGTTTGGAATTTCTAAAAGCCGGCTCCCATTCGCATTCACTTTGCAAAAGTATGTCCCCACTGTTATTCAATATCAGCTTATTATATTCACCCAAGTCATTAATGTACTAGCCTTTAGTCTTTAGCATCTAAGGCCTTGCCTCATGGCCGACTGCCAGCACCACTCTAAATCTTCCTAAACCTACCTATCACAGAATTCATGAAAAAGTTTGTTTTACCTTGTTTGTACCCGTGGTACTTGCAGTCAAACCTCTCAGCAATGCCTTCCCCCAACGAGAGCCCCACGTTGGGCGCCAACTGTTAAGGTTTCGGAAGCTCTCGAGGGAGGACTCAATCCTTTGTTCTCGTCCCGGCCAGAAACGAGGACACGAATGAGTCAATTCGTTTAAATTCAAAAATCAAAAGTTATTTAATAACTGAACAACGTAATAGGGATTACAATTACAAAGTGAAATACTAAGCGAACAGTGGAATATTTCGCGAAATAGAGAATCCTCTGAGCAAGTCTGAAGTGACTTATCAACGCGGCTGCAGGAGAAGTTCTAACAGTCTTTTCCCCGCCATGGTCCTTTGAAACCTCTTGAGGTGTGTCTTCTTTGGTGCATTTGAATGTCATTGGCCTCTTCTCCAAAGGGTCACCTCCTCCATTGTCCCCTTCACGTCGAGGTGTGAAGCTGCAGCTGTAACCTGAAACCTCTCTGTCCTAGCTGTCCCTCAAATTCCAATGCACTCAATGTAGATACTGTGGCTTTATGCCCCAATGAGTGAACCCAACAAAGCATACATCGTTTAAGTTTTCATCTTATAACTAGTACACTTTAATTACAACAACCCATCACTAATGATCACCGTTCATCACACTTCATCATAAGATCTAAAACAGTTCATGTGGTTCAATTCTCAAGACATTTGCCTCAGTCGGCTGCCTTGAAATAAGTTGTTCATTTTATTACCTGACAGGAGAAAAAACTCCCAAAAAACCCTTTTTGGGGATAAAATTGGGAGAAATCCATAAAGAACGGCAATTGGCATCCGTCCCCAGGTTTTAACATCACATTGTGACAGAATGTTAATGTGTACAGTGTTTATATGATTTAAATGACTATGAATTGTGTTTGATTGAAATTGCATTCACTTCATCTAACATGTTAATGTAATAACTAATATCTAACATCACACAAACTATAATTCTAACACTAAACATTATTACACGTACTATAATTTCCTGACTAGGGGTGCACTTCTGGCTTAAATCCCTAACAACTTTATGCTTAATATTTTTTTACTTTTTTAATATTTTAAATTCTTAAAACTTATTATCTTGTTTTATACTAACCCATGGCCTTATTCTACTAACCCATTGCATTAGCATTTCATTTTACTTTATTTTATTACTTGTGCACTGCTGTCACTGCATGAAAAGTGAGATTTTCGTCCCCGTAAACGCCCGGAAATCTCCCTAATTTCCGACAATTTGTCGCTATTGGTCACCCGCCTCATTTTAATTATATATTCATATTATGCTGTATATTCATTTCATGGTTATCCTATGCAGGCTACTACACTATTATTAGGATACCAACCAGGACATCAATGAATTTATAGAGAAAATGAACATTTGACACATGTTTATGCAAAGAAAGAGCTTTATTAACAACACACAAACAACAACTACATACAAAGTGAGGATCTGCCCACACTTGGGTAACGGCGGTTTAAAAACTACAGCTCAGTAAACTGTCCGTTTGCCTCCTCGGGGTTGTAGACCGTCACTGGCGCTGTGTTTTCCGAGGCAGGTCTGTTGCGCAGGCGGCTTGTGTGTGTGGCGACCATACAATCCACCCCGAGACCCCGCCAACAACGCCGTCCCCTCCGTCCGACGTGAGCTCTACGGTGGCGGATTTCCAGAATTCCACCTCGTCATCAGCCAACTTTGTCTCGAGTCCAGCAGCTGTAAAAACAACAATGAATCAGTACTGTGCGATGCGTATGGACAAAACACATTGATCAATGCACCTGAAAAAAGTCAGCAAATAATCTCTGACCCTCTTTCTTCTCGCTTGACTCCGCGCTGAATCCTTCGCAGCTTCCGCCCGCAATGAGTGTTCCAGCTGAACCTGAAGCTCCTGCGTACCGTCTCACAATACGTCTCACAGGCGGCTGGGAAACAATTAAATGAGTGTGGTATGAATACAAAAAAAATCAAACGCAAGTCACAGTAACATTTAACAAGGAAGGAGAAACAGTAAACAGTGTCACTTACACACAATGACGTCGTCTAAATCTGGACTTATCCCGGAGCAAATACGAGGTCACCGCCTCATTATGAGGCGAGATTAGTCTGTGAAAACAAAATCTACAGTTATGATTGGTATCCATACGTATATATTCCCTTATAGCGCAGAATGAAAGCATATTCTTTAAATCTTACCCTTGCTCCGGTTCGTAGCGCCTGTAATTCGTCTCGGAGTTGTGAAGACGGCGCACCGCTTCCTGTAAACGACACGGCAAAGAAAACACACTTTAATCAAGCTGTTTCTGCTCAATTGTAAGGCTACTAGGCTACTCTTAGCTTAGCTTGAGGCTACGCTACTCTTAGCTTGCAGTCATCGAACGTATTCTTACCGCTATCTTGCGATTGTGCGCCCGTCTCCTCTTCTTTGAGTCAGTTCCTTTCCTCCATGGACAGAAACCCGGAGAGTCCCAACGCTCCAGTGGAGCGAACCGCTCGTTGATATCGGCAGTTTGTTGTTGGAGTTGACGAGACGATCCACTGGGAGCATTCAGCAGCTTCTTCTCGTCTGTCTGCGGACAGGCCGAAAGTTGGTGACCGCGGAGAGGAGTTGAAGGCGAGTTGAACGCGAGACGTCGTCCCGCCATTATTCACGAAGCAGCAAAAACCAAACAAAGGAACTGGAGATACAGTTCTTCTGACTATAGTAACACACTGTTAGTATGCTCGTCTTGCAAGTACTGCTGTATCAGTCATGCCTATGACCTCACACGTGATTGGACGAGGAGTCTAAGGGTCCTCCAATCACATATGAGGTTATTGTTATACGGAAGGACCAGTATTTTAGGAAGACAAATGGTTGGGACTTTGAAACAGCTGATATGCTTTATGTAAAGCAGTGTTTTGGTGTCAGCAGAACGACTTTCCTTAGAAAACTGTACAGTGGTGCCTCTTTCTCCATTCCACCAGACAATCTTGGATGAGTCTGACAGACATGCAATGTTGACAATGTATCATCAGATGTACCCTTGTGTCACTGAGGTTGAATGTTTTGCCATGACATGTAAACAGGTAACATATATGAATGTAACTTACTCAATCGATAGATGCAGAGCAGAAAGGTCAACATATGTTCATGCTAAGTGGTGTGGAAACACTAACAGTTTTGAGGAACCCGTCCTTGACCCTCTAGCAGAACTACGACCAGCCATTATAAAGCAGTTTATAGTTGTTAATGCTGTGTCAAAGGGTACGGCATTTAAACATGTTCTTGCACAAGTTTCCTGGCTTCATCTCCACCCGGACAGACATTTTTATGGAAAGCCAATAGAAGTTTGGGGCTTGCAGGGAACAGACACGTCATACCCAGCATCATTTCTGCCAGTTGAGCGCATTGCTAGAAGATGTGTGGTTAATACATCCTCTGTGCATTTAAGTAAGACCAAAGAGAAGGTCACTGAAGTCCTGCCACTATGCACTGTAGTTGAGCTCTAGGAGACTGTGATCTCTGCAGACCCCTCATGCTGATTCAAATGTTGTTTGCATGGAATGCTCATTTTACCTTGATTAAAACAAATTTTAAAAAAAAGTTATTTTGTGTATCTTTTTTACATAACATTTGCCATTGCTAATGGCGTACACAGTAATCTAGCATATTTGAATTAAATAAATCAATTCAAGCCAAAATGTAAGAGTCTATAATTAAGCTACTGAGCCTGATCTATTTGTACTAGAGATTTTCTTACCTTTTAAAAAAATGTCACCTGGGCTAAAACTCCCTCTGCGACCCTGATTTGCATTTGTATAGCTCACAGCATTTTCATTTACATGTCAAAGCCTCCCCTAGAATTAGGAGGAGGGGGGTCATGGGGGGACAACTGCCAAGGGAGGCCCACGTCAATTTCTGACAATTTACGGCAGTCAATTGCCGCAAACCTGAAATTCCACGACAATTTACAGTGCCGCATACTGCCGAAAATCCCACTTTTCATGCAGTGTGTCTTGTTGTCTATTGTCACACTGTCTACTGTCATGCACCAACCGACAAATTCCTTGTATGTTTGACATATTTTGGCAAGAAATGTTTCCTGTTTACTCATAAGTTCATAATTAGTGGCTGCTCAGCAGGTTAAAAATATGCTTCTCCATTTCTGCATCGGTAAATCTGTGATCGATACCATTGTCCACTTAAGAAAGCCGTGGCGCGCACTTATTCCAGCTATGTACACCTGGATTGACTGAGTTCCCCCTTCTCATCGTGGCTTGGTAAACGTGCAACCGATTAACCAGCACCACAACCAACATGACAAATATAGCCCAGTCTTTGGACACAAATAAGCATAATCAAATGTGACAGTTACCGCGTAAAAGTAGGGAGATTATGTCAGTGCATAGGTAATGTTGTGGTATTGTAATGTACTACACAGTAGTTTAATGTGACTTTTACAGATGTAATGTGTTGGGAGAGAATTTATCGATCTGTGTGAGTCTCTCGGGAACTCTGTGTGTGACCTTTCTTGAAACTCTGTGCCCTAAAGTGATGGCATTGTGTTTCTACAGCTGGAACCCACATGTTTTTTCATTGATACATTTGTTGTCTTTGCTTCTGTCTGTCAACACACGATTGCCTTGGTCATATTACGGGGGAGGGGGATTAAGGGTGTTTTCATACAACATCTGTATTCCTGCTCAAATGGCTTTTTCATCTGTTTGGACAACACAAACCTCTCTGATGTTTATTAAAGCTTGTATTTGCACCAAGCCTTGTCAGATCTTCCTGCTCCTGTAAGGGAGAAGCTAACAATCGGTCCCCTTTTCAGCTGAATTGAGTCACGGAATTTCTGTCTGTATTTACGGTTTGTGTTTTTTGTATTCTATGATTTTTCTATATTTTAGTTGGTAATACCTAATCGTAAACAAGTTTAAAGGTACTTTTGATTTCTCACAAGACATTTTTTCTTGCCATTGTATATTGTAATGTGGACACAAACGGAGGAGACCATAACCGGACAAAATATAATCCATACCCATTTGAGCTTGGTGATATCAAAGAGGTGCCTGTACAAAAGATAATAAAAAGGTAATGCCCACCGGAGCCCCACCCTGCTGCCATCTGGCAGGAAATGCAGAAGCTCACCATGTTATGCATGTTGCAAATTGCACTACGTGGTGCAAATTTGGGTAACGATTTATATTAAGGTCCTTGTAATAACCATTAATTAGTAGGTAATAAGGCCCTTCTAAGTCCTTACAAGATGCTTATTAATATTTATAAGCCTATATAAGTGTTAATAATGGCTTTATTAATGCCTTTATTAATCTTTATTGTTTGCTTATTGATATTAAAATATACTTTATTGCTCATCTATTATCAAGTTAACTATATACTACTGTTAACAGTTAACTATGCTTTTTGCAGCTACCCGATCTAAAGCGAGAACAAGCCTTATTAAGGCTAATGAATATTTTATTACGTGTTAATTACTGGTTAATGGTTTTCAAAATCTCCACATCTAAAATGTGGTCAAGGCTGATATAATGGGAAGGAAAAAAAGCATAATACAAGGGTTTCAACTGTGAAGGCCAAAATTGTTTTATTTATTGCTGTGGACTACAAATGTAAAAAATAAAAACACTTTCAGGGTCTGTTAAAATCTAGTCATATTATCAAAAACATTGAAATTACCTTAAAGCGCATGATAAAACTGAGGTAGATTATTATTATTTTTTTATTCCCCTGAACATTTAACTTAACTTTTTTTTTAAACATGGTCTATCAGCACAACATCAATTCAAAATTCCCCTTTTCCAACAGGCAACAGTTTCCCTAATTTCTTCAGTGCCCGGTCACAGTCACGAATGGCATCTCAACATTTCCCAGCAAAATCCTACAAAACCTGTGCTTTGTTGTATGCTGATCTTTAAACTCCGCAAACTTTTCAGGTGCAGCAATGGAAAGCTCTGCAATTGGTGCATTCAAGGCAATTGTATTGCAATTCACTCCCACTATTCTGCAAGCAGCAGTGACGGTATTCTTCTTCTTGTAGACCTTCAACACTTTCCGGTAACGTGCAATTACCTCATCTGGACCACGTGCTGATGGTGAAGAAGAAAGAGTAGATGTTCGTCTTAGTGACATAAAGGATCTTCCATTCAAGAACTTTAAACCATTCATGAAGTTTACTAACAATGCAACACTAACATCATTCAGTAGGCATAGTCTACAACACAACAGTGTCACAGCTTTCTTGCACATAGGTGGACTACATAAGTGTTACTTTCACCTTTTACCTGCAAGTTCACTCCTCTTCATTGAAACTGACGACATTAAGTCACACACCAAAAAATAAACAGCCAGTAACTATCGTCTAAATCTTAGTTTTCATTTACATAAATTACCCCTTGAAACACGGCTCCGTCTGATCTTTTTGTTTCCTCTCTCTGTTGTTACTTTCTTTCCCTTCTTCTTCTTTGACTTCTTCATCTTCTTCTTCTTCTTTCCATTCTCCGAGCTTGGAGAGGAAGAGGAATCTGAGGAGTTGGTAGAGAATAACATTTTTCTTGTGGTAGCCTAATATTTGTTACAAATATCAGACATGTGGTCATTATAAAGGATATTTGGTAGTTACATTAAAAAGGCTGATTTCCATACAAAATACCTCAATTTAAGAGAGCAGCAGTAATGGCTATAAAACATAATATATTTTTGTTTCCAGTTATATGTATAGATAATGATGCAGTTTATCTTGCAATCTGTGTTTTCATAATAATGACATTAATTAAAAAGAAAGTTAAAAAGTCTGGAAATACCCCACAATAACACTCTACGGTTGTTAATTTTCATTATTTAACTTAACAGCAAATATCATGTGCAGAAATGTTTAAAGAACATACCAGACACCAAATGCATAAACTAGAGTATTTTATTATAAAAACAGCGTTTTTAATGTAACCAAGTATCCTATATCATAGCCACGTGTCAGGTGTTTGTAACAAACTCATTGCTCACTGATATACAGGGGAGCGATTGACTTGTGACTGCTAACGTGCTTCCATCACTCAATGGGCAGTAACGGTCATAAGCCTTGCTTTAGCTAGCTAGTAGTGATGGTAAGTTCGGATCATTTTACTGACTCGGTTCTTTGAATCTCGTTCAGTAAAATGAACAAATCTTTTTTTGAGTCATTCGTTCATGTCGGGGGGGGTGGTAAGATGAACGAACAAATCTTTCTTCGAGTCATTTGTTGACGGGGTGGGAGGTGGTAAGGTGAACGAACCTTAATGAACCTCAAAATGAACGAATCGTTCACGAACGACACATCACTACTAGCTAGTAGCTGGATGCATGTTTGACTATGAGGGGCCGTTTAGGACCTAACTACTGAGACACTCTCACGCACACCACCGAGACACTCACGCATACTAATGAAACACTCGTGCGCATCTCACTGGGGTTCGTGAGTGAAATCTCAGTTACACCGGAAGGCGGAAGCAAAGAGGGCGGGTTTTTGAACAGTGAACAGGCTGCTCTCTGCGGCGTGAGATGAGCTGACCGCCCGGTGCTGGAGGAGTCAGACGGTCCCGTTAACTAGACGTCACATCTCCAACATCCTCGGAGCAAATTGTTACGAAGGCTGAATGTTGATAAACCGGCCGCAGAAATGTTGCTTAAACAACTAACTTCCAGTCTGAAAAGGTCCTAAAATTACATTCCGTCACTTAAATATGGTAGTATTTATAAATGTGGACCTATATAAAGACGGCGAGTCCGGACATAAAAGCATGTTAAGCAAGGACGTAAGATTGGCGCTGTTCGCTGTTCAAAACCCGCCCTCTTTGCTTCCACCTTGCGGTATAACTGAGATTTCACTCACGAACCCCAGTGAGATTTCACTCACGAACAGCAGTGAGATGCGCACGAGTGTTTCATTAGTACGCGTGAGAGTGTCTCAGTGGTGTGCGCGAGAGCATTTCAATAGCGTAGTTCAATAATGTATTATTATGTATGAGTGTCTCTGTTTCATTAGTATGCGTGAGAGTGTCTCAGTAGTTAAGTCCTAAACGGCCCCTCATATTTTACTTTGTACTAACTAGTTAGTAGCAGTTAAACTTACCAGAGGAGTTACCCTCACTACGCTTCCTCTTCTCGGCTTGTTTTCGAGGTCCACTTTGCGTTTGAATCCGACGTGAGGGAGATGTTGGGGCCACTGCCTCCACTTTTCAGGCGGGATCAGAAGGACGTTCACGTCAATCGTGTGTGTGTGTGTAAGCAGGTGTAAAGGCTGGCGACCTAGAGAGTCACGTCTATTTATTTATTTGTTTATTTATTTATCATAGACTTTATTGCCCCGTGTATCGCCACTGTTGCTTTTCATCGCGTACACATTTGTCCCGTATTTTCCTCCACAACCGGCAAACCGGCGTTTGCTGCGATCTCCCTCCATGAATCCAACCCGCACCAATTACGGGTTGTATAAGCGGCCATATTTACGCATTTCTTCCGACAAAAGTTCTTAAATCTGATCCGTTCTCTCGTAAATATTCTTCGTTTAATAATGGGGGTGTCGGGCTATGAAAGCGGAAATGTGAGACTCCGTAAAGGATGTAGTTAGCGGACCAATCGCAGCCTTGTGCGCTGCGGGAGGCTTGCGTCGCTTGCGTCGAAAGCAACGCAAGCCTAGAAAAATGGCTCGACACACGCAAGGACGCAAGGAGGTGTGAAAAGGCACGCAAGGGCAAGGGGGTCTTGCGTCGGTGTCGCTCTAAAAACGCAGAAGCATAAACCAGGCTTTAAGCTATCAGCCGCCGGCTGCCTTAAACCAGTAATTAACACGTAAAAAATATATATATTAGCCTAAATAAGGCTTGTTGTCGCTTCAGATCCAGTAGCTGCAAAAAGCATAGTTAACTTATAATAGATGAGCAATAAAGTATAGAGTATATTTTAATATCAATAAGCAAACAAAAAAAGATTAATAAAAGGCATGGCAAAGATGCTTATAAATGTGTTATAGCCTGATATTTATTGTATTATAATGCCATTATTAACACTTATATAGGCTTATGAATGTGAATAAGCATCTTGTAAGGACTTACAAGGGCCTTATTACCTACTAATTAATGGTTATTAAAGGGACCTTAATATAAAGCGGTACCCAAATTTGCACCATAACATGGAGAGCTTCTGCATCAGGTGTTTTATCCATTCCTATCCGTGGAGTTGTCATGCAGACATGAGTGAGAAGTTTCGAGCAGATAGTTGTCGAACTCTGTATTCACTTAAAACCTAGACAGAGCATGCTGTTACACTGTGGGCTGCATGACTCACTTAAAACCCGATAATGGTATTGGGCATCAGCGTTGTTTGGATTGCCGTGACAGTGCTTTAAGTGTGAGCACCATGTCCAACACGTTGGGGCCTGCTGACGTCCCTGAACCAGATGAAGATTTCCAGCAAAATTCTCAATTCAAAAAAAGCGGTGATCCAATTGCGGAAACACCAGCCTTCTGACACAAACTGACTGGGAAATTGGCTGTGGCGCAGAAGCTGTTAGAGACTCTGGCAGAGCAATCTGGACCTGCTGAATGCCTGATAAGGCTAATTTGGATTAGACTTCTTTCCCTTTTGTTTTGATTACAGGAATTATAAATATCAACACTGACCCCTCTTGTGATGTGGATCCAAATACTGTAGCTATCAAATCAATGCTGACCGTCTGGTTACAGCATAACTCAATGATGCCCTCAAGTGGATAGAGCCAGCCATATATTGCAAAGCCCACAACAGTACCATCCCAAACAGCAGAATGTTCTGTGTCTCCCTGAATTAAGTTTACTCTTCAAAATCCACGTTTGAGATATTCATCATGACCATCTGTTTGAGCTGTGTTACGGATGGATGATGGGATCAGACCAGCATTTTTTTTTACAGGAGGAGCTTGGACACCCAACAGTTATAATAAAATAGAGGAAATCCTAGAGGTTAAAAAGTATTTTTATAATAATTTCCCCCTGTCTTTTCACTACCGTATTTATAAATCACAGTATATACATTTTTAAATGAACATGTACCAGAATTTCTGAAAAGAAAACAACCACTATTTGTAAATGGATTTTCAAAAACAGGCACTTGTACATTGTAAGTCTCTGATCTACTTTATCTACTCCTCGTGTACACCAATGGCCCTCATTACCTTGCTGGCATCTTGACAGCCTTTGTCTTTGACTACATTAAATAGTGTACTTTATCCGTGGGCAATTCAATGTTTTTGCACACGGGTCGTTCAGGGCTCATTTGGTTGAACAGCAACACCTGGTGGCACAAATCTACAACCTATATTTCTTTCCCATGGCCCGTTTGCATAGAGATGAAGTGGGTCTCTGATTGTGTCTAGGGAGACCTCTCCTCAAATGTCATTGATTCTCTGCTGTCCTCATGTGCATGATTCAGTTTGACTGAATTAAATAAAATGACTACTACAGAAATGAAAAGAAATCGTATCAAAGATGCTGGATAATGTTGATGAGGAAAACATCAGTGATTATTTATTTATAATGATGATGAATGATGATTTAGTATGACATTGGATATACCTTTTTGATAAGTTACAGACAGACAAAACCTAATTCGCCCTTAACATAATTAGCAGTAAAAAGAGGCAAATAACAAATTGAATTCAACAATGTTCTAAGTTAATGAACAGTACATCACTGACAATGGAATCTATAGGTATTACTGAAAATTGATTTCTAAACCTAAACTGTACATGTGTAAACTTTGATAGAGTCCTACATAATGATACATATATTTGGTAAATGGTAATGCTATACTGTGTGACAACAGCTATTTTCACTTACATGCTCCCATTTGACTTTTAACCATCACTGCTCCCATAAATACACAAACGAGAGACAAAGACTCAGTAAAACTTACTGTATAATAACATTTCCAGCCAGAACAATTTGCCCTGTCATTCTAAAAGAGTTTTTTGTTGGTCATCAGATCACATAAACTCTTCAATGATGTCCACAGCCTCTGTGGATACTGTACAGTACTAAAAAACTACTATAGAGAGTGACCCAACCCCCCTCTCCATTTATATCACATCGATTCAGTCCATAGGAGGCCTAGTAATGACTAAATGGTGCAGTCTCCTTCAACTCATGGTACCCCTGGTGGTTTGGCTCTGTAGAGAAACAGAGAGGGCAGTTAGATCTGTGGTACTTCCTAGCCCTATCTCCTCTGCATTAGTGCTTCCATAACACTCTTTTAGAAATGTAGGCAGCTTAGTCTGGCTTCAATAACAAAGAAAAGCAGAGGCAACATAGTTCAAAATAAAGGGAAATATTTAGCAAGGTGTTTAAATAGAGTTGGAAGTGTTTCTTAGGTCCATGTGGACAAGCCCAAATTGTGTGTTCAGTTAAGAGAGAATTATGTTATGCTATCTCAAATTCAAAGCACTTGCTATTATCAAAGCCGGTATATGTAGTTTGGAGGTCACTAAATCATTTTCTGTACATCCCAGATTATGTAGGTAAAAATAGCTACAAGCAGAAAGCGTTTTAGTGAGTAGATAAGTGTTACGGTACCAAGACTCAAATTCTCCTCCACCAATGGCCTCTTCTCGCTGCAGTTCACTACCCTTCCCTGCGCCGCTCCCAGAATAGTCATGATATCCACCAAGTTAAGCTTCCCCTCCTCCTTGGCCTCCTCCACCTCCTCTGTCAGCTCCATCGCAGCCTCCTCACGCTCTTCCATCTCCTCTTGGGTCAGCATCGCACTCAATCCCTGCGCTGCGGTGGTATTGCCAACCTGTGGTGGCGCTAGTGAGCACAGTGCCCTCACCTTCCCATAGGACATCAGGTGGGCTATGTTGGCATGCAGGAAGAGCAAGAGGACATTGAGGTCATTCAATGGGCAGCCGAGTTTACGGTGATGGATGAGGTTGAGGGCCGGGAGGACCTCGTAGACAGAGAAAAAGGTGGTGTCCCAGACAAAGAGCCGAATCAGGCTGAAGAGGACAATAGGAGCCAACAGGACGTAGATTGCACCGTTTGCCACGCTTATAACCTGAAAAACCAACTGGCCAATCATTTTGCACTGAACCAGTTCAGGAACCCAATTCTGATCACGTAGCATGCCGGTGCGGACAAAGCAGCTGAACTCGTCCTGCAGGAAGGCAGACAGGTGGAAGTAGGCCAGGTAGAGACAGGCAGCTGTCATAAAGGTCAAGAGGAGGAAGCCCCGCAAGAAAAGCATGCTGACAAGGAAATAAGAGTTTTGCTTGCACTGCATGTATCTCTCAAGAAGGGGGTACTCAAAGTATTGCTTCTTCCTGGCCCTGCAATTGGAGAAGGAAGAGAAACTTAGCAGCATGTTCTTCTTTATGCTCATCAATCCCAGCTGGGAGCATCTCTACATAAGTGTCAAAGCTGTCAACAAGTTCACTTCTGTATACCCTTTGAGCAAGATATTTTTATTTGCTACTGCAGTGACCCAATTTCTCTATTGAGAAAAAAGCATATTCTAGTTTAGCGGGAAAATCAAGGCTTCCTGATATTAGGTTACTGAAAAATACTTGAAATGGAAGCATATTCTTTAAAAAAAGACAAAGCAATCAATAATTGTGCTATAAGCCAGCAGTTGGTCTCTTACCTTTGCAGTTCGGCCTGAAATGTGAGGGGGTTCTTAGTGTTCTGCCGCATGTCGAGAATGCTCTGAGCCATTCGGATTGAGCGGTTGTACGACTTATCCAGTTCATCAATTATGAAGAGCAGGTCTGAACCCAGCGTGGGCATGACAAGCTGGCGCCAGATTAGAGCTGGCAAGTACATCAACACTGCCATGGCCAGAAGAGAGTATGGGAACATCTGGATGATCAATGAGATGAAAAAGTTGAATGAAACGACTCTTTTAAACAATGACTTAACATCCTGGAAAAGTCTAAATACTTTGTAAATGGTTATGGCAAAAATGCATGTACTTGAAAAATGGTTTAACATTTTTAACTGACACAGGGGTGTCAAACTCATTTTAGGTTTGGGGCAGATGCTGCCCACAAGTGGGCCAGACCAAAAGCATAGGGGGGGTTGGTGCGTGGATGATCCGGGAGGGATAGTCATTTCCAAGCGGGGCTGCTGCGAGCAGTAATGCCGTGGTCAAAAAGGTCTAACGCACAGGGTCCCCACACCTCTTCGTCTCTCAAGGTTTGTGCTGGTTTGAACTTTTCAATCCAAGTCATGGTGATCTACCCCCCGGCTCGGGCAGTATAATAATTACGAGCAGTAGGTAACAAAACAGAACAACAGCGCTGCATACCGGGAGCCCAAAATGAATCTGTATGAAAAAAAAAACCGAGCCTCTCGTTTGTCAGAAGCGATCGTGCATGCGTGGTGACCTGACGTTTCATGGAAGGGATCTACCGACACTGCGTTGGTGAACGACCTGGTCCCCCTGGTCTCATGCGCTCACTCACAGAGTGCAACCCCCAGTGGACTTTTTAGGAATAGCAGCTACTTTTATAGAAATCCAATTTATGTCTTTCTATAATCCTCACAATAGCAAATCCTCACAATAGCAAAGTGGGCCGCACTGGATCCCCCGCGGTGCCGGATTCGGGTCTTGACACCTGTGTTTTAGCAGTTTAACTTTGTCAGCTAAGTGTGAATAACAAGTTGGATAAGCTTGATCAGAGTCTCAAAAACGTACTTTGTGTACCCAGAGCGAGCGCTCCTCAAGGTTCCCATTGCTGTCAAACTCATGATGCATGAGAGAGTCCCAGCAGTATGTGTCGACGTAGCTGGCCTGCTTGATGGAGAAGTTGCCGGGAGGAAAGCAGCTGATCTGTGGGCCTGATGAATGAACACATTTTGAAATATAACATCCACTGAAATGGTTTATGAAATTGCATTTAAGAAGTTGCTAAACACTTGAGTTGATACACATGAACACCCACAACGTAGTTCTTCTGTCTTTGTGAGAAAAAATGATTGCTGTGATGCATTTCCTAGCCCCTGGCACTGACCTTAACATCAGATCCCAACTGTCAGTTGTCCCTAACCTAAAATGAATTCTTATCAGAGTAAAGAATCTCCAGTCTGAAACCTCAAACGTCCCAAAGTGAGGAAAAAGGCTTCACTTTCCAAAGCTGTCTTCACTCTCAAGGTCTAGAATTCAAATTGGTCTGTACAAGTAGCTACACACACACACACACACACACACACACACACACACACACTACTGAAGGTCAACTATGAGACATGTGATTGTCTGCATGCCCTTTTCTTTTCAGTGAAACATAATTCCACTGGAGAAATCATATGTTTCAAAATGGCAACCTGGCATTTAAAACCCTGGCCAACTCCATTCCAAAGTTGGCTGTGCTCCACCTTATATTTAGTTCACCTCATGTAGTCCAACCACTTGGATCCATGCTCCATGCACCCATCTGTCATTTCCCAACGGTGCTCCACCCTAAAGCAGAGGGTTTGAGGGAACACACTAAGGGTGTGCCCCACATAATACAGACCCTTTGAAGACATTTTATTTTTTTACAAGACCACAACTGCCCCGCTTTCTGTAAGTAGAAACACACTGCCACTAATTTACTGTGGGGATGTAATTTAACCTGAAAGTCCACCTCAAACTGTCCAGATATAGCGTGTGTGCTAGTATGTGTGCAATCAAGCAGCCGCATTTGAACAGATTAATGGTGACACCCAAAAAGATTTTCGCAATTGAGGATTGTGACAGAGCAGAGCCATTAATATTGGCCTTAGATATATAAAAAAGAAGAGGTTGCTTGTATTTTTGAACTCCAAACAATGATGGCCCATCGGGTAGTTCCCTTAATGGCCAGCTATGTCGCATATTCTTTTGCATGCTGCAGGTGAAAGTGAAAATTAATTTACTTAATCTATCACTAAAGTTTTTTTTCATATGGCATTATAAACCTGCAAAATCGGCAGTGTGTCAAATACTTGTTCTCCCCACTGTATGGGGGTGAGTGCATTGACAACTCATTCTAAAGAAAAAAAATAACAGCACATGCCATCTCATGAAATCTTGACTTTTCTCCCCCCCTCACTCCCAGCCCCTGTTAGCCATTTGGCAAAGTGAGGCAACCTACATTTCTGCCACTGCCCAAATATACCCTCCCACTCACACAGGCAGATAGTCTCTACATTTTGTGCTTCGTACAAGCATTCTTGGCTCAGACTCCAGGTGCAAGTAAACAAGAAAGCAGCGCAATCAAGCACTGTTTTGAAACTAACAAGCCAGCAGAAAGGCAGCCAAGATCTATCAGTAGAACCATGCACCCCCGCCTTACCCCATCATGCCCCCCCTTGTTAATCAACATATCCACTCTTTGACTCAAACGAGCGGGGGCGGGGGGGGGGGCTTCCATAGAAGAACTGCCATGTAATTACAGCCTGCCAGCGTTAGTGAATGCGACTCTCAATCATCCCCATGGCAATTAGCATCAGGAGCACCCGACTGATTGCAGACCAGCTCTAGAGAGACGACATTTAGTTCAAAGTCAAGGGAATCAGCCTCCTCAGCGACTTATACTTTAGTATTGTCACCTATACTGTGTATTCTGAGCATGTTGTGTTCTTTGAATGCCAAAGGACAGACCGGTTGCTTGCATGTTACATGTCAAATATTTCTCTGGTTTAAAACACTTTAGGCAACAGCAGAACAGTCAAAGGACTAGTTGAGGGGTTGTGATTGTGTTTACAGAGATTTTGTTTTGTCACATCATTTTTGCAGCTTTGGTATGCACTGTATTACGTGAAAGATGATTTAAAGGGTGAATTTTGACCTGAACACAAATGCTCATGTTTTTTGGTCGACGTGACGAATGCGGACAACAACTTTTTAAATTGGTCCAGCATGGTTAAGGGGAGGGCGTCACGGTGGCGTGGTGGTTAGCACTGTTGCCTCACAGCAAGAAGGTCCTGGGTTCAACTCTGCCCAGTGGCCTTCCTTGTGTGGAGTCTGCATGTTCTCCCCGTGTCTGCATGGGTTCTCTCCGGGTACTTCGGCTTCCTCCCACAGTCTAAAGACATGGTCAGGGGATCAGGTTAATTGGGGACTTTAAATTGCCCGTAGCTGTATGAATGTGAGTGTGAATGGTTGTATGTCTCTGTGTTAGCCCTGTGATTGGCTGGCGGATGGTTGGATGGTTAAGGAGCTGCAAAGATGATCCTTATGCTCAGTTGCCCACCGCTAATGTACTGTCTGTCCAATAAAGTGCCTATTTTTGTTTTCCTGTAATTGAGTCACCATGTCTTCCCCTTTTTTTATAAACAGTTGTTTAAAGTGTTTTCTACATCCTGCTTTATTCTGTTAAGGAAAGTGCTGTGTAATTACCACGCTGTTATTGCATATAATATTTAGTTTCCTCCAAATTAAAAAGGGAGGAGTACGGATTGAGAATCACCTTAATCAAAAGATGCAGGGAAAGTGCACACATTCTTTTCAACTACTATGATTAAATTATTCCATGTTTTGGTTATAGACATTAAACGTATTATTTCCATCTAAACCGATGTGTTACAATGAACGAATGAATACAATGAGCTAAAGGAATTTCAAGGTATCATATTTCTCCTTAAACTAAAAAGGAAATGGAGTTTACCAAGTGAAATATAATAAATTGAATGACATTGAAACACAAAATCCCTCCATCCCTCACAGGTTTAACAAATATATACATAGAAGAAGATGCTCACCCAGGGAGATCTCACGAGCTAAGGCCATGGACACCAGCATCAGGGGAAGGCCGACAGACACATACTTGATGACCTTGTCTAAAGGAAGCTCCAGCTCCAGGTGGCTGATCCGGTTTAGCCCGGGGCTGCTCTGCAGCAGGGCATCAGATAGTATGGCCTTGGCCGCCGCCTGGGCGATGGACATTTTGAACTCCTTCCCAGAGATAAAAAACAGCTTATATCCTGACACAAAGGAAGATATTTCGCGATCTCAGTACAAATCAGACTGCTTTCCTTTCCCATATGCGATAAATTCAAGCAGAAATACCTGAATCTACAATTAAGAAAACACCAAGAGTACATTTTCCAAATTGGTGGAAAGGCAATTAGAAATGCAATTAACATTATTCTGAGCAAATGAGGGAAGCTAAAGACATCTTACCGTAAGTCTTCCAGCTTTCTTTGGTAATACTTTTATAAATAAGCCAACGACTTACTCTAAAAGCCAGCACTGGGTGGGAAAGCTCCTTAAGTATTCAGGGAGGGCGTCTGTAAATGAGAGGTTGAATCTGGGCTGGACTGGGCCGACCCGGGTCTGACTCTAATTACAGGGAGGACATCTGGGAGCATCTAGGGGCTGAGATGGCACAGACTGCAGCAGACCTTCAGCATGTGTGTGTGTTTCTCTAGTCTAGCCCTGTTGTGAAGCACGGTGGCTGTGGTCCACTTCAAACAAGTAAACCACACTAGTGGCTTTTTCAGCCTCTGTCATTTAGAGACTATTTTTACTGGATTACAGCCTCCGAGCGACTCCTGGCTGAGATACTGTACCATGCAATAGGGATAGTCATGTTTCTGCTCACTGCAGTATACTGTATGTGTTATAGAGGAAAAAACATCTAAAAATTGATTAATCGGATCCAACAGGACTGAACAAGCATTTGGCTAGTGTGTGAATGGGATCTGTGTTGTACTTGGGGTGTATAAAAGCTAAGGAGAGCCACGGTTCAGTTCAGTGTTACACGTTTTGTGTTGTATAGCGTCTCAAAGAAACACAAGGTTTGAAAAGAACTACATCATTTTCTGAATGCTCAAAGCAAAATGTTGAGCGTCAAATGGACCAGAAATGTCACGCCCGGACATTGGCCCTGAACCCAGATGCATGACTCTTGAGACAAGGTTCAAAAATCAAAGTTTATTTACAAAAGTCAACCTAAAAATAACCAACAGAAATAGAGCTTGAACAAAGTACAAAATTAACAAGACCTGGGAATGGCAAAAGGGCAAAAAAAGAAAGAGCCTAAAGTGGGTTCAAACAAGATAGAAGGACTTTGCAAACAAAATGGGTGCTGGCAGGTTCTCTTCCACATGGGACAAGACAAACTGGCACAGGACAAAGGGAGACTCTGACAGTATATACACACACAGGCTAAGGGCAAAGGTGGAAACAATCAGGGGGGCAATCGGACGGCACACAGGAGGAAGGGTCATGTTGTCTGAAACAAGAGGACGGTTAACTTTCAAAATAAAACAGGAAATCACGAGATAAACCTGATTAAATTAACTTTAACAAAGTTTGCTGGACAAGAAAGCAGGGTAGGCTTTAGCGTGGGGCTATATTGTGATTGACAGGCCTCTACTGCGATGTTTTCTGATCTGGAATGTTTAATGTGTTTTGGTCTTAAAACCTTAATTACGATGTGTATCCACTATAAAAACATTTATTGTAAAATATTGTTCAACCACAAATGTCTTACTTATTGTTTTTGAGTTCCGGCCTCTTGGGTCTCTCGTGGTACCTGATTGCAATGGCCAAAATGCTGAGCCAAAGGCTTCTTAATGGTGGCCCACAAACTAATTGATGATGGTAACTTCTTCCACTTTTTACTTACAGCTCATGATGAGGCGCAGGTCTTTCTCCCCTCCCCGTTTGAACCACCTTAATTCCATTGCTCACCTCCTCTCATCACGTCTTGGTCCCACCCAAGTGAGATGCCAGCAAACGAGTCAAGGCAAGAGGAATTAAAAATATTACACATCTTTTCCTTGGAGTGGTTGTCAGTTAAGTGACGACGTTCAGTAAGTCAAAGCACCCATCGTTTTGTGAAGCTGCCACATTTTAGGATTTCCGTCGGATGAGCATTACAGTGTTAAATTATAGGGGGTTCGATGTGGCGCAGGGGTAGAGAGGGTGTGAAGAGAACCGCATGTTTGGCGGTTCGAGCCCCGGCTGCTCCATGTCCCATATCGAAGTGACCCTGAGCAAGACACATAACCCCTGATTGCTTCCCCAGGCAAAAATGTAAAAAGCCATGGGTTGTAAATGCAATGTAAGTCGCTTTGGATCAACAACAGTAGCTGTTGGCCCTTGTGAAGCAAATCACCTTTTAGAGCATTCAAATTGGATAAAAACACAAGTAATACTAAGGTGATTTACAATTTAAAAAAATTTAACAAATTTAACAAATTTACAATGCTCAACACACAAGGCTCAGCCATTGGTGAGGAGCTCGGAGTAGAGCCGCTGCTCCGTTGCGTCGAAAGGAGCCAGTTGAGGTGGTTTGAGCATCTGGTGAGGATGCCCCCCTGGGCACTGGTCTGGGAACGCCTTGGGATCCCCCAGTCAGAGCTGGTAGATGTGGGCCGTGAAAGGGAAGTTTGGGGTCCCCTGCTGGAGCTGTTGCCCCCGCGACCCGACCCTGGATAAGCGGCTGAAGATGGATGAATGGAACACACAAGGTGAAGGGGAGAAGCTTTTCTCATCTTAAATAATTACAATGTATGAACACGAGAAGAACAGTCCCATTTTTATCTTTGTATGCACTTGAGTCCTGCGATGGTTTGAAATGAAGTCAGAGGATAATTCTGGGTGTTTTAGATGAAGCTTGCTTAACATATCTCTTCAACCATCACAACTCAAGATGTATTTTAAGATTTCCTTTAAGATGGAGCCTTGAGATAGATTTCTAGGTCACAGAAATCCTCTTCATCTCATTCCAACAGTGAGTACGACCGATGACGACAACCTCCGCTTAAAACCCTTTTTCATAAAAGATAACAATAGAAGTAAACCACATATTCAATTAAACTTCCAGATATGCCTTTTCACATGGATTATCATTGCAGTTTCAAATAGAGAAAAAAACAACCGTATCAAAACTGCTCTCTTACTAAGAATAAATTATGAATGGTTTTCTGACATATGGTTTCACGCAGGACGCCATTAGTGGTGTCCCGGCTGCAGGTTCTGTCTCCATTTGCTCCACAAAATATATAAAATGTGTGTGCTTGTGTGTGTGTGTGTGTGTGTGTGTGTGTGTGTGTGTGTGTGTGTGTGTGTGTGTGTGTGTATATCTATATATAAGCATACACCTCAAACAAATCTTGCTGAACATTCTTGCATTATTAAATATATAGTGAACCTCGCTGGTTTAAATTGATCCACACTGTACCCAAACAACATGACTAATTAAATAAAACACATTTAATGATTAATGAGCAGCTTTTTGGTTTATATTATGTTGCTGCACAGTAAATAAAATGCCTACCTTATACTATTGTATTGGATACATTATATTTGGTATTGTATTCTACTTGCTCTGTTCTTTCTGTCCAGCCAAGGTCACTGCCTACTTTCCTCTTGTGTGAAACATTTCTAGAAGAAATGTTGCCATGCCCATACCATCAAACAACTTACTGAATACATTAAAGGTGTTGGTCTCTCATGTTAATGTACCACTGATGGCCTCATGCTGCTTTTATTCCATAATTTATATTACTTCAGAGTCCAACTGAAGAAGGAGAAAAGCAGCATAGGTAGACAATAGCAGATCTTTAATAAGTGATGCTGCAATTAAAAACTGACTTTTGGAGATGGGTAAAAGGGGTGGGGAGCAAGGATGCCATTATACACGCCGGGTGAATAACAATAAATGACAATACAATATTGGTAAACCGACCCGGGAGGAATTTCCATTTAACTCCAGGAGGAGTCTCACATCTCAGCAGCTGAAACCCTGTGGTGGAGAGAGCCTTGTTTGGCTCTGGGAGGAGGGGGAACATTTGGAAGGGAGTCTCAAGCAACTTAAAATTACAGCCTATATTAAACACCAGTGGGTGGGAGACAACACGTGGGACAGGAAAATGAGGGAAGCTAAACCAATATTTAGACTACTAACACTATGATCGAGAATAGTTTTGTCAGGGTTTGGGTTAATGTCTGGTTTTATTTTGTAGTTTCTTGCCTCTGTTCTCCCTGGGTCATGTCACTTCCTGCCTTATCCTGTATCCTCTGTGTCTGTCATGTCATGATTGTTTCCACCTGTGTCCAATCACCTGCACCTCCCTAGTGTATTTAAGCCATGTTTGTCACTTGTCGCATCATTGTTCAATGTATGGAAGTCCAAGTCCCTGTCCACGTCCTGGTTCCTGTCTCTGTTCTTGCCTTTTGCTTTTGAAAACCTTTTGACTATTAAAGTCCCTTTTGTTTCCTGAAAACTCTGCGTTTGAGTCCTGCCTTTTTCCCCACGCAACTCCCGTGACAAGTTTGCAATGAAGCCGGTGAAGAAATGTCCCACGAACATGCAGCTCGCTCTGTTAAGATCCTGTCTTGGACATTATCATATCATCAACTTTATCTCATGAATCAAACCGCTTATCTCCTGTTTGGGAATCTTTGCCCCTAGATGGGTTTGCTCAGCCTAAGCAGAACCTTCATATGACAGTCAAAGTCACAACATGTTTTAATTATTAAAATGGGTCTATTGAAACAGAATAGATTATGACAAGTGCACAAATAAAATAGAAATACTCCCTCGTGTCTGTCACTTGCTCTGGAAGATCCTTTTTTTTAAGTAAAAGAGAAAAGAATTAATGAATAAAATATTCCACAATGAACAATCAGAACTTTCAATACGTTAATGTTTTTCTCTTTTTCTGCCTTCACATTACAAACAAGCGACTCCATTTGTGTGTTCTAGTACAAAACAAAGCTGAAATAGTTTCACAGTTTTTTCAAAATCCTTAACCTAAAATTGAAAGACATTACTGCTGAGTTTTTGCTCTCATTCTCGCTGTCGTCTTTTTTTTTTAAAGTTCAAACAGTTGGCTTTGTCGGTTGGGGGTTCCATCGTCGCTGGCCTTGTCTGTGATTTCTCTTTGTGTGGCTATGGGGGTGAGACAGTTTGTAGATTGTTATTTTGTGCCAGTTTTAGCCAAGGTAAAAAAAGACCGCTCCCTTAAAATAACTTTGCTTTGGCTGAAGTCAAATATGTGCATGGCCACTGGCTGATAAAACAGCCTTATTCAAAAGCTTTGCAAGACAGGGGTCTGCCCCGTTCTGGAGTGTGTGGGTAATACTACCCTCTGCCCACTGAGGCCTATCAGGATGGGCCTGCCAAATGAGTGGATACTCAGTCATGTCCTCAGGCTCCTTTATAATCAGTGAAGGTGGTGAGCTGGCTGTCGAATGACTACTCACTGTCCGTTGGACCCTAACAGGGTTGGGACATATCTCTACGCAGGTGTGTACTACTTGGGTTGGGTGGGCCTTTCATTGCTGGTTCAGCAAAGAAGAAGTCATAAAGACTAAACTTTGGTCATTGATTTGGTTGATGTTATGTCGCGGCATGGCAAATGTTACCATATTCTAACCCTAGTTCAATTTTCACAGGTGAAGCCCTCTACCAATGATCCCTGTCGCTCATACACTGATAGCAGGAAGAAATCACATACTATGTGGTCCGTATATATATCAGCAAACACGCCATGATTGGGCTGCAAATCTTCAATGGGCAAAAGGATGCTAGAGATTGGAGAGTAGTATTTCCCATAGAGTCCAGCAAAGGGCTTCCCCCTGTGCTTACAAACCTAGGGTCACAGTAACATGACCTTTGTCTGTTCAGAACCAACTGCCATTGTCTCGTTGTTCATTGAGCTACCATCTGAGGCCATGCAAAAAAAGAATAAATATGCACACTTTCAACATCAGAATGCAAACATGTGAGAAATCCGATGTACATGCTATAAGTGTAGCCAGTATACACCGGCTTCAAGGTTTTTTTCTCTTTTTTTATTTGCACTTGAGAAGAAATAAAATGAACTACGATTGTTTAAAAGTCATGCTCTAAAAAGGTTTGCTGGAGCCATCAGTCAACTGATTTGCTCAAGAAGAAGAAACGTAGCGACCTGAGAACCTATGGATCATTGAAAAGGCATGAATGACGTGACAGCAGTGGAAGACAACACACTACTGCAGAGGTTTTTTTCGCTCTTATTTTAGGAAGCAAAATGAGAGAAACTGCAGTTACTGTTGGTTGAAAATTGAACTTCAATCATTTTACAGTGTCATGATATTTGAAAAGATAATTTTCAATTACAATAAAACATACATGAACATAATGTCATAAATCACACTGCATTCCTCATTCTATTGCTCCCTTTTCAGTTTACAGTAAAATGCATTCAAAACTACTTGTTTACTGTACTGTTATTTTATACTGAAAGCACCAAGCTTCTGCTAAGATAAACGTCTCAATTTAAAACTGGCAGCCATCTCTTCAACTTCTGCGTTCCTGTGCCATTTCTGTCCATAAATAACAGATGCTATAGAGTAAAAAAATGTGCTACTATCCAAATATTTTGAGAGCTCACTGCATAAGAACATTCACTAGTTAAATGAAACCACACATATTCATCATGGAAGTCACATCAGTCTTCCGCAATCCGTATCACGATGGTCGTAGTGTTTGATTAGGGTCACAGTCTCTGATGGATTTGGAGAAAGCCTTGTATGTCCTCAGATCGTCTCAAGTGACTTAGCATTAGAGCTGTCCTAGTTCAGTTTGAATGAGGCTGTGCTAAGTTCATGTGGTCTTTTTCTCTTGTCATCAACCCAAGTTCCTCTCTGTGCTCCATGCACAGATCTCTCCTTTCTCCTCCTGTGGTCTTTTTCTCTTGTCATCTACCCAAGTTCCTCCCTGTGCTCCATGCACAGATCTCTCCTTTCTCTTACTGCCCCCCTGCCAGATATTAGCCTCACGCTGTCATTTTCCTCCTCTCCCTCATCCTCCTCTTCCTCCTCCATCCCCTCCTCCTCTTCTTCCTCCTCCTCCTCGTCCTCCTCTTCATCCTCGTCCTCTGTGCCGTCCATGGAGTCGTCGGCTCCCAGCATGGCCTGCTGCATAGCCAGGGTGGCCGAGTCCGAAGACAGTGACTGAAGGCTGTCCATACTCAGCGGGTCTGAGGGGAGAAGAGTCATAAAAACTGACTGATGAAATCAATTGCCTCCACATCCATCCCTGCTTCCTTCTTTACTGTAGTTGCTGTCAAGCATCTGGGGTACGGTGGCCCAGGGAAGCCATTTTAATAACGGTAAGTCCCAGTGAAACCGAAGTTAGAGCGTCTCAATTTTGATATAAAAGCGTTCCCCTACCATTATATAGAGTGCTGCCTCAAGCGGCACCCCGCCAGCCCCAGAAAGTCTCAAAGGTTTTTTTTAAGTTACAATTTTACAATCCTCCACTGCTCTCTACGTATGGCTTCATTATGTCACGGCCTTATCGTCCTTGTGCTTACTTAAGTGTATTTCAGTGCCTCATGTTTTCGTGTTTTGTATACATACCGTCACACCTCCCTGTAATTGGCTAATCACCTCCCTCAGCTCACACAGCTGCCATTGATCAGCGCCTCATTCCTGCAGTGTGTCTACCCACTCATGCTCTCATACACTCATAAGCTAAGCCTATGAAATATATAGCGTGTAGTCCTTTTTTCTGTATCTATTATTACTGTTCTGGCATGTTTGCCTGCCGCCCACCCCCCAATTCACCATCACCCCCATCCAGCCTGGTTTCCCAATAAACCTCCTTAAAACGCTACCAATCGTTGTACTTACATTTGAGTCCGTCCTTGTGACACCCAACTAATTATTCAGATCTTCCCCTTCCAGAATATCCTCGTATTGCTCTGCTCTGCCTTACACAGCTTCGATGCAAAAATATCAGATCATAAATTCCTGTCTTCTCACATAAATGAAAGTGATCTGAAATCTAGTGGGAACATTTCAAACATACAGAGTTTGAATTGAGAACAATTTTTATTTTCTGGGAAAAGTTAGAATTGTCTTACTGTCTGAGTTGTTTCCTGATCTGTGCGTCTGCAGTACTCCAGCCACGATGGAGTCGGGCCAGAAGCGCTGTGTCGGACGGTGCTGGGACTTCATCTTCTTGGCTTTAGGAGCCGGGTCCGGGTTACTGGCGTCCAACATGGGTTGGAGGATACGCCGGCGAGCATTGATGAACCTGAGCAAGAACAGGTCAAGGTTTTCTCCCGTACTTAAATACAGTGCTTTCATCAGTGATTTAAATGAAAAAACACACAATTCCAATATATTTACACCAGAAAATAACATTTAACAAATATCATCCATTGTATTCAATGGATGAAACGATTGAAATCGAAGTCTGCACCTTTTTTTTTAACAATAAATTTCTTATCTTTTTCCCTTGTGAACCAAAATATCAAAGAGTTCCACATAGCACAATTTGGTCTAAGGTGTACTTGGTGTATACAACCAGGAGATGGCAGTACAGTGTCACCAATATGCTGAAAAGTTACAGCACATTCAAGTAAAAGTAACTCCTCCACTCCACATATATAATTACAATAACAGAAAGCAGTGTCTCTCTTTCTACCTACACGAGGACTTTGTGGCATCTTACCAGTTGTTCACTTGTAAAAGCGTTAGATTAGTTTGTGCAGCAATCTGCCTTTTCTCATCTTCTGTTGGGTATGGGTGCTGAAAGAAGGAAGATACAGGGTCTGAGTTGTCAAAGCACTTCACATTTGCTTTGAACAAGCCAAAGCGATGACCATCTCAGACACACACTTTGCCTCACCATGAGATGTTGAAAGAGCCAGGAGCGCATGATGTTGGTTGCGTGTTTTGGCAGGACACCCCTCTTATTCTTGGACTTCTTGTCCTCGCTGTCCAACAGGGACGACAGGTCCAAGTTGACCTTAACAATAAACACAGGAGGAGAAGAGAAGAAAAGAGAGTGGATGATATGTCTTACTTATTGTTGCCATGGAAACAAAGGGAGACTACCAATTATCTATTTCTTTCAGTGGCAAGGGCACAAACACCTCCTCAAGAGTCACCATGGAAACTGAATTTGAGTAATAACACTTAAAGCAGCGCCCTTCGCTGTGTTGAAACACAAGAGGGTCATTTGTCCTTTTGGTGCTTCGATAAGGAGCGTAGAGGCGAGGCTTTGGTGCAAAGTTTACATTTCCCCCTTTGGTGTTGAATTAGTGACCTACTGGTACAAAGTGTGACTGTTTTTGTCTTTATTTTTTATTTGTATTGAGCTAAGCTTGTCTTGGTGTTCAGTGAGAAATCCTTATTCTGGGTTATTGTTTGGAGTGAAAGTGCTGAAGGACGTGAAGCTCTTAGAGTATTGACAGTGTTTGACAGCCTGCCATGCATTTATGGATGTGTGTGAGACCATATGTTTGGGTCTGGCTGAGCCATACTTGTGAGGACCGACTTCGTAGTACACTGTGGGGACATTTAGGGCTGAGATCAGTGGTTCTATGGTTGCACTCATGGTTTGTACATTATGTGGGTGTTCTAGTAAAGAGTCAATATTAAATAAGAGTTAGGGTGGGGAAATAACTGAAAAGAAAGGAAAACATGTTTCTTATCAAGAAATCTGTATTTAGGAAGCAAAATTTATAATCGCCTGTTATCTCTTTTGCCCTCAGTGCCATCGGGTTCCACACACACTGCTTACTTTGACTCTATTTTGACTCAATCCCACATGCACCATTGCGCTGCCACCAATACTCACTGGAGTGTGGATTAATATAAATAAAAAAATCACAACACAATTAGCCCTCTCTTCTTTGATCTTCTATCTTCTATTTCTATCAATGAATATGTACCAATTCACATTGCTCAGTGCATATGACTGCATGCATAGTTGTTCAAATGTAATACTTGTGTTAGTCCAACATTATAATTGTGCCATGTAACTGAGATTTTTGTTTGATTTCTTTTAAAAGCCTCCATTTTGTGGATGCTAAAACACACACAGAGGGGAGCATACTGTTTGAACATTTAATTTGCATTCAAATGGAGGACAAAAACCAGGAAGAATACAAAATGTAGAGTGTAGTAATGGAAATAATCCTTGATATTTTAGAGATAAATGACAAACCTATATGCAGCCAACAACATGCAGGCCCCACTTTAACCCATGCACACACAAGGGCCATAAAAACATACATTCACACACTAACGTCTCCCTCTCATGCTCCCCACACAGAACAACAGTCATTACAGCTGCTGCTGGCTGTGATGTGGATAACACTCTTATACCCCCCAGCCCTGAGAGTGCGTGTGTTGCGGGGGAAAGCAAAGTTGAATTAATTGGTGGCACAAAGCTTGAGAGTGTGATTACTCAGAGCTTGTCGGCAAAGTAGCAACAGGGTTGTTTTCAATTCCCAGCCGACATGTAGCCCTCTACCTCAGCCGGGTTGGGACTATTCACCGAGGCCTCTTCTGACTTTCAAGCACAGAATGACCTGCCTGAAACTGATGCTGCATCAGGATCACTGTATGTATCTATAAGCTAGTGTGGAGACTGCCAAGGCCAGAAAAGGCGAGACGCACCGGTGATACTCTAAATCCACTTAGTATTGTGATTTTCACATGACTCATGCATGCGTTTGATGTTTTGAACTAAAAAAATCAAGTAATTATAAAATATCATTCTTGACATCCACTCAACCAGTGGTTGTGTTTAAAGGACTAGTTTATAGTAAGTCCATGTTCTACCTAGTATCGTACTGTCCTCACTAAAACTTCCCAGTACAAGCAGCACATCTCAGACCCCGCTTACACGATGGGAAAACGCATATACTTTCATGCGTTTTGGCCTTTCATTTACACAAAAACTGAGGTTTTATCACGATCATTTCTAAAAACTCCAGCCAAAGTGGAGATTTCTGAAAACTCTTTTTTTTTTGTTTGCGTGTGAACTAGGTCAAACAGAGTTTTAGGTTGTCAAACGTCACAGTATGCGACTAAAAATGCTTCACTTCATGTGAGTGTCCTATGTTTACGGTTAGTTTGATTGTGTTTTTCGTAGTTGTTGTTGGTTTTGAGAATTCTGATTGGATTGCATGTCTTTATCCTTCTCGTTACACTGCCGACTACAAGTTTGGCATAGTTATGATGGCGCCCGGGGCCGTATTTATGCGGGTTCATATAAACAGAAACTTTTTTGAAAACGACCTTGTGTGTACGACGTTATTTTTGAAAACGGAGGGGCAGAAATATTTGTTTCTGTAAATACCCGGCTATGTGTAAATGTGGCCTAAATGTTATGAGCTCAACTTAATTAGTACAGACAAGTACGTATCAAATTAACTGACTCATAATTCTGATTACAATACGTGTAGATGAAATCCAGCGTTGTGATTGGTTGAGAGCAAGTAACCGGGGATGCATTATTGAGGATAATGTACAGTTGCTGTTCACATTGATCTGAGCGTTCTGTTTCACAGCGCACTCAAAGTAGCGGTTAGCTTTTGCGCGACCGTTGACATTTTAGCTTGTAGCTCGGGGACGATTGCCGGAAAAAAAACAGAAATTCCATAAACAGGACAATTAAGGTGGATGTCATGAGTGATGTGAATGAATGAGATGGTGCAGGATCCAATGCTGTTTACACGCACGTACAGGGACTATTTTTTCTCTAGATTACTGAAATGAGATACACACCGTTTGGTGGCCACAACTATTTTGTGCTGAAATGCAGCTATTTACTTACTATTTATAATTTCACTGGTAACCGTATTATAAAAGCGATAAGGTACTTGGGGCAGTACTTTATCTTCAATAATGTAACAGTTTGTGGGTTGCCGAACAACACCCCCAAACTGTTACATTACTGGACGATGAAGTACAGCCTCTTTATTGCTTTAATAAAACAGAGGGACCAATTTAAAATAAACAAAAGAGAGAGGATTGTATGAGGCAAAATGGTTCTCTACTGGTAATGTTTAATCACAATTTCAGTGAAACCGTTGTAGCTCTAAGTTATCAACAGCCTTTCTTTGGGCCTTTAACCATGAAGCTTAGCTCAACTAAGGCATAACATGTACTCTAAGTAGCTTCCTCCAGCTACTTCTTGCAGCCTTCATCGCTATTATGGACGATGTTTTGAAACAATGCCTCACTGTGATTTGAATAAAAAGTATCTTTATGAATAAGTTAGCTTTTCATCGAAGTTTGCAATTTACCTAGGGTGGAGTCAGAGATGTCCTGAACACACACACACACACACACACACACACACACACACACACACACACACACACACACACACACACACACACACGACATTGTCTGGGATTATTGAGAAAACTGTTTTTATAGGACCTCAAATATTTAGGTATTAGCTTTTTGAGCTACTTGTGTAGAACATTTTATATTTTTTTTTAATTGTAAAAATGTCTGAGTTAAAGATGTCATACATTCGTCTACATCCTAGTTTGTTTTCATCTCATCTGTATGTTTTCTACCTCTCCTGTCGTTTGAGATCCTCCCACATCATCGGCTCATTACCCTCACCTGGTTCTCCTTGGCCAGCTCACCTGCAGCACATCCCCTCATCAGCCACTCACCATTAAAGCCCGTCACTTTCTATTGGTCCCTCCCAGATTGTCTTATGTTATCGCCAGTGTGTCCCTACTAGCCTGATATACGTTTGTTCTGACAGAGACTGTTTTTTGACCAAGGCTTCCCTGCCTACGTGTCTTGTCAATCTGTGTCGAATTGTATTTTTGGGTTCCAGCGTGCATCGGTACCAGTAACCATTACAAGAAATGTCCTAAACACAAACTGTGTGTTACTGTGTGCAATTTAATCACTGATTAAATAGCTTTGCCTCAGGTTAATCTTTTTACACTGCGTTTACCATGAATATCAGCATATAGGGAAACTAAAATTCAACCGAGTTAAATCCGAGGGTGTGTCGAGTGAATTTACCGCATTAATTTGGGTCTGTGGGGCTCAGAAGCTTTCAAAGCTTTTATGTGAAAGTGGAGATGGAGACAGAGCACAGTGCTCACGTGAAGCAAATTGGTCTTAATTCAATGTTTTAACCATTAAACAGCAAAAGGACCATGTGCATACTGTCAGTCAGTTTACCATCAGTAGCTATAGGTAAGGGATGATGCTAAAATGCTCTGATAACGTTAGCTCAGCAAGGTTTTAAGTAGAATCAATGTGTTAGAAACGTGCATCTCCTTTCATCCTCTTCATGTAACAAGTATCATTATTAGATATTATTTAACCATGACAAGCTCCAAATCCACTAAACCATAACCTCTTAAAAACCAGTCTATTTTTTAGGCCTCTGCTCAAAAATTGCGTACCCATTTTAAAAAAAGTATCTCTTTAACCACAAGGTCCATTTGAATGATTTGTGTGATGTAATAAAACATGGAGCACATAGTATTTTGAGTTGGATATTAGGAAAGATAAGGTCCAAAAATTTGGCCATGTGTCTTAAAAAGTCATATTCCAGGATTTCATGTGGAGGTAACTGTTCTAAACATTTTCATTGACTGCAGATAAAACATTTGTAGTCATAAAACATAACATGAATATGTTTTGTATTAGCTTTGAGCATTGTCCTTACATTTATTTTACTCAGTCAAACCTGACAGGATCCTTTTAAGCTATAAACATCCTAGGAATGAACTATTTCCATTTGTATTTGTTAGCAGGGGTGCACATGTTCAGACAGAGACAATAAAAAGGCGCCATGGGGGTTTTCTGTGAGATGCAAAGAGGCCCTTTTAATAACAACAAATGACGTGTTGCTGGAAAGGGCACAGGGAGGGAGCAAATGTGGAAGCATCATCGACAGACTGCTTTACCTGTGAGTTCTGGATCTGGATAGTTCCCGGCGGCAGCGCCTGTGTTAACACTTGTCCTTGCGATGTCACCATGGCAACCGGCTGGTACAGGGTCCCACCTGAGGAGATAATTTACCGTCATGAGGTTCAAGTGGCTTCAGCAGCTACTGGCAGCCATATCTCTCACTGACACCGGAGCCTTATTAACTTCTTCTCAGCCACACAGGCAAACAAGAGACGAAATGATTAAATCCAAAATAATGTCTCTCAAACCAGAAAAAAAGAAGGCAGTGTGCTTCTGGCTTAATTAGTCTTGATCAAGAAACTCTTCAGTGTGTAGTGATTAAAGGCACATATTGATTAATTTTGGCTTAAATGGGATTTCCGGAGGGCAGGATTAACATTATAAGATTCTATCAGAGAAGCAATCCAACTTGTGAAGGATATTATCATGGCTCTCTGATAAACATAGTGTAAAGTCTATATGATTATTAATTAACAATAACCTTGTTGATGCTTCATAACATTTTTTCTAAATGAATTTACAAAGAAATAATGGGGTTTGAAAGGAAAAGGACACATAAGCCAATGATGAAAATTGTATTAGTTTGAATAAATTAGAGTTGAAAATGTATTTGTGCCAGGCAACAGCCCTCTTGATAAACTAGAGCAAGTCATAATGGTGTTCGCTAAAACCTAATAAAAAAAGTTGTTTCAGTAATCAGAAATAGAATAGATAAAGCTTTCTTCTTTGTCTTGACAGTTGAAGATGAAGGATAATGGAATGAGTCTCACTTGATTTTCGAACAAAAGTCTTGACGAGATATTACTCCTATGTTGCATGTCCTGTGATGTTAGCCTGGAACAACCCTTAGTTAAGCTGCTATAGGCCTAGACTGCCGGGGGACTTCTTAGGACACACCGAGCTCCTCTCACTCTCTCCTTCAACAATAATTTGCATCACAAACTTTGTTTCTTCCATTGAGTATTTGTGCTTTCTCGCCTCACAAGTTTCCGTGAATCATGGTTCTATCTGGACCCTGGACCCTGCTGACACCTGCTGCTGCTATCATCATCATCAGTTTTAAATATTAATCATATTACTGTCATCATAAACCAGCATTACCCTTTCCTAAACTCTTTGTGCTCTCCCTCCCTACAGGCTTCTGTGGATGGTGGTTCTATCTGATGGTGGTTGTCCCTGGAGTGGTCCTGCTGTACACATGGCTTACTACTCGCAAATATTTGAATAATTTCTGTTATAGGAATTGCATGTCTCTTTTCTTTCACATTGTTCATTCCGTACACGTGACATCCATCCCGGGAGAGGGATCCCTCCTCTGACGTTCTCCCTAAGGTTTCTCCCCTTTTTTCCCTCATGGAAGAGTTTTCATTTTTTGAGGAGTTTTTCCTGTGCCGATGTGAAGGTTTCGGGACAGAGGGTGTCACATGTGTACAGACTGTAAAGCTCTCTGAGGCAAGGCATTCAAAACAAAATTAATTGAATTGATGTAATCTCTCCACTGTGACCAGGCACGGAGGGTAGCCTATGAAAGATTTGGCCTTACCCTTACAGATCAGATGCAGGTTACATTAGCTGTGTCACCAGATCTAAGAGGGACATGCATCTGTGTTTAAAAATGTGCTACCCAAATGAATCTCTGTTGACGGGGGTTAAAACGGGCTCCTTCATGTAGGAATGAAAACCAGAAGGGAGCCAGAAGCGAAATATTGCAATGATATCACTGACTGAACATGTCAACATTGATTATGTTGATATTGATCCATTACTAGTAATCAGTATAAAACATATCTGCACACAATTTGTGGGCAAGGGGACAATTGGTTTGTAGACAGAGTAAAATTGACCAATCAAGTTTGAGTTGGCTTTGTTTGCAGGCTGGAGCAGAAGAAGCAGAATAAATTGGCCAAAATATGACCATGACAATTTAGCTTCATATTGAGAAAATACACTCAAAAATGTCTACTTAACGTTGATGATGTCTCAACTTCTGCTAAGTCCATCGGAACCCCACAAATATTGGCTGTGGCTCCCAGAAGCTAAAATTGGATCATTAGTAATCAATTAGTGTCTAGTAACTAATATAACATGATTATACTACATGATTGCATGTCTGCATTCACTCTGAGGAGTTATGTTTATTGCATTATTATTAATTATTATTGCATTATTAAGTTTTAATCTTTTGCACCCTTATTTTTAAAATCCCAAATAGGTTTTGCATATTAATATTGCAATGCATATAGGCGGCACTACCATTTAGTACTGGCAAATTATAAATGTTGAATATTAGAAAAATGTAAGGATTTATTTTTATTTCATTTGAGAGTGACAGGAAATGTCTCAAATGAACCCTTTAAAAAACTCTTTCAAATACTGCTTACACCGAAACAAGCCATGAAAACTGCATGTGAATGTGCCAGCCATGTTGTTATGTGTGTAATCACATGCTTACCAGATACCACTTGAGAGTTGATGGTAGTCATGGCAACATTGCCCTGTTGCAGACCCCCAGCGGGCACCAATATCCCTGAAGGATTAACAGAGCTGGAGACAGAGGTCATGGATGGAGAGGAGGTCTGAATTAGTTCCTGAGGGATCACAAAAAGATATTAGTGAGCAAATGCAGAGACCCAGCTATACTATTTGTGACTGAAAATATCCCAGAAGCAAAATCTACCTGGTGATAAATGACAAGGTGTATCTTGGGAAGTGATACTCAGAGAGAGATACCATCAAGGAAGTGTGAGATCCACTGAGAGTCCATGACTGACCTGCTGCATGTTGAGACTTGTATGAGACGGGGAATAAGGTCCTCCCAGGTCGTTGCGGAGGAGGTTGTCACTGTGCATCTTGGTTTTGAGGCAGGTGATGTAACGGTTGCAGAAATCTTTACAGAGCTCATTGACCTTCTCTAATTCTAAAAGGTGGATTCGCAACACTTGAATAGCCTTTACCATCTGAGGGAAACAGAGAAACCATAACCAGATCACCTCCACAACATTTCACGAAATTGATAACTACATAAAAAATGTACAATTCATATTATATTGTTTTTTTCTCTACCACCCTACAGCCATGCAAACAGCTCTGTGGGGCATCATGTTGCTTTGAACTTGCTACGGAATTGCTTACATTGTTGATGATAACAGTAGCATATAATGTTACAATGTCAACTACTTAATTACTTGCTGAAGCATGTACAAAATGTGCTAATAAGCAATGAATACAAAGTGCAGCTGAGGGTAATGGGACTTTGCATTCCAGGTATTTTTTTTTTCTCGAGATACTACAGCCGCCACAAGCAATTTCAGCGCTTCCCACGTAGGTTTTGTGGTGGGGCGGGGTTTTCAGCCAGTCCTTACTATGAAGCGCCATTTTGACGGTCTAGGTCAACCTGTTTTGGCTTCTGAGTGGCTAAGGAAGCTGTCGCTCAATTTCACTTGGATTTAGTAGGATCCAACAGGATCAGGGGCCTCATTTATAAAACCTTGCGTAGGATTTGCGCCAGAAGTGGCGTATGGATGAAACATAGGATGTGCGTACGCACAGAAATATTCAGACTTATAAAACCGTGCGCACGCACGTCCTACGCAGTTTTCCCTTAATAAATCACAATCACTTGGCTTCATGCCACGCCCATAGTTGCCCATATATAGTCTGTGGAACGCCCACAAATTAATATTCATCGATTGCGAAATCATGGCAAACACTGAGAGGACAACAAAGAAACGTAACTTCACGTGTGAAGTCGAAATTATCATTGGCGAGGAGAAGTAAAATGCCTTTGAGGGCACAGTATGGACATTACTAATGCCAAAAAGGCACTCGAGTGGCAAAAGGTTGCAGAGCAACGCTGCAGCCTCACAACCTCGGGCCGTGGCCGAAATAAAGAAAAAATGGTCTGACATCAAAGTGGATGCAAAAAAGCTTTCCTGTCCCGGGTGGGGAAAGGGGACACCGGAGCTGCACCCTCTTGATGAGAGACTGGCGGCAATGATCGGGGACAAGGTCTTGGCCAACATCGGCGTCAAGGGGTCGAGGCACGTTTGGAAGCTGTGCCACATTATGTAGCACAGCACATGCAGCACGATTTTGCACACCTTTTCAGGAGTAAACAATAACCTCCTTCCAGTGCAGTCGAGGCAGCGCCGTCTGCCCTTAAACAGGCCGATGGTGCGCTCCACTACAGCGCGAATCCTTCCATTTGCCACATCTTCTAAGAGCGCAAGATCAGCCATTTCGCGTCATTACGCATTGCGATGGCATCATGCCATTTTATTACCGTCCATTTGATTTCATCTGACAAGCAACAGCTGTGTTGAGGATGAATTGCATAACATGCCAATATTATTGCAGAACATATTTCATATTGTTAATTTGTTTTTGTTTGTTTTACGCTGCAGATTACGTTTACGCCGCAACGTTTATAAATGAGGCCCCAGATGATTCAAAACACGGAAATCCACAATTTCACCGCCCCCGTTTCTCTGCCATAAGGCCTTCACAAAGCAAAGCCTGTTGTAGAGTAGTAATCCTGACAACATGAAACCTTTCATGTGTATTGTCCACACACTGGACTATCACTTAGATGTGTTTTTAGCCTGTTATAGGGCTGTGATTTTATTTCGGGTGAATCTTAAAATTCTAAAGTTTTTTTGTGTTATATTTATTTTTACACAGCAGGACACTCACAGGGGTTCTCCTTTATCCTGATCCGTGATACCACTGAACCAATTGAGTCTGTGCATTCCAAGGAGGATGATATCTTCTCAGTGCAAAGTTAGAGAGATAGCGGCAAATACCAAGTGTAAAGATGGAAGGAAGAAAAATAATGACAGCAAAGTTTAAGAAAAAGACTGAGGGTGAGAAAAATAAGGAACAAGTGGCGCTCTTCAAAAAGAGAAAAGTGGACAGCGAAAGTAGAGCATTTAATCCAGAATGGACTGACTCGTTTCTGCCGATGTGGACCTCCACGTGAGGAAGAGTATGGCCGTGATAACATTCACGCACAGGTTAAAAATCCTGGCAGGACAATAGAGCTCAATTCTCCCACTGAGCAAAAAAGCGGGGCAGTGGAATATATACATTATACAAAACTGTTCAATTGTCAAAATGTGTTTTTAATATATAATTTATAATTGTCTGAATCGAGTCAAAATGTGAAACCGAAAAGAGGAATTTAAATTTTTGAATATAATGCTCGTTCTTGCTCTTCGTCTCAATAAGGAGCAGGAATGTGGTTCACCTCCCTGCCTGAGCGATGGGGCTGGGCTGTTATTTGGTGTCCCTGTTTCTCCTCTGTTATTGTGTTGCAGGTGATTGGACAGCAGGGGCTTAAGAAGAAGCCTGTGGAGGCCGATAGTGGCCGGCAGTGTCAGCGGTGGCTCTGTTCTCTACCGCTCTCAACCTGGTCGTGTTGTTTCTGTGGAAATGTTATGTTGTATAATATATGAATAGTCTGGGTAACGGTAGGGGTGAGAATCCCTTCTTGTTCACCTACTTTTCTCCTGTTTTACGGTTAGAGAGTTAGGTAAGATCTTTCTTTTGTGGGGGGGTATAAGTAAGATTGTTTTGTTTATTGTTTTTGGCATTGCTCACCCTGATGCTTATTTGGAAGTGGGAGGGTAAGGGAGCGCCACGGGTAGGTTTCCATAGTTAATGAGAACATTATTTATATTTGCAGTTATACATATTACTCAGTTTTTTGGTATGTCACAATACATATTGTCAGAGAGCTTTTGAAAAAAAAATACTGTGATACCACCAGAATCTTACAAAATACCCTGATATGATTTATTGATTATTTGAAGTGTTTTTTTTATAACAGTGATAATAATTCAACATTTTCTTTGGTTTACTGACCATTATTTGGGTGACTTTTCTCTACATTGTGCAGCAAACTGAAGCTCTCTCAAAGTCACCAGTCAAGGTTAACCCTATGTACAGAAAAGTGCTTGGCCAAGGAGGAGATAAATCAGCTAATTAAGCTGCGCTCACTTAATCAAGGGACCAGTAACCCTTTGCCAATCGCAGCCAGTCAGGCACAGTGTAACGTTCCTGTCCTGTGGAAGAGTTAGTGCCCTCTGGGAGGGATGCCCGTACCCACTGCCTCATAAAACACACAGATGCAGGGTTAATTGACTGTTCAGCACTTGTCGGTCTGTACACCCGAGTACTGCGATGGCAGGGTGTACTTCTGTTTTTTCCTTCTCAGGTCTCTCTTTGTCTCTGTCCAACGTGATCTCCAAAACCTGTTCGTAAAAATGTATACAAAAATCTTACAAAAAAAACAAACATACAAATTCGTAACAATACATACGAACTGGCGGGGGTTAACCACGCCCCTTGAGTGAACAACATGGCGGACCATGTCGGATTCTTGAGTGAACGTCTCTCCGCCATGATGGATTTTTTGAGGGGGTTAGGGTTAGTATTCTATTCTTACAAGTTAACATTGATTTCTCGAAAATCATCATAACATGTTTATTTTACATCGTTAGACTTCACAAAGTGTGTTTACGGGATGCAGGCCCCCATTCACTTTGAATAGGGTGACGTCATCAGTTGCAGTCCGTAGTTATTTAGTATGTATCACTACAAATTTGTGTGTTCAAGATTTTCGTATACATTTTTACAAACAGGTTTTGGAGATCAGGCTGCTCTGTCTGGCTCCAATTCCTCCCCCTGTCTTCTCAGAGAACATGATCAGCAACCTCCTTCTCTTAATTAGTAATTATTGCTAGTTGTTGTGAAAGAGGAAGTACAGGAGGAGGATGGGGAACATTACATGAAAAAGGAGATGAGTAGTAATGATGGGATACACTGGAAACAGACAAATAGGCAGTTCTACAGCTTCATTAGTATTATGTTCGCTAAAGCTAACTAACTAAGCAAAACAATAGACCATGTTCCTGATATAAAAGCGGCAGAGGCCGCTTTCATGTGGTACTGATTACTGCTGTGATGGTAGTTGGCTTACCAAGTTGTCCAGCTCTGGATCTTCACTGAAGAAGGGCTTGTGTTCTCTCTCCTGCTGATGCACAAAGTTCTCTATGTCCACATCAAAGCTGGCTGACGTGATGCATTCAGATCCCTGTGTGGCCTGCTCACATTTCTCAAACAACAACGCCAGCAGGGGGAACAGTGGATGTCTGGGGACAGAGGCAGGGAGGGGCACAGCATGACTTAAATTCAGAAAATGTTGGTCATCATCAAGCTATTACTATAGCAACCAGGTCTCACAGCAAAACATGTAATAGCTGCGTTGTAGCTATTACACGTTTTGCTGTGAGACTGGGTTGACTATAGCTGTGAAAAGCTTAATTTCACGTTCCAGTCAGAAATTAGTTCATGTATTTTAGTAGTTTGGGCATTTCGTGTGTGTTGCAATGAATGAAAAAGGTGCAGCCACTTATCTCTTATCTCAAGTGTCCTGCATTTACAATAATATCTTGTTAAAGACCCAGAGAAGTGCTGTGAGCTCGCAACCAAAGGCAGGTATGGTGCCAATAACTGAAACTCAAAGAAAAATGTGATAATGGATACTCTTTTGGATTACTTGAAGTAATGTAAAACATGTCTTTGTTCGGCCATTTCATATAATTTCCATCCCATCCTAATTATATCAAAATATCACTTAATTGCTTTAAAGGATCCTGAGCAGTAATTTGGTCATAACTCAAACCAACGAACACACACACATACACAAAGTAGATATTCAGAGACGGCGAAAGACAGCATGTTGATCTCTGTGTCATTTGATCTTAATACTTGACAAAATAAACATTCAGTCCTCACATTAAATGAGTTTTCCTGATGTCAGAGCATCCCCAAACAAATGGGCATAACATTTTTTTTATCTAATGTCCTCCACCTTTTAGAGTTAGTAATTTAACAAAAACCGAAAAAACAAACAAATTTGATTTCATTCTGTACACCAAAAAAATGATGAGTCAATGATTCGCAGCAGCATTGATTTTTTATTAGGAAATCAGAAAAAAATGCATGAATTTGCCCCAAAGGACAAATACAAGAAAATTGCTCAATTTGGTGGAAAATAATAAAATCTACAATTTTGAAGGCAGGGCTCATGATTGAAAGGCTAATATAATAGAATGCATGATTTTATGTTTTCAGTAGCTCTGCCGGAGGCGCACTCTGTCCATCAGGTCTGATGATCAGTTTGTCACAAAAGACATTAAATCAGAAGGAAATCTGTGTCTGCTCACTCACTTCCAACTGATTCTACAGCTGCATCTCCATTTTCCTTTCCTCTGTACGCTGACACTCCAGACTCTGCATGCAGAGTTTGAGCCTTTCTTATACTTTAATGCAAAAGTGAAGGAGGTTAGCATGTGTTAATTGGTGTTGATAAGATTTGCATTTGTCGCATGTAAGCCTATGTCTGGAATTTCCCAAAAGTCCAAGAGAAATTAATTCAAGAAGTGCTTCCCTCCCATCCAAAACCCTGCTCCTTCCCTTGATGTTAACAGGGGGCAGCTCCACGACATTCAAGTGGATAGGATATGATCCAGTGACAGAGTGAGGCTACATTGTCATCGCAGTGTCATCTACATTGTTACAATCTGCCTTTTTATGGGGAATGTCACTCACATAAGATCACCCAGATACGTTTTGCAGTGCTCCATACTGTGCTGCTATGTAGTACAACCCAAATGATCTAGTATTTCCACTTGGAGGAAATGGTGACCGAATACAAGCTTAGACAAGAGACAGAGTGAAAATATGACTATTTTATACAAGTGATCTGTGTTCTCTCCATCGTCTTATTCCATCCCTCTTTTTTGGCTTTCAGTCTCCAATCTTCTTACATGCTGTCTTACCTTTGACATAAAGGACCCCACAACAACCAGGCAAATTAATTATGATAATTCTGGCTTTGCAGTATCATATAACCCGTGTATGTTCTCTGACTCTCCAGCATTTCAAATAAAACATCCCATCACAAACGAGTTTCCATACTGTGGAGGACTAGAGTGGATGCCAGGTCTGCATTGATTTCCACTACATGATGTTTACTGATTTCAGCTGACCCTTCAACACCATCTCCTGATTGGTACATTTATCAGTTTGGTCCGTGAGTAACTCACGGTCTGGAATGGCAGCCAATCATCCTGTTCACACTGTACACCCCTAATATAAAAAGATCTCCATTTGCAAATGACCCTACTTTCATCGGCCGGAATACAAACGATGAGACTTCAAGTAGAGACAAAACCAACAACTTTCCATGTGGAGCTCTGAGAATAACCTACTGCGCATGTCAGTAAAACCAAGGAGATGACTGTTAATTTAATAAAAAGATATAAAGACACACACTCCTGTCTACTTGCTCCCTCTTGGCTTTATTGATGTAAAGAGTTTTAATGACAGAGAATCTGTCACACAATTTTTAATTATAAATGTACCTGGTTACATTGTGAATCGACAGAACGTCCTTTGTCGAGGAAGTGATCAAATTACCTATATCCATTGACAAGCTGTTTTAATATTGTGTACTTTCTTTAACATCCCAATAGATAAATAAACACAAGGCTCAGAACAGTTCTGCATTACTGTCCATCAGTCAGGGTGTCTGATTTGGGATTTAGGTGAGTGTGACCCCAAACCGGAAGCTTGAAAACAAGAATGAAAATACCAGAGACCAAGGTCTATGCAGCTTTAGGTCCCTTTTTCCACTGGATAGGAAGTGTTCATCCACTTGTATCAGGCTATTTGTGTTTATTGGAGGGATCCAATCAACCCTCATCCCCCCGTGTGTCTGTGTGCGCATTTATATTAGGTCTGGTTTAACACGTAAATGCATGAATTCATTAACTAACAATTATTTAATTGCGCATTTTGATCTTACTTCTGTCCGTCTCCATCTAACCAACAACATTGAGTTTAAAGAGGGAATAGAAGATGTATAGAAGGTAGATCATATATATTAAAAATAGAAATGAAAAAAACACCATTATTTCATATCTATATTTAGCAGGTTTTCCATTGTTTAAAAAATATATATGTATCTTATTCACATACTAGTACTCATTTTGGTGGAAAACATATGTGTGCGGGAAGCACTAGAATGAGCAATTAACCTAGACCAATCCATGAAGGTTAAATAAACCCAATGTAACACAATACATGTATGGGGATTGTATTTTTCTGCATATAAGTGACTTATAGGTTTGCTTAATGAACATCATAATTTTGATTTATATACATCAGACTGCTGTAGACATGTGTTGCAACAAGCTGTACTGATACGAAGGCAGACTGTAACCCATGGCTCTCATTTGCAGCCTTTAATAGTCGTCTATATTATACTCTAATCTGCCTGATCCCAATTTAATGCCGCTCCCTCAACCAGACGTGGCAGGAATACTAAACATGATGGTCACGTGCTGAGTGGAGAGCCTCTGCCTCATCTGTTTAAGGTCTGCTGTAGAAGAATAATCCAGGTGGGGAAGGAGATGGGGAGGGGTCTGACTGAGAGCAAACAGGGTTACTCTCAGCACCGAAGACTGTGTCTTGGCTACTTATTTATTCTTACCTTCCGTCCCTATGTTACTTCTATGTTATCACAGAAAGTGTTACATTCTTTCTAGGTGGTGAGACCATTTTTAGTTTTCTTCTTATTTGTTGTTAATATCTACAAAGCAGGATCACTAAGACGTGTCAGTGAATGAACAAAATGACACTCTGCTTGGGTAGTTTTAGTTTAGGAAGGAGTGACACTAAGGACTCAGGGGCACTGTGGGTACAGCTGATGAGCACACAACACCTTTGCTGGCTGGTAATAATATAGATGGCCTCGTCTATACTCTACTGCCGTGTTTGAGTTGTTGCTTCCGTTCCTAAACAGAAACAATGAATCATATCTTGTTTTATAGCACTATAGAGTCTAATTCCAAATTCAGAATCAGTAGAGTACATTAACCACAGAGTGCATTTGTTCAGAAGATTTTTTTGAGCTGAAATGCTACTGAAATCTGTAAAGATGTTAATGTACACAGCAGCTTTGAAAAGGCTTTATGTGGTCTCATTTGCTTTGAATATTTTGTACTTTCTGTATTTTGTGCTTTCTATGAAATCCAGTTCTTCTTTACACATTCCTAGAGATGCCAACAAACATGCTAGGTGGAGTCATTGAACCAAAGATTAAAATAAATCTTGTAATTAAACAGTTAAACTATTTAAACTATTTATTCAGTTACTCAGATATTTACTAAAATGAAGTAAGATGGAAAAAGGACTCGAATGCTGCTACCTCCTTTCTAGAAAATATGATATGCTGAAGATCAGTTAGGGTTTTTAAGATAAGCTTCATACTTTAAGGTCTGTGCTCGGTGGGAATTATGTCATTGGTGCTCTGCGGCTAAAGGCTAAAGCTATCAAAGCAATCAGGGTTTGGATGAGGCGGCGTCTGTCCTTCACAACATTTGTGCACAGTTGGACCTTGACATCTTGCAGCAAGTTGAAAACTTTCAACACTTTCTATGACCTTTACACAGGAAGTCACGATTAAGGTAGATGGGGTGTGAAAAGGCATGCATTTTTATGAACGTGAACGTGGGTGTATGCGAGTGAGTGCATGGTCACCCTATGTGTGCTTCCCAGTCTCCCACTACCCACACCACCCCCCCACACACACACTCCCCCACTTCGGCTGTGAGAAGTGGCAGGTTCTATCTGCAGTGCGCCGGAGTGGAGATTGCCGGCTGGGGGACCATTATGAGAGCCGTAAAAGAGCGATTTACAGGATGGCCAGTGTGTGGAGTGAGCACGGTCCGCCCCCCTCCAGCACAGCAGCGTGCTGGGTCACAGAGAGTCACAGGCCAGCGGGGGAATGAGATGACTTAAACATGAAGGTGAGGGACGTGGCGGCTCTGGTGGCATGTGCTTCATGGGCCGTTGGGTTAAAGGCGGAAAGAGGAAAGAAGGCACCTCTTTCATGTTTGATTAGATAGTTGAGATATATTAAAACATACTGCCGTTAAGTGAAAGCTGAATACACCTTTTTGTGAGCTTTTTCCACACTTTTACAAGGTCAAGAATCAACTGTTACAGTAGGTTGTTTTACTTTTTTACTACTTCAAAATAAGCTGTATGAAATTAGTTGATCCAGTTATTTATTGGTTATGATGATTTAGTAACGTATTGACAGGGGAGTACTATTCACCACAATTTATTCATATAGTTTACAGTGATATTATTTGGACTGGGCTTCCCATAAATGTAGCCTTCTTTCTATATAGTGCATCCGGAAAGTATTCACAGTGCTTGACTTTTTCCACATTTTGTTATGTTACAGCCTTGTTCCAAAATGGATTAAATTCATTATTTTCCTCAACATTCTACACACAACAACCCATAATGACAAAGTGAAAACTGTTTTTTGCTATTTTTTTCAAATCTGTTAAAAATAAAGAACAAAAAAATAACATGTACATACAGTAAGTATTCACAGCCTTTGCCACGACACCCAAAATTAGCTCAGGTGCATCCTGTTTCCACTGATCATCCTTGAGATGTTTCTACAACTTTGATTACAGTTGACAGTGCATATCAGAGCATAAACCAAGCCATGAAGTCCAAGGAATTATCGGTAGACCTCCGAGACAGAATTGTATCGAGGCACAGATCTGGCGAAGGGTACAGAAAGATTTCTGCAGCATTGAAAATCCCAATGGGCACAGTGGCCTCCATCCTCCGGAAATGGAAGAAGTTTGGAACCACCAGGACTCTTCCCAGAGTTGGCCACCCGAAGCACACAGCCAAGATAACAAAGGAGCAGCTTCGGGACAACTATGTGAATGTACAAATGAAACAAAGTAGCCATGCAGCCGCCGCGCTTTGGAAGGTACGTTAGCCCATCTTATACTTGTATTAAGATGTTTGTATGTATCCGTGTGTTAATATATAACAGAACACGAAGAGTAATAAAAAGAAAAAGTAATCCCCTCTAGCCTGCCTGCACTAAAAGCATGCTTTAACCCTTCAAAGTCGACTGACGAGCGTCAAAGTGCGCACCCCTGACATATCTATTAATAGCTTCGGAATGGATAAAGGTATTAACTTACTTTTTTTTCTATGAAAAAGCTGACATTCGTCTGCGTAATAATTAGTAGACTGTGTTGACTTCCGCGAATGATAAGCCTTCCGTATTTGAGTGCAAATCTATAGCATTTTACCGCAAAACAGAGAAATGTTTTTATGGTCAAAACATTCTCCTTCCGACCAAACATTCAGCAATCGCCACGAGTTGTTGCAACCGTGAACAGCACAATATGTCCCAGAGCCGTGTCGGGGTGTAACACATCCATAGTTTACTTTTTCTGCACGCTAACCAAAGACCGTAAACGACGCTAACTCGCTAACCGGAAGTGCTTTGCAGACACAACCGGAAGTCGTTGGCAGAGTGAAAGGCCAATGGCGGCCCGCCTATTTCACTCAGGAAACTTGTCTATAGGATTATCTGTTTTTTTGCTGCCAATGAAAAATGTTATGTATATGAAAACCAGCCCAAATGAAAACATGTCATGTTTGACTGCTTTAGTAATAATCTGGCAGGCCACCAAGGGGGTACAGTAAGAGGTGGGGGTGGGGTTTGAAGGTAGGTGTTTATGTATATGTGTTGGGGAGAGAGAGAGAGAGAGAGAGAGAGATGAAGGTCTCTCACTCTCTGTGCTCCCCACTGTTCACCAGCTCAATCAGTAGCCAGTTGTGGAGACCTGCTGTGCTTGCTCCCTACAAGGCCCCTGTTTCCCCAGGCTACGCATCTGAAGCACACCCTGTGTGTGTGTGTGTGTGTGTGTGTGTGGGGGGGGGGGGGGAGTTATTCAGCATTACCTGAATAAATCCTGTCTCCTTGAGGTGTGATTCTGAACCTCACTCAAGGTTCTGTTTCTCTGAGGTTTCTGGTCTTTGTACAACCTCTTTTCCAACACCATGCACAAGCACAGCGGATATATACAGAAGGAACATGATTAAGGAGTGAACTGCATACACACACCTGTCACATGACGCATCTTTTGATGTTGTCTCCGGCATCACTTGCATTTACTATACAACACGACTCCTTCACTGCAACAACTTACCTTCCTAAAGATATGGGCCTGCTGCCCATGTCATGAAAACTAACTACATAGCCCAATGAAAGTGCCCCCCCCCCTACAGGCTCGCCCACCCTGGCTGCTTCCCTCCAGGGGACTGCTCCAAACCTGCAAATTGCCAGAAGCTTACATTATTTTAAAATTTCTTACTTTTATTTTAAAATAGTTTTAACATTTTTGCGCAATCAATTCATTTTCAACAGCTTCTTCTCTCCCCGTCACAAATGAAACATAATTTCATGCACAGAAAACAGACATAGTCCGAATAATTTTCCCTCAAAAATGTATCATTGCTGTACCACACTATTTTGTGTTCATAAATGTTTAATTTATCACATTTTGTTCTACATTGCATTAATTAAACATAAACTGAAGGTGAGAATTTGGACTATATAGACACATTGTAGTTATTCAGTAAGGGATGTTAGAAAAGCCAATTAAAGATTTTGTATCTAGCAACAAAAAGTGGCATTACTTAAAGTCTAAATAGAGTTTTAGTCTGTTTGCTGTGGGTGACTATTGTGCCAATGAAGAAAATGCAGCTTAGTAAATTTTCCCAAGTAAAAATAGGACTTCCTTTCTCACCCAAACTCGAGCAGCGAGGAGTCTAATAAAACAGGTATCTGAGAAAAACTGCCAATAAAACCGTTTCAGCTCTAACACAGTTTCTTGCACTGAGGAGCGGCTGAGCACCAGCACACGCTGACCTGCTAAATGGAGGAGACACACCCCGTTTTAAGCCTGTCAGACGGCAAGCCTCTACGAAGAAACCACTGTGCGGTGGGCGAGGGTCCATTGATGCATAGCGGAGGCGAGGATAAACAGACTTTATGGTGCATTACAGAGGCAGACTAACACACAATGTGGCCGACGGCATGCTTGGACATGGCAAATTAAATGCACTCCCTCCTCTCATGTACGACATGAGAGGTCTTCGGATGTTCACGCCATTAAGGACCAGCACATATACAAGCAAAAACACACCCGAGGCTGGATAGATTCCTGAACATCTTGGAGTTATGCGACTGTCAGCATGACGGCATGTTAACCTTCCCTCAAACACACACATACACACACCCCTAAATCCAGTCTCATTGCAAAACACCCGGGCCTTCCAGCAGGGAGAGGCTTTCAGCAACGACCCACTATGGAGGGGAGTGAATGATAATATGCACCATACCGGGCTCCGCACTGCATCATGGGGCAGCTTTGAAACCGGATCTCATCACTGTCAAAACACAGAATAAATCAAATCTCAGTGCTGTTTTCCTTAAATCCCTCATACAGCGTTTGGCATATCATCAACAACAGTGAAATTGAATGTGTTTAATGGACAGGTTCCTACAACAAAAGAACAGACTGACATAGACGTGTGTCTGTTATTCTAGATAATAGCTCTCCATCCCTAATAGTGTGCAGTAGGGGTTTGCAAAAATATTGATATAGCTTACTATTGCAATATTATTTTTTAAATGATAGTTAATTATTTTCGCTATATGTACCTTTTTAGTTGTAATGGATTACTTTTGTGCACTCAAAGGCTTTTTTTTTTGCCTAAACAAATGACATATCCCTGACCAAGTGTACTACATTGTCTATCTGAACAATTTTTCTGTCAGGATAAAGGGGAACCCCTGTGAGTGCATTGATCCGTCAAAAAAAGGTGTGTTACTGGTAAAGAAATAAATCAATAAAATCAATAAAACCTTCTTGGGGGATCACTTTGGAAAATCGCCTGAAATAAAATCACTGACAGCCGTAAAAGTCCTATAAAACACGGCGATACCAGGCACATCTACGAGATAGCCCAGTGTGTGGACAGAAAGAATGGAAAATTTCACATTGATAGAGTGATGAGAATCTACTCAAGACATGCTTTTGTGCAGGCCTCACGGCAGAGAACCAACAAGAGTGAAAGTGTGGATTTTTGCCAAAATCTGTCTTTGGTTGGCCGAATCACACATTTAAACCCCTTTTTTGGATCGTCGGATCCTATTGTATCCGACTAAACCCATGTTGAAAAGAGCTACAGCTTCCTTAGCATAAGAGTGTCACGAACGCCTCCTCATGAGTCCTGCTGGTGGGAGGAGTTTTAGTGCCCCGGGGCTTACACACCTGCTCCTCATTACAGTTAACGACTGGACAAAAAGGAGGACCTGACGCCCAGTTACCGCCGGATCGTTAAGTCACTTTTGTGCGTCTGACTGTCTGCAGTTTACATGATTCTGACTCCGCTTTTTTCTGCCCGTAGAGTTGCCACGACGCTCCGTTCCCGACCAGCTGGCCTCCTCACTTTATTATTGAATAAACCGCCATTGTCACCGGTCTTCTTTTGGTTTTCCTTCCCAAACTCTGACAGAGTGAGGATTGGCTGAAGAAAACCCTAAAACCTGCGCGGAAGGGACTGAAATTGCTCGTGATGCACATACAATAGCGACTTCACGTATTTAGTAATTTCATAATTTTGTTCAAACGTCAGAGGTAAAGGGCATTTATGGGTCATATGCTTGGATGCTTTGGTTATTTTTGCTCTGGTTTCGGCAGGTTTTGTCTGAGAGAATAATAGGGATATCAGTGTCTTCAGCGTCATCTCAGCTAGCGATTACCCAGATAGCAAAAAACATCGGCACGGCTTCTATTTGCCGCCGGTGCTAAGCTGTCGGCTATAGGTGGCGGGGAGACAATGTTTGCCGCCGGTTACGTCACTCACATTCCTAGCGAGATGCCGGCGGTTTGCCGGCGGTCCGCCTGCTTCATTTTCTCTGGCGGTTGCCTCTGTCTAAAGGACCGCGACCGGCTAGCGGCAAGCCGCTTTGAAATACTCTCAAAATCTTTTTGACGTGAAGGACTCAAGCTCTCCTTCATGTCATTCCAGGAAATTGCGTTGTCTTTATTTTTTTAAACCTCAATGTTTTATTTATTTTTGCAGTATTAATTAATTAGCAAGAAATTTTTAAGACATTTTAAAAGTCTTTTTGGATTTAACGGTAAATGCATTGTTAGTCACAATGTCTAGTTACTGGGCCAAAAGGAGAAGAATATTGAAAGGATTCGAGAGGGATAAAAAGGAAATTGCGGCTGCAAACAATGCTCTACTTGCTCTTTTTCCTGACTTTGACCAAGTAAATCCCCATGTTAATGAACATCTACATGGAATGGCTACAACAAGCCATGTACAAACTGTAACCCCTGTAGCACAGGAAATAATTGTTGATGAGGCATGTGAAGCTGGTGAGATGTTTTCCTCAAGCACAGAAGATGATGAAGAGGAAGAGGATTGCCTAAGGACAAAATTGGCAGGGTGGGCTATTGACAACATGATCCCCCATGTGGCACTTGGTAAGCTTTTAACCATTTTGTCTAAGGGTCATCCAACCCTTCCTAAAGACCCAAGAACCCTTCTGAAAACCGTGACTTGTGTTAAAACAACAGAACTCTCAGGTGGTGTATTTTTAGTTGGGTTTGATGCTTAATTTGTGATCCTGCCACTAAACTATACCATTTGTTAGATTTTCACATTTCTGTGTCCTATTTTTCCAGAACAAGGTTTCTCACCAGTGGTCCAGTCTCCACACTCCAGAGCCAAGAGTTTGAATACAAGTAAGTGACGTTGTTTGTCTAAAACTATTGCTTCTATTTAAGATTAGGAATCCTCTTATGCATTATCTGTTTATCTGCATTAGGACACTTGACTGCCCTGGATGAAAGGTGTCTAGGTGTGTTGTCCAATTCAGTAAATATATGCAATAACTTGTTGTCAATTTATCCAAGCCCAGAGGGAGGAGAACCAAGCCTGGAGGGGAAGCAATGCACGAGCAGCTTCGGCTCACTTCATGAGCAGGTGAAGCAAGTTGGGACAATGATCAAGACGTTTGCTCGCACTGGGCAATCAGATACGACTTGCAAACACCTGTGTTTGTTTGATTAATTTCCCCTGGGGACACCTATACATGTTGTATACCAAGATGTTAATATCATAGTTTAGTAGTTGAGGGACCAGGACTGACTATGTTCTTTTATTTTGGGAATCCCTTTAGGTGCAGATCAGACCCTAATGCTGCGACGTCTTGGAGAGTTTGGCGATGTTGTGCGTAGCATGGAAAACAAAATGGACACATTGCTGCAACATTTCAGTGCCAATGTGTCTGTTGGAGAGTTATCCCTGCCCGGTGGTCTTTTACTCCCCATAAACACGCAGGAAGATTTGGCGTTGCTTGACAGCAGCTTGAGGCAGGATAGCGAGCTCCAGGAACGATTTGTAAGTGTGCTGCTATTGTTTCTAATGCTGTAGGTTAATCAAAAGTCAAATTAAGATTGTACACTGCATATTCGACAGTCTGAATTCACAGCCTGTCACATTTGATATTTATGTATGAGAAGCTTCAGCGAAATATAATTTGAAGCACTTTTGGGGATTTTCAGCTCCTGTTATTGGCCATCAAATGTGGGAAGGACCTAAAGATAACCGTGTGGAGAATTCTTCAGAGTATCTTCTCAAATCGCCTTTCAATTTCTACAACTTGGACTGGTGTAGGGGCTAAAGCTTGTTTTAAAGACCTGTTCCTGAAGACCGTTGTTCAAAGTAAGTTAGATATTCTCTTAAGTAGATGTGTATGCGATGTGTATTCAAATGGAATGACAGATCTGTATTTTCTACAGGGGCCATACGGAAGAATCCGGCAACCCAGGATGCCACTGATGAGGCGGTCCAGGTTAATGTAATGCGTTACCTGAAAGGAGCATCTGACCGCGAGGAAAAAGGAAAAAGGAAAAAGGCACCGCACAACAGAGAGGGACCCACAGCCGACTCCTTAAACCTAGGCTTGTCTAGACTACTGACACCCCAGTGCGTGTGCGTGCGTGTGTCTTTTTTGTTTTCTTTTTGATTTATATTTCAGTGTGCTGACACATCTTGTTTCAATACTGTACTGAAATGTGGAATTAAAACGTCAAATGGAAATTTGTCTGGTTTGATCAATCATTACTCTAGATAAACATTTTATTTATATAAATATATAAATAAATAAAATATATATATATATATATATATATAAAATAAATATATATTACATATCGCTCCAAAATAGCGTTTGCCTCCGGCGGTAAAGCTGCCTTTGTTATAACTGCGGTGGAACGGCGGTTGACCTGGTGTCCGTCCGCGAAAGGAAGGCGGTCCACCGGCGGCAGCAAAAGCGGCTGCCGCCGGCGGACCGCCGCCAAATGTGTTTGCGATTAGTCCACGCCATTCTGCCGCTGCTACGATCTCTGGCGAACCGCCAGCGGCCCGCCGACTCATTGCTATCTGGGTCAGTGTTCCTTTGTTAGCTTCGCCGAGAATAATATACATAAGAGTCCCCATGTGAAAATGTTCTGGACTAATTTACATAACGTATTTAATGACTTGGAGTTGTGTTTGAGTATTTTCAAGCAGAGAAGTTATCCAAGACTAATGTTTCAAAAGGTGTGAAACATTCATATATTTGTTTGTGATGAGTACACAATATTCCTGTGGGAAGTTGGTTTTCGTTCAGTTTTGGCTCTGTTTGGCACCCTTTAGGACTGGTGTGTCAAAGTAATTTTAGGTTTGTGCCAGATACTGCCCACGTTGATCTCAAGTGGCCGACGGGTGGCGTGGGTGCCGCTTGGACAGTCGACGGGGGGGACAGTCATTTTCATGCAGGCGCTGCTGTCTGGAGTAACGCCGTAGTCAAGAAGGTCTAACGCAGGGGTGCCCAAACTTTTTCGTCTTGCGAGCGAATTTTCACTCAACTTTTCAATCCAACTCATGGCGATCTACCCTCCTCCCGCTCTTGCAGTTCGTCCGAATAATAATAATTCCGAGAAGTAACGGTAACCAAACTGAACAACAGCGCTGCACAACAGCAGCGGAAAACGAATGAGTATAAAAGAAACACCACGAACCTGTCGTCTTCAGAAGCGATCGCGCATGCGTGGTGACCTGACGTGATTTTGTTTTTCCAATGGTAGGGGATCTACCGGCACTGCGTTGGTGAACGTCTTTCAGTAATTCTCAAAATAGCAAAGTCATCCGGTGGGTTGTCCTGGAGCCCCCTTGAGTTTGACTCCTGTGCTCTGGGCAGAAAAGATTGCTCTCAAACAACTTTCTGTTCCTCTCTTGTCTTGTGTGTCTTGTCTTGTGTCACGCATTGACCGTGACAGTCTCGCATTTCGGTCTCAAGTCACACCCTCCCGCCACCTCACGCCAAGAAATCAGACGCCGGTCCGAGCGGTGTTGGTTACCCCCCCACACCCACCCAGTCGACCGGCACAAAGCCACCCGTAGCGTCTGTGCACCCCGGTTGACCGTAGCGTCCGCCCCCCGACAAAATGTCATGCCAAGTTTTCTTGTAAACTTGAGATCCCTGTCTACGTATTAGGCAAAAGAGCGGTTAACTCTCAACAAACGGCAGAAGTCAAAGTGTGACCTTAAAACAGCTCATTCGGGTAAACAGCTTTTCAGGCTAAGTTGTTTTCAATCATTACAAGGAGATTTCTGTTTGGAAGAAAAGGACTATTGTGATGTCTCTTTCAATTAGGTGCACATTTCCATCTCTGAGGCAAATCAGCTGAGAACGCTACGTACGCAACCTCCAAAAACAAAGGCCTCACCAGTTTTAATAAGATGCATAGAATCCAGAAGGATCTTTATTGTAAATGCCACAACTCATTAGGCTAATTACCCCATCACACATTTACTCCGCTGCTAATAACGAAGTAAGCTGAGAGAGGAGACCACACATCTCCTCATGAAGTTGACATTCTAACAATTAGGGAAGAGAAACATTAAAGCCCACACAGACTTATCTGAGCGAAATAATTACAGAAAAATGGCTCATAAGCAGTGTTTAGAGGCAGGAACTCTGCGGATCAGACTTACATATATTATTTAAATGGGCAATTTGTTATTGTTTGGTGTCTTTTTTGCATAATTTCACTGACTGTTGCAGAAGGTGACAGTATGAAGTCAAATTTAATTGCAATAATAACAATTGGTAACAAAGTGTGTTTAGTCATTAACTCCTTGCATTGTCAAAAAAATGATTGTAAAAGTTCTGATGTGCTCTGTCTCCTCTGTACGGAAGAAATATAATTTTCACCTAAGAGCTACAAATAATCCTTTTTTAACAGCACATGCTGGTGAATCCTCTGTGCTCTCTCAATGTTAATCACAAGATTTTAATTAGCCATCCTACACATGCACAGACTCAGCAGGCTCCACATTCTGCATAGTGCCAATTAACCGGCGTGCAACGTTTTATTCTCATCCTATTGTGTGGGATAAGGACACTGATAATAAACTGCTATATTTGCTTGTAAAAGGAAGTAATATTGACCCTTTTTTAACCTGAAGATGGCGCTTCAGGCTGGAATAGGTGTGCTTTTTGGTGTGCTTTTTACACAAATTACGTAGGTGGTGTTACATAAATCACCAACAAAAGTTAAAATAATGAATGTTGACTTTTCTGCGGAAAGTGGCCTTTTAGTTTAGACGCAATTCTCAAATGATATCACTATAGCGTGGTGTGAAACTGCATTGACGTCATATTCAACAGTGCTGCAATATGTTTACAAAATCTGGGTCAAGTGATTAAGAGAAATTGTGGTTGATATTGTCGGTGGCAAGGCTATTTATAGACGGGGGGTTGGTGCAGGATGTCCCCTGTCGTGCTAATGACGATTCCCTCTGACCCATCAGAGGTCTGCAGTGTTTTAACTCCGCCCGCTAGAATTAGCTCAGCTCGCTTGGAACTGACAAATGGAATGTAATGAAAAGCCTTTCCACACTGATAATGTGTAAAGGTATTATGGCTATCAAAGTTAGAGAAAGGTAAGCTTCACTTATAGTTAATTAAATGTCATGTTATAACCTGTATCTCTAGTTCACACTACACAACTTCTTCACAAAAGCCAGAGAGAGCAAGAGGAACTTTACTGTATGTGTTGTATTTGCAAAACCGGCACAAATTGTTGTTGCACGTAGGCTGTTGGATGTTTCGATGAGTAATCTGAAGCCATACAGAACCAGTCATTCAATTCAATGAGAACTTGTGTCCAAACGTTTAACTGGTACTGTCTATAATGTCTGATCTAACTAGAGGGAACAGAAGATACGAGAGGAAACAGGCGATTGTGTGGCCTGAAATAAATTAGTGTAGCCGTGGTTTGCATTCCTCACCTCACATGGGTGTATTGATTATTGTTGTGCATTGATGTCATGTTTACTGGCAGAGCCTACGTAAGAATGTGTTTACCGATAGCAGATTTCTTTTTGAAATTCATGTCTAAAGTCTAAATTGAGCTGAATTTGGCTTTTTGCATAACCACGCAATACTTCTAAAGGTGGCTAGTTAACATGTAATTATTGTATGGAAAATAGAACACATGTTAACCATTACTGGTATTGGCTGTTCAGATTTTTAATCTTTTACTACACATGCCCCACAATCCATACACACAGTTCCACTTGTGCATGTTCCAACCTGTTTTACATGAATTAACACACCCAAAAAAAGGATACACAGACCCCAGCTCTTATAGAGGCCAATCAAGATGCTAATAAAGCATATGAGCATTATTAATGTTAATATATTCCCTCTCGAAGACAACAAGAGAGAACGTATTTAAATTAACATAAATAATAAGGTCTATACTGAAGCTGTTTTGTCTAGCTGCTGGTGTGAACCTCTGTTCTTGCTTTCTTTTTGTGTGTAAGTGTGAGGCTTAAGGAAGGAACAGGAGCAAAGTGTCTAAAATCTAGAAAGCAGATGTGAAAGGGAAGAGGGGCTGATTTGGATTGAGACCCCCCCTCACCACACACCAGCACCAGCACCACCCGGAGCTGCTCCAAACATGGCTGCTCACATCAAAGGCAGCCTCGTATCTCAGAGGAGCCTTGGAGGACCTCCTCAGGCCTGAGCACGGGGGCCTCACGCTTCCGCCAAGCAGCCGTGAATACCCGGCGGTGGGACCCGAGGAGCCGGGGCAGGCGAACCTGACGCCATGAGCAGTGTCATCATCACAGGCCGGGCTTCGCGTCTCGCTCCCCTCAACAAAACCAAAGAGTTGCTGGGTTGTAATCGACACTGGCCTGATTGTATTTTGAATAATTTACTTCATAAATACATAATACAAGTTCATTATGTGGGTGCATTAATATTCTAGCAATAAGCTGAGAGTCTTTTTTTATACTTTTCCTGCTTAACAAGGAGGTGCCTTCCAGGGCTTCCACACCGTAAATAAAAGAATACCGTTTTTGAACACAGGTTTCAGGCCTAAATAGTTAACCTAAAATAAGGGTGAAAAAAAATAAAAAAGCTTATCTACACCTCGGAGTGAAAAGTCAGACAATATTTCACAATACTTTAACTCATAGCGTAGCGCAAATCAATTAAAAAAAGTTTACTGAAGCATTGAGTAGCATTATCCTACACACTTGTGAAACTGCAGTAACATGAGTTGCAGAGTGAAAAACTGTGTTCCCGCTAGCCTAGCTGACTTCCATTGCTCCAATAGTAGTGTTATTATGGTGATAAATGCCTCTGAGAGAGGCAAATACCGGTACGACGGGTTTGCCCGCTGCATCTCCCGTTACAGTCTTGAACGGGGCTGTGCGAATGCAGGGTTATTTAGTCAGGTGAAATCTAAAACCACCCCACTGCCTCCCACTCAACTTTACACACTGTCCCTTTAGAGAAAGTGCATCCATATCTTTGAGAATGGAAAAAGAATATTTTCCCAAAATATCCCCTTGCCTCAATTACACAAAGATGCTTAAAATGTATTCCATTTGACACTTGTTTGTCACATGATTTTTCACAAAAGTACAATATGGTTCATCTCTATATTTGGACATGACCAAGAAGTCTGATCCGTAGTTTGCGTGAAACTTTCTAGGAATATAGGTGTTTCTTCTTCTACAGCTCTTGGATCTTTAGAAGCCAATATAGTGACTGTTCTTACACTAGTGTCAAACACAAGGGCTAAGCCAGTGTTTCTACCCTTGTGGTCATAGGAAGACTGGTGATGTAGCATCAAGAGATATTGAGCCAGACTGGGAAGACGTAATACGGATAAAAAAAAAAAAACCTGAGACCGGTGTTCATGTCCAGTGCAAAACCCAAGGTCAGATTTATTGTAAATAAACTTAAGTAAGTAACCTTGATTAGATAAACATAAAAAACATTTTTATAACCCAAACTACTACCATTGCTTAACCTAATCAAGCAGTTTCTTGCGAAGACAAAAGATAACTTTTAAAAGACAGTATGCAAGAAACAAGAAAGTATACACACCCAAATAGGGACTGTGGACTCTAGAGGGGTACGTAGAGCGTCTTAGCTCAAAGCCATACTTCAGCCGACTGACCAAGCATTTGTATTTGATGAGTTGGGAAGGACATCGTGTTTCCCAATACAATCACTGAAAAGCATCGGAAACCATTCATTCATCTATCTATTCATCCGTTGTCATACCCTAAAAATCAGAGTCACAAGAGGCTAGATCAGGGGTCTCAAACTCATTTCAGATGCGGGACAGATGCAGCCTACTTCGACCGAACGCGGGCCAGACCATTACGGTCAAAGGGGGGTGGGGGAATGGCGGCGATGACGGTTGATGGAGGGGAGCGGCGTGGACGGTCCGACCGGGGGGTTCCGCTGACTGTACGCCAAAGTCGGATGTACCCCTCCCCACCCCCCATCGGCGGCGGGCTGCACCGGAGTTTGAGACCCCTGGGCTAGATCCTCTTCCGGTCTGCGCTATGCAGGACTCATATAGCCTGACTACAGCCAGCATATGAAAGACTTATTTTAGACTCAATTGATTAAATTGAATGAAAGGTATATTGCTTGCCTTCAAGTACAGTTTTAAAAAGAGAAAAATGCAAAAATGATTTCAAATAGAAGAAAAGGGGAATTCAAGGGTATCACATCTATGTACCTAAAGGCAACGTGAACACCAGTACGAGTGCATCATTCGCCCAAACCAGAAGTATTATGGCTATGAACCTCTCGTGAGAGAACCAACCTGTAAACAGCCCTCTTGTCAGACTCAAGCTGGGCTTGGGGGTCAAGGGTCACGCTGACAGAGGTATTTCCTGCTGCAGAGGCTGCTGGGATATGGACTTGTGGGGTCTTGGTGTTTTGCTGAGTGGTGCCCGTCATCTAGAGACACAAAAAAAATACAACAATAAAAATATTATTGCATCTTTATTTTGTAATTGTTCAGGTATGTGACACATAAACAACATGAACATGCAAAGCCCATTTTTTCCAAGGAATACCCGCAGCAATATGAATTTGCAACAGTTGCAGAACTTTTTCAACTAAAGTTTTAAATAGATTAACGCAGGCAGTGGACAATAACTAAGACTTGGGACACAACTGACAGTCGGTCTCCGCTTCTGAAAAATGTTTCATTCAGTTTCCATTTAATGAAATGCTCTAAGTGGATTTAAGTTTCCTCTGTTGAGCTGTGTATCTGTCTAGGACTGAAATTCAATTGGTACTTTAGTTCCCAGCAAGGGCTGTAATAGAGGGTAAACCCACATAAGCACCGTTCAATTTGGTGTCATTTTAAAACAAGTTTCATATTGTTGAACATATAAACGCTGTAGTCTGAATCTGCGTTGTATTATGGTATATCTGGCTTTTTCTGAAGAGACCTACTCCCACAGATCCCAGGGAAAGGCCTCAAGTACCAAATAAGACTGAAGAAGATCATTTCACGTTTTTAAACCTTGTTTTGTTTCACACAACATTGCATTAAGACAGGGACACATGCTTTTTATAACGTGGTTTTAATTACGAGGATGCGGTCAGCCTTCCCGTTCCATCTGAATAGGACTAATAAAACGTCAATTCTTTCAGCAATGAAGTTTCCATAAAGCATAACTTCTTAAAAAACACAATCTTGGGTGTAAAAAGTTGCCTCCATAACCAGGTGTTGATGATGCATTGTCCTCATATCATAGACTTTATGAAATGCGCTGTCTGTGTAGTATTTAAAGGGGGGGGTCACTTCCTCCCTTTTGCCCTTCGCAACATGCCTTATATGCCTAATCTATACGTTATTTAAAGTTATGAAAGGTGTATAGTAGCATCGCGTCACAATGCATTGAGGTCTATCAAAAAAAAAAATCATTGTTTAACCATTTTTAATTTCATGACTACAGCTCTGTTCCCAGCTTTTAATAAAAGGCTGAACCTGCTCCTCTGGTCAATCAGGCCAAACCAATCTTAACATAAACGTCTTCTACTTGATGATGGAGCTGCTGTTCGTCTAAGTAATCACTTTTCAAAAGCAATAAGGTGCAACATGCATCTGATCCCGACACGCTAGGAATGAAGATGTAACTGAAATGATTGCTGCCTGACAGATAAGGAGCCTTTCAATGAAGCCATGAAGTAAAGTGAGAGGGATAGGATAGAGCCGTAATATAACATGCTCAGGTTTTCCATAGATTCCTGGAAGACAATAAATATTCCATCAGCAATATGTTCGCAACCGGCCCTACTGCTGAAATAAACATGCTATTCTTTTTGCTCTGGAGAGCAACAGTACCACTGGTGGTTTAAGGAGGAATCACTGTAGAGTATTGTTTCTTGGGTGGCCAGTGGAGCTACATGCTTTATGAACACAATATGTTGTCTTTTTCATCTCTCTCCACCCCACTTTCGTCTCTCCGTGGTTCTCTCTGAGGAGATGACTAACAACCCCCACATCGTTTTTTTTTTTTTAAGTCAGGGTAGGGTGGGAGGAAGCTTCTAGTCTTAATCCCAGCACCAAATGGGAAATAAATTAGCTTCTTCACACTTAACTAGCTCTCATTTGCATTTGCAGAGTGCAGAGGCTGCAGTACCGGAGCTCTCTCACGGCACTAATCCTCTTGGCGAAAGCTGACAGAGATGGTGTGGACGAAGAGGAGGGTTAGGCGGTCGGGGCGAACCCGCTCCACCTTTCCACAATGGGAGGGTCTGTAGTGTTACTCACAAACACAATTATGGCTGCAGTAATTACACTGACCGGTTGGTGGCATAACTCTATGTGTGATACATCGCAGGCTGGGCTTGACCTCTTATCCTTGCACTTTGACATACAGTATGTATGGCTCTTGTCTTAATTATGAAATGCAACTCAACCCTGATGAAAGATAATTTGAATAGTCCTGTAGAGACTTCCATTTGGGATCTTATCTGTAGTAGAGTTTCATGATTGGTTAGAGCTGAGAAAAAGAATTGTTATCACTATGTTAGATTACTTATTACATTTGTAGGCAATGACTCTGTGGCCAATAAAGGAATATATAATTTATTAGCATTATTACACATAAAGCATGTGGGTCTCAGAAAGTTATTTAAATTTAAATTGTGAGGATGTAAATTAATTATGTCATTAGAGAAGCATTCAGACTGACTAAAGTCAGACTTCAAGAATAAATGAAATCACCTGATTTCACGTGAGCCCTGCCACTTCAAAACGGTATGAAGAGCACACACAAATCTACTGCAAAAGATGGTTCTAAAACACTATTTGTGTTGCTGCCTAACGCTAAGAAATATAGCTTCTCGGGGCCTTTAACATTCACTCTGGGGCACCATCATGAGGTAAAATCCCAATGAAGCCTCTGACCTGTTGGCTCTCCGGGTACGATGGTGGAGGAACGCTCTGGGTGGCCATCATTGTCACTGCAGGTGCTGGAGACGCATGTTGCATCATGGGATAGCTTCACATTTAAACTGAGAAGGAGACAAAAATAAGGGCAACATAAATCCAGTGCAGGCAGTGACTGACGTCTATAATGGCAGCAGCCACCAGGTGCTGCTGTTATTAAATAATAATCCTCACTCTACGCTTCTTTCTTTGACATTTACTAATTCATTTCTGTTGTCCGTCTCCCCCTCAGTCTCCTTTGCATGTGTTGCATGGGAGCGTCAGTCAGAGTGGATGCTGCATCTAACAACGCTGCAGAGCAGAGAGAAAACAAAGCAAGAAAATCAAGGAGCCCTTTTTACAGAAATAGTAAAAACCAGCAGGTTCATAATGACGCTGCAAACAAACCCGACCACTTGTTTACCAATTACAGAGCGCCATGCTTGTTTACTAATTACAGTACAGCTGGCTTTAAAGCAAAGTGGCTTGGTGGAATCACCTTGGTCGCCTCACTGTGTTGGCTGCTGAGGTTGTTGTCGCGCCGTTACCGAGCCAATCAAAGGGGCTAATTAGGGCTCTTGTTTGCACGCTAATTGCTATTGGCCGGGACCCCACAGGGCTGAGGGCGGTACCCTGTGGAACACTGCTGTTACCGTTGCACCCACCCCTACTGAAGGAGCTAATTGGTTCAGGGGTACGACACACACACACACACACACACACACACACACACACACCTCCTGCCATCACCTCAACTTACATTAAGGCGAGCTCCGCTTGTGCTCCATCCAGAAGCTACATATAACCTATGTGTGCTCTGAATGTTAGGGGGAAAACCTAAATAAGACCTTTATCAAAATGTACTGTTTTACATTACAGGTCACTTAGCTGATGCTTTTATCCAAAGTGACGTATGTTGCATTTTTAACCCATGAGATTTTTGCCCAGGGAGCAATTAGGGGTTAGGTATCTTGCTCAGGGACACACATGACATGGGGCTGCAGGGGCTCAAACCACCAACCTTGCGGTCCCCGATGCACCCTCTCTACCCCCTGCGCCATGACAACCTTAGGTTGGTTTTAACCTAATAATCTTGGGTATCTTGAGCCCTTGGACTTACTGGAAAAGTCTCTCCCAATGCCACATTGAGCCCTGTGTGGGCACAAAAGGCAGGCAGCGATTACAATAGACTGGTGCACTCGGAGCGCATGGTATTGGGTGGAGGAAGGCGCTTGACCGTGAGTGAGTTAAATGCAAGTTGACAGCGATGGTTCATACCTGCCAGACCACTTAAGCATCCGGATTTTCAGTTTGCAAGCCATGGACTGATGAAAGTGATCTTTAATAATCCAAAAATAGCCATTTAATGAGCTCTGAAATATTATAAAAAGGAATATAACTTACTGAAATGATACAACATGAAATAAACCTAAAGTATTCACTTGATTGAATACCACACCTACTATTACTTGGTGTGCTGGGAAGCACAAGGTTGATGGTTCGATTCCAGGCTGCCGCATGTTCCATGTTGAAGTGTCCCTGAGCAAGACAGCTAACCCCTAATTGCTCCCTGGGCAAAATGTGAAAAAGCCATGGGTTTAAAGTGTAATGTAAGTCGCTTAGGATAATAGCGTCAGCTAGATGACCTGTAATGTAATGTAATGTAAATCTGGCAGAAATATACATGACTACAGTAGCGTGCAATTAGATCACGAATAATTAAAATGGCACTATGATACATAAAAATCATTAGTTACAGTTCTATAGCTCCAGTATTTCCCCTACATAGTCCGATAAGCAGACAGAGTGTGTGACCAGCGAGGATTATTGATGGAATAACCCCTTACACAGGCCTCGACTAGGGAGTAAAGACAGCGGAGCCTCTGTGTCAGTCCACAAATCAATCCTACTGTTCATTGTCAACCAAGATTTTTATATTCTAAATTGAACGCTACTCTTAGCATCTTTTTTGTGATTCTATGAGGAAAAACACTGTTTTACAGATCAATCCATACAATCAATTACTCGACCAAATCGTGTGAGTGTAACTCGACTCTGAACTTCTTTGGCCAGGACAGTCCTGGTGCAATATCATGCTGACGAAGTCTAAATTGTTGTTTTTTCACCTCAGCTACACCTGAGAATACTGAGCACAAGACAACGGACGTTACTGTTTCTCAGATACTGCTTTTACAGTCAGGCCCCGAACAAGAGTCTCCCAAACAAGTTCCAGAATTTAGGATTGAACAGGACGTTTCTGAATGATTTGCCGTCCCCCCTCAAGAAAGTCTTTTTGTCTTTGTCTTTGTCTTTTCTGTGCATGGGGGAGTTCCGTCCCAATGGGCACACAGACACGTGCGCGCACACAGTGGGCTGAGAGTGCGCATCGGAAAACGTCTCGTGCGCAGAGTTTAATTGCTAATTACATCTAAAATTGCTTGTAGATGTGTGAGAGTGATTGGTTGTTTGTCTCTATTCTAGCGCTGTGATTGACTGGCGACCAGTCCAGGGTGTACCCCGTATTTTGCCCGATGCTAGCTGGGATTAATTTAAAATCCAACATGAAAAACACTTCAAATAAAATCGTGGATAAGATCATGATCCTGCTCAAATAAGATCCTGCTTCTACACTTGTGTTGAGGCCAGAGTTCCTCAAACAAAAAGGTGACACCCCGCCAGAGACTAGTCAAGCGGCTCAGGCCGTCTCTCACTTTAAGTGGCACCTCAATCTACCACCGCTGCCAATGTGTTTTTTTGGGGGGGTTGTTTTTTAGGGAACTGAAATGCTTTCATTTTGTATGGAATATACATTTTACCATGTAGCCACCAGGGGGGGGGGTGGCACTTATATTTTACTTGTATTTTGCTTTAGACAGCCTTTAGAACAGTAAAATGACTCAAGGCTGGCGCATGCGTCTGCGTTTTTACGCACCGTTGTGTCGACGCACTCGTTTCAACTCATGGTTCTAGCGTGTGTTGCAGAGCAATTCACCTCCAGAACAACAGGTGGAGTAACGTGTTTTTGTCGAAGACGACCTAGAGAGTCACGTCTTTGTGTGTGGAAGTCTTTGGTTTGTTTATTTATTTATCATAGACTTTATTGCCCCGTGCATCGACACTGCTGCTTTTCATCGCGGACACATTTGTCCGGTATTTTCCTCCACAACTTTGTTCACCTCTCGACCGGCAAACCGACGTTTGCGGCGATCTCCCTCCGTGAATCAGAGGCCATCCGCGCGTCCTTATAGTCCGCCAATGACGGGTTGTATAAGCGATCATACTTACGCATTTCTTCTGACAAAAGCTCTTTAATCTGATCCATTTTCTCTTAAACATTTTTTGTTTTAATAATGGCGGTTGTGCTATGAAAACGGAAATGTGAGGATGCAGTCCAATCGCAGCCTTGTGGGCTGCGGGAGGCTTGCGTCGAAAGCGACTACAAAAATGGGTCGACACACGCAAGGAGGTGTGAGAAGGCACGCAGGGGGCTCTTGCTCCTGTGTGTCCTTGGGTCTCTCTGAAGACGCAGAAGCATAAATGAGGCTTAACACAACGTTGCGAGTGACGTTTTGCTTGTTCCGTGCAGCGACAGGATGTAAAGGTAATTTGTGTCGTGTGTGCAAGTGGGTAATGCAATAATGCAATAATGAGCAGTAAATTAGTTTGTGTGGATAAAGGAACAGTTTTGGCGGTTAGGTAGCTAAGCGATGGTTGTCTGTAAATAAATATATGAGTGTGCTTTTGTGGGTGTCTAGTTAGATTTTCCGGTGTGACGCACTAGCGAAAATGGCACCACACTGCCACGTACATGCAAAGTGCTGTTGGCTCAGTAAACATTTTATGTGTTATATTGTAATGGAAGTGCTTTGCATGATTTGTGTCCTGTTCAGCGAATCGTATCATCTGTCTACTTGGTACAAATCCTGGTATCTGTAAGAGATTTTTTGGGGCTCGTCTGAGATCAGTGCCACCGAATGGCTAGGAGCTGATCCAGTGATATATACGAAACTTGGGAGCAGAGCGAATGCTGGAGTCCATGAAAGCTGTGGGAGAACAGAGACAGATATGGGCGGAGACTGGTGAACTGAAGCAGGGATGGAGTTACTGGACTGTGGAACCACACGTGAGGAAAATAGCTACGATGTCGGACAGTGAGAGGAAGAGCCTAGTGTAGGACATTAGGAAGCGCCCACTCACTCGGTCAAGGGATGAATTCTTTCCATTGCCAAAATGGTGGGTCCAAAGCCAGACCAGCACCAGTCTGTACTAGAAGAGGGAGATCTCAATGGTTGCTTTTAACATGGCAGCTCTTTTGTGGACAGCACCTTCTTGAGTTCAAAGACAAGGGTATAGAGGATTTGTTGATGAAATCACTGTTCATAATGTTATTAGGGTTAGAATGTGCTACTATATGACTATACCATTAATAATGACGCTGTTCATGACAGTCACCATTAACCAAATCCACTGACACAACTCATTCTGAAACCTTTTCAGGTCAACTCCCTTTAGAGACAGAGATGACCAGGTCACCTGTTCCATCCAACATGGATCCATCTGACCACTTTGTATTGTTTGAACCAGACAAAGACAGCGTGCCATTAGAACAGCTTGATGTTCAGGAAGGCCTGCTTGAAGTCCAAAACCAGAAGCAATCGTATTTAGTTATGCCAGTAGGGAACAATACAAAAAATCACCCTACCACGAAAGACAGCTCTGGTTAATACTCAACCAATCGCTAAAGTAGTTGAAACTTACTCTCCTGACCAGGGCCCTATTCCTCGTACGAGGTTCAACAAAGTCGATCAAATGTCGCATGTTTTCCAGCTCAAATTAACGTGATGATTGTTGTCTGACTATCTCGGTTCTTCGAAGGCAGATCAAATCATCTCGTTAATTTGTACCAGATGTGACTGACATCTGGATAATCGCGCATGCGTCTTACGTTAGAAAGCGGAAAAGTCGATCACCGAAACCAGGATTCTCCAACAGTACAATGGCAAATAAACTCAAAGGAAGACGTGCAGGAGATGATCATCAACACATATAAGGAGATATGTGTATTTGAATCATTTCTGTCGTATGAATGAATTGAATGTGAACGTATTGTACATCTTTTACGTTGTTCATTCTGTACATCCATCGTAGTCTCTCCATCCCGGGAGAGGGATCCTCCTCTAGAGGGTCTCTCTAAAGGTTTCTTCCCTTTTATTCTCCCTATCAGAGGCTTTTTCATTGTTTGAGGAGTTTTTCCTGAGCTGATGTGGGGTTTTCGGGACAGAGGATGTCACATGTGTACAGACTGTAAAGCCCTCTGGGGCAAATTTGTGATTTTGTGCTATAGAAAATAAAATGAATTGACTTAAGTATTCATGGCAACAACGGACACCACCCCCTGTGAGACTACAAACCTGGCAAAGTATCGCAGACAAGTTGAATGCGCATGTGTATGGAAAATGTATAGGCTCATTTTAAGTGCCTCATTACTTTAATCAATCAGATTATAGTTCTTTGAATGAACCTGCTGGCAGAAGGCTTTATAGAATTCATCATCATCTAATGATATCTTGCTGGAGAAAATAGTTATCTCAACTCTTTCAGAATAAGTAGATAAAAACAAGCCCAAAGAGTCTAATTGATACGAATGAATAGTTATGAAGATATATGCACTGTATAGCTTATAGTATGTAGCTTATGTATCATATGTATGTGTAGATGACCATATAGCCCATAAAGCCTGATCTACGTAATCTTATCCTGAAAATTATCCGGCTAACTCAGTTAGCCATGTACGAGGAACGGGGCCCAGGACTCAACAGACCACTCAAAACAGGATGTGATATTCAATCACTCCAAATGACACCACATTGTTACGTATATCTGGAGTGCTGTTGACTGAACATTTTGTGTAATATTGTAAGATTGTCTAATGTGTTTTTTTGAGGATGGTAAATGAATAATTATATAGGCCGGCGCAAGGACCAGATGTGAAAGTTCTTTGTGTCATTTGCGTGAATTGTATCATCTGTTTACTTGGTACCAATCCTGATAACTGTAGCACCAACATTTTCACGTGGAATGCTAGTTCAGTTTCATCATTGGCAAGTTGTATATTGTGGTTTTAGCTGCAAATCTGCATGTTTTATCACGACCTGTGCTCCACATGTTCTTCCCACGCATGCTTGTGCGTGTGTGCACGACTGTTTGCACTGTGTGTGTTCACGCTTGTTTGTGTGCCATGTGCATGTCTCTGAGAGTCATTTTGGTGTACTGATTGCGTCTCCTGGTGTCGGTTCTCATTCCAACGGGTATCAGCTGAGAGGCATCTTCTCTGTTATCAGTCCTCGTTTTAATTGCAAATGCAGCAAGCGTGTTAGTGATTAAATGGAAAATTGCACATTAATTGATGTGACTGAAGATAAAGCAATTCCAATTAAGGCACTGTATTTTAGGCAGCCTCTCAAGTTTTGCCCAGCCCTCTAAGGAACGGGCCACCAAACGCAAAATGTAAGCAGGTGATCATGCGTCCGTAAATTACTGTATTCTCAAACGGGGACAAAATATGAGCACATGCAACCGCTGCTGAGGCGTGAATGTACATACAAGACACTGCAAAAACACCAACAGACAAGACTGTGACATTAAACATGCTGTAGAGGCCTTGCCCTATGAAACTAAAAGTAGAAATTCACAATAATCCTTTCTCTATGGTGTACACTCACACAATAACTGGTAAATTTATTTTTTTGAGGACACATGACATGTTTCTTTCTCAACAAAGGCATTTGAATTATTACAGAGTACATAATGCATATCAATTGAAAAGTGCCTGAAGAAGCAATCAAAATTGAAAAGACAGCATAAAATGGAAAATCAGAAGTAGGCATAAAATTATTCCAACAAACATCAAAGGGTTTTGCAACTTTGGATTGGAGCCAGTGGTACTCTTTCATTGGATTCTGTGTCTTTTCAGGCTTCAATTTTCCAACGATTCTCAGGCATGGAGTGGCCCTCTGCTGTATTGATGTAAGTTTAGTCAGAAGCATAGCTGCAGTTTCACACCGTTTACCACCGGCAGTGGAATGAAAATCCACATCTAGTCACGTATGATGTGATCACTGCCTGTGGCCTCCACACTTCAACCGTGTCCAAAGCTCTTTCTTGTCTGCTTTGGTTTGAGGGTGAATTCATTTTAGAGTGTTGAACTTCTACCAAATGGGATTGCAAGGCTTCCTGGTACGAACCAAGGCGATGAAAAGAATGTTGATCCTCCATTCGTGAATAACTGTGCACCCCAGCTTGTGACCCCACAGGGTTTTAGCACCAGATCATTAACAGCAGACTTGTGTGAGACAAAGATGTGACCCTCTCTCATAGTGAATTATCAGCACTCTGCTAAATCCTACTAACGATGCAGTGAACAGGAGGTGTTGGGTTGACTGAGACACACACAGGTACATTCAATCCTTACATGTCAAACTGATGCTGGTGAGTTGGCTATTTGATGCCACTAAAACTGTGATGTTCTCTTTTGCCTCATGAACACAGCTCAGCTAAGCCAATCTTAAATGTATCATAATGGGTGCTTAAGACCCTGCATGAGAGAACGAACGTATAACTACAGACTCACCTTGTCACTGATATTTGTCGTCATCAGTTCATTATATTCAACATCACTTCTTTTTACTATATTAGATATTTGACTGAAATTGTAAAAGTAAATTTAATTGCACAAAAAGGTTTTGTGAGGTCAAAGAGATCTTTGAGTGTTCAGACAGGACGGGACTCTCCGATTGCCACTGGGTATTTTACACACTGGGTTGAATGATTACCATTGTCTCACAGCTCAGTTTGCTGGTAAGGTTAGTTTTGCAAGAATTGGGTCATAAAACAAAATGAAAGATGGAGAAATCACCAGTTAGTACATTCCATCCTGATGGAGAACATTTTTATGTTCGGTTAAGTAGGATTCTTTCTGCAAATTTATCTCAAAACCCCAAATGGTGAGATTTAAAGAAAAGTCACGACCAGGATTTTGTTTCTTGTCTGTGAACCATGAATGCTTATTCAAATCTTGTGTCAATCCATTTAAAAATTGTGCAGGTATTTTGGTGCGGATGAATGTTTGCTTTGTTGTGTTGTGTGTTTTCAAGAGTCTCATACTCGGACTTCAAAGCGCTGTCTGTATCAATACCAAGCGACTAATGAATTGATCCTAGCAATAATTCTGATCAGTAAAGGTGCTCTACAGCACACAATTAGTGATACAATGAGATAAACCGTGTTGAAGGAGAAAACTGGTCTCCAAAACTGCTCTAAAAAAATATTAAATTATTAATCTGTTAGTAAGGTAAAAGTTTGCCGGAGAGAAATGTTACGGATATTAGCGTATTCAGCTTCATTTGTTGCTTTGTTTTTCTTATTAGAAAAAAGTGTACAAAAGCACCGTTGTGTGAAAGTTATCTGGACTAATTTGCATACCATATTTTCTAACTTCTTGGAGTTGTGTTCGGAGCTTTTTCAAACAGATTAGTGCAGACTGTAGCTAACGACTGTAATGTTTCAAACGGTCTGAAACATTAGTATATCTGTTATGAGCACACGTTATTCCTATTGGAAGTTGGTTCGGGCTTGGTTGTTCACAAAAAAAAAAAAAAAATCAATCACAAAGTTGGTGATGCTTTGCCGGACTAGTTAATACAACATTGACTCACAACCAATTTCTTCTCAGAACTTTCTTTATCAAGGTCACACTATCATATTTTTAAGAGAAAGTAGTGAAATTATTTGACAAAAACAGTTGGGAATTCTGAGAGAAGTTTTCCTATTACCCACCATGCCTTCTGGTCCCACCAGTTGTTAAAAACCCAAACAACAACAGTGCTTGAAAAAATGATTTTTTTTTAGTTTTCAACCCAGGACTATATTCACTCTCTGTATGTTGATACCGTATTAGACTGTAGGACCCAATCAGATACCAGATCTGATAACACCTGTACATGTATGAGAAGGTGGGAACTTGTTTAACCGCATTTCTGCACATCCTCCCACCAAAATCTCATTTAATATGCCCTGTTTGAGTTTGTGGTTAAAAGGTTGACCTGCCAATGCAATGAATAACATCTGGAAGTGGGCGGTGTCACCTTGGTCAGATATTATGCATCTTGATGCCCATTTGAGATGGGAAGATGAATAAATAAATCAGGTGCTTCTGAATAAGAGTAGGATCTAATCATGGCCTTATTGTCTGGCCTGATTTAAAATGCAAACACTGGGAGGAAAGGCCTTGAGAGAACGTGGAGGGAAAGGCGCGTTGGTAATGAGATTGGGGCTGCGGTAGGAGGGACTTTGTGTACACATTCTGTGGTCTGACTCAACATAGAAATCGGAAAACACAAAGTTCAGAGCAAAAATCCCCCCCACACACACATACGCGTAGGAATTGCAATGCATGCAAACAGAGGCATGTGTATTAATGCACAAATGCCAACATTAAACATACCAAGCGCAAAACTTCAACCTGTATTTTCCTGAGGGCAACATAACATCACAAACACACTTCCAGTGCACGTAGATCCCTACACACACACACACACTCCAGGTGCATACACAGCCAGAGGCAAAGATAGTCTCGCCAGTGGTCTTGGGGCTCCAAATCCTCCCCCAGGCTAGAGCAAGCCTCACACATTGTGCAGTCAAGACCTGGTCCACACTCCCAGACCACCTCATTAATCTGAGCAGGCAGCCCTCCCTCCATCCTTCTACCCACCAGTCAACTCTTACAATTCATTGTGGTATCATTTATTCACCCCCTCTTGTTGATTTGACCCATCCCAGAAAATACATGAGGCCCAAGTTTGAAGATTGGTGGAGGACATTTTGACATTGTTGTGGACAGCCTCTGCGTACCGCGTCTCAGATTGTGCCGATGTGAGGGATTCGGGACAGAGGATATCACATGTGTCCAAACTGTAAAGCCCTCTGAGGGATTTAAAAATACAATTAATTAGATTAAATCAATATAAAACACAAAAATGTGTTGCCTGCAAGTTCACAATTTCACATCAAACCTTTCCTATTGGTTGTAATGTGAATTTGTGACCGTTGCAACACTCTTCGATAAAACGAACCAATAGACTGAGTAGGAGCAGGAGCAGGGATTGGCGGTCTGGGGGTAAACTGTTGTATAGCAAGACCTTCTGTAACATATCATAGCATTCATTGACTTTTCTTTATTTTCAGTTTCACTATCAGGAAGGAGGCCCAGTAAAGTTTGTACTTCCTTCAAAAGCTCAGGAGGTTCAACTTTCCTCAGAAATACCAGAAAATGGGCGGGAAAGATCACTGCTGACCCTTCACAGCCTGGGAACAACCTGTTCAGACATCTCCCATCTGAAAGCTGTTGAATTTGCCAAAGGCTCAAAGGAGAAACATTTGCATAGGATTTCTGCAGTGTGCTAAAAGTGTCTCAGTGTTACTGTAAGGCTAATAATGCTGCTAGGGTATTTTAAGATGAAAACACACAAGCCGAAGAGAGTGCTTCTGTGGGTACCACTCAGCAGGACATTCCAATTTCAATAGAAATCAACTCTCAGACTTTCTGAAATCAAATTGGAACGCTTCAAACTTGATTTGGTCTCAGATGGTTAAATCTGCACAAAATGACATCGCACAACAGCAGCTCAGTAGGGGGAAACTTTTGAATAAAAACAATACATGATGCTTAACATGCTTTTTCCTTTTACCACAAACCTCTCACTCCAAGGCTTCCTAAGTTTCCAATGACATTTTATGTTTGAATTGAATCTATAACCTTTCCAGATCTACTCTTTCGCACCAAACTTCTTAATGAATGTCCTTCACATATTCAAATATGCCCAACAGCCATAATGAAGACACAGGGAATTCTCTTGGGTATGACAGAGGGAAGGCAATGTATCTAGCAAACTAACTGCTGACAATATGCTCCAATCTGACTGCAATTCTTGTTTTCTTTGTATTTATGCAAATATTTGTTTGGAAATTATGGATTCAGGTTTGATTGTGTTCCTTCGTTCTTTTAAAAATGAGATTAAAGTCTCACGTAAAATGATAGTGGTGGAGCTACAGCACAGTGGAACATTTTTTTTTGATTCTCCAGGGACAAGTGGTTTGCATGCATATAACCTTATTAGCATAGTTAAAACCCCTTCTCTTAATGAGGTGAGGCTTTTTTTCTTAGGAGGCTAAACATATAAGACAAAGATGAAAAGAATATTCGAGCTGCAGGTAAATGATTGGATCTTGAATCATCTCTATCAAGGGGTGTCGGATTTTTAGACACTAAAAAAAAGTACACCAAAACCATACAATTTATTATTCATGTATCTATTCTGTATTCTGTATGTATTCTTTCTTCTTAAATTAAAATGCAGAACTAGCCTAGTTTATAGTTCTGCATTTTCAGAGAAACGCAAGGACACACACACGTATAGCCCCTTGCGTGCCTTTTCACCCCTTATTGCTCCGACCCATTTTTCTAGACTAACGTCAAAAGCTACGCAGGCCTCACGCGGCCCGCAAGGCTGTGATTGGTCTGCTAATTACATCCTTTCCAGATGTTAAGATTAACATCACATCACACAACACATTAATGTTGAGAGTTAATCAAGCAAATGTGGCATTAAAACAAAGAAAGGAAGCTGCATTAACTTAAAATAAAAATCTGTTAAATAACCAAGCTAAATTAGCATAGCATTAGCCATTGCTAAATATTTCTTCCCGACAATACACATTTCTGTCCATTAAATTCATTGGGGTCGACCCCAATGACCATCTTAATGTAGGTAATTTGAAACAAGGCATGCTGCAGCAGGTTCCTGAATCTTCCCATTTAGACAAAAAGAAGAAGGACACGGACATGCTTCAACACACACAAACAACACGTGGCCAATGGTTACCTAATGCTTGATGGACCTACTTTAGTGAACTCTTTTTTGTTCCATCTCTATCGCTTTTAGATCTAACTAAATTGGCGCTGTATCATTCCCTAAAACCAACACATTTAAACACACTCATTTAGGCGCAAGAACACACACACACACGCAGGGGGGGGGGGGCGGGTGCACTGTGCCAACATTGCTCTCCTCAAAAATGGCAAAAATAGCACAGCAACATCGCTGTAGGTTCCAAAAGGCTCAGAGAACCGCACAGTTCTCATAGAACATGGATCATATGCCATATCTGTCTTGCTCACGACAAACCCATGGAAAGACAAAGTGAATGCGATAAACGTGAGCACTGCAGTTTGTTTTGACTCAACCTCACCGTCCTGCTGCCGTAGATACTCACCTGTGAATCACCTGTGAAGTATAGCTCTAGCTGATGCATTATTTACTCCTGTTTAGCCTCTTACCCCTTGAATCTGACACCCACTAATATGTGGGTTTTGTCTTCGTTTGGGAAGGTTAGTGTTGGCATTAATTTTCGGTAATAGTCAGCTATTCATCAGCTCCAACTCTGGACGCCATACTTTTTTCCTTTTCCGCTTTGAAGTGAATTAGGACAAATAAAATTGACAGGAATTGGGATGACTTGTATCATTTGCTGATATAATTAGAAGGAAAATGCTCAGATGCTCATGGTTAGAAAGTACAATTAACAAATTCACTACCTTAGTTTAGCATGCTAACATTTTCTAAACAGCACTGAACCCATTACAAACACAAGCTACAGTGAGGCTGATGTCATTAACAAAGCATCAGCAATGTTATTTACAATTCATCCCCTGGAGAACACATTGAGTTGTATGTATTTATATGTCATATTAGTCATAGTGACTTCACCGATCGGTTTATGGAGTTTTGTTTTGGATACTTGAGTCTCTTGGCTTTTTGCCACCAATCGATGGAAGTGACCATATTTTGAGTGGAGTGAGGTAGAGACGTGTTACTCGGATTATAGTCCCGTCCTAAAGCATGCCTTGCTTTATGTTCTATTTAACCCTAAATGGACCATAATTTACTAAATTAACATAATGCTGTGTTGAAAAAGACTTGACACTAGAGATTGAGACCATAAACTCATGTTTACATTGTTTACTGATGGAATCGAGAGAGAAGTAGTCATTTTCTCAAACTGTGTCTCAAAGTCGCTAGGCTGCATCCTTTAGGACGCCCGCAAACATCACTTCCACTGGGACTCGCCTGTCCCAATCTGTCAGGTCCTCCGAACGCGGCCGAGGGACGCAGCCCTCCAGGAGCCGGTTTGGAGGTCACATCTGATCTATCCTTTGCAGCCCAGCATATCTCAGTATGCAGTGCGGGCCGACGAGGATTCAATTTATTCAGGACGGAAGTGGGTGACATCACACCTTCGTAGGGTTTCCCACACCGGAGGTTCTTCGTGCATCAGTATTTGGCACGTCTGCGCACATCCAACTTTTTTAACTACACCGAGGAACAGGAACTTTGAGGAGCTTTCAAGAGAAATTCCATGCAAACAACATTGGAACATTTCCTTGTTTCCTCCCTGACTATTGCCCAGCCTTTGTGGAAAGTATAACCAAGGTTTTATCCTTCAAGGTTGAAGGGGATGGTAGGTCACATGAGAGCGGTTTCCTCCACGTCCTCCAGAGGATAAGAGACATTTTCATCAGCACATTCAGGATGTACTGCTTCATTAATTATGTCTTGATTAATGTCACTGGTCCTTTCTGCTGCAATCAAACATGATGATTGGGACCAGAGCTGAACTGAATATCTACGGCAGAGAAAACATGTCTGCCAAAGAAATTCTTAGATATTTCAGTATGAGACCTACGCAACAACTTTGTCATGTACCATGTAATCCATTCAGCTGTCAATGTCTAAGCATTTTGTATCTGCGTCCTGCAGATCACACACACAGGCACACACACACACACACACACACACACACACACACACAGTAGGAGCCTTTCCTCTGCTAAGCTGATAACCATCAGAACACTGAAGGCAGAAATATTTCAGCTGAAATTGGAACGGCAGAGCTCATGGAGAGGAAATGTAATCTACAAGAGTTTCACGGTGAATCCCTTCCAGACACATTGCTCCGCTCTGCTTCCCCCCCTCTCCCTCCCCTCTTCATCGTCATACTTTTCCTCTACTGTTGTGTTAGCTGCCACATACATTGTGCAGCTTATCTGCTGTTGCATCTGCTAGGTTCCTCTTTTTGAAAAGATACCTCTTTAGTGTCAGTGCCATCCGTGTCACTCCAGAGCAACTTTGGCTTATGGCTCGCGGGGGAGAGGTGGGGAGATGACACAGGATTCCGGGTTAACTTATTCACTTCAACATTTAACTGGAGTGTATATACTCAGTCCAGGTTTTAATACAAATAGTTGACAACTCGAATGGTACAATATAAATGTGAGAAACAATAATTGAACTGTTCCATACTGTATCCAATTCAGATAAAGTTTCTTATTTGGGTTTGGAAACTGAAATGTGGCGACCGATACAATGTTCTCTGAAGCTGAGAAAAAGTCCTGAGGGTGGCGCCACATGTTCAGCTCTTTTGACTAAGCTCTTGCCTAGAAATTACATGAACTCATTGGTTTTGCCCCACACATTTTCATGAGTGAAGGAAGTGCTTGATGTTAGTGAGGAGGTGTAGAATGATTGTTAAGCGTTCAAAGCCTACGACTTTGTTTGCATCGTAAGTTAGTCGTGGAGTTGGATTTTGGTTAATGCAAGCACTTAAGTAATGATCCTGGTTTGGGTTCAATGAGAATTCGGTAAACAGGTTGCTGTTAGTAGGTTGCTCATTAATGTGTTTGTAATTTGTATATATAATATAAATGGTAACTGCACTTTGCTTTTATTGTCTTCCGACCACTCATAGCGCCTTAAATGTTATCATTCACACGCATTCATACACTGATGACAGTGTCTACCATACAATGTACCAGGTCTATCAGAACTAACCAATCATTCACCCCCCTATACACTGCAGGATTAGTGTGGGGAACAATTTGGAGTTAGGTGTTTTTCCTAAGGACATATGGTCATGGCCTAGCGGAGATGGAGATCGAACTGGTGCTTCTGTTGTTTAAAATGGATTCAGTACATAAAGTTCAGCACCTTGGCTAATTTGCATGATAAGAGCTGCATGTAAAGGAAACTAATCCAATATCCCAGAGTATTCCTTTTGGTTTCAGAAGGTCTTTCTTTCTAAGTAGTAGGCTTGCAAGTATAAATAGGACGAATGTTACCATGGGAACGCACCTGATGCGCAATGTGAAAGTGCATTCAGGTGTACAAAGTCTTAATAAACATGTTATGAGAAGATGCCACATTTACTGTAGCTTTTTATAGTTTACATAACAGGTGCTTGCTGTGTAACTGGGAAATCAGCTTGGATTAGAGATATGAAATGAATACACTATTTAATGAATGGGTTGTTTACTTTAACATACTACCCATAGCTGGAAGTAAGGAGTCTTACTGAAATGGACATACTTCTGTGGTAGTTGACATATTTTCATCTACCCAAACTGGCTGTAACCATCATGTTTGTTTTTCATTTACAAACAAAAGGGTAATTTTCCTTTTAATTTGATTTTTGATTTTTCTTGGATCCGCCTTTTTAAAGAAGTGGTGACAGATGTTTGAGGTGGAATTTTCCTGAACTCCGGTGTTTGTGTGAATATGGTAATAATTAGAAATGTTTTATCAAACTGAAAGTGAAATATTTCTTTAAATGGACTCATCCGTCTTCAGAAGGCCCCTTTGCCCTACCACCCACCACTAGCTCCCCTCCCAACCCCACTACACACACTACACTACCTCACAATGAGATCAGCAGAAGGGAATATTTGAGGAGAGTGGTGGGGGATTAATGAGAAGGGGATTAGCAGGTGGGTGGCTCTGTCTCTGTGTATGCGTACACGTGCCTGTCTGTCTGTCCCGGCAGTGTTGGCAACTTGAGTGGCAGTAAAATTATGGTTGGGAGGGGGTAAGAAGGAGAGTTTGTCTTGGAGAGACAAGCCAGGCCGAGTAGAGAACCTCTGCAGGCCTGACTGAAGCAGAGGATGACGGGGCCGACCGGCATGTAAGACCAGTCTGCATCAGGGGGCCCAGCCAGGGTGATGACGGATCAGACTCTGTGAGCATGCGTAGCAGGAAGGGAGTGAAGAGAAGACATCTGGCAACTTGGTTTGGTGGAGCTAATGGTATGCTACAAGCAACAAAACTGCCAAACGTCATACAGACGGTTTCATTTGTATTTTATTTGAAGGTTTCACTGAAAACATGGCCCTGTTTAGTAAATGTCACAAGCTGTTTAAATACCATCAAAATGAATCCAGTTTGTGTCATTGTCGTTGTTGGTTTATACTTAAATTTCACATGGAGATGTAGAATTTAAACTGCAAAATTGTATGCTTCATTAAAAGATCATGAAGAAAAATGGATGCAATATCCGTCAAACTTTATCCTGCACTGAATGAGTCATGACTGTGAGATTCTTTAAGTATCAAATGTCAAACTATCCACCGTTCCTTTTTTCTATTGACTTTTATCTTGTTTGTGGCCAATGCGTCATCATAAGTCATGCTGCTTTGGCTGCAAGTGGTTTCTGTTAGACAACAATCCCCTGAGTCACTTCATCATGATTATGAGATACAGACTATCAGTTACTATGAGCTTGCATTAAAAGTTCAGTGGAACCAAAACTGAAGTGGAATCTAGAAAAGATGATCCATTTCCAATTCCATTTGAAAAATGAGGAAACAAGTCAATCAATAGCAACAGAGTTGGTTGGTTTTAGTGTAAGTTACTGAGGAATTAATATCATTCTGGACAACTGCTTGATATAAAACAACCTTGATGCTGCATATCACTATGCTGCAATTTCAGGTCAGTAACTGGATAGTTATAAACCAGTATTATAATGCATTTGGGTCCAGAGGGCCTATGGGGAGACGCCCTCACAATCATAGTCTCCAGTTGCTTGTAGTTAACAGGATTTACTTTTAAAGAAGGTGGTCCTGTGATCATCATAAACAGTGTTGATTAACCATAAAAGGGAAATATGTTCTATTGAAGAACGGCTTGTGATGAATCCAATAAGTGCCAACCATAGATTGTGAATACGAAGTGAGCTCTTCGTGGGAGCCTTAAGTATTTATACAGTGGCCATCTTGTTTTTCGTAAGGGCGGGCAACACTATTCAATTTCATCTCATCACACCCACAGTCTTTTCAAAATAAACTTCTGTCTTCAACAAACAACTCCGTTTGGATTGGGTAACAAAAGTACTGACCTAAGTTGAGGAAAAAATGGTTGTTTGAATTGAAACTGTGAAAGAGTGCATTATGTGAGATTGTATAAAGTAAATGGGTCTATTGTTGTCCTAGCTGTTTTCTTTCCACCCATAAACGTCACTGAATGAGAAGACCAAATAACGAGACCAACACCAGTGGTGTTTGCTGCTCTTGGCTGGACAGCCTCTGTTTGTCTTAGTGTCGGGGGGCAAAGAGAGCCGGCAGCCGAATGGAATTCTTGGAAACACCAAACAAACCCATATTAAATTTCCCCTCAAATGCCATGGGGAGAGGCATTGGGCGTGCGTGGTAGGGCAGGACTGACAGAACGATGGACACTAGAAGTATCGGGACACAAGGAGGAGAGGGAGGAAGGGAGGGAGGGAGAAGCCCCACTTTGAAAGAAGGGTGGATGTGTAGAGAGCTAAAAATAAAAGGGAAGGTAGGAGTGAAAGGGGGTGGAGAGACGGAAAAAGAAATATTTGCAGAATGTAGGGCGGACATGGAGAAAGTGGTGAAGGGACTGGAGAGCGTCCAACGCTGCAGGTAAAGGAGTTGTTACAGGAGAAAAGATGGTACGAGTAGAGAGATGGAGGTCTGGTGGAAGTTCGACAGCCTCTTGAAGCATGTTTATGCCCCTCTGAAAGTCTCTGTGTGGGCACTTGTGATAGCTCTAGAGTCTCTCCTGGTGCTTGTGGGGGAGTGTCAGCGCATGTAGCCCATCTGCTCCAGCGCCACCACAGTGGGTAAGTACTGTAACATCGCTGTTAATCAGGTTGAATGTACACAGTTATCAACCGGCCCATGTGGTGTGCTTGCTGCTGCAGAGGAGAAATTCAACTCTTTTCTGCGGCTGAAGTGGTCTGACTCTAAACTGGAAGAGGGAACCAGCTGTCATCACCTTTTGTAATAAAATGTACATCATTAAAAACAAGCAGCATCTCAAACGCTATTTACATAGCACCACTGATAGATAAGTGGTACTGTAATAATCATACTGAGTTGAGCGTCAGTATATTTTTTATGATTTCTAACTTTAATTTGTGCATCCGAGCAGCAGATTCCTTTTAGAAAACCTTTTGATTTTGATTAAAGCAGGGTCTGACAGTCCTGCTTAGTCCTGATTTTGGTTTTGGAGTCTGTGTCAATTCTGAGTAAAGCCTGTATAAACTTTTAATGTGAAAAGTTACTTGTTTCCTTGCTTTAGAGAAGAAAGGATTGATTTGAAGTTATATCATGTAAACATTTTTGGTGTATAGTCAGGCATTAAATGAGGTGGACAGAGGCAAAAAAGAAGGAAGACCCAAAGATAGATACACACTGGAGAGACAATACAATTCTATTTGTCAGGTTTTAAAAAGGAAGTAACACAAATGTGCAGGTAACTCACCATCAAGCCCTCTAAAGAGAAAGCTTGACAGACCAGAGCAGCAGACCATGAGACAAATCAAGGTCTACTTTGAGGTCCTACAGCCTCACATTCTCTCCCACCGTCTCGCTCAGCTGAAGGGACATCTGGAGCGCATTAATGCACTCAGGACACTGGATCTCCCCAGAGCGCCCGGCTGGATGGGTGGCCCACCGTAGCCCCCTTTCAGCAGCTGGCCTCGGCCCAACCTGATTGATAGAGGGAGCCCCACACGCACACTTAACACTCACACACACACACTGACACATCCCACAAAGTTGACGTACAGCATGCAGCATTGAAACACCAGCGTTGCTGCTAACATTACTATGTACATGTGTACTTTCGTCTTTCATTGTGTTTGGTTTGGCCTATCAATCATGAATTGGGTATACGATACACTTCAAGTACTGCACATTCCTACAACGTTAGTCCTCATATTACAAGGGATTTTAGAGCTAGCGTGGGGAAGTATGAGTTTGTATAAGTTGGAAATGAATGAACACAAAATGGCATGGTTTTAATATGAGCAAAAACTCTGCACACATGGAAGTACTAAGAAAACATGATAACAACTGAACTGTATTGACAACACGCAATTTTCACAATGCCTGAAGACTCTGAAGCCTTCCCACAATTCAGATCAAAGCCCATCTTGCTTTAAGGACTGTGCCTTTACATTACAGCATGGGATAGACGCATACAATATTTTTTCAGCAGATGCTCCCCATGCAATGGGAAAACACTACGTTTTTCAAAAGGAGGAGAGTTCAAAGAACCTCCTGATTCCCAGTAAATTGCTTTGCCTAAATTGCCATGTGAAATAAATTGCGGCGTTGGCCAAAATTTGCAATTCACAGGAAGTCGTCCTCTCAGCCCACAGAAGAAGTTAATCCATATATCACGTTTGAATATAAGATGTAAGCGGAAGAATAAGGGGGAAGATAGGTAACTCTTTGCCAGGAGATGAGGAGTGAAAAGGGGTAGGGGGGTGGTTAGGCGGAAGGAGCGGTGGGAGTGGAGAAAGGCGAGAGAATGGGAAGAGGCGCCATTTAAAGTAAATGGCATCCAAAAACACTCTCCAATTATCTTTGCCTGCCATGCCAGTGAGACTGACTTAATTAAAACGACTTGAGAGGGAGGGGAGAGAGGAAGGAACTGCCAGTGATTAAGGGGGCAGGCAGGCAACGTATTTGCACCGAAACACAAAGCTCAGGCATCGCACGAGTTGTCCACCACTCTCGCTTTTCAATTCCTGACATCAAAAAAGAATAAAGCAATAATAATAAAAAAGAGAAGGGGCCCTCACCAATTCTCAGCCATGTAATTGCGCTATTTAAATCCTACATTTTTATCATTGTTAGAATATTCATTGAAGGGAGAGAAATGTATGAAAAAGGATAATGAAGCTGTTTTATTTTTGTCCCCCTCTACTCCCCTCCTCTCCAATAATCCTTCTGCCTCTTTCTGAGAAAAACCTCAGACAGTGACCTTTACGCATGAGGTCTGTTACTATGGAAACAACGACCAGCCCCACTATGTTTGGTGTTGTATCGTCATCGTGCGGCCAAAGATGGCCCACTTGTGACTAAAGAGAAGAAAGCATCACATTGAAAGGCTTCTCTGTGCGTCTTATATTTCATGTGCATCTACAGTACAGGTCAGTGAGGAAGCCGCAAAGATGTGAAATGATCACACATTTGAATCAAAAGGATTTATCCTACAGAAATATTCATTAATGAACCAATAGCTGCCATACCATTTTTCAACACAATGTCATTATTCATTTGTTTGTTAATGTATTCATTTTGGCATCTATTGGGTCTCAGCTTTGAATAGTAATATACATCTGATATTTTCTGCACAAAAACTTTGAATTACATTGTTAAAAAAAAAAAGTTTTCATGAGAATACCAATAACAATGCCGCCAGGCTCCCTGGGTCATTTCTTGTAAGAACTGGACATTTTCCTGTCCAATTTCCCTGAAAATGGCCCTCCGCTCATCCTCCTGGGTGACTTCAACATCCAGACAGAGAAGTCAGCTGACCTCTTATACTTACTTTCTTCTTTCGCTCTGTCACTCAGTTCCTCTCCTCCTACTCACAAAGCCGGCAATCACCTTGACTACATCTTCACTAGAAACTGCTTTACCACTAACCTCTCTGTAACTCTACTTCATGTGTCTGACCACTTCTTCATCTCTTACTCTCTCCCACTCTCTATAACTAACGACCCTGCCCCATCAACTGACTCTGTACCTGTTCGTCGCAACATTCGCTCCCTCTCTCCCTCTCTCCCTCCTCCCTGGCCTCCTCTGTTCTATCAGCTCTCCCTTCAACTGACTCCTTCTCACTTTTGCATCCGAACGCTGCTGCAGAGACTCTCCTCTCAACTCTTTCCTCCTCTCTAGACTCTCTCTGCCCTCTTACGACATGACGGACTGGCAAATCCCCTCCGGCTCCGTGGCTGTCTCAACCGGTGCCATGTGAGCCACCATGCGAGCATCGGAAAGGCGTAAATATTAACAACCTGATGACCTGCTTGTGTTTCAATCTCTTCTCTATTTCTGCTTCTATCTCTGCTGCCAAAAGCTCTTTCTACCAATCCAGAATTTAATCTTTATTTTCTAACCCCCCAAAAAAACTCTTTTCGATCTTCTCTAACCTCCTCCCACCCCCTAGTCCTCGTCCCCCCCTCCTCCCTTCTTCCAGGAGACTTTGTCAACTACTTTACCAAAAAAATAGCTGACATACGCTCCTCTTTTTCAAACCCACCTCATACTACTCGTGTCCCACCGACTTCACCTCTATCGACCTAACTTTCCTCCTTCGCCCCCCTGTCTCCTAACCAAATTCTTACCCTAGTAATTAGTAACTGCCCGTCCGACCACCTGCCCTCTTGATCCCATTCCATCACATCTTCTACAATTTATCGTTCCTGACCTTCGTCCTTTCCTCACCTGTCTCATCAACAATGCTCTGTTATCTGTCTGTTTTCCCAATTGTCTGAAGGAGGCAAGAGTTAACCCACTCCTGAAGAAGACAACTACAGACTCTCTCTTCTTCCTATTTTGTGCAACTCTCCTCCTATCCACCTACAACACCAGTCAGGCTTCAAGGTAGGCCATTCCACAGAGACTGCGCTCCTTGCTGTCTGAGAGCAACTCCACACTGCTATAGCCGCCTCTCTCTCCTCTGTCCTCATCTTTCTGGACCTCTCCTCTGCATTTGACACAGTCAACCACCAGATCCTTATTTCCTCCCTTCAGGAACTTGGTGTCTCAGGTTCTGCTCTCTCCCTTCTCTCGTCCTACCTCGCCGGCCGCACCGACTGGGTAACTTGGCGAGGATCTGTGCCGGAACATTGTCGTTTGACCACTGGAGTTCCTCAGGGTTCCGTCCTGGGTCCCCTCTTCTTCTCGTTCTACACCAACTCTCTCGCTCGCATGGCTTCTCCTACCACAGTTATGCCAATGATACCCAACTAATTCTCTCCTTCCCTCACTCGGACTGGTCTTTACCTTCCTAAATTCTCCCACACTACGCCACTCCTCCGCTCTCCTCACTGGCTACCGGTGGCTGCCCGCATCCAGTTCAAAACATTGGTGCTCACGTACCATGCTGTGAATGGATCAGGTCAGCTTACATCCAGGACATGGTCAAACCCTACATCCCGACCCGCAGTCTCTGATCTGCATCTGCCAAACTGCTTGTCCCTCCCTCACTGAGAGCAAAACACTCGACGAGATCACGACTCTTTGCTGTCCTTGGATAAAAGCTTCAGCTAATCACGATGCATACCAAAACAGTGTTGGGGTGTACTAGGGCTTCGCATATCGACGGTGAATGTTGCTTAGCTGTGAGGTGGGATTTAAAGTGTCTATGGATAATGTTGTTATAAGTATCAAAAATATCACATGACACCTTGTTACAAACATGCAATATTATATGACAGGAGGTTAAACTGAATGTGGTTCAGGTGGTGATAATGGATATTTAAATATGTGCATACATTTACATCGGAATTTGAGCCAATTAAGATCTTAAACTGTGTTGCTTTCCAAGTACTTTTATAACAGCGCACTTTCATAGAACATGGAAGTAAACCATTTCTGTGCCGATGTAACGTCAAGCTGTTCTCCATAAACACACACATTTACAGTCACACACTCCAATCACACTTTGATCAGCCAACACGCAGCTAACACTTGCTACTTTGCTTTTGTCTTGTGAGCTTATTGTAATACATTGTGGAGGGTATTTATCACACAACACAAACTCAGGCTGTTTCATCAAATGTGGTTGCACAGGAGGTTGGTGGGCGCTTTAATTTGAAGTTTAAATGAAAGAATACACTGTGGACAACAATTGCCAGGAATCAGACAACCTCTGTATCACATTGGCTGGAAAGAATGGAGGCAAAGACAACTTGAGTAAACTTTTAAAGGATGCATGTATTTTAACGTTATTGCAACACATGACATTTAAGATAAAGATCTCATCTCATCTTCAACCGCTTCTGGGGTCGGGTCACCAAAAAGAGAGATAGAGAGAGAGTGAGAGAGAGAGAGAGAGACCTAAGTTAGCATGACAACCACTATCTTGATGTATCTCCACTTTTGCTCTCACGCATTCATCCCCTCCTCCCCGCTTTTCCATCCCTGGAGCCCTACACCCCCTACCCTTACTTCTCATTCCTGCCATATCTTGCTCCTCCTTCTTCCCAAACCCACGTTTTCCTCTATTCACTGATCCCTCCTTCCCCCCTCCTCCTCCTCTTCTTCCTTTTCCTCCTTTCTCAACGTCTTGCCCTGCACAGGGAACTCCACATTCCTTTGTGCTGGGCTTTAAGAGCAGTTGCAGGAAAATAAGGAGAATATCAATCGGGTAATTCTGTTGTGGCTATATGCATCTCACACTGTGGTTGTCTGTTGGTACGGCTTTGGGCGCATTCCACATTTTCTCAGGTAAACATTCAATAGTAAAAGTCTCTGAAATAAGAGAGGTATACGTAGAGGATTGACTGCCAGCCCCTAACCTCCAGTGCTCTGCACACACACTATAAACACTCCGTAGACTCGGCTTCAGTTGCCAGGGAGACCGCCATACCTCTGGCTCTGGCCCAGGAGGTTTTCACTACCCACCCCCCATAATAAAAGAAAAACCCAGGAGAGATGGCAGCTGTAGGACAGCTGTTCCTACCAGGACCCCAAGTCTTAGACCACAAATATCATCCCACCATCAGCCTGGACAGCATTTCAGGGAACAGAAACAGCCCGCAGCCCAAATTATTAGACACATCTGCCTCAGTGTCTTCAGAGCCGTACAGAAAAGAACGTGGGGCCCTTCAATACCCAAACAAGCTTACTGTGCATTTTAAAAGACTTTATTCTGCTCTCACTTCTGTGTGCATTGAAATGCATTTTTAAATCCATCTGTGCGCATTTCAAATACATTTGTGAATTGTTCCGTGCACATTTGTGAATCGAATACATTTGTGAATTGTTCCGTGCACATTTGTGAATCTTCCGGTCTGCATTTGTGAGTCGTTCTGTGTGCATTTCCAATTATTGAGACTGATCTAACCCCATAAGTTCTCTCTATCCTGTTGATGAGATTCCATACTGTGTGTTTAACAGTCAAATCAAGAAATATGTCCTGTTAATGTTACTGCTTGATCACAAAGTTGTTGACCTCAATATAACTGTGACACACAGATTCTTTCTTATAAACAGACTAGCAGATACATAAGAGCGAGGAGGCGGCCCCGAGTCAGGTTTGTGGTAGTAGTACACTTTACAGTATCTATTACCACATTCACAATATAACGCTTGCTTCTTATTGAAGAACATGTCAGTTTATTCCACGTGAAAGAGCATTTGGCAGGCGTCTGTCTACAGGAGCCAAAAAAGCCGTAGGGCTGAAACCAACAAGCAGGCACACTGTGTCGGCTTTAAGATGCTGCGGCAAATGAAAGTACAGGGCAACTCATCTTGCGACTGTGGAACGGACAAGATAAGTTTGCTTTTGTGGGGAACACAAGAATTCAACCCGATGGAGTCCGATGGATAGCCACTTGGAAGTCCATTTTAAAGGGAGACAGATGATTAACGGATTGATACTTCAGTGAACAGTTTAGTGCACTGAATGGGGAACTTTGTTAGCGTGACTACACTTTTGCATTTTGTGGAAGAGGTCAAAAGTGTTGTGATTGAAGAACACACAGTACAATACATGTTTGTTCCATTACACATCAAAACTAGAGAGAAATAATGCTTATTTCTGCAGAATGTTTGTACTCTCGTCACAGATGCCTTTTGCTCATGTTTGGTTGAAACCACATTATAAAAAAGAACAAATATTTTCATGGGAATGGGAGCAATAAGAGATCAAAGAGCTCTGCATTATTTTATGATTTTGTGGGCTACTGCAGTTACTGGCTGGCTTTAACCCATATGCAGATTTACAAAATGTATCATTCCATGTATTCACATCCATCCACTTTTGCAGAAATCTCTGTCTGAAGTGTGAAACGTGTGGGAGATTTGGACCAGACTGTCCACTCACTTCTAAAATATATAATTTACACACAAGTGTCGCTGTTACTTTGCCAAATGAAAGAGTTGCCTTCCAAGAGCGTGGACACATAAAAATAGCTGCTTTTCATGTTCAACTGGACAGCAAGAGGAATCATGCTCACTTATCATGTCCATGTATGTTTCTATTTTCCCACTGTTGTATTGTCTATCTCTGTATTAAGCTAGTAGTCCTCTAGAGAAAGACTAACCTGTTCTGTTTCTTTTTGATTCGATGTTAACCACGTTAGAACAGTGGTGATTTGGCTCTCCCCCTCCATCTGTTTTGTTTTCCTTCCATCTCCCTCTTTTTGATGAGCTGGGTCTTCAGTCCCCCTTATAAAATCCCATTAGCTCTTAATGAAGTCGGGCTCCTAGCCTCTCGGCCTCACCTCATTTAGCACGATTGTCTGGCGGCCATTAGCATGGAGGCAATTACAGCCGCACAACAAGAGTAATTGCAAATGCCGACAGGGACCCTGAGAAATGAGAATAAATAAATATTTAAAAGAATATTCAAACTAATACGATTTGATTCAGATGACTGGGAGGGAGCCGCATGTGTCTAAGTTAAATCAACATAATTACAATCAGGGCTGGTGGGGTAAAGGCAGGAATGGATATGGATGGATTGCAAAGCGATTGGCTAAGCACAGGGGTAGCCAGTGTGGTGGAGAGGAAATGTGGGATCACACAGTGAAACTAATAATGTAAAGCACAACCGTGAACCCAAATTTATGTAACAGAGAGGTCAGAGAGAGTACATCTGCGTGTTCACAAGTCAGATATTAGATCCTGCAGCCAAAATAAAGGCCAAAGTAATTTCAGTACGTCCGAAAATCCTTTTAGTTGGACTGTCGGACAGTGTGGCCTAGTAGGACAGTGTGGGAAACATTTGTTGCTGAAGATCATGTCGTGTTAACCTGGGAAGGGGGGAATCAAGGAGTTCCACAAGCTGCTGCATCATGTTGTATTTGTATAGCAGTTTCCTCTCCTCCTCCTATCTGTAAAGCGAAAATGTTATCAGTTTAGTAGCACCAGCTTTTCTTATTATGTTGCGATATCTTCAGTGTACTCAATTCCAAAAAGTTCTGTAGTATTTGTGATTAATATGGACTTCCAGGCATCTCTATTTAACGGAAATCTCACAGAATGAGCACATGAGGCTTGGAGGGCTTAAGTCAAAACGGAGCAAACCTGCTACTCCAACTTAGGAGGAAAGGATAATGAATTTCTCTCTGTGAGCATGGCTAAATGAGGCCATAAACACTTTACTGCCAGCATTCCAAGAGCATCCTATTTATAATAGCGTGCTGTGTTCGGGTGATGAAGTCCTCTCATAAATTACAGCAGGTTGTGTTATTTTGTTACTCTGTTAGTACGTTCTTTAGCCGGGCAAGACACTTGGGCAACCCAAGTTACTAGTGGGCAGGTGGCACTGTGTACAATGGCTCCTGTCATCAGTGTATGAATGGGTGAATGTTGACATGCAGTGTTAAAGCACTTTGAGTGGTCGGAAGACTAGAAAATTCCTATACAAGTCCAGACCATTTATGGTTTTATGTTTGCTCTCAAATCTTGAATTGCATATTTGTTTAGTTTTCCAAGAGTCTTTGGTCCAACATACATTAACGATATTTACCACCACTTAGATTTGTATTTATTCCTGCTGTCCAATTCAATAGCATTATATTTTCCACTAGTTGAAAAATTGCAAATCTCTACATTAAATGTCAGGTACAGCTTAACAACATTAAAACTAGATCGTAGGTAATAACTTTGGCTCACTTGCACTTCTGTGTCATTGATCATTGCAAAAATATCCAATTTTCCATTTCAAACTCTTAGCCCGCCCACATTTTAGCTGTCCAATTAAATGCAAAGGATTTCTTTTAAATCCCTCGTGTAGACTGTTCAAATATGTTTGACTGGGAAAAATGTCACAGTACTGAAGATAAACCCGCTCTAACTCTAAGGAAGCCTACGGGATGGGCTTAATGGCTATCACTGGCAAACCTCAACAACCTTTGACTTGGCCATGAAGTGCACCCAATGTTTTGTGCTATTCATCAAATCACATTTCATTTCAAATATTCAGTATACTGCAATGTTAGGTAAAGTGGCAATGTGTGAAATTGGATCACTTTATTATTAGATCAAACTGGAAACCTGCCGCTGAACCAACAAAACTCCTTGTGAAATCTGGGAGGCTATGCTGAAACAACAGCAGGCTGCAGTCTTAGTGCCAGATTTCCAAGGCATTTCTCATCAACCCCACTCCACCCCTCAATCCCACCACCCACCACCGCTGGTGCCCTCTTTCATGCCTCCTAAGCTGAATGACAGGTGGCAGTAACCCGATCAGCGCAGGCCTTCATCAAGGAAGCACTTCCATCTCAAATGGGCACGTTGCCCACTCGCCCACCCGAAGGCCACACTGCACAGGGGCTTCTCAGGCTGGAAGGGGAGTGTGTGTGTGTGTGTGTATTCATAACTAAGGCAGGGGAAGGGGGAGCTGAGCTACAATGGCCACAGAGGCCCTGGAAGGGGGACAGGGGTAAGGGCTATAATGGAGTTTTTGGCTGAAGAACCAAGCGGCAGAGCTGGCAGCGGGTGCACAGGGCTCAAACGGGAAACTGGAGGCTGCCTCTCACAATAGCCACCGCGAGAGTCCCAGAGGGTCGTCCACAATAGCAGGGCGACCGGTTGTTGCCAACAATGACCTCGAAGGCCCCACTGCTCTGAGGTTGTCTCACCCGTCAGCACTTCCCTTTTCGAGCTTCTTTACTGCTAATGCTAAGATTATTAATTAGGGCAATGCATCTGAAACACGTCTACCTTTTTGTGTAGCTTTAGCTACAGTGCTACAATACACTATGAACAATGCATTTCCAGCAGTTTCTCAAATTCAAGCCGTAACAACATTTTCTTAACCCATGTACCCAAGGACTGTCAACCTTTAAAACAGACAACGAAGTGTTACACAGAACTAGTAAATATACTCATTAGGACTTCATCTCAGATTTGAAAAACCTATTGGCAATCACAAGTGCAGCGGAGCATCTTGGCGCGAAATTAGTAATCCAGGGAGTAAGACAAGCCTGTCCTTGTGCAACCCACAGCCCCTGTAAAAAAAGTTTATTTGTGTAGAATAGCTCTACAAGCAATCACCCCATGGGCTAGAAGGATTGTGAGTGGAATTGGAGGGGGGCGGCAATGTAGGGGGTGGGTAGGCGGGTCTCCAACCAGGAGGAGATTTAATTAGTGAAATCACATTAAGTCTAACAAAATTAAGCGTAAAACAACCCTTGGTGGGGAGCCGTGCTGGAGCATTTTGGGTGGAGAGAGGGAGGAACACTTAGGGGCCAGGAGGATAGAGAGAGTAGCTGTGTGATTTGTCCGTCCTGTGTGTAGAAAGAGACAAACGGCTCAGTATGACCAGACCTCCTCTGGCAATTGACACAACGCTGCCATGTGTACACAGATGCTCCTTTTGAATAGCTCTCATTCACTACAGAAGGACATTTGCAAAATTTGACCACAAAGTGTAAATTAGGATTTATAAAGAATTTGACCAAAACATCACTTTCCAATTAGAGTTTAATGTAACAAGAGCGGGAAAATGACAGAGGACAGCAGTTTTGAACTTTTGAATGCTGCTGTCAAACACATGTCTTTACAAGAACGTTGGTGGACGCTTTGTTAAAAACCATTGTTCATAGTCCAATGGTAATATATGTATGTATGCCATGATAAGTCCAGAGTGAGGCTGTTGTAATAGCATACAAACTGAGGTCAGACCACTAAAACATTTGGTGGGGCTGTTGAAAGGATCACAGTTCCGCTTAATAAGCACTAATGTTAATTGTAGATCTGCGATGAGATGCAAGCTGCGTTCTCGTGCATTAAAGCCAAGTGCAGCACAACATCCTCCGACCTCACTTCCAAATGGGTGATCTCCACTTTGCTACATCAGTGCTTCACATGGCTTTGGATGAAAACAGCAAGGTACCGAATTATACGATGCTGATCCTATATTCCAATGCCTATATTCCTAAATATGTGGCTGTGTCAAAATGTAACATGTAACACCCAACTGTGTGAACATCAAGACTCCCTTCAGGAAAAAATGTTGAATCCACAGTTTCAAAATGGTGAAAACCGAACCTGAAGGGCATCAATCATTCAAATTCTTTGACAAAGAGACCCTGTCTAGAATGGACCAGAGAGTGGTCGGACCTGACCTAGTGACAGTTAGACCCATTTCAAATTGCAGATCTCCCATAAAGACTGAAATAGAGAGAGAACAACAAACACTGACTGTCGCATGCTGCTCCCATAACAAATCACATTTACTCCTGCAGTGATTATGATGCACACATGGAGCCATGTCTGCTCCAAATCCCCCAGGTGTTGGAGACATATTGACCTAGTAGTAGACTCGCAGACCCCAGACCGGGTCGGAGTTAAGGGAATTTGGACGAGGTCCGATTCGGGTTCCAGGTTGAGACTCGTATACTCCAAAATGAGAGGGTAGGGACACTTGATAAATACTTTAAACAGCAGCTGTGCATCTTAAGAAAACAGCTGTGACTCAAGCTCACAGATAAATTGAAAGCAAAATGATCAAAAGAGGGTTTTTTTTATTAAGCCTCGAGAAAAAAAAATATTCGATTCAGTTTCAATTCAGAAGGAACAACCACAACTTTTTCAGCTCTTCAGATCAATTTGAAATTAGATGCAAATGTGGGTGAGCAGAGGACATTAAAGTTCTCCGTCTTATTTCAATTAGAACCACAGGTACCGGCAGTAATATTAAAATGCTCCGAGACAGCAATCTCTGCCTAAATTCTAATATCATTTCTCTGTCTATGGATGGAGTCAGGTGGAGGTGGACAACAACAACAAACAGGACAATTCTGACAAACCATTCCTTGTGCATGATCGAAGCCTTGTTATCACAATAATAACATGTCAAAACCACCATAGTATCAATAACTGCTTGTCTCTCTCATGATCTGTTTTTGATTCATTCTAAATAGAGCATGTGTTGTGACAATATTGTCAGCTGTTGCAGTAACTAAAGTCACACTGCTAGTTATCACAGCTACTGCAACATGAACACTTCATTCATCTTGTCTGAATCATTTTGGAGCTAAGACAACTTTCTGTTGATAGAAACAGTTGCTAATGGAAAACAATATAAACCCTTTTTCATTTGAGTTATTTACATTTGACTTAGTTGTTGTTGCCTTTCTATTTCTTGTCAAGACCACAAACAAGCAGATAGGTCTGGGGTCACATGGTCCCATGGGGTTTGTTTAGGAATATAACATTTGTGGAAACATGTGTAAAACTCTGTACAGTGTAAGTCAAGAAACACCATTGCAATTTCAATGTCAGATATGGAAATTAAATCACCCGAATTACCACTGGGTCACATTCACTTTCATCTCTGTCTAAGATGCAAAGAGTGTGTTTGTTAGAGAGTGAATCCTCAATCATTCAAAAAAAGCACAGCTATCTATTGATGTTCCAGCCAGAACAGAGAACGAAAAAATCAAGAGTCTAATATAAAGGGTTTCAAAAATGTCAACAAAATGAGCTCAAGTGATTGAACCGATCTTCAGGTTTTTACTGGCTTGTTTTTTTCGGAGTAACAGGCTTTTAGCTTTTAAACTTTAGCTACAGACTCTGGCCTGGCACCGTGTTGATAGCATGAATTACATCTGGTAAATCAAATCAGACTGCCACTGGCCTACCAAAAATAGATTATTAGCCAGACGTGTAGCATGAAAGTGTCTATTACGAAACACATGCTTAAAAACTGCAAACAGCTTTGTGAATATACTACTTGGTTCATCATAAGGTTTAGAGGAAGGCATCTGACAACTTACAGTTGACTTTCCCACAGCAACAAGCAGCTTCCAATGTTGCTCTCTGCTCCGTGGCCCTCTATCCAACTCTCGATACAGATCCTGTGGACAGAGGACAAGGTTTAAGCTATAGTGCTTAATAAAGTCAGGATTATTATTATGAAACAGGACATTGAAAATGGTGGCGTGCATGACAGTAAGTGGAAAACCGAAAAAAACGTCCATGCAAGCAGAGATGCAGTATATGTTCAACTCTGATATTTTACTGGTGGGATGGACGTCATCATATTGAACATTATCTGATACAACGCCTTGTGATAACAAGTGCTCTGATGCACTCTGAGGCGTCTGTAGGCGCATTAACGCACTGGTTAGGATTCAGTCTGCTTTACATGTCACAATGCGCTAAAGTGATGAACCTGGTGTTAACATCCCCATGGAAAGACCGAAACCACTTACTTATACTTAAAGGCTTCCTACCAGAAAGCAGTTTAATACTATACATTTGGGGAACCGAAGCCTACAAAAATGTGTTGTATATATATATATTTTTTTTTTAAGGCTCAATATTTCCCTATTAAGCTGGTCCCTGCAGTTTTTAACAAAAGTTGCGAGCCAAAGGGGGGTGATAGTCCATTTGTAGGGTACCATTTTCAGCTGCGGATGAATCCACACATGGCGCTCTAGTGAGTATTTGTGGTGGCAGGACGGCATATGTGGAATTGAGTGAAAATAAACTAAAGTGTTCATGGTGATGAAGGAACATGTCAAACAGTGCAACAGTGAGGCTCCTTGATGTGTGGATCAATGGAGCTTTATGGCACAGAGAACAAGGAGAAATCAAGTTTTAGACTCAAAGCACATTTTGCCTGCATATTCCACTAGTTCAGGCAAGACAGGGTCACACAACCAGGCAGAAGCTGAACATGAATGTCAATATACCATATTTTCTGGTCATATTCATATTTTATTTGAATATAGATATTTATGGCTGACATGAAACAAAAGGATAAGATACAAGAACCTTGCTGCATTTAAACAAGTGCTGTTCTGGCAACATGTTATGTGTCTGCGACCAAAGCCATTTCAAAAAATTCTTCTCACGATTTTCTTCAGAAGTTCAGAAAAAAACAAAAGAGCAGAATTTTTCAGACATCTACTAAATGCCTATTTCCAAGGTCATGCTTAAACTTCCGCTAATCTATCCATCAATATACCAAATAATACACCATTCCATTGTCAAACTTTGATGAAAAGCTGAATTTATGAAGTAGCTCTCGCTTAAATTAACTAAAATAATAAATAATTAATTAAATAACTTTACTGGACTCGGATGGGTATAATTGAGGGTTGGTAGTACACATTTAAATATCAGAGTGCTAGTATAAACGTTTTTAAGGCATCATTATAAAAATGTGTGTTTCATTAGCTTGAATTAGGTTGTTATTGTATTATAATTACTAGTAACTTGATTTACATTCAATTCATCATTTAATAAAATTTCCCATCACTAAAGACAAAATGCATCTGATTATGATTTGCACTGATTTGGGGATAACAGGGAGGTCAGAGAGCCTTTGTGACTCAAATTCCTTTAAGCAATGGACTGGCTGGCCATGTCTGAGCCACAGGGGCATAGCGCAGCAGAGAGAGTTATAGAGCACATGCAAAAGATTTAAGTTCAATCAAGCATTCAGGGCTGGACACCTGATCTTTCGCTTAAAGCCCATACAGAACAGTGGGAGTGTGGCCGGGCCTTACAGCAGGCCGCCTACCTCCAGCAATCTGCTAACACCGAGCCTCTGAGGGGATGGTATTTACCCAGCCCCGCAGAGCTCAGTGGGGACTACTGTGTGTGGTAGGTAGGTACTACCAGAGGCCCCGAGTGGGGGGGGGGGGGACTGGGATGAAAGCTGTGGAGATTTAACCAACAGAGCTGAAACACTTTTTTAACAAGAATCAATCTTTAAAGGCAGAGCAAGTGAGAAAAACCATTAAACGAGTATTCTATCCCACTGTCATACAAAGTGTTTACATCCTTTAAGATGTTGCGAATAAAGGGGTTCATTGAACATAGAATAGATAAACATCACAGTACTTTATGAGAAAATTGCAGAACTATTTTCTGAAGATTGTTTTCCAGAATGAGTTTTTCAAATGTTTAAACTCTAAACTAAAAAGGAAAAGCAAGTACTGTGGCACCTGGAGCTTTAAATATAGTTTAATATATCTACTCGCTACTGCGCATAAAAAATGTAATTAATTTTGTTTTGGTAACAGACTTGGTTGACATTTTTGTTTGTCTCTGTTTGGAGGGAAGTCAAGCTGTTGGTCGGCTTCCCACTACAATAACAGACGTGGAGCTTTGAAATATAATAGTGCACGTTAACGACAGTAAAGATACACACAAAGCCCGAGAAAAAGAGAATGTCTTTAGGATGTAGCTCAAGTTACACTTCCAAACGGCCCCTCAGACCATGGGAGATTTGGGTGAGGGCCTTTCTTAGCTTTCTTAGGGCAACAAAGAAAACATTTTAGCCTCTTGGTAAGCCTTCCTGAAGCCCTCCCTAAGCTCCTAAGGCTCTTCCTCCCTTGGCCATCCCTTACGGCCCCGTCTGGGCTCCAGAGGACCCTCTCTGTATACTAAAAACCGCCACACACACCGCTCGCCATCTCTCGCATGACCCTTCTGGGACCCAGCGGACCTTCCTGTTGACGTCAAAGCAAACCAAAGCGGGAGCCGATGCAGCGAGGGGCTCCACCCAGGGGGCTGGAGGTCTAATCACTGTGTTCCTCACAAAAGGCGCAGAGGAAACATTAGCATTTGCTAAATCTGCCCACCTTCACACTGCAGCCCACACATGTGTCTACATTTATAGGGGAGTACATTACCTATCATTGATCTGACAAAGGTGGTTACTTTATGAATACGTATTGTAGAAAATTGAAAAACAATTTAATTTTGAACTTTATGATATAATATAAGAGACACTGGTGCTACCAATCCAATAAAGAGCCAATAAAAGGTTCATAAGAACCTCCGCTATTGGTAGCCACAGGCACAGTTACCCACAGTCTATGAAGGAAATCAGATATGGATAGTTTAGTCAAAGAACAGAAGATATTACAGCAACTCTTCAGAACAGATTAACAGAAGTCTGCATGTCTAAATAATTGAATATGTCACCCTGGGTTCTGAGGAAAGTTGATTGGTGCTTTTCTATTTTATATGGCAGGTCAAGTAGGATGTCACTACACCATTTGGCTAAGAGCAATTTAAAACTATTTTCCCACATATTATAGATTGTGAATGAAGAAAATAATCAGCAGACTAATATATATATATATATATATATATATATATATAATTTGAATGTAATAATTGTTTGCTCATCATAGCATTTTCACTTAAAGACCCAGTATGTGGGAAAGTAAAGCCAAGTAAATAGAAGAATTACAGTGAGCGGCGCAAAAGCTGAAATGTGCCTATACAGCCATGGTTTGGTTGGTTTGTTGTTGTTGCTGTAGAAACATGGCTGCTCACTCAATGGCTCATTCGAAGGAAAACACAACCATTCTCATTTGCAGGTGATTAGAACTAAAGGAAAACTGCAATATGTCTTATATTTCATGCCAATATATATCAATAAATACTACGTACTGTACTTTAAAATAAGAAATATGGTAACTTCTTCAAGTCAAAAGAAGGCAGTTCCACAATACTGATACACACATCTACAGTCATTGAATTCTGGATTAAACCAAACAGTGTGAGGATTAGATGTTGCTCTTTATAAATATGTTTTAGCATTATTATGACTGAAATAATTGGGCTATTGTGGAAAACTTGTGATTCTTGAGAGATGTTTTTTTTTTATTGCTCCACTGTGTACAAGATTTGTTCATATCAATAATGGGACATGCTTCAATGCGTCAGGGAAACCTTCGGAGAGAATCTATTCTCATTTGACTCATTTCATTTCACCGCCTTCATTTGTGGCAAAGCAGGTTTGGAGAAGACACAGACATGATTACCTTTTCACCACTTCCTGCCTAAATATCAAATGGAGAAAAGTCCAGATGGATATCTTCAAGATTCCCAAATCCTCCTTTTTATCGCGAGCAAGAGCTTTGAGGTCAAGGTGTGAAGGGAGGACCAAAAGACCCGTTTTCCACAAACCCTCCGCAGCTATAGCCCCCAGCTGTTCAAGGGCTTCCATAACAACAGCTGCGCAAAGGGTTCAGTGGTTCATGTTGCTATGACAACAGCAGGATCAATTGGCATGCACAGACTCAGGGCTAATAGCAAAAGTGACATTATACCATAATTTTGTCTCAATAAAACACAGACAGGTTTTTTACTGCACTGAGATTCAGGAGGACATAAAAAAAGCGGCAAATAATTAATTTAGCACGATAACGCCTGTGGCTTGTTCGCCCAGAACTTGCATGGATCTCCCACGCTTAATGGCAACCAACCTCCTCACACTTCAAATTCATGATGATGTGATTGTTTCCAAGCTCATACAATGGAAGCTAAATAAATCGTGGTCCCGCAGCTGTATGTGCCACAGATCACTGAACGGCAGGATGTGCGACAATCAGAAATATTTCTGTTCTCCTGACAAACAGGATATCTGCTCACTTGGCCAACTGAACAGTTAGACTGTATGAGGGGTGTGGGGGGATTTACACCCAACACATTGTAACGGAGTATGGTAAACCAACCGCGCCACAAGCAGAACCCTCAAATGTGATGGAAGTAGCAAAGCTTTTCAACTTCAACCGTTTGAGGCTAATTCCAGGGAATAAGGGGGGCTCACAATGACATGGGCAGGTATTCCCACAGGAGGAAGAAAAGCCAGCTCGGAGTCAGTGTGGATTTAAGCTTAACATTTAACAAGCATGCAGCTGATACAGACAGCTGAACCAGACAAAACACGGCAGTGACACTCACATTTAGTCGCCACTAATATGAGCGCTTTATCCAGCTGCAACACATCAGAACAACATTCCAGCTTGACACCAGGCTCTAACTTTGTGTCTTTACCTTTTTAATCTACTCTCGGCTGATATTCAACATTGATCATTCTTTTCTGTCCCAATGAAAATGATTGCCACTCGTGAACAGTGGGATTGGGGGGGGGGGGGGGGGTGGGGGCTACTCAAAATATCCAAGTCGTGATGAGTCAGGATAGATAAAGCAAACAAAAAGGAGACCAGCCTGATTTCCTCCAGTCTGAGCTTTCCAATTCTCAGTAACATCATTGGATTCCTCTATTTAATGAAACAAGTTGCATCAAAGAGAAGAAAAAAAAGTGAACCATCTCGTCAGATGCAATTTGAATGTATGGTGGCTCTGAGTGGCCAAACCGCACTAGTGGATGTGGAAGAAGAGGCTTACAACGTAAAACATGAATAATAGAAAAAGCTTTTAGAGAAGGCTTGTAAACGTGGGTGACACAAAGTGGGGTTGTGTTTATTTTTCAATGCACAATAATCTCAGACCAAAAGTACAGACTTAGTTTTTAAAAAGCTTTTAGTGCTTAGGGGAGTAGTGAAGGAGGGAACGGGAGGGATTTTGGACACAGTCCAGACCTCTAGCATGTACAAAAAGATTTTGTAAAAAGCTAAAAAGTATCATTCTCTCTGAGACATGAATTTAAACAGACACAGTTTACCAATCACTTCTCCTACACTTCATTATTTATATAAAAGATAACACCCATGAGATGTTAATATGTGTAAAGAATTTAAACATATTTTATTGTCTGGGTCTGACAGACGGGGAAGGTTTTTAAGACACAAGCAAAATGGACTCATCAGAGGCTGAGGCTCTACTTGGAAATCCCCATCACCTTCTGAATTGAGCCAACCTTTATTTTCTAACTCTCTCCTCCCGGTGAGAATACAAAGGAAGAAGGTTAACTGTTTCACTGACGTGCTGGATGTCTCCTTCAGTTGTTCAGCGTGCACATAATGCTCATAATAAATCATGATCTCCCTGTGGGCTGAGCCTGCAGACTTTACTGTGTTCTCTGTAGTCTCCACTGTGCAATTCCACACATTAGAAATGCACTGCTTGTTTCACAGCCCCCCTTGGCTCCATATCCAGGTAGTAAAATACAAAGTACTTTCTGTCCATTTCCCTAGAACAGAAAAATGGTGTATTTAAATTGAAGGTGCTCTGCCATCTGTACTGAATGTCTATGGCGCTTCACAAATACCACTGACCACGGGGGGAGAGGCACGGCAGTGAGATGGTTCACTTATACGGATGCGGAAAGAGGGATCCTAACAAACTCCAAAACTTGCACATTCGAAAATGAGTGTCCTTGTGCACACACGCACATATGAAAATAGGCCTGTTTGGAAGTAGCCGTCATGCCATGGCTAGTCACACCTTCATGCAGTGGCGAGTGGCTAGAGGGCCATGGGGCCTGCCCCAACCTTGAGCCACAAAAAAACAAAAAATCATAATTCTTTTTACTATATTAAAAATACATTTTACAAACAGTCAATAACTATGAATTTGTGTTTTTGAAATATGGAATATACCCAGTAATATTTGTAAAATAAGATATCTGCGCAAAATATATTCTTTTCCTGCACGTCCTCTTCACCTGTCTGCTTGTCTCAGCTGGGGCCAGGCCCAAAAGAGGCTGGTCTAAGAAGGAGTTTAGCCAATAGCTGATTAAATATAAATGAGTGACATACATACATGCACAAGCAGTATTCTTTCAAGAAGACCCAACCCGAACTCGGTAAAATCTCTCATTCAAGACCTGTTTGAGAGAAGAACTTTGACAGAGAAACTAGAGGTCAAAAACCTGGACCCAGACCAAGCTGACTTCACAATCAGATAAAGGACTGGCGTGGAAGAGAAGCCGCACATGCAAAGCTTCTGTAGAGACTGCTACACCCAAGGGTTTGGCTAGCTGGATGCAGTTGTGCTAACGACGTATTTTACTTCCCGTGCTTGCTTTTTAAAATCAATATATACAGTACACACACAGATGAATCATAGATCATATGACCATACTGGAATGTTTGCTGAAACTAATTGGCTGGCCCTACCAAAAAACAATTCCACCAGTTGCCACTGCCTTCATAGTGCCTTCAACATCTCCCCGCCTCCATGTGGACCTCTGTATTCAACAAATACATACTCGTTTTGGGGCATTCCCTTTGTTTTGGGCTACTACTTTCAGCTACTTACTGTTTGTAAACTGTCTTGAAAGGCCATCAGTTTCACAATATATTTCTCAATACCTTCAGTGTAACACATAGAAGATCAACCAAGTATAGTCTGACCCCCCAAAAGACTCCTTCAAAGCTAAACAAAAAAAATCGGACCTGCAATCAGCACTATCACGTTTCAAATGACCCATTTCCAGCACTCTGACACCGTAGCAATGCCAAAACAGTGCCAGCAGGGAGACGGGCACCGACATATAACGGGGGGTAGTGTGAGACCGGCGTGACATGCCTCCGGTACCACTGACTCAACAGCTCTTTAGACCTCTGTGAAGTTGGAGTGCAAGGCATCTGTCACTATGCCATCTCTTGCATTTTAGTTCATTCTTTATCAGACTTTGTCATCTATTCAGCTGCAAATCTGGTTTTCGGTGAGATCTCAATGAGTTGGTTTGTTCGGAAGATTCTCTGGTTCTTATTCTTATTCTCTGGCTGAGAAATATGGGAATAATCTAATATGACAGTTTTGGGGTTGATATTTGTCACAAAATAATTAGACAATGATATTGTTGACTAACAACATATCATGAACATGAACAGTTTATACAAGTCCCCCACTGCAGGCTCTAAAACCTGAAAGGGACAGAAGGAATAATGCGATATCTAATCTCACATCCCCATATTGATACAAACACTATTTAGAAATCGTGTAGCGGATATGACTAAGATAAAGATATCAGCGAGCCTCCGTGATGGCCTCACATCGTCATGCTGGGTTTGCTTTTGACACAGCAATGAGAACAGAATCTTTTCAGTGGAAATCTTTCTTAGAACTGTTCCCCTTTCAGTTAAAAATGATTCATAATGAGAAATTCAGGAAAATTACCCGCAACATTCTGTAAAACATCTCTATCCTACTCATCTATCTATCATACTGTACTGTGTGTCTTTAAGGCACTAGGAAATCAGATTGAATTAAGTTGTATAAACTCTTTTCAGATAATGGCTGAAACCACATTGTGATTAAGAATTTATTTTTCCCTCACAACAACTGATGCTGAAAATATCTCATTATGTTTGTGTTTTAGTTAGTAAAAGGTGTCACTGCCAAAAATGCTGCAGGGCCAAAAACAAACTGAGTCTGAAACATTTGGCGTCAAATAAGTTATTTTTGTTATTTAGAGGTGAAAAGGCAGCGGGCATCCAAATAAATGCTATTCCAGTATGACCAAACTTATACTATCTGAGGGGTGGATTTATGGAAGGACAAATTATTTAGATTCTGGATGCCCGCGAGTTCTGGATGTCCTCAAGTTGAATGAAATAGTTGACATGCAGTGCATAATTTCTACATCACTGTGGGTTCACATTTCACTCCATCTATATGCATCACTCTCCACTAGGGTTTAATACACTGAAAATTTCACTTTTATTGGGAAAAATGTGAAGCTATTGAATTTTTCAAAAAATCTATAGGCCGTTCAGACTGACTCCAGGAACGGCATCACAACTGGACTCGGCCCTGATCGCTAAATAACTTGCCATGACTATCTTAGGACTTGATCAACCTCTGACTGAACTTTGTAAAAGACAATAAGACAAGGCCATAAGTGGTTCATGCCTGGAGTTACATTTACATAACATAATGGAACCTTTAAGCACATTTGAGGACAACTTGTAAATGGTAAATGGACTGCACTTCTATCTGTCTTCTGCATACCACTTACACGCTGTAGACACAGCTACAAGAGCAATGTTGGGTATTAAGTGTCTTGCCCTTAAGGACACATCCACACGCGGGTCAGCAGGACCTGCGATTATACCGTTAACCCTCTGATTGGAGGACGAACATGATGTCCACCCACTCACAGTCGGCCTGTAAGTTCTATCATAGCAATGTGTAAAATGTGATATGTTAAAGTAAAAACTTGCACAAAAACTAAGGGGAAGCTTACCTAATAGACAAAATAGACAAAATAAAGAAATACCAGTGTCTTAAGACACTTGATAAGGATAAGATACCCCATTTCCTCCTGAATTCCTCACTTTTCAGGAATGACTTTAATAATGCGATCTCTGGGAGAGCGAAGCCCCTTTCGTGGCACATCTCCTAACATGCTAATTACCCCGCACACAGTATGAGTTCATTTATTATGCATGAAATAATCTAATATGATGACTGTGATAATTATGCGCACACAGATAAGATAAAAGAGTAGTAACCAATTATTGAGCGGGAGTTGGGGAAAGTAATTAGTCTTGGTCTGAGAAAAAAAAATGGGGGTTCAGTCTGCTTTTCTTTCTTCTTTTAGTTAACAGTGCAGCAATTCACACGTGGAATCATGTCTGCTCTCACATCATGTCGCACTGTTTAAGGGACATTTTTGTGATTGAGCAAACAGTAACACCTAAGAATGTCAGGGTGCATGAGCTGATCAGAATACATTCTTTCTGCACAACTTCCTATGACACAGTCTGTTAATTGGAAACACTCGCTCTAGGAGGCTCCACACGAACGCCACGAGTTGGACATGTTCGCAACTTGAAAAAGGCAACGCGAGTGGACGCCTGGGGGTCTCGCCAGCGTCAGTGAATCAGAGAGGAAGGCGAGAGGAGCGAGTCATTAGGCATTACCCCTCGTCAGAACAGAGCTGGTTTCACTGCTGTACAAGCACAAACACGGCACAGCTTTCTTTGACAAATTGTGCGCCCAACACCCCAAATCGCAACAAACAAGAGACTGAAGTGGTTTCATTTTTTTCAGTGACTGAATTATTAATCCAACTTTTAGGAGATGAAATTTAGCTAAATGGACTTAGACCAGGCTTAACATGTCTCACTGCTGCTCTAAGCAATCACTGACACTGCTGCAGCAGACACAAGAAAGAAAACGAGGTAGGGGCGGGGGCTGGGGAGGGGGGGTTATCACCACAGGAACAGAAGAAATGCACGATTAATACAGGATAAAAAGACATCCTCTGACTGTCTCTAACTAAAAGCACATTTTTCTGACTCCGATAAAGTCAAACTCCTTTGGAAAACGAGTCGCAGTTCTGCAGCTGTGGTTCTCTGACCGCTTGCAGTGTTTGAACTCCGGTCCGAACACAATACTCTGACACCAGTCACAAAGCCAGGAGTTGTCCCGAGGATGACCTCCTGCAAACAACACTAAAATCTCTTTAAACCGGATTGCCAGATTCTTTAAGTAAAGTCAGAGGTGGGAACTCGGTCTTGGAAGAAATATCCTGTGTAGTCATTTCAGAACAGGGAGTAAAGCATAAGTAACATGAGCAAAGAGACTAAACTAACCATCAGCTCCTCGGTTTTAAACTAGAGGTTCACATCCGTGTTTTCTTGCACGCCCAGCAAAGTCGTAATGTTTAGAATGTAATGAAGTGAGAAGAGAGGGGGGGCAAGGACAGGGAATAGGGACAACCCCGAAGCTGCTGTTTCATCCGGACAGCTGATGTTCAGGATGAACCAGTCTGCTGCGTGATTCAGCAGGGCTTGATTTGAAGGAAAAGAGTGAAAGGAGTGCTATGGCAGTACTGTGTGTGTTTTTTTGTTTCCACTCCATGAAGTAGGTCACTAACCTGCCCCTACTGAAACTCTTGTGTTCATCTGTTGTTCTCAAATGACAGTTTACAGTGCATTGTCATGTTCTACCTGCCTCAAACTCGCAGGAGACTGTGCAGTAAGTGGCCTGACCCTCCACCACTTCTCCACCCGACGAAACTCTGCTTGCACGTCACCTCGTTAACTTTGTCTTTACCCGCCAACATTTTATCATGGGTGCTATGCCGAAGATAGGAAGGAAGTTGGATGGCTCACTCATTAACTGCTGTAAAAAGAATGTGTTTAATTCTTTGATTGGGCGTTTTACCTGCCTTTGGCAAGCAGACATGTTTTAGGAGATCGCTTTGGTTAGTGAAGCGTAGTGTACTGTTATTAGATGTCTATAAAGATAAGACATTCTGTCTGGTGCTGCTAACCAAACACTGATCTTTCCTATCACTAAAAGTGCCTTTTTGCAAATAGATTTAAAACTGTTAGTCATTTATTTATTTATTTATGAGTCTGGGGCGTTTCTAAGATTCAAAGAAAAGGGGAAAAGGAAACATCTGTAAAATCAGTTAGCCAGCATGTGTACTAGCATGTGTGTCTGTCCGTCCTCAGCTCTGCACTATAAGCTGCTTTGACTCAGAGATGAGGACCAACAGCCACAACACAGCTGGAACTAAACCTGCAGTCTGAAACCACTGCAGTTTAAAGAGATATTTTGACAATTCTCAACCATATTTGCATCCTTTAATGTGGGTACTACTATATAAAACTGAACGTGTTTAATACCCAATTTCCCAAAATAATATAAGGCACCCAAAGGCCTTCACTCATTTATCAGAAATGAAAAGCTCTTCTCTCTCCCAACTAGTGAAACACAACGCTTTTAAAATTATCCAATGCTTCCAACTATGAGGCCCTAAGCTGCAGATGACTTTAACTTGACTAACAAGTTAAGTGATGAATGAGTCACGTGATAAAATAACTTAACACTGATTTTTAGCTTCACACAGGACACTTAACAGCAGTTTACTAGGCAAAAGTAGTTTGTTTGATTGAGCTGTCCAAATGATTTTTGAATGATGCTACATACTTTCTGTCCTCATATTTCATGTCATCAAGATTGACAATTAGAAACAAAGAAAAACGTATTATTATTGCAGTAGGAAAGTTGTAAAGCGTATCAAGCTATATATATATATATTTGATATTTTGCAAGAAAGGGATAGTCCCATTGATTTTGTAAACACAAAGGGTTTGGTGTCGAGTCTGCGTGATACAGGTTATGCAACCTGGAAATGTGTTGCCATTTTACATTTATTCAGTTCCCTTGTCACAAAGTCAATGGGTTGTTTGAATATGTGTTGTTAACACAAGAACACAAGAAGAATCTAACCTCATCAGAACACCAGTTCTCCTTCAGCAAAGTGGAGGTGACATGTCATGTGACCAGCATCACAGCTCCTTTGCAGCCTAACGTTAGCTTTTTACTTCCGCTGATTGTATTTACGCTGAAAAAAAATCACAAAAGTGGTGTTTATATCTGAAGATTATCTTGCTGAATAGATCATGTAAGTATCATAAACATTAGTTTTCCATTTAATTTGCAACAAAGTTTTAAGGATAATTAAAGACACGATAGCAGTGACCCGACTTGCTCCCATGCATTTATTCTTTGGACGAAGGCACAAATACGTAGCCACACTGCATTTGGTGGGATTTTCCTTGCTATGATCTGCTGTTGAATTCCAATTAAATATTTTGAACCTCACCCAGCTCAGCTGTTAGCAGAACTCTGAAATATAATACATTTAGGATTTACTGGCAGGCTTCATATTTCTCTGTGTGAAACTCTCATTTATTAGGATTATCTACATTCCACCATAGATAAGAACCAGCAGCACAATGAGGTTCAGAGTCTTGTTAAAGCTCTTAAAATGCAGAATATATATATTAAGCTGTTGCTAATTTGATTTTGTGCTTGACCCTTGAATGAGACCACTAATACCTAAACATATACTATAGGCTTTATTTGTTTTAAGGCAAAAATAAGGATATCAAAAGCAATTTATACTGACTCTATGAACATTGAAGATATTAGAGAGTGGAAATGGAAAACCTTTTACACGTCTTTGAAATTTCAGCCACAGTAAACACTGTCTTGAGTGTGCATGTATCGGACTCCTTGCTGTGGCTTCGACTTAGTTTATGGAATGTCTCCCTGCTGGGTGTTCATTTCCTCTGTCTGAAGAAAAAGGATGCAATCATAGCACTGATGTTAAAATCATTACCTAATGACTCAAGCCTTTGTATGACTTCTTGCATGCTGCGGCGTCCACTGTTCCTTCCCACATTGTAAGCAGTTTGTTTAACTGTCTGCAGGACAAATTGATTCAAATGTACTCTGCCCAATCAATCAGTTACTCAAATGAAGACTAGTATTATTTTTATACCCAAATAAATTGCAATGTGAGCACGGGGTGTTGTTGTAATCGTGTGTTGGAGTAAAGACTTATCTTGTAAGTAGTTAAGAAGTCACTGAAAGAACTATTATTATTTCAGATATTAATAACGTTACCTGCCTAAGGGCTGCCCAATTAATAGAGTATCACGATTTGGAAATTCCCGCAATGAAATGAACATGACCGATATTGAGGTTTCAAATGGCGTGCTCCACTCAAGGAAAACAGCCAGCCACCATGGGGGATCCAGAAGTTCAGGCTCTACTTTTGGGGAGCTCTGCGCACACTCAGCAGAAGCAGCCAGTGTGATCTGAATATTAATCAAAGTGGAGGTGATTATTGTTAGGGAGATAGTGCAGCCCTAACCTGCAGACATGTCCTGCACACATCGTTGTCATCAGAGGGCAATGCAACACGTCATTGGGTGAGAATTTGAGAAGCAAGCCAAAATGCTATAATGCTAGAGTTTCCTTAGTTGAAACCAATTTGCATTTTGATCTGTAGATCTTCAACTACTACTAAATTACTTTCTTGTGCATTAATCTGTTGATGATATTCTCTATTAATCAATAAATTGTTCAAACTTTTAGAAAAATGGAGACAAATTTCAACAGTATTTACAAATGCCCTGTGTGATCCAAGTCTCAGAAATATTCAGGTTCTTGTCAGAAAGGAGTATAGAAACCAAATAAAATTCACATCTGAATATTGTATAGTGGGCAATTAATTTAATAACCAACCAATGAATGGTTGCCGCTCTTTAGATCTGTTTGAAACCTGGTTACATTTATGTCTAAGTGTTCTATTGACTTAAAAGTCACCATCTGACTGCAGCTTTTAAACTGTAGTAATCTGCATGTATTTTCATGACATCTCTATGTCCTTCCAGGAACAAAGCTCTGTGATATTGCACAGAGGATCATTAAATTTGCCTGCTGCTCCTCTTGGAGCATAAATCAAGCCGATCCATCTCCCTCCGACCCTGCTCCCTGGTGGCTTACTTAGAGCCATGCCAACGCAGCAATGGCTGCAGAATGAGCAAGGGTAAGCATGCAGGGGCTGGCTTTAAGCCGAGCCGTCTGACGGAATAAACAGGCCCCCGTCTCCTCTTGAGAGCAATAGGGATCAAGCGGGCTTAGTGGGCATGACCTGTGGGGGGCCCAGACAAGGCCCTGAACATGCAACACAACACAATTGTCTTTAAGATTGCTGTTCTATTGAACATGAGAAAAAACTAGCCTACATTGCATTGCCCACGGGCCCGGAACAGGACCTAGATGCACTCCGCTGAGGATACGAATCAAACTCAAGCCTTATGAATAATTCTGAACATCCTCTGGCTTTTTTCCTGCCAGATTTAAGAGAAAATCTGGCAGGAATTGTGAAAAAAAATTCATCTCACAATTAGATTGCTGAAGAAAGGAGTCTTGCAAAGCAAGCCTTACAAGACCCTTAAAAGAAAAGGAAAAAAATAGTCTTTTTTCAGAAATAATGCATTTTTCCTCTTCACCATAAATGCTGGAATTAGAGGCAAAGGCGAAAGGAAGTGACAAGAAATTTCCTTTGTGGTTTAATTTCCCCGATTGCTTTATGGCCATACATAAATGCTCAAATTGGTTTGTAACATATGCTCTCCTCGCTCCGTTTACTTTCTTCAATTAGTGTGACAGAATCACTTTATTAGCGCTTATTCCCCCCAAAACTGCAGGAATGCACAGCGTCACACCGCATCATGTAATTTGCCCATATAGTAGCAATGACAATATGCAAATACAGAGTGTTTTGCTGCAGCAAATTCGCCCCCGGGCTGCTTGTCCAATGACACAAATCATCAATTAAGATCTCAGCAGGGTTTGGGGATAAACTAAATTGGCATTGGTCTTATCTGGCGATATGTAGAGCCGTGCAGGGTTCATCACAAACAAAGAACAACCACCACTGAGGATGATTAGCGGTGATGTGCTTTGACTTGCGCGTGCTTGCGTGTAAATTCCATTCCCAGCTGAAGCGTACCACTCTGAGACACTGACAAAGGTGCGCAATCATTAAATAATGATCATCTTTTGGTCTTCAAAATGCTTTCTCTCACCATGGTGCAGGTTCACCTCTTGGGATTCTATGCTCAGCACTATGCACCTGCCCGATGTGTTGGAAGCAGGGATCTAAAGTGGTCTGAATCACCATTGTGATTTCTCAGGGAAGCAGATGATTAGTAAACAAATGGTTGAGGCATATTTAATTAGGCTAATGTGCTACCAAAGCACACGCCAACGTCTGCAGAGAAGGGCCTTCATTTTGCAACATATTGTGATGTTAAGTGAGAGATGACAACAAAGTGTGACAGTTAAGTAACGGCGGCTATATCTCCTCAACTTTATTTAGAATTGTGTTTTCACTAAATCTGTGTATTTACACTTATGTGCAATTCGAGAAGACAAGATCAAAGCAGACTGAACAGACGAGTTTGACTAAACTCATAAAACTACCAACACAGCAAACAATCTGCAAATCAATGTTTTTTCATGCAATGATCATACAAATCAATGCAGAGACACAAGTTGTGTAAGGACCACTGCCTCCGACATATCCCACTGACAGCATTTCATGTCCATCGAGCGTCGCCTGTGAGTTAAAATAGTAATTTGGGAAATTGCGGAATCGGTCATCTGAAATAGAAAGTGAGTGGCACACAAAGAAGGCCGGTGTTCAGTGTAAAGGGGTTTCACGGGGTAGGGACTGCTGGGAGTAAACATTGGACCACACTGAGATGCAGATAATTGAGCATTGAACAACTATTTACGCATATTCCAAAAAATGCAAAGGGTTAGAATTCCTGTTCGACCTTTTAAAATTCAAGTGAGGAAGGTATGTTTTTTTTTGCAGCAGTTTACAGGAATAAATGCAAGACATTACCCTAGTCAAAAAAACTATTTTGTTTCGATGCTGTGTGTTAATTGAAAACATTCAAAAAAGCAGATGTTAACAACCATATATTCTCAATGTGTAAATCCCTGATTTGAAATTATTCAAACTACCAAAAAAGGTGGTAGCCTATATTTTTCAGTTCAGTTCAACACACACACTGCCACACACACTTATAGTGGCACTACTGTCTACAATACAATGTATTATTCGTATTCAATTAGATCCAAGTGAATGTAAGTTGTTTTACTCTAAAAATTCTTTACAATTTTCTTCTGTCCGTGAAAATAAAAGCATTTTACTTCAAATATAACCAACTACGCAACTTCAACATTAAGGAAACTGCAGCAGTAAAAACAAGAAAAAAACTGGGGTATTTTTTCTTTTTTTCTTGCACGGAAATATTTACAACATCGAATGTTATACAAATGTACAAATAATCAGAATGCCGTGGAGCAGCCAGGTCCTCGTTGAAAAAGCCGTAATAAACCTGCCAGCTTCCTGCAGCTACATGCGCTTATTACTTCTATTATTACGATCATTCTCTAAATGAAAACCTTTCGCATTAAAAGCCCCCGTCACTAAAAAGCAACACAGCCTGAATACGTGCACCACAAACATTACCAACATACTCTCTTTTTTTATCCAAACGCCGCATCAAGCAAAAGAAAAAAAATCCACCGTTCTCTCAGTCCAGCTCTAAAATGCATCTCCCCTTTTCCCTCTCTCTTTTTTCTCCCCCCCCATCTACTTCCCCCTCCCTTTCGCCCTCTCTCTCTCTCTCTCTCACTCTCTCTCCCCGTCTCTCTCTCCCCGTCTCTCTCTCTCTCTCTCTCTCTCTGGCCTGGCTGACTGTATGAATAATGTCCTGCCTTTTGTAATGAAAGGGGGGAGGGGGTGGGGGGGGGGGGGCGGGGGGGAGACGCTGAAGTGGTAAAGCCCTGCTCCCATGCACTGACATTGAAAATGAATGACAGCTTACCTGCATGCCAATCTTCATCAGACTGACACTGGGCTGACAGCACAGCCTATACTCCTCCACACAGCTGCTGACGTCAGCCGCGCCTGGCCCCTCCCACCTCCATCTCCGCTCCCCGGTTTTTTTCTCAACACCAAGCTGCTGATGCCTTCCCGTGTCCGTGGGAAATACGGCAATCACTAAAGGGGCTCTACAAGAACGCAACGGCGATGCTGATGAACTGATGAAGCACCAAAAGAAGGAAAGACTTTATTACTTGTTGATATTTTTTCCTCATCAGTTTGAATGAAGGAATCAAGACCTACAGTTAATTCTCCGCATTTCTAACACCACACTAATACATATGGTATGTTTCCTGTGTGTGACTGGAAGATGAATATAATATAGACCTGGTAATATTATTAATATTATAATTATTCTGGGTACCATATCATTTTATTGAGTCACTTGGTTCCACATTTGTTGTGAGAATGAGGCATCTCTGGTGAGAAAAGAGTGGAATGTTATACGCATTATGCCTAACAGGGTACACCCCGGATTGGTGGCCAGGCAATCGCAGGGCTAACACAGAGACAAACAACCATTCACACTCACATCCACACACCTATGGGCAATTTAGAGTCACCCATCAACCTAATCCCCAGCTAACCACCACACCACCATTGGCCTCTCCAATTCAGGTTCACCAATGATTGGGCCAGGAATAGATCACAAGAGAAAATAGACCCTGAAAACATCAATAATGAAAATATTTCATAAGACACATATATGGTTTTCCCTTTACGTCGCTGCCTGTCATATACACAACCTGTCTTCATGCGTCTGGCTGCTCTGGGGGCAATGTCAAGATTGCCTGCAGAACAGAGTATAAGAAGCACTGTAGCCAATTGCTGATTAAATAAAATAATATGACATACAATTTAGCCTATCAGCGTCCTTAAATAGATTTAGCCTGGGGGAACTTTAGCCCCGAGCTTGTGCGTTCTTGTCAAAGCTGGTATCGACAGGCGGATGACATTCTAGAGAGCATGTAAAGAGCACAGATTTTTATTGCTATTCAAGCAGACGACACAAATGACAACTGACTTTTTTAATCAGTCAGTTTTTGCTGTCATTAGTTTTTTAAATGAACCAATCCCTCAGTGTGCCTTGTATTAACAATTACTAGGTGCTTAGATTTTACGAGGGTCACTCAAAGGCAACATGATTTTTTCCCCAGTAAGCACTCTGACACTGTGCACCGTGTGAGCGGGACTACGTTTGAGCGCGTGCCCATGTTCGCGCCGCGGATGGTTCAGCCCCCTGTCGGTCTGCATTTGTAATTGCATGCTTCCAAAAGACAGGGTGGGATGGTAGGAGACAGAAGGCTGCTAGCAACGTCTATTCACACCAAAATCATGTGAATCTATTTTTGCCAGCCGAACAAACGGATAGGACAAATTACCTAATGTGAAGTTTTACATTTCAGTAGCTGATGTTGGTGGTTGTTACTCATTTCCCACCGATCCTGGCTCATAAATGAAATGTTTATGGACGATAACGTTTTTATATGGTAATAAGACAATATATTAGCAGGAAAAAAACTTCTAGAGGTAAAGAGAATGCTTCCAGCCTCGAATCAGGATGATATGTTGCATTTACGTACAAAGACGAAAGTGAAAACTAAAATATTTGAAACCTAGGGATGATTAAAACGTCGGAAGAGCTAGGTGAAGTTCCTTGTCTCCTCTCCAGTGTTCGCTTTTCCAGTAACGATGCACGTAAATGGCCCGTCTTCAGTTGGCGCATCCAATCAAACTCCAGTTTGCTGTTACCAGGAAGTAGAAGACGCGACGGAGAACGCCATGACTCTTGAATTGATTGAGCTACTGCGTGTTAACGGGCAGTAAATAGGCATTGGTACAGGGGACCTGCGTATCGAGCATCGATACACTTAATCACAAATCATGCCCTGTTTGCCCTAGCAAAGCAGAGCTAGCAGCGAGAGCTAGCTTAAATAACTGTTAACTGTCTCGCTCTACGGAGGACGTTGCAGTAGCTAATGTAGCTAACATTAGCTAACCTACACTGGTGAACGATAGTTAAATTATGTCACGAAAATCGGTCGTAAACTCTATTTACGCCGACATCCTTGAATAACTGTTGTGGCTGTGGCTTGAAAATGACAAACACCGTTTTGGAAGTGGGCACGGGCGTGTTCATCATTTCGATCGTTTGGATTGCATTTGTTGTGTTTGGGATGATGCTGCTGAGAGCATCTGGATCTGCGAAGTGAGTGAGAACAGCACCTCCACACACTCCTCACACAACCCCGGGTAAAACGTACTGGATCAACGGTTATGTGTCAATGCGAATCAGTAGTTTCCTTAATATCCCAACATTTCCTCCGCTCTATGTTGGTTTGAACGTCGACCATAGCGCACATCTCCTGAAAGAAAGAGAACGTCAGCAAGTGGCAGTAGTACGGTTTCTCAGGCAATTCGGCGTTTGTGTGACATTTTTAGTTCAAATACAATGTAACAAAAAATCCTTTTCAGAAACCCTAGCTCATTGTTGATCATAGTTGTGTGTTCAAGGGAAGACCTATAGGAATCAAAGTCCCACTTAATGAGTTTAGATTAATGAGACAATTTAAGCTGTATTCAGCAGTTATACGTTTTGCGTATTTTATTTCACAATTGCCTGGGTTTCACACAAATATTTCAACTTCATCCTATTATGTTGCTGTCTAAATATTACTAATTTACTCAATAGTATTTGTCTGTCTCGATGCTGCTGTATTAATCCATTGCTGGGATCAACTGTCCCTGCTGAGTACTTGTGCAGAGTACAACAGACCCCCACACTATTAAATATGCTTTATTTTGGTCTACAATCCACTGGAAATCCAAGCAATGTACACTTGTGTACGATGCATTTACAGTACAGAAACTTGGTGGCCTTGGCTTGGAAAGTTAACAACTATCTAACCGAAGAAAAAATGCAATTTTTTTAATTGGTACTTGAAAATGTAATCCGCAGAAAACCCTTTGTTTACTGCAAGTCTTCAGCAGTGGGACACCTCGTTTTATACCCAGGTTGTTGTATATTTACTATGTGTGTCCCGTGTCTGTTTTTTGTCTTTGCAGGTTAGGCATTATCCCCATATTTTTACTAGCTCTCACCATCACTTTGGTGCTCGTGTTTTTCCCGCGCAGCCCAGAAACTACCCCCCCGTTCAAAGAGACAGAGGTGAGCTGAATGCACTGATCCAACACACCTTTAAAAACTATTTTGCACTATTAAATTAAAAAATACCAGAAAAAAAACGTTTTTACATGAGTTCATCTACATCAAAATTTAAACTTCAACCAAACAAAAAACTTAAAAAACACAGTCTGTGCATGATGTAATTCAGTTGTAAACAATGGCAGACTTTGGATGTTTACGGTTTTGATGCTGGGACATTTGGCTTTCATTACTGCACAGTGAATATTAGGATTCAGGCCGCAGACCATCTACTTTAGCTGAATGGTCACCTCATGCCCGCCTCATCACACGGTTCTCTCTCCTCATGCATTATGAAACATGTAAGAACAGTAACTACAGTAAACAAACTTGCATCTTGATCAAAGGTGTACCGTATCAGTATTTGAATATGTGTGTACGTTCCAAATCTCACATTATGTGTGGTTGTTACTCAGAACACAATGTATTTGTACTGATTGAGCATATAAACTGTATTTAGGCTTGGGGTGGGTACATCTAGACAACCCATCCCAAACACAACCTAAACTCTGATACAAGCATGCACGGTGCAGTAAGCTTGGAAATAGCATGTGTCATTGTGCACGCCCGTCTGTGTGTGTGCTTGTCATAAAGGCCTGCTCTGCTTTATCTTAGTCCAACAGCATCGCAGAACAAACACTCCCCCCATGTCGCCTCGGGTTCGTGCCAAAGAGCCGGCTGCATCTGCCTAACAAGCTGCCACCCCGTAGAAATAGCGAGCTCGCATTTTATAGCCATTGTTCAAAGGCACGACGAGCAACAGAGAGAGGCACCAGCCGGCTTCCTAGGTGTCTGTACAAGGTGCACGGTTAAAATAATCCCATGGCCACCTAAGAAAGGATTTGTAGTGTTTAAAATACTTCCGTGGTAATAATAAGACCATACAATGCTTGCCAAGAATCATTATCAACCTTTCTTTAATGGTACTTAATTTAATCACATTTTTTTTTGTCTCTAATAATTGAGGAGAGGGATAGCTGACGACTATTTAGCGAAGTTTAGCTCCCCCAACTAGGAACAAAGAGAAGGCTTGTACTTCCTGTCTGCCTAGTCTTTATTATTTTATTTTGAAATGAATCAATGGCAATAGACCGCTTACATATAAAACCAGAAATACTGAAATTCTTACAAATTTGCCTATAGTGATCATAAAACAAAATCCGAGGTGTTTCTATATATCATGCTTTGATGAAGACTCATATTCATGTGAGCACAGAGATTTGGCTCAGTATGTGTGGATGTGTGCTGACTGTGTAAGAAATACCTAACCTCTCGCTGTTAAACCAAAGTAAAATATCATAGTGCCAATTAGGCCAGTTCCAGACTGGGGGGGGGGTGGGGGTGTTATACTAGACCCCACCCCCTCTTCCACCTGCCCCTCCAACCCGTCTGCCAGCTACCACCCGTGCACTCAATGGCACATTAATAAAACATGGGCCACACTTTGGGTTCCTGCTTGCTGTGTAATTGGCAAATTAAAAAGTGGGATGCATCCCTGAGAAATGGCATACATCACCCGCCCACGCAAACACTCGCACAAACTCGCACAAACACACACACCTACTGTCATTCCACCACAGGCCCAGTGAAATGTCTCTCTTTAGGTGCGATCTGGCTTTCTCTCAGCTTGATCCGCCTAACGGATCTATGGCTCATGATCTAATTATTAACACAGACCCTGCGGTTCCAAGAGAAGCGCTGATTAACTCCGTCGATGGCCACTTCATGAACTTCAGCTGTGCCAAACTTATTATCGTTTTGTCAAAGGGGGCTCGGGCCCCCAGACTCGAAGGAGACGGTTTGACCAGGTCCACCACCACCTCAATCAGTCAGTGTGACTTGGTTAGTTTAGTTTCACCAAAATCATACAAAAAGATATGTTTGTGAAATATTCTTAATTTAGCATTCACATAAACCGATATAGATACCTTTTTTTGGGGTGACCTTTTCTTCTAAGTGTCCAGTATACTGTCTGTTTCCCGGCTTCCTATGACCACAGCAGTACGTTGCTTTGCTTCCCCGAGGTAAGCCGGGTGTGCTGACCGTCCTTTACTCTACATCAGTAATGTATGGGTGGGAGATGTATGGGAGATTTTATTAAAAACGCTGTCTTGATTAGCTGAATTAGTTCCTGAGTTCTTGCCAACATTCATACCTGCACTGCAGCTTGAGCCACATGAGAGACCCTGGTTTGTTTTCTTCTCACGATTTATCAATACGGCTAAATGGAAACCGGGTCACAATGATTTGTCATTTTTAAAAAGTCCCAAGAAAAGATTGCTTGGGAAACACTGCTCCAAATAATTCACTGGCTATTGATAAGCAACTTAAACAACCCCTCTTCAAAACATCCAAACTATCCCGTCAAGTTCAGTATTCTAATTGTTCATTCTTCCAAATGTACCACTAGATCATAATCGCTAACTGGGTTGTCTACGTCTGGTCACAGTCTATAGTGTATCACAATAATAAGCCAGCTCAAAGTTAACCTAAACCTAATGTCAATGTCCAGATGTCTTACATGGCCACGTGAGTTTGCCAGGTGACCGCTGGCTATCTAAGACACTATTCCACCTGTTGGATGAGGAACCTTTGAAGCGTCCAGTGTGCACTGTGTTTTTAACTCACAGTGCACACTGTGAGTTAGCTTTCTGCTTTGTCAGCTGTTAGAAGCATGTAGAAAACCTACAGTAGATCAACTTCTTCTCTAATGGTTTGATTCAGACGTTAATGTTGATTTCCTTGTAATTGCGTCTGTTTGTGTGGTTTGTCTGTCTGTGTTCAGAGGGCCCACTCTGTGAAGGCCCTCCTCTGACATCTAGTGGCTAATATAGGATATGTGGAATTCTGAATAGCCATGCTTTTGCCCATACATGCTGTTTAAAAACACTGCTGCGTGTTATTCCTGAGAATTCCTGACAGTGTATCGATTAACTGTTTCTCTCTGCAGATAGTGGACTCTTTGTTCATCGGACGCTACGTGCTGCTGGCAGTGGTGAGTGCAGCCTTTCTGGGGCTGTTGTTCACGCTGCTCCCCTTTCATTTCCTGGAGCCCGTGTATGCCAAGGCCTTAAGAACACAGTAGAGCTGCCAGGGTCACAGCTGGCACGGGGATCGCATCGCGGTACACAACTTAAGACAAGAGGGGCACGACAAGACGCCCCCTCCACGCCTTTGCCTTATGTGGAAACGGACTGCAGAATGCATCCTAAACAGAGACAGCTGTTTATGTACAAGCAGCAGTAAATATCTAACAGGACCTATCATTAAATGCACAAGAAGAAAATGTTGTTGTTGTTTCTTTTCATACTACAGTACTGAAAAAAACCTCCCTCCTCGTTTTATGTAATGAAAAAAAGTTACACGAAACTCATGATGCGGCGGGGAGATTTTCTTTGTGTCCTTTCTGACTGTGAAAACATTATAATTGGAATTATTTGTAACCTTCTCCATGACATTGTCAGTAACATTAAACATAGAAAACCATAACATTATATTAAATGGCACACAAACATTGCTGGTATTTGCATTTGTATTCAAGGTTGATAACATGCTTTTGTGATTAAATAAAAGATCTGCTCGTCATCATCGGCAAAAAAAGGTATTTGTTTTCCCAGATTCTTCTGCGCTGCATTTGAGCTTTTAGCTTTCAATAAAACCCCACACGGCTCTAATTCAGGTGGCAGAAAAGCATTTTAATTATGCCCATTCATTTAGATATCATGTGAATATTGTCTGAAACTAGAGTTCACTAGTCACTAAATACATTTGTTAATAATTAACTAATTTATGTGAAACTGGATGTGTCATGGCCCCTTCTGTGCCTGTTTTCTCTTTATTTGGTCCCCTGTTAGTACTGTATGCAGGTATGTGTGTGTGTGTGTGTGTGTGTGTGCCTGGGCGTGGCCTTACCTTCCCCTCCTGTATATTGTGTATTTTCCATGTTAAACTATTTCAAACACACTTCTAGTGTATCGCTAAATTATGTGTGTGTAGTAGTGTGTACTTTAAGAGAGAATCAGACATGGGATTAATAAACACAAATGTCTCTTACAAACGCCTAGCGTGGTACACCTCCAGCTCTGTCAAGCACCTCCATTTGATCCAGAGCATTAAGCAACGATTCTGAACGAGGAAGACGACATCTCCACAAACAGAGTTCTGGGAGAGGATGTGGACATGGTGGAGGAGGGAAAGTACCTGAGTGTCCCCGTCGACAACAGACGGAACTGGAAAGCTAACATCAACGCTGTGTAGGAGAAGGGGACGAGTCAACTCAACTTTTTCTTGAGGAAACTGTCCGCAGTGCTCTGCACTTTGCCATTTTCTGTTGGGGGAGCCGTGTTGGAGCTAGTGACAGCAACAGACTCAAGAAGCTGAAGAAGGAGGCCGGCTCCATCATTGGCTGCAAGCAGGACATGGTGGAGAGTAGGTCACTGAAGAAATTAGGCTCCATAGTGGATAACCTGGACCGCCCTCTTCACCACTTACTGCATTAACAGCAGAGAACCTTCTCCAACAGGATGATCCAGCTCTGCCGACACAAGGACAGATCACATTCATACCAACCGCAAAAAGACTCAACAACAAATAGCTTCAGCCCAATTCTTCCTTCAATTGAATCAATGTCAATAATCCTTGAATCACTACACTGTTGTTTTAGTTAATTTAATACCTATTCCATTTCTCTGTATATGATTTGCATTTTGTGCTTTTTCTTTATTGTTTAATTTTCCTAAATTTAAAATGTTCTGTTAAACTGCTCTGTTATTTTATTGTACAGTACATATTTTTCATAATGAATATTTTTACGTTTACTCTAACTTTGCCGGCTGCTTCTAACAAATTCCCACCTGGGAAGGAATACAGTATCAAAACAACAGTTCAGAAGATTTTCCTTTCAGAGGTTATTTAGAAGTGATGTCAAACACATGGTTATTATGCTGATTCCATGGGGTGTGAATAAACAGAAGATTCCATAGAGAGTAATGGGCTTTTGCAGTCTGGAGGCTCAATTCTAAACACTTGCCCCCCTCCTACCTCCATTTTGAAAGTGTGAAGCTCGAGGAGACGTGGAGTAGAATTCCAACCAGGATGATGAAAGAAAATCTAATGAATCAAAACCAATCCTATTAGTTGCAGCCCCCATCTCCATACTGTGGTCCTCTTTCTGCTCAACAGGCATGATTTCACACAAGCTGGGGTACTGGGGGATTTCACCGGGGAGGGAGAGGGGATCTAAAACTTTTCAACCTGGAGGGACTTGTTGCCTGTAATTGGCCGCGTGATTACCACAAAACATGACCTTAGACCCCGCTGAAAGGGGCAGTAAAAAGTGAGTTAGAGTGAAATGAAACTCCACTTTAACATTAACAAAAAGTATTTGAATTCACTTTATAATCAAAACAGTCCATTTACGAGCATTTTGTTTATATATATAATGCAAACAGTTTCTCACTGCGTGGAAGTCTGCAAACTCAAGATCTCTAAATCCCAAAAGTCTCTGTTCTCTGCTTCTCACACTCTCTCTCTCTCTCACTCTACCTCCCTTTTTAAATCGTTCTCTTTAAATCGTCCTCTCTCCCTCCACCCTGGCCTCATTTTAATTTTTCCTACTAAACTCTGTCTGTGTGGAGTGGGAAAATGAGCACAACAAAGAATGTGGGAGTCTGAGGATCATTTGGGATTGTGAGACGGAGTCTTTGTGGCACGGCCAGCTGGACTTATAAAGAGATGGGGGTGGTCGAGATAGAGAAAGGGGGAGCAATGCAGGGGCAAAGAGGTGTGAGCAGAAAGCTCAGGGTGCATGGTTTTGAGACGGCCGAGGCGATGGGGATCGCTTCTCTCCTCCTCCTCTCTTCCTCCTCCCTGACATTCAGATGCATTGAAGCAGAACTCCAGGCTCGCCGTTCACATCCTCAGTCATCTTGCCCCCTGTTTGTGATATGGGTACCGTCACCGCCCCCCACCCCCCACTGAAAATCCATTAACGATTTCTGGCAAAGTTGGTGCACTTATCCCAAAAGAATGTGTTTCAATTCATGTTAAATCAAGCAGATGGCAATGTTTGCAATCCTTTTCAAAAAGTCTGGTAAGTGAAACCTGATGGGGGCTCCGTCTAGTGAAGGAGTACATTTTAAATCCTTATTCAGGCGTGGACTAAATAAGGGTTTATTAGCCGACAAGTGGATGTTTGGCAAACCTGAAGACACCAGAGTTCACTTGCTGGGTACTTCTCTAAGCTGTGAAAGAGTTGGTGATGGAAAAATGGGGAAATGAACTGAGGCCTTCTCACCAGAGGAACAAACTATGCAGTCTTGTTTTCTCTGATCGCTCCTGGTTGTGCTCTATAATGCCCTTTTGTGTTTAGCCAGGGGATGCTATCATTGCAACACACACTAGGGGGGCAAAATCCTCAATCGGAGAGTCTGGTGTGGCCTTGGCTTTTTACCTCTCTCTCTCTCGCTCTCTCCCGGGAAGGAATTACCCTGCTGCTCAGCCTCGGTTGGCCCAGGATAAGAGATGCGAGGTCAGGTCACTCACCAAAAGGCCTCTGCTGCTTGGACATGACACCCCCCCCCCCCATGGGGCCGCAGCTCTACCCCATGGGGGGGTTCCATTTTTCACAGTGTTGAAGACATGATTGAATATTAGCCAATGGCTACTTTGGTCAAATAAAGTGTTCACAATAGTCGAACAAGGGTGGCCGTAGTGATTCATGGGACACGGCTCAGTTCCTGCTCAGTTACAAGATCTGTTTTAATATTTTAGCTTTCGGGTTGACCTGCTCGGGCCTTGCTTTCCTCTTTGCTTATTGGACTGTCTTTTACTTGCATGCACAGTTCTGGTCAATATGATCTCCTTCCTGCTTCAATTTTTATGGGATGGTCTGACCTTCATCCTCTCAGCCCTTGACAATTCAGAATGAACCCTCCGTTTACCACCATCATTCTGCCCAAGCAAATGTTTTTTGTGTAGCCTATATGAGATCGCATCACGTCTTCCCCTGTAACATCCAAGATCGCACTGGATCAAGTAACTTTCTGATCAAACAAAATTCATTAAAGCGATCCAGTAATGTCAGTGTCCACAGGCATGATTCAAATACTTTGCAGAAAACAAAACCACAAACTAAAACGTTTCTCTAATGGAAGGGTATCCTTCTTGTATTGGTGACTTTATTGATAAGGATGACTCCTTCATTCCTCTTAATGTTTTGCTGTGTTGAAGTATTTCTTGACATCGTTCATTCCTTTTACTAAGGCTCTTGTTGAAACATAAATTGTTAATTAAACCTGCTCAATGATGTGCTTTTTTCTTGACAAGCATGCTAATGCTAGCAGTGCAACGTAAAATAAGAGAGACAATCTTTCTGATTTTATGGTGGTTTACTCATAACAAGGGTTCATGTTATTAGTAACATGAACACCGGTCAAATGAGACGATGCTTTAAGAAAGGTGCTGATTTACAGACATGGCTTGCACATAAAGCAGCATGTAACAGAGCCATCATTATCAGTGTTATACATATAAATAAATAGCTTGCTGGGCCGAAATGTGTGTTGTAGACGGACTGCAGCAAACAATGAATATGCTTCTATTCACAGCATTAGCACCTTGAGAGAATGAAAATAAGTATATCTATCGATCTCTATCCAAACTATTTTTTGGCTGCACATCATTTGAAATGATGCTGTAGTCTATATTAACAGACAATTATCTCCACTACTCAAACCTTTTCATTGTTTAAGCCAATTTTTTGGAACCGCCTTAGTCTCAACGGATTCGTTTGGTTTATTTAAATCTGGTTTTGACATAAAGCTCCACTTTTCTTATCTCGCTCTGTGGAACGAGCTCTAGGTTTTTCCTGAAGTTAACTTACATCAAAATTAACGGTACGGCATTTTAGAGCATATTTTTGGGAGATGCCAATGCCTTGCTTACTTCTGTATTTGCTATATGTTCATGGTTTTGTGTATTCATTCTTTATTTGATATGGAAATCTTTTCCTCATGTAACCTAGATTATTTATTTACTTAACAAAAAACTAAACAAAATCTATCTAGAAGCACATAGGGACAATATGGGGAAATCTTTTACATGATGTTCAAAAAAGCTATAATACCATTTGTCAGATATTACGAAAAAGGAAAAGGTGTCTGCAATGTGGGCTATTCAGGAACGGATCAATTCTGCATTACTTTTTTTATAGTTGTTTGTTTTTATTTGCAGAGTGCTATGCTGTAATCTCTGGCTGCTCTAGGAGTCCACTTCAACCAGACAAACCCACCGTGTTTCAAATTAAAGCATAACGTTCTGACAAGCTTGACTTGGTCTGTTTCTCATGGGCGAGCCACAATGATGTATGAGTCTCATACTGTGCAGACAGGCAGCAACAAATTTGCTTGGCTAGTTGACTGGTGGGAGGTCGGTTGTGACCTTGATTTGCCACACTAAAGCAACGCAGTGAACGAAACAGAAGCCTTTGTACTCATTTTGTCTTTTATAAAGCTGTTGTTTTTTCAAAAGGAATACATTCTTCTGGTACCATAATTTACATCTGAGCTTGAGAACAAAAAAATAAGAACTGAAATCTTAGCTCTGCACAAGAAAAATAAATGTTTCTTTTTATTGACAGATTTAACCCTCTTACAGTGCTTTCAGTCTAAGTAATTTTGGAGGAAATGCTTTTCTTTCTGAATGATCAAAGCAGAGATGGAATTATTCAATCTGTAATATTCTACATAATCCCAAAGTTTTGTGCTGCATTTAATCAGTCAACATTTGATTAATGTAACTGATCTGACAGGACTGAAAACAGGACCCTCTGTTACCTCCCCCTTATTTCAACCACCGCCTCCCTTAGACAGAGCCTTGTTTTGCGCCCCCCCCCCCCCTGCACCCCTCATCCCTTATCCCATGCAGAATGAATGGCACAGATGTTGTTGTAACAACTCAGTACCCCATGGTCGCCTTTACCCTCAGTATTCGCTCAGCATGAGGTCTGAAACTTGTTTTTTGATGATTGCCCCCCCCCCAAGTTCTCTCACTGTGGGAAGAAAAAAAGGAGCCCAAGAGGAGGGAGATGGGAAGACGAAGAGCAGCCAAATTAAAGAGGGAGGGTACAGGAGTGGAGGAGCACACAGCAGTTTTTGATGAATATCAAGAAAACATCTCCGAATGGCTAGTGGAGCGGACAGGTCACATGTTGCATTTTGGTGAAGCCAGGACACTTTTTACTGAGGGCATTAGGCGCTGCAGAGGAGCTGCAGTAGGGGTCGCGGGCATTGACTGAAGATGCGGGTTGGTGCATGGCTTCTCTGGGTGTCCTGGTTCTTCACCTGGACAGAGTTCTCACAGAGGTACGAGTGCCATGACGCATGTCCAACAGAGTCAGGGCTGGACGGGAGGTCAAAGAGCCGGGTCAAGGAGCATGTTTTACACGGTGTGGGACACAAGCACACACCACACCGGAGCAGGCTTTACCGCAAAAAAGGTGAGTCTTTAAAACCCGCTCTGGTTTCATACTGGAGGCACGCAAAACACTGATGCTGCAACCGGCTGCAGTGAGTTAACATGCAGCATCTGTGCATATAGTTTGGAGGTGACAATTTAATGGAATTAATATCATCTGGTAGGTTGTGTCAACATGTTGAACATTATTTAAAAATACAAATGACATGCTCAGTGTTTGGTAGACCACAAAAAACACTGTTGTATCTGTAAAAATTATATTAATTATTGTAAAGTCAAGCTTTTATTTTCTTTTTAAATGTGTATTTTCGTTTTTACTTTGGCTCCGACTTAATCCAAACCACAGATGTAAAACAATATTAACTCTTCCCTTTACAACAAAGTAGAGTATTCAACCATAAAGTATTGTACACCAAATATAAGTTTTTTTTTGTATGGGATACATGCATGAAAACACATGTATATTTTTCTTTGCCAAAATATGGAAAGTTAAAAAGTAGATGTAAAACTCTGTTTTACATCAACTGTTAAACAAACTTCTAACGCATCGAGATCTCGGCTGCTGCTGTGTGAAACATGCTGTCAAAATATCACAGAAAATCTATTGTTTTGATCTGTATTTTACTGTATCGTATAATTCAACAGTAGCCAATGAGACAGCAAATAATTTAAACATGTCATAATTTTTGAGCAATTAAGCTTAGTTTTTCAGTGACAGTGACAAAGTACCTACATTTTCAATTGTATCAGACTAAACAATACGTAGTTACACTATCACTGAAGAAGGAGTATGTAAATATAGATAAACAATAACATGCGTGAAAAAGGTTTCCATGAAGTGGTTAAATCCCCCTAGTTTTGGTGCCATAGTGAAGCCATGTGCCTTAAGCCAGTACAGGAATCATCAGATCTGAATGTGTGTGAACTAGGAAACAAGGTGTTAAAAACGGAACGCCGATCTGCTGACATCTGAAGCTTTGATTGCAAAAGACACTGCAACGTGCAACTTTGTTAAACAGTCACTGCATATACTTACTTATTTAGAGATCGCCAATTTAACTAATTGATTCGAATTTTCAAAAAAAATAACAGAGATGGAATACAATTCTATGGTGTCAACACAGACTCTATTTTTAGTTTAAAGCCCTTAAAGGTGGTTATTCATGTGCACAGTGCTCATTGATGCCTCTACAAAACACACTTGAGTTTCACTCTGAATTTACTCTGAAGTCGCTTTTTATTGCATCCCTCACTATAGCTGACACTTTCTTTTTTTTATTCTGTCCCCGCCCTCCACGCCTGTTTCAAAACCCGTCGTGACCTCTGGGTCTGGAGCCTCAAAGGGTCCCTTTCCTGGGCACGTCGCTGCGCGGCACCATTCCCATGGGCTGCGCTGAGCTGGGGCTCATCCTTCATCCTCTCTAAGGCTTTTGTTGGAGACTGAAAGCTGGCCGATGCCACGGCCATCAAACCCAACTTGTTGGATCAATATAAAGATCCATCACTTAGCCGGGGCCTTTCTGAGCCTCACAATGAGCCGCTAACTGAACAATGCTTCATTTATGTGAGCCATTGGAAGGAATGAACTAGCTAGAACTCACTTATTTCATGCTCTGCCGTGACGGAACTTCGTGAACTCAATCTAGTATTTTTTTTAACATCCTCACTTTTCCCGCTCTGGATTGTATAGGTTTAGAACCTTTTTTTAAACAAAAAATTAAGTTTTTTCAAATTCAGTGATTTCCAATAACAATGCAAAGTGCTTACTTGTAGTCAAAGTACTCTGGCTTCATTGCATACTGCAGAGATACATAATTTCCTTCTATTGTTTAGAGAGATGGGCGTATGAACTTGCTGTTTCCTTGCAGTGTTGATGGAGTGGATACTAGAACCTGTCAGAAAGCAAACATACAAACATAAAGCCAAGATGGGAGAGCGGTTTGTATTTAATAAACAAAAATTAAAAAAATATTTACGACAGATATTTGTATTTGAAAAACTATATTAATGAATAGTTAACCACACACTCACCAGGCAGGTTGTTTTCTGCGATTTAACAGTTAACAGTTAACAGTTGATATCAAAGTCAGATGCCATGTAATTTTCCATGCCTATAATTACCGGCCCTTTTAATCAATTTTCCGCCTTTATGGAAATTATTGTTGCATACTATGGAATACTATGGTATTCTTTCAAAGTAAAATACTCTATGTGTAGTCATGACTTGACTGCACAAAAAAATGGAGATTTTTAATTAACAAATAATTTTTTTCTCATCGCCAATATCCTGTAAAGCCAACGAGCATAGAGATAGATATTTTGTTACTCGCATTCCTTAAAGATAGATGACTGTATGCTTGTGCATATTGCAAACTGTACTTTGAGGTCATAATTTGAGCGAGTTACAACGGAGTGTTACGTCTGCCAACATTAATTTTATTTTGAAAAACACATTGGACCGGAAGCACTACGTTACCTTGACTCCCGCCCGCTCAGTAGTGGGCTGATCGTCATTATGAAGACCCTTTTCAGTGAAGTTGGGAGTTCAATTTAAAATGTGTGTGTAGTTGACCCCGAGCAAAGCGAAGCATAATATACTCTCACCCAGTTAGCTTATCAAAGTGCTACTTAGCTTAGCATTTGTCAGGGATGAGCAGCAATGTTTTGATGATCGTGTTGGCATCTGCGATGGCACGTTTTCTCCTGTCGGGTAAGAAGCAGCCGTTTCATATTTAATAATCATTCATCATTCATCTTCATCTTCATTCACCGCCATGCTTCTTGTGTTACTTTAAAGGGACACACTTTTATCAAAGGACATTAGGCTACCTGTTGATCCTGTGTCCAAATGTAACGTTATATACACACAAACAATAGTTATTCTATATAATATTATATATACACATGAGCCAACATCATAAGTCCTCCTGGCAGGGGCTGTGTTAAATGTCAAAATAAAATGAACACTTCCTTAACAAGTGCTGCAGCTACCAATTATTTCTACTATGGATTTTAAAATGTTCAGAAAAAATGCTAAAATGCTAAAATGTAATAGTAGCTATGTTAATATTAAAATATGTTCTGTTGAAGCTAGTAGAAACACATGCCCTGGTGTTTTGGCCGCATCCTATTCCTCCCTCTTTATCAGGGGCAGTGGGGTTAAACAGGCTTTTACTGGCTGTCATCTGAAGGTATTTACGGCTACAGCGAGTAAAATATTAACATTATACTCAATTCGGGTGTTCCTCAGAAGTGTTTGCAACGGATGAGCAGCTTGTTGTCTCTTTTCACCCTCTTTTATTTCGTAATGCAGGCAGCATCTGTCTCTTCCAGATGTTTATAGTGGCTATAGTGTTGCAACTTATTTTCTTTTAGCTTTTAGTTCTTTTAGTTTGTCAGCGGTGAAATTCCACTTGAAGAGACGTCTTTTGTTCTGCGGCGGATACGCTGCTGATTGCGGAGTTCCAGTCAGCCTTTGTTAAGGGCCGATGTTCCCGAGACCCCCCAGCTTCCTCTCCTGTCAGCAAGCCCATCACAGTCTTCCTGTTTCCCTTCAATGTGGTCACCCAACTCCATGGGAACACACACAATGGCATTCCACTGCTGCCGGCTGCAAATAGATACTGTTTGTTGGTAAAAAATGGCTCGAATGAGTTTGTGTGTGGGGGGGTATCTGGAGCCGCTGAAGCACTGCTGTTCAGGTGTGACTTTTTCTACACAGGGAAAAAATAATAATGCCGTATATTTGGGGGAATTTGTATCAGTGGCAGTGTGACACGCGGGATGGCTTAGCCCACACCTGTAGGAGTCCAGGGGCAGTGCTCCCCCAGCCTGAGATATTTATCATATTTACAGCATTAGTGCTCACTTTTCCAACCCTTTTGAAATAATACAAAAGCCTAAAAATCCAACAACCACAAGGTAGTTGCAATGCAGAAAACAAATCCAAACAAATCATCTTATTTTATATCTAAATGTCCTTCAACCGTTTAACGCTTTTAACAGCCTCCACATCATCTCTGTGTCGTCCTCAGGCTCCAGAGTTCATGCACAGGAGACAGCCCCCCGCATTGTGCACCACCCGGCAGACGTGGTGGTGAAGGTGGGGAATCCCGCCACGCTCTCCTGCCGGGTGGACGGCAGCCCCGTGCCGACCATCGAGTGGCTGCGTAACGGCCAGCCTCTGGAGACGGCCCAGGGGGAGGAACAGCTGCAGCCCATCGTCTTATCAGAGGGGAGCATCTTCTTCCTGAGCGTGGGGGGGGGCAGGCGGGGTCAGTCGCACGAGGGTGTCTACACCTGCGTAGCCAGGAGCAGGGCAGGCATGGCCACCAGCCGCAATGCTACGCTGTACATCGCAGGTGAGCCCGGAGGTCCAGCTTGAGACCCCCCGCCGACCTCTCACTCGTCTCATCTTTCCAAATCGGTCAAGCGTGGTTGATTGAACTAGTTTGCAACTTATGTTATTTTCTGTATCACGCACATACATGTTCCCAGTGGGGATATACTGATATTGATATTGATAATGTTCTGATACTGACTCAAATAACAGTTGTGGGTATTTGTGTCACTCATTTGAGATGTTTCCTCAAAGTCTGTGACAGGACCCTCTAAAGTTACATGGAATTTGTATACACTGATGCCTCTACATGACCTTTAGGATGAAACCATCTGAGAGAAGAAGGCTATTTGTATACGGCTATTCTTTGGGTCCGATTGCCCGCAGGTTCACTAGAAACTCTTTAAGCTCCTCCTCCAGGAGCTCCTCTGTGCTCCTACGCTCCATCAAGCTTCTGGACCACCCAGCCGTGTCGCTGGGCTCTCTGGTGGTTAGGGGACACGGGAGAACCCAGAACCAGGACTGAGCGGGGCAGACTGTCAGACCTAGCTACACTAAAATGAGAGATTTTTTAAAAGGGACTCAAGAGACATTACCACTTATGTCCACGCGGACCGAGACAATCAACCCAAAAATATCGTGGAAGCTGTAACACGGACATGTGAAGTGTGTGGACTGACCCCAGCCCTGTTGTTGCAGTGCTGCAGGAGGAGTTCACTTTGCAGCCCAGTGACGTGGAGGTAGCAGAAGGGGAGATGGCGGTCTTAAACTGCGGCCCCCCAATGGGACAGCCTGAACCGAATGTCATCTGGAAGAAAAATGGCTTTCCCATCAACAACACTGACCACCACTACAAAGTAAGCCCTCAGCTTCACTTTGTATCTGAGCTCAGGATGTGCTAAACCATGCATATCGTGTTTGCAGTGTTATCAATTTATCACTTCTCATTCACACTGTGCTCTTCATCTGTTTCCCCCCTCGCTGTGCAGGGCCAAACAGAGGGGAAACTAACAGTCCCTCCCTTTATTTAACATTTTTTAAATATGCTCACTGCATGAATGAAGTCATGTAAAACACAGTATGTGAGCAATTTAAAATAAAATGACTGTGATTTTATAAAACAGAGCAGAATTCTCTAATAATGAGTAAATTGTTAATTGAGTTTCCCTCCTTATTCTACCATTGATTTCTTTGGAGATCAACTTTATAAAAATCATGGTTCATTAAAATCCACCACATTGCTTTCTGATGTTTTAATGTTCCGAACAGAAAGCGTAATGTAGAGGTCATGGATCAGTACCTACAGATAAATCCTTTCTCAGTCTCACAGCTGCAGTGTGTCTTTCTGCACTCTACTCGTGTTGTAGGCGCTGAATGAGACGCTCATCATCGCTCCTGCAGAGAAGAACTACTCTGGTGCTTATGTGTGCGTGGCCAGCAACCCCGGGGGAGTGAGGGAGAGCAGGGCGGCGCGCCTCTCCGTGCTGGGTGAGACCACGTTCCCGTCGCTGCTTATTATTACAACTGCTCTAACAATATCACCTTGGAACTCGGCTCCATGCTGTGAATGCAAAGGGCATCACAGCACAGCAGACCGTTGCTCTTCTCTTCCACTGCAGCCAAGCCGCTGTTGGTGCTGAAGCCGCAAAATGTGTCTGTGCAAATGGGGGAGTCGGCCCAGTTTTACTGCGAGGCTAAAGGTGACCCCCCGCCTGCTGTGGTCTGGAGCAGAGAGCAGGGGCTACTGCCCAACGGCAGGTACTTCATCACGGCACTACGCAGAAGACACACTCCAGTCAGACGGAACTTGAGTGATGCGATTTCTAGATTTGTATTCAGATCACTAATGTGTAGAAAACAGCACTTCGTGATACACACTGCTCCTTACTTTTCTTCCTCCTGTGAGAAATTCAAAAAGGGAATAGAAACTTCTGTCCGTCGCCATTGGAACTGGTAGCTAGAAGCTTTATAATGTTTATCATTCGGTTGTGCATATACCATGAAATGACACCATCCCAATTCATACTGCCATACTCACTTCAGATTGTCACTGAGCGCGCAGTTTTCTCAGGGCTTCGCTTGAAACTGACACATCTTAGTTGTAACTAAAATCCAATTAAACTATTAGTTACTGTAAAAAGAGATCAGCGGGACAGTAAATGTGAAAACTAACTGCTGTATGTGTGTTTAGATATCTTGTAAACCCAGACCACACCCTCCAGATCCACTACGTGACGGCCCAGGATGCTGGGGGGTACACCTGCACTGCTGTCAATGATGCCGGTGTGGCCAGTGGCAGCGCACAGCTTCTAGTTGAAGGTAGGTGGTGTCTAAAAAAACCAAAATTCTAAAATGTTTGCCTCACTGACAGTTCTCACTTCTGCCTGCCAGCTGACGGACAGTTATTGCTGAACCTCCATTTTCAGTCCAAACTGGAAGATGAAGCTAGGAGGCCCTAATTTCTTTGGTTACACGTCCTGCCACTCCACAAATATGACGCTTTGAGTATAGGACAAAGATTATTGTTGTAGTGAATATGATACAAAACTAAGGGTTACAGGTACTAGAAACAAGAAACACAACTCTTAAACAGAAAATTATCAAAGTTCTTTAGTCTCCTTCAGGCAGGGTCAAAAGTGGGATATTAAGCCAACAGGCAAACAAATCCAAACAGGGGACACACAAAAATCTTTTGTCAAGTAGTCGGGCAAAAAGGGTCGGCACAGGCAGATCAGGAATACGCAGGATACACTGGGGAGCTTGGCAGTAACACACAAGACAATCTGGCAGAGGGCAGGTGCAAGTGTGGGGACCTAAGTAGGGACCAATGAGGGCCTGGGCTGCAGGTGGGACGGGCATGAGGACCAGGTGAAGAGAATGAGAGATAATCTTGTGTTGATGACAGCATCTGGAACGACAAGCAGCAGAAAAACTAATAAGACGGAGAATTCCTGACAAAAACAGATTCATAAACCTGTATCAAAAATGTGAAGTCATAAAAAAAATGAGAAAAACAGTGTTGGATATTTTTCTAGCACAATCACGAAATCATGAGTAAACATTCTTCAATCTGCCGCTACAAAACTTAAATAATTAACAATTTGACAAGTTTCTGCTAACCACAAATTCCACTGTCACTTCTGCGCAGGTGTTCTGCTCCCATTATTCCTTCATAGAAAAAAGAAGTGTCGTCCAGGAGGCTGCATTCAGGCTAATGTGTTTAAAGGATATTAACGTTGTCAAAAGGAGCTACACACAGATTCCCACCATACCACGAGCCCAAATCCTCCTCCAAGGTTTCACATTTTCAGCTTCGATGTTGGTAATTTTTCTACCAGAAATCTGATTCTTAGTGTTTGTCAGCCTTTTGTAACTCCTGTAGTTTGAGTAAGAAGAACCGAAGGTTGTTAGTTCTTATGATCAGTATAATTGTTATTTGGCCACAAGGGGGTGAAGAGCACCACTTTCCCATTTTCTAAATTGGACTACCAACCTTGATGTTTTCATCCAGGGTTTAAAGGTGTAGTGGTACTCTTGAGCCTTTTGTGGCCTGCTGAGTATTACAAAAAATACCTTAAAACAAATGTTCAGGAATACTTATCCTGTCAAATCAAATTTTCGGGAGAGAAAACTGTTTTGATCATACAGAGAAAGTGGATCAGTAGAATTATTAGTAATTGGCTCTTCATTAGAGACTGACTACCCTATTATGGCATATCAAATGTCTTTTCTTTCATTTTTATATAGGCCGTGCAAATATGATGCAAGCAACTGAATAAAATGGCACGGCTGAATAAACAGCTACAGTTAATGAAACCTTGTTTCCCGATGGTTTGGGACTCCAGTCCAACATTAAATCCAGAACAATATGCATATGTGATTTATAATTAGGAATGCCTTACTAGAATTAACCACGGTATCCGCTTTCCCGACCCCACATACGGCCCAAGTAAGTTCTGTCTGATATCAGGCAAAACCAGGGGACAACCCTCAGATAATTTAACAACCACATGTTGCTAGATGGCAACATTCTCGTCTGGAGAGCGAGTTTCAACCTTCAAATTTGTTTTAAATAGTTAAGTGACTTACTGTGTGCCCTGCCTTTTGAAATGAATCAAACCTGTTTTCAAATAAATAACCCCCTTTGTGCTTCCAGAGCCCAGCAGTAAACAGAGAGACCTGCACAAAGAGTTGTCAGCCCTACGAATTGCTCTGGACAACGTGACCATCATGGCCCCCGGGTCTAACATATCGCAAGTACAATGGAAGGTAAGGGTAGTTTGATTCGGAGAGTTTCAGATCACCATGAATATTTCATGCGTATGATCCATGTGGCGTATTCTCTGTGAGCAGCTCCAGCCCCCCCCGGCCCAGCCCCACTACCTCGACGGCTTTGAGGTGCTCTATCGCTCTCTGCTGCCCGCCAGCTCCGACTGGACAGCCAAGACGGTGTCCTTGCCCAGCTTCCAGACTCCGGTGGGCCCCTTAAAGAGAGGCTACATGTACGAGTTCAAAGTGCGTCCCTATGGCAGTAGCTTGTATGGGAGGGAGAGCAACACCCGGCACCTCAGAGTCCCTGAAACAGGTGAGAAATGATCCCATTAAGGAATATTTGTGTCCTTCTTTGTGTTTTACTGGACTCCTCCTCCTCTTCATGCAGTGCCCAGTGCCTCTCCACTGGCTGTGTCCATAACAGTGAGCCACGAGCAGAATAACACCATCTATTTGAGCTGGGGGCCTCCGCCTCATGAAACCCACAACGGCATCATACAGGGATACCAGGTACTCAGTGGAGGACCCTTCCTGACCCCCCCACCATGTAGTATCACAAGCATCCCGATGTGCTGCCTTTGTGCACGAGCTGTAGCGCTTTTTTCACTCCGTCTCTCCAGGTGTTCTGTGTGGAGTCCGAGGGGCAGCGGTACCAAAACTGGACCGTGAACAGCAGCCAACACAATCTCAAAATATCCACCCTCATACCCGGGCGACGCTATTGGATCACCATAGCCGCTGTCAACGGGGCCGGAGTGGGAATGCTGAGCGACCCTCATGGATTTGTGATCAGTGAGCAAAGCGAAAAAAAGGCTGTTCATTCCTGCTGTGATCAAAAGCCCGCCACGGAGGAAGTTATCATGTCTGCTTTCTGTTTCATCTCAGACCCACAAATGGGCAACCCCCCCGCATCAGACGGCCAAAATCGGGATCTGTCCCAGGTCGTGGCCCTGCTTAAGGACCCGGTGTTGATCGGCATCATTGGCGTCCTCTTGTGTTGCGTTTTGATGGTTGCGGCTGTCTACCTCTTCAGACGCCACGGCAGGACAGGCTCCCTGATACCAGCACGGGGCAGGGATAAAGGTGCGTGTACACCCTTAGAGGGAGTGAGGGGCGGGGGGGGGCAGTTTTACTGAACTATGTGGAAAAGAGAGGGAGCGAAGTATCAAATGTGATGTATTTGAGGCTTCGTTTTCCAATTCAAGTCAAATATTGTCTTTGGGATTTAGTGAATATATGCTTCTCAGCATCCTTATATAAAGTTAGGCAGGGCCCACCAAGCCCTACGTTCTGGGATTCCAAGAAACACTTTTACCTCTCTAACTTTATGTACATTTTGGTCATACAAAGGATTCCAAAGGTGCGGAAACTTTTCATTGGAAGTTAAACTCTGGAACTTTGGAATTTTTGTGGGGATGATCATAGGGAATATACTATTTTATTCAAGATTCATGTTTTTGTTGTTCAATGAAATAATAAAGTTCTACTCACAAATGTCCAAAATATAATTAAATAAAATTATATTAGAAATGTTTGTCTGCTTATGACAAAACAAAATGTTTTTTTGCTATATATGACAAGGTAAATAAAATGATTTATTTATTTATATAAAACGGTTTATTCCTGTTAATTTCCATGGAAACTTTGAATATTCTCAGAACTCACAACCTTACAACTTGCATACTTTTACTTAAGCAGGTAAAGTATCTAAATATTCTCTCCACGGCTGATTATAATCTTTTATACTTTGTTATGTGTTTTTTTTAGGTTTGCGCAGACTAGCCAGTGAAGATCTCATCATAAAACACAGGTAAAGTGCAGAGAGAGTTTGGGGATGACAGATAGGATTTAATATGAAATGTAATTACACTGAAGTCTAAACGGCCAATGCTAAATGTGGTTTAGTGATACTTCATATAAGTAAATTCTGATACCAACCTGAGATTAACTTAAACCAGTGTAACGTGTGGTATAAGCGGTGATCTTTTTAGTTCAGTCTGAATGAATACGCTCATAAGTAGTTTCACTAAAGCATGATGAAACCTCTCCAGGATGGCTGCTCCAGACTCCCCCTGGATCTCTGGAGGCTGGAGACCTGCCTTCAACCAGAAGTATCAGGACCTATGGGCCCACGATCAGAAACATCCAGGACTCAGAGGCCCCAGTGAGTACATCGCATTACAGGTCATTTAGCTGATGCTTTTGTCCAAAGCGACTTACATTGCATTTCTAACCTGTGGCTTTTTACATTTTTGCCCAGGGAGCAATTAGGGGTTAGGTGTCTTGCTCAGGGACACTTGGTTGAAATGGTGAGCTGGAGTTGGATAGTAGAGGCTCCTGGCTGGGGGGCTTTCACACCTCACCTGTGTGGTTTTGTTCAAATGAACTCTGTTTTTACGCTGACTTTGGTTGATGTGAAAGGTGTCAGTGTAACTGCGGTGCAAACCGAATAAAAGGATGCTGTCATGCTGATGATGCCTCCCGGTGGAAGCAAATGTTGTGATACTAAAGCGTTTTTGCATGAATTATAAAAAACACATTTATTATTAAATCCTTGTGCTTCATTGTCAGTCGTAGCCAGTATTTATACAGCAGGATTTGGTAACCATGGTAACTCCTATGAATATCAGCATGTGAGGGCAGTTAAAACGGCGTTGGGTAGAGCACCTACTTTAGCAGTTTCTCATTAAACCGTGACGTCCACACAGCAGCTATCCGCTCCATACATTAATGTGCACAACGTCTGTTTTTTTATCCAGTTTCTGACCGTCACAACTCTCTGATACATGATGCACAGCTGCTGTTTGGACTCATGATATACTCAGAACCGGTATTGTTGGTGGGTGATGAACCGGGTTGAACAAGAAAGGGACAAAAATCTGTAATCATAAATTACATATTTGCATCAGAAGGCTTTACATTCTGTACATACGAGTTTAGCCATATTGTTTAATCATTTCTGACTAATATGCTCTGGGGTCAGCACATACTCACCTGTGTTTCGTTAGGCCTCCCGGCCCCCTACAAGGAAGGCAGCCGCGTGGACTCGGCCGTGCCCATTGTGACCGACAGCTGCGGCGTTTACGGCACTTTCTATGTGGACTTGATGGCCAGCGGCCTAAAGACCTTCAACAGCCCTGGTTGTCGCCCCAAGATGCCCCATAGTCTACCTCATCACCAAGGAGCAGAGACCATCCAAATATTCCCCCAGCCTGTTGCTAAGACCCCGCCCCTCAGCAGCCGAGAGGCGCTGCCATGGAAACAGGGCATACGGCCCCAGCCCAAGATGGGCGTGCTCAGGGAGACGTGGGAGAAAAGCCATAGCAAGCAAGGTGAAAAAAACGGTCGACAGAATGGGACGTTAGTACTTCTCAGAAATCACGGATTACGTGCAGATGTGACCGCTGCTTTGGCTCCAATATTGACAATGTATCAACATAGAATATTTGTGTCTTTTGTTTCCCCCAGAGCTGCATGCAGTGAACAGCGTGCCCATAGTGCCAACCAGGAACCGGGCTTGTCCATCCGCACTCTACAAACAGAGACTCAGTCACGTACCATCAGGCCGGCTCGGTACGGTCACGAGCTAGAATTTGTACTGTGACACACATTTAAAATATTAGTTCTTGATTGCAGGTAATTGTCAATATTTATTATTTCTATTGCAACTCGGCCCAAATTTTTGTCCAGAGTGCGATCAAGTCACCGGCTGCCCTCGCCTGCTGCATTACTCTGCATCGTTACACCTAGTGGACATGCTGCCCCCCCCACCACCAATGCCCATGGACGACACCGTGGACACATACAGCGTCACCTCAGATGAAGGGTAGGAGACACACACACACACACACACACACACACACAGGTCAGAGAGGGTGATGGAGGGGGAAAAGAGGCCCCTAATGATTACAGGAGAAATTGATTAATATATCCGGATAAGGAAATTCAAAATATGTTTTGAATTACCATGGTTACCAAATCACTGAACCCATACAAACTGGATTTTTGGTCATATACAGAACAGAAATATTAATTAAATGGTATTTTATTTAAAGTTTTGCAGTACATTGACTCTGAAGTTAATATTGATTTTGATTAGTTATTATTATTATTGCTGTGCAAGAGATTTTCTTACAGTAATGACCTAATGATGGATTTGTTATATTTTATATCTCACTAAAGATCCATCCCATAATAGTCTGACTGTACCAGTTAAGTCAGTATTGAAGCATGCTATCTGGTTCATTATAATTGTTGCTGATGAGTGTATTGATTTCTAGTTGTACAGTTTGATTATTTACTGCATAGTTGACAATATTATTAAATAATGGATCGCTGTGACCAAATAATGCTTCAGTGTGTTATTAATGCCCTACAATAAATGTCCCGACTCACTGATACAAGAAGCATTTAGCTTCTCAGCCAACTTCTCATTTCTGGATGCTATATTTTGCATAATGACAACACTGAGACTCAGCCTTACAGCTGGCTGACAGGGAGGACATGTCTCATTTAGTCTCTCCCATATGCTCAGCTCCAGTTGGTCTACAAAGCTCACAGGGGACATGGGCTCTCTCCAGTCAGTGTCTGTCGCGTCAGGTCACCGTTGGCAACCACAAGCCACCGACCACAGCTGCCCCTCCTGCACTCACTGCTCTTCTACGTCGTACTCCACGTCAGGGGACGGAGAAAGGGGGGGCACGCTGACGCCAAAGGATGCCGCCCAGTATCTGGAGCTTTGCCCGAGACCTGAGAGATGCAGGTAAAGATGCAGCACAGCTGCTGGTCCCAAGTGGTTCTGAGCCAGCTGCGTGTGTTACTGGTAACTTTCATGCAACCATTCGTCTTTTCATTTATAGCACATGCATTCATCTGATCATGCCACCTCCGTCTATCAGCAGCGCGCTGCCTGAGCAGCACCCCTCCCCGCCCCACTCCTTCTCCCCCACCCTGGGCTACACGTGTGGCCCAGTACGCTCTGCTCGGGCGGATGGTGACTCTGCCATCGCTGAGTGCGAGTACCTGCCAATCGGCCTGAGACACGCCCGCCTCCGGAGCACACCCTCCTCCTGCTACAGCGAATGGGACAGCTCGGCGTGGCACACCTGGAGCTCCGTCACAGACAGCAACATGGCCAGCGCTCGCACCAGCCTCATCAGCTCCGCGGACAGCTGCTACACCGACGACAGCGCACACCTAGCACGCCTGCTGGCCGCAGCGGCGGAGACCATGAGTGCAGCCTCTCTGTCAGGTGAGCAGAGGAGGAAAGGCTGTTACTGGCCGATGCTTACCACAAAGAGTGCAATTCTTTTGTGTGTCTTCGTGGTTATGAAGGAGCATGCGCAATCATGAGGCTCATTGATGTTTTTTTCAATTCATTGAAAAATAATCAACTGTTCTGTCTGTTTTTATGCAAAATATGATTCTTCTAGACCGTACAAGACATTTAAAGTACAAGACCTTGACTTTGAGCAACTAGGAAGGACAAACAATAAATCGATTCATCTAGAAAATAAACTACAGATTATTCACTAATGAAACCAGGCCTTAGTTGCAGTTTTAGTGTATTTGCATGTGACAAAAACAACTGGCTAGGATCCTGGCCTTCTGTGTGTGTTGCTCCTCTCCACTAGAGGGCCCCCTCTGTCCACCAATGGTCCGAGCAGATGAAACGCAGTCTTGTCTGCAGAGTACGGATTAGTTTTCATCCTTTTGCGAGATTCTAAATCACTAAGATGAAGACAGGTGGAGGTTAGAGGGAGGGAGCCCTGCTCTACTTTACATGTCACTCTACATCAATGGTTGTGAGAGTCAAACATCTAGGGTGTCATAAGGCAATTACTTAAGACCTTTCACCTAATGAGCCTTCAGATGGATCATACTCCGTCGTGTCCCCTCATCAATCCCTCTGCTCTCCATCTGCAGGCAGCCTCCACCTCCTTCACTCAAAACTGTGCCCGGCTATTCTTCACACACTGAAGTACAATGTAAAAACATCCTGAGTGCAGCTGATAATGCAGTCTCACAGCGCTTGATGTTAATAACAGAGGTCCAATGCCTCATATCAGGTGGCACCGGCCTCATAATGTCTAATCTCTTCGTGAGAGCTGAAGCAATTTTTTTTCTCTAAGATTATGAAGACTTGTATTTAGAGTGCTCCTATCGGTAGTCGGTGGGTTGATCCCCAAACGCTGGAATCTGTATCGGCTAATACGATCACAGGGTCTATTTCAGGCTTTCTATTTATAGGGAATCATTATTTATTCATTGAACATTGTTTTCTTAATATTGTACATGGAATATTAAAATTAAGAGATGAGATATGAGATAGATAGCATCATAAATTAACAATGTCTATTAACTGGGCAGACACTTGGAACTGTGTCTCCCTTCCACTGTAAGCTGGTGTACTGGTGAGTAGTGCCGGCTGGAGGTCCCCCCCTCTGCCCCGGTAGGACAGCCCTTCTGTGTGGAGTTTGCATGTTCTCCCCAGCTTCTCTGTCTTCTCTTGGTTAGGTTCATCTCTGACGTAGGTGTGATGGAGCCGTGAAGCCCTCTGACTTCCCCCAATGTCAGCTGGGAGAGAAGCCGTGTGGAGACACTGCTTCATGTGTCTGTACCAACTGGTGGATGAGTGGAGACTGAGTGGGTCCCACTCTCTGCCTGAGGATCAGCAGGCTTTGAAACCTCCTCATATTCCTTGACGTGACTCACCTTTAAATGGCGGATGAGATAGTGGTGGAGAAATGTGGTGGTGGAGACCTGGTTGGACTTGGACTGTGAAGGCTTATCAACGGCACGTAAAACATTGCCTTGAGTGTCTGACATTGTTTCGGTTTTTCCTAAAGACCCTTAAACTGTTCAGAGTGAAGATGAGCCGATCAATCATAGGCCCCTTAATCAAATGCGTCACACATCAATAATGAAGTCCACCTTTCCTCAGGATGTGAACATTTCGATTGCTATTCAACACAAGTAGCTTTCTATTGAGCCGGACATTGACCTCTCCACTCTACGGTTCATTTGTATGATTGCAGTGCAACAGCAGGTTGCAGTATGGCTCCTTCATATAGGATCATTTATAATACATATTGTTATAGTTCTGTTATCTGTGACAGGCAGCTGCTTGGAAGGAGCCACGCAATGAGCTTTTCCACAGGAGAGAGGTTCCTGTTTCTGTACGATCCCTCCTCCCCGTATTGAAATGCATGTCAACATGTCTTCCCCTCTTCTCTGTGTTTAGACTTCTCTCCGCCTGCCTCCCCCCTCAGCGCCCTGTATCCGGCCTTCTTTGGGGAGGGCACGCAGCTGGGCGAGCTGGATCCGTGTCCTGCGTGGGACTGGAGCTCGGCCTGGGTGGAGGCGATGGAGGCTCGGTGCAGGGCCCACCGTCCTGGCAGCAACAGCAGACCCTTCGACGCTAAGGGGACGAGACAAGCGTTTCACACAACTTATTTAGATCAAGGAGATTCATTTCCCAGTCAAGAATAGACAAATATCTGTTTTTGGAATAGAATTGGTGCCAGCTCCTTGATGTTTGACACACGATTGCTTGTAGATGAAATTGTTGAAATTTGAAATTTGAAATTGTTTTCCCAGTTTACCTCAGGGAAGTCCAGCTATTTTACCCCCTTCAAATGACTTCCATCCATCTCTAAAGTTCCCTTCGCTCTGCATATCCTCTCTGCTCATTAGTAAGCAGGATTATGAGAGTCTTCCCTCGGGAGCTTCTTACGCAGTGTGTTTTGAAAAGTGCCAGAAAGACATGATGACAAAGCACACGTTTCATATTTTCATGTTTGTTCCATGGTTTTTATCAAAGCCAGAGTCCCACAAAATAGAGCTCGGTGGAGGGATTTTGTACAGACTCTTTTGCTTACGTGTATATATTCTGCATATTCAGCAAATGTTATTTAAAGAATCTGAAACACATTCCAAAACATTTTTTTCCAGATTTTGGGTGCTTCCATTTACGTTCTATTATATTTTTAAATGTTTTTTTTACTTTATACACTTTTATCAGACAAATCATTCCGTAGTTCAGATTAGCAGAGTAGAAAAAGTCCTCTGTTCATGATATAAATGAGCTAACTTGGGGTTTGACCTTTTAATGACTTTAATTTTAGGAACATTCAACAAAATATATTGTACAAGTTATGCTGCATTGATTAGTCTTTGCATGCTTGATGATGTTTTATATAGAAATTCACTAAAGGTGGTAGGTTCAACGTTTACATTTTTTAGAATTTGTGTTTTTTTCACTTTACAGATGTATTTTATTGTTCCCAAAAAGATCTGAATATATTGAGATGAAGTTTTACATTTATAGTGTGCTCTGTGGGATAAAGGTTCCTGTCACGTTACAATATTCTTCTGAAATTGAACCTATTTTCCCTTTTATGTTATTGTGCCAAACTAAAAAAAACCTTCATATATGCTGCTGCATTTTATTTAGAAACAGCATTTTTTGCTTCGTTTTTCTGTGTTGTTAACTATGAATGTCGCACCGATTTACCTGAATAATACATTCATTTGAATAATATAGAAAACTCTAATTGTTATCAATCATATGATTTCAGAAGGATTTCTGATTATTTCAAAACTTTCTTCCTATTCAAAACGTATCCCACATATCTGGGTTCCCTTTAACGTTGGGAAGTAGTTGAAATAAATATGTGATGATAACAAATTCATAATGTTTCAAAAAAGAAAATCAACCTTCCCTTGAAACTGGATACCAACAGAAAAACACTTTTGATAAGGGTTGAATCTAATTAAAATCTTATTGTTCATCATTTATACACCACAATAATACTTTTAACATTCATGGTAATATGGAGAAAGGCCAAGTCCTGTAATACACAGCACATTATAACTACCATAACTTTACATATCAGAAGAGAGATTATGAATTTAACCTTGAATCAATAAAGCACACAAAAATCATCCTATAAGATATTAAGTAAAGTGACACCACTGTACACTCTGTGCGTGTCTTTTTCTACACACACACACACACATCCGCAGATGCTACTGTATATGCAAACTATTTTGTCTATCTGAACATTTTTTGGTCAGGATAAAGGGGAACACCTGCGAGTTTTTTGATGCGAAATATCAGTATATATGTTGCTGGTGAAGAATAAAATGACACACACACAAAAAAAAGAACTGGTGGCTGGTGGACAATGTAGTTCAATCAAATCAATGTTGGTAAACATCCCAGGTTGATTTAATGCAACAATTAAGGTATCAAAAACACATACTACTACTACTACTACTACTACTGCAGTTAAATTCTTTATATTCCAACATGAAAAAAAGCAGTTAATAAAACTTCAATCTTATTTTCGTAACCCTCACAGGCAATTCAGTATAATATATATATCAAATAATAATTCTAAATATGATATATAATATCATGATATATAATAATAAGTAAGATATAATATACTGTATACTGTTTATATGTCAGTCGTCTTGCTTGAATGGCAATAAAATTTGTGTTCTTTACTTCAACCAGAATGTCATCCACCTGTCGATGCCAGCCAGCCTTGATGAGAACGCGCAAGATTGGGGCAAAACCAATATTGCCCCAGGCTGAGTCTGATTGGCTAAATTGTATGCCACACGTTTTTGTTTTAAGTTTACTCGTTTGACTATTGGTAGTTAATTTGCCTTCATTTGCGTCCCTGATATTCGTGCTTGACATGGGGCGTGGCTTGTCTTTGTGGTTTGTCGCCGTAAAGACAGTTGTCATGTCCGCTATCCACCATAGAAATAACCACTATTTCTGCCCTGTTGTGGAAATTACACATCGGAACCGCAAACGGTGTCGTGTTTGGGTTCATGACATCATCCGTCGCCACACACTGCTCGGTGAATTTCACCGACTCCTCCAGGAAGTGCGTCTGGACGACTGCTGCTTCAAGCGCTACTTCACACTGACCAGTAGCCAGTTTAACGACCTGTAGACTCGGATCTGTGCCCGAGTCTTTCGGTTAGACACCAACTAACTTAAAGGCGTTCAATCTCAGCTGCGGAGCGCCCGTCTATCTGTCTCTGGTGAGTGTCAGTTTCACAAAATATATTCATGCTTTACAGTGGTGATGACGAGGGGTTTCTCGCAAACCTCACAGGTCAAGAACTCGGCTGTGATTTGCCCGTTCAACCCCCAACAGAGCCTATTTGATCCAAGTAGGCTTACGTGGAGAGGCCGCTACTATAGGGCACCGTTTGTAAAATGTCGCACGTTCTAAAATCCTGCGCAGTTTTGCTACATTTAGCATTATCATATGAACAAAAAAGCACGACAATATTCACATGTCCCTTTTTCAAACATTTATAGAGAAATTCAATCTCAATCTAAATGTTAAATATAAATCTAAATGTTAAATGTAAATGTTAAACCTAAATTTAAATGTTATGTCTAAATGTTAAATGTAAAACTAAATGTTAAATGTAAATCTTTTTTTTTTCATAATTTCCGGAGAGAAATGTTAAGGATATTATTAAGGTATTCAAGGTGGAAAGCACTAGCAAGTGTATTTATCATTTTGTTGCTAGCTTCTCACTTCAACATGTATGGGTGTACATTTGCTGGTTAATTAAAGTGCTTTGAGTGGTCGGAAGACTAGATAAGAAAAAGACAAGAAAAGTCCATTTGTGGTTCACTTGTTGAAATAAAGACACCACCTGTGATTACACAAGACAAAAGACATCCATTGTTGAGGGCTGCCTTTGGTGGTCAGTCACAAGGAAACAAAACAGCGGGAAAATAACTCCTTGTTTACTATAGTTTTACTGTGCAATTGTAACCGTTGTTACAATTTACAACCTTTTTTAATTAAGTAATTAAGTCAATTTTGGATTTTTGTATCTTCATGCTTTTACTTTTTTTTTACTCATTTGGATTTTTTGATTATCAGTCTGTGGTGTTTAATTTGTATTGCAGGTGCAATTTTATTTGTTTAACCAGTGAATGTCTGATGGTGCACCTCATTAGGCTCAACAGGTGTGTCCCGAAATTGATGGCAGGTGCGCCGCTCCGCCCCTTTAAAGAGCCTTGTGTGGTACAGGGGCAGGCGGCAGTTGGATCAGCACCGAGGTGGACAGGTAGACTTTTACTTGAGAATTGTGAGCAGTGGTTTTAAGGAGCTTTTTAGAAATCTGTCCAATCCTTTTGTCTTTTAATACATTAATAAGCAAATTGTCCTCGTGTACCCACGTCATCTTTGTCCATGCTGGCCCAATCTGGTGTCCTTTTTAATTTGTCTAAAAATAGTAGTGCACCTCTTTTACTGGGTTTATATATATATATATATATATATATATATATATATATGTGTGTGTATACAGATCCATGCTTACACACAGCCCTGAGGTGTGAAGTCATAGCGACTAAAACAATGAATAAATTGGAAAAAAAGATCAGACGTTCTACATCAAGCAATGAACTATGTTAAACTCTCACATGCTGGCAATGTAATCGGTGTCTTTATGCAGATCTGCAAGTATTGGATTATTTGTGTGTGTGTGTGTGTGTGTAGTGGACTGCCAAAGAGATTATCCTTCATCTGTCTCCTTCACTAAAGGCCATATGTTTTCAACATGAAGCCCCCCAGCTTCTGAGCAGCACACGCGCTCACTGAGAAACCAGACCACATACCCTAAGGCTCACATAGCAACTGCTCTCTGTCTGCGTGTCTTTTTCTATACACATGCGCACACATCCACAGATACCCACAGATACATGCATGCACACGTCCCCCGGGGCATTGTGCTTCACAGGTTTTGATGCATGCCAAAATGGCAGGTTCATATAGCAACTCAGCAAACCAATGACCCATATCAGACATGACCATGGACACACTACAGAAGCGCAGACACACACACACACACACACACACACACACACACACACACACACACACACACACACACACACACACACGCGCACATACTTATATAGACTACATGTCTGTTATTTAACCAAATCGATAATTATTATTCAATTCTCAGACATAAACACATGGGCAGCAAATTGTGAGTGTAATTAATTGGGCTTCTAGCTTACAGTATATAGCTAATATATAACAGCCAGTCCAACATTATCATATATCACAGAAATGGTCCTGAAGTTAGAGCCTATTTAGACCTTATGTGAAACTTGTTAAAACATGTTAAATCCTTTTGGCAGTTTTACAATATTATGTTTACATACTATTATTTTAAAAACTCCAACTATTAATTTCAACCCAATTAATTAATTTCATTAGACTATTTACACAAACCAACTATACTTTATTGATCTGTTAGTTTTCTGCCAAAAAGAAAAAAAGAAGTAACGCAAATAGAGTATAAGGAAAGAAATAGAAAGTAATATGATAAAAATAGATCCACTCCAGAGTGGCTACTGAAGCTGGGCTCTGTCCATGTAAACCAAATGCTGCCATCATGCAGGCAGCAGCTCAGGTGGCAGTGACATACTCGCATTGATCGGCAGCAGTGTTTAACCGTGCTCCTGCATTTTAAATTGGTAATCATTCCATTAACTGGAAATCAATGGTGCCCATACGGCTGATCTGTTTCAACATTGCCCTGTCAGTCACACATGGTCATTTGACTGCTTACACACACACACACACACACACACACACACACACACACAGACAATTCCAGCGTCTTGCACTGTAGCATGCTCACTGGGACATTGGGCTGCTGGGCAACTCTGGTCAACAATAATTTACATTACGTCCTCGGCAGAGTTGCCAAAATCAAGAAGTCAAAAAAATGAAGTCGCCAAGACGACCCCTTCTACTTCCTATATAGTCCACGGCCCATGATGAATGGCGTCTGTTGTTGGTTTGTGGACCATGTTTTTCACATGGAACGGAGCATATTTAGAATACGGATTGACATAGAAACACTGTATATAGAGCTCAAGGCAGCCCCGCCTTAAAGCATCCCCCTTTATTCCCCTTTATCCCCTTTATTGTGTGTTTGGATCTAACTGGACCACAGTTTCCTAAAGTAACATCATGCTGTATTGAAGACTGCAGCTAAACTTGCAACTAGAGATTGAGATCATAAACTCTTGTTTACGATGTTTACTGAGGGAATAAATCAAGAGAGAGTAAGACTTAATTATCTCATAGCACTAGAGGAGTTAATAGTGAGAATGCAGGTTAAAGACACTTTAGTGTGACGTCACTTCTCAGAACGGGAGGTGGCTGCCCAACTGCTACCTGACCCTACGCCACTGGTCAACGCATGCACCCACATACTATGGACCCCAGATTTACCCACATGTTTGCTTTTCCTTAATGGGGCCTGTTGTCGCTGCCCTAACATGCAATATACTATATAAGTATAATAGATAATGATAGAATAATGTTGTAATGAACAGCTTTTTAGATATCGTGTTTGTTTTCTTCTCCCTATTCAATCTTGTGAAACTACACGTTTCTAAGTTGGCACTATTCACTAGGAGGAAGTGCTGCAGCATTTCCCAGGTGGTTCCAACACCGACGTGTACATCTTCTATACAAGTGGTATCACTTGTATTTTTTTTTTGTCTCTGGGAAACATTGGTGACTTTCAGCCAGTTGACATGCAGCACGATGACCTTGTTGTGGAGTGTGTTTGTCTGTTGAACAATTCCTTCCTTCCACATATATGTGAGTGGAAAATAAATGGAAAACTATTGATCATTTTGTAACATCACTTAAATGTGTTGAGTGTTTTGTAACCTTGTAAGCCTCTAAATCATTACAGTCTTTGACCTACATAATGGCACAATTTTAACATCTATGTATGCACCACATCAGCCAACAAGTCACAAACATCCATCTCTTCTGTCACAGGGAAAATTAACATGGAAATTGGTGTGTTGCATTTTGGAATGAGAGTGCAGGGCCCTCATGCCCTCCCCTCCTTTTCATCCTGCCTTTTCTCCGGCTCTTTTCTCCTCCTTCAGGCCCGGTGGGCGGTCTGGCCGCGACACTGGCCTAATGAATGAGCGCTGTGATTTATGGCCGTGGAAAAGGGAGAAGGAGGGAGGCATGGAGGGGGAGCGGGAGCGAAGGGGGGCATGGACAGGGTAAGGGGTGTGGGTTCACTCTGTAGAAGGTCAGTCACATAAATCCTCTCGGCGTTCTCACCTGCTGTCCTATGCTCTTCTTTGGTTTTTAATTCCATGAGCTCATTAATGCTAACAATTCTAATTGTTGTAAGGACATAGAACCCTTTTGACTTTACAAGGAAGAGTTTAAAAGACTTTCAGGGCTTTCGAGTAACATCAATAAAAAGAAAACAATAATTAAGTGGATCATAAAATGTAGTTTTTGACATCTTGAGAATATTACAAAATTTAAACTAACCTTTAGTCTTATAGTACTAACCCATAGTATTTTATTTTATTCCTTGTGCACACACCAACCGCCAAGTCAAATTCCTTGTATATCTGACATATTATGGCAATGAATGTTTCCTGATTCCTGATGTAATTGCAGTCTTTGTGTCCAGCGGAGTATGCGCTACATGTTAGGGACAGATCAATTAAAAACTTTATTTCTATTTGTAAAGAACCCCATTAGAAGTCCTTCAGTAACTAATGCTTTGAAATCCACTTTACCAGCCATCACATTGGATCACATGTGCTGTTATTTGAGGTCAGGTCTAAACTGATTACCAAAAAACCAGGGCATTTATGTAAAAGCAGAAGCATGGCAGGTCTCAGACGGGAGGTTCTCAGAGTTCACAGCATGGCAATGTAATGCTCCTTGGGCCCAGGTGCGATGCAATATGAAGCTAGAGGACTCTAGGAGCTCCGGCCATAAGGCAGTTTTTATTCAGTTATTTATTTAGGACTGGAAAGTAATGTCAGCGTGTTAAAGGCTATACGGGGTTTATGTGTTGAACGTTTGGGATTTGCTTCAGCAGTGGAGCAGTTGTTTTTAGAGCAAGGTCCATTTCAGGAGACAGCTTAGTTCATAGGACTGATAACTCTGTCCTGTAAGACACTGGAGACCTTCATGACTTTCTCAACATTAAGGTG